>NC_142890.1:7185714-7791250 GCF_054131105.1 Drosophila navojoa | reverse complement strand
CCGGTAAAATTGGACTTGATCAGAGCTGTGTTCAGCGCATTGTCTCCTTACCCTCGTTTGCGGAAGCCAAAAAGTAAGTTAAATTCCGATTGCTTATATTATATGTATTTTATTCCCTATTCATTAAACAGATCTTTAGTTGTGGCTGGATTTGGTTTCATGATAATCATGTCTATCACCTGTTTTACCGGCATCATTATGTTTGCTCACTACTTCGGCTGCGATCCCATGTTAGCTGGCGTAAGTAGACCGAATTCTTATAGAGATATGGTATTTATCATCCTATGTCATCCTCAGCTGGTCAGCAAGCCAGACAAAATGATGCCCTTCTTCATTCAGGACATAATGGGTAACCTGCCGGGCATGCCCGGTCTGTTCATCTCGTGCGTCTTCAGCGCTTCGCTGAGCTCCCTTTCGGCTAATCTCAACTCGCTCGCTGGCGTCGTCTACTTCGACTATATCAAGCCGCATATCCGGCATACGGAGGCGCGTGCCAATGGATGTATGAAGCTGGTCGTGGTTGCCATGGGCGTCTACTGCATTGTGGGAGGCATCATCGTGCAGCACTTCAACTCAATACTGCAGACCATGTGGACCGTCACGGGCATCAATACGGGCGCCGTTGTGGGTGTCTTCCTGCTGGGCATGTTTGTGCCCCGTGTCAATGGGAAGGTGGCAGTGACCAGCATCATATTCAGTGTGCTGGCCATGCTTTGGCTCATTATAAAAGCACAGATAAACATCAAGGCGGGACTCATCAAGTACGAGGTGCTGCCAAACAGCTTGGATCAGTGCGAGGCGCGAGGCTTCCATGCAATTCTTGCAGCCATGTATGTTCTCTTACCTTCCTATAAATAATATATACATATGCTGATTATGTCTTGTCTTTCAGAAATCACACAACAACTACACCAGCAACAACAACAGCAACACCATTGCCTATGAATGTGACAACAGCCTTTGGCAGCAATCGCGAGTTCTCAATCTTCGATATATCCTTCTACTGGTACAAAGTGATAGGCGCAATCCTGATCTTCGTCTGTGCCGTGCCCTTAAGCTATATCTGGCCTCCGGATAAGAACGATAATCTCAATCCCAAACTTTATTCGCCATTCGTACGCCAACTGTTGAATGTGTCCGAAGCAGAAGTGGAGCTGGAGGAGGTGCCATTGAAGGAAACTCCATCCAAAGAAGGGCAACAGGAAAATGGAGCCGCATGATTGTTAATAATGTCTAGCTTAGTTAGCTTTGCCCACTGTTCTGTCCCTTTTGTATTTAGAACGTTTTCTGTTTATTCACACAAGAATAGTTTAACGAAAAATGTCTTGGAAATAAAGTGTGCTGTAAACAAAGTATCTTAACAGCCTTACAGACACTTCCTTACATGCAATTAAGAGTTAAGCCTTCTAGAAGACATCTTTACATACAAATTACATCCGCAGAAAGAATACTTGTTATAGATTTAATAAACCATTTGATTAAATTCACAATTTGTTCATTACTCCTAAGACTCTCACTCATCTCATTGTCAACTGAACTTTGGATTTAGCCAAATGTTGGCTCTACTTTACGGGGACTCGTTGCTTTTGGTGCAATGCCTAGCAGATATTTTAATTACTGATATACTACTATCAATAATCTCTACATAAGCGAAAATCTTTGAGTGCAATGCTCATAACTGAGCCGACTGCGTTCGCAGCTGCACCGACTTGTTCGGCAAACAAGTCTCAGTCGTACTAGAAACTCGAGGATGCCGGGCAGTGCAGCCAGTGCCACCATGGTCAACAGTGCAGCCACATACGAAATGGAGATGTTGAAATTCAGCATAACGGACTATTCCATATTCCTATTCCTGTTGAGTGTCTCAGCAGCCATTGGCCTCTACTTTGGCCTCTACTCAAAGTCAAGGAACACCACCGACGAATACCTGCGCGGGGGCAAGAAGATGCAGGCGCTGCCCATTGCCATATCCTTAGTTTCCAGGTTCGTGGCTGCGCTTGATATCCTTATAATATGTTTTAAAATCTGCATACTCAAATGATTGACTGGCGGAGAATCAGCCTAGTGGATATGGAACTGCGCATGTTACTCTAGTTATGATTGACAAATCCACGCATGGAAAATTCCATCTGCGACAGTGAAAAATTGGTCAACAAGATTTTGCATGCCGTTCGAACAGGTTTCAACTTGCTTTCCAACAACTTTGTATAAATTAATTTGATTTAAGTACAAGCATAAATTTTATTCGATTCATATTAACTAATTACTCTGAATTTTAGCCAACTATCTGGTGTGTCGATTATGTCTATTCCAGCCGAGAGCTACACATTTGGCTTGAACTACATATTCGGAGTGCTAGCCATGTTACCAACTGTCCCAATCCTTATACACATTATTGTGCCGGTGTTCTACGACAACAACGTCGTCAATTGCTATGAGGTAAGTAACAAAAGATTATCTATCCATCTATCTGAATACATATTATATATTTTCTCAGTACTTGGAGATGCGTTTTAATAAGGGAACTCGTCGATTCGTCACTCTCACGTTCATTATGAGCCAATTCCTGATGCTGCCTGTCTATATGTTCATACCCTCGTTGGCCTTCTCTCAAGGCATGCTCACATGAGAAATGCTAAAAGTTCTTCATTAACAATCCTTTTCTACAGTGACCGGCGTAAATATTCACCTGATCAACATAATTGTCTCCTCGATTTGCGTTTTCTACACCATGCTGGGAGGGATTAAGGCGGTCGTCTGGACAGATGTTGTTCAGGGAGGTGTAATGCTTGTCTCGGTGATCATGGTGGCCGTATTGGGCATAATGGGAACAGGTGGCTTGGCCACTGTGCTGGATTATGCTTCGGAGGGCGGACGCATGGACATTGAGTAAGTGTCAGGATGTACGGTGAAGGGATGAAAGGAAAACATGTATAACTATTATTGCTTGTAGCTTTAGACTAGACCCACGGATTCGGTCTACTATCTGGAATTGCTTTAGTAGCGGGTTGATACTATGGACGGGTAAAATTGGAGTCGATCAAAGTTGTGTTCAGCGCATTGTCTCCTTACCTTCGTTTCAGGAAGCAAGAAAGTTAGCAAAGTTTCGGCTTAATTTTTATTACAACTTATAAATACATTTTCCACAGATCTTTAGTTGTGGCGGGATTTGGTTTCATAATAATCATGTCCCTCACCTGTTTTACCGGCATCATTATGTTTGCTCACTTCTTCGGCTGCGATCCCATGTTAGCTGGCGTAAGTAGACCGAATTTGAATAGATTTATGGTCCTCATCTTTTATCTATTTATCATCCTCAGCTGGTCAGCAAGCCAGACAAAATGATGCCATTCTTCATTCAGGACATAATGGGTAACTTGCCGGGCATGCCCGGTCTGTTCATCTCATGCGTCTTCAGCGCTTCGCTGAGTTCCCTTTCGGCTAATCTCAACTCCCTCGCTGGCGTCGTCTACTTCGACTATATCAAGCCGCATATCCGGCATACGGAGGCGCGGGCCAATGGATGCATGAAGCTGGTCGTGGTTGCCATGGGCGTCTACTGCATTGTGGGAGGCACCATTGTGCAGCATTTTAACTCCATACTGCAGACCATGTTGACCGTCACGGGCATCAATACGGGCGCCGTTGTGGGTGTCTTCCTGCTGGGCATGTTTGTGCCCCGTGTCAATGGGAAGGTGGCAGTGACCAGCATTATATTCAGTGTGCTGGCCATGCTTTGGCTCATTATAAAAGCACAGATAAACATCAAGGCGGGACTCATCAAGTACGAGGTGCTGCCAAACAGCTTGGATCAGTGCGAGGCGCGAGGCTTCCATGCAATTCTTGCAGCCATGTAAATGCCGTGACATTCTTATATATAACACATATATATAACTGATATATAACATATATAATATATATATTTATTTTACAGAAATCACACAACAACTACACCAGCAATAACAACAGATGGCCCTAGGAAAGTGACAACAGCCTTTGGCAGCAATCGCGAGTTCTCAATCTTCGATATATCGTTCTACTGGTACAAAATGATAGGCGCAATCCTGATCTTCGTTTGTGCCGTGCCCTTAAGCTATATCTGGCCTCCGGATAAGAACGATAAGCTGAATCCCAAACTTTATTCGCCATTCGTACGCCAACTGTTGAATGTGTCCGAAGCAGAAGTGGAGCTGGAGGAGGTGCCATTGAAGGAACCTCCATCCAAAGAAGGGCGACAGGAAAACGCATAATTGTTATTTACAAACTAAGTTAGTTAATACACAATGTCATGTCTCTTTTGTATTTTTAAACGATTTATTTACAAAAGAATATTTAAATGAAGAATTTCTTATACAGAAAGTATCCAGCTACATACAAAAACTGTTTCGACTGATTATTTCAGTTATAAAAAAGAGTTCCAAAGTATTTTTTTTTTTTTTATGTTTTGTGTTAAGAATTTTTCATTGAAAAATTGTACAGTACTATTCGTAATTTAGTTAAGATTGCCTGGAAAAGATTTTCGTGTTACAATGTCTGTGCAGAATACAATTGATGCGTTGTTTGATACAACATGACAAAATTTTAATAACTAAATGCTAAATGTGAGCAACTTCAAAATAAGAAAAATTATATTGAAATTAATAATATAAAAAAAAAAAACAAGGTTTTGTTGTTAATAGCCAGGTAAGTGTGAATGGCATTCGCAAAGTTATAATATAGAGATATATGTATATGTATATATCTAAATGTACTTTATTTCTTGAATGACGCATCAGCTGTTAAAAATCTTTTCTTGGGTGTTGAGTGTTATTCAAATGGGTTTGTTAAAATTAGAATCGCATTATAGATTATGTCTTAAAATTTAAAAACATCTATTTTACATACATTTCTTAATAATGTATTTCTTGTTTCCGATTTAATTAATTTTACACATACATATTATTTATAGTTGATTGCTTTTAACAATTTGTGTGTGTGTGGGAGGTTGTTTTTGTGTGTGTGTTTAGATTGGCGGGTTAGGGCTACGTGATAGTTTCTATTTGCTGTGGATGTGTTATTGTTAGTCTATATTGCTCACACAGAACAGCATTGAAAGTCCAGCATCCATTACAGCCAAGGACTGGAAGATGTCTAGTGAATTGCAATCGCGTACGATTTTTTGTAGTTTGAGAATAAAAAGAAAAATCTTGACAATGGGAACAGAATTTAGCCCTGGTTAGGCGTTGGGCGTACGACGTAGTAGACATACGAGAAACTCGTCGTGATTTGCATATTTGTTGGCTTGTCGAAATGAGCCGAAGCAACACTTGTACATATTCGGCTTTTAACTTTAGTTATTGGTTTTCATCATCATCATTATTATTATTATAATTATGGTGCTGCTTAATTGCAGGCCTGCGGCGTCACATGGTTCTCGCCATCTTCGGTGGCATTGTTAACGATCTTCGGTTCACCTGCAACAAGATGAAGTCTCATTAAAATGTTCTAGATATTTGAATGAAATGTATTTATATACCATTGTCATTGTGCTCGGATTTGTTTTCGCAGTTTGTCTCCTTGGCGGGTGCGGCTGGCGCCTCCGTTAATGGGACTTCGATTGGGGCAACTGGCGCAGCCAGCTTGCTCACATCATTGCTGGCAGGAGCTTCATCAGTTTTGGATGTATTGTTCTCTGGCGATGAGCTTTCGACTTCGCTTGCTTTTGCTTCCTTCTCTGGAAGGACTGAAGCATCCTCTTTGGATTCAGTGGCCAATTCAACGACTTCGTTATTGCTTGTTTCCACTTCGGCCGCTTTAGGTTTGTCGTTGTTTTCGACAACGGCTGCTACTGGAGCCACTTCTTTAACGGGTGACACGGGCCTGGCAGGTTCTGTGCTGACTTTCGAACTTGAATCTACTTCCATGGGTTCCGGTGTTTGCTGCTTGGCGGGCTCAGCAGTTTCGGTGGTTTCGGGTTTTGGCTCCCCACTGCTCTCACTTTCTTGCGACTCTTCTGAGTCCTTCTTTTTGTCGACAGATTCTGTGATGTCAGCAGGTGTAGAAATGTCGGAGGATGTTGTATCAGCGGTATTCTGATCCGTGTTTGATTGTTCTTTCTCATCGTCGTCCACTTCCATGGGTGACTCAGAAACAGGAGCAGCAGCTGTCGCATCACTCTTCGGTGGGCTTTCAACTTTAGCTGGTTCCTCCGCATTTGTCAATGGCTCGGGTGTTTTTTCCTTTGCTTCGGGCTCTTTTGTATCTGATTTATCGTGAACAATGTTGTTTTGTTTTTCCTCTTGTGCGGCAGGCTCCTGGGCAGCGGAATCAGGTTGATCCTTACTTTCTGTGGCCTTTGACGCAGGTTCATTCGTTTCTGTAGGCTTTGTTTCGGAATCCTCGGCGTCCTTAGTATCCTTCTTATCTTTCGCGTCAGCTGCCTTCTGTTTTTGTTCCTTTTCTTCCTTCTTTCCTTTCTTCGCAGTAGCCTTGAATTCATAATTTAAGGTTAGTTGATAACAAATAATAAAAAAGCTCATTAACTTACATTTGCTTTAGTAGTTTTGCTTGCTTGAGCCTTCTCTTCCACCTCCTCCTTCTCCACAGTTACTGGTTTGGCTTTTGTTGTCTCTTGTTCAACTTCTTCATCGCCTCCAACATCCAGCTTTCGAGCACCGCGTCCCCGTCCTCCGCTCTTTGCGATCGCTGGCGATGTGCGAGCCTTTTTACTTGGTGGCGGTGTAACGGTATCAGCGCCTCTTGTCGGAGTACCACGAGTACTGGATCGAGTACGCCGTCCACCCTCCAGCTCCAAGGTGCCGCCCATTGTCCGCACCAACTCCTCACTCTCGCGCTGAGCGCGCTCAATGAATGAGCGTCGCTTTGGCGTGCGTTTCTACAATGATTGTTTACATACACATCAAAATATTGCACGACTTATACACGTACATCTCTCAATAAGAGATTTCAACTGGATTTGAATGCAAGAAATCATTAACCCGTCTATTCAACCCGCAGCATTGATATTAAACGGTAAATAAATGCCCATTCTCAAGCGCAACGTATGAATGCACATACACGCATGCACACATATACACACGTGCACATGTATACATACATATTCATGTATGACAAAGTACAGCAAACAACAAAAAGTCCAAAAGAGAACAAGAAAAATAAAAACAAACGAGAACGAGACAGACGCGCGCAGCGGCAAAACGTGCACAAAAGAGACTACCGATTGCCTGTAGCGAGTGTACCACGCGACATACAAAAATAAATACACACACACAACCGTCGTTCGGTATATGTGTATACACACACACACGCAAACGGGGGATGTTGGGAAAAGCGCGCGCACACGAGGGCAACAAATTAACATCAACACGAAAGAGCGAACGTAAAGTGAAAAAAACAACATAGAACACATTTCACATATGTACTTCAAAATGTGGTGGTATCTGTTTTGCGTTTTTCGATATGTTTTGGAAAAATTCTGCTTATGGGTTCAATACAGTCACCTAAATACATACAATGCCCCCGCTCTTCCAGAGAATTCTGTTCGTCACAATGCGCGAGTATGTTAGCTCTAAAGCGCGCTCTTATCGCACGACCCCCGGTGTTAATTGTGACTGTGCCTAAACACACACACACACATCCATGCAAGTTTGCATGTAGTATGTATCCAAGTATGTGATTTCCTACATATTTCTAAACACTTACGGGTGTCTTCTTCTCATCCACCGCCGGCTGAGTTGTTGCATCTTCATCGTTGTTGGATTTGGTTTCGGCAACCGTCTCTCCTTCCGGTTTTTGTAAGCTGGTCTCGTCGGACATTTTGATGTTGGTATTAGTATTAATATTGCTTACAAAATACAATCAATTGTATTTTGCAATGTTTTCGTTCAGTTACAACGCTTTGCTTTAAAGTAGCGAGTTCTCTCTTCTGCTCTCCTTTCGCACTGGGACAGCGATATAAAGCAACTAGCAGGTATATTACGCACACATATATACATACACACGCCACGCTGAACGCGCAAAATTTTTAAATGCAAATTTATGTTATTTTGCACAAAAATCAACTATTTCACTTATCGACTTTAGCACCGGTGTATACACAATTATGGGTTTCTAGAATTTTCGACAGAAAATTCGTTGAATATTACACTTTTTCGACGTTTTCTTTACGAGCCAAAGATAAACGTAACCCAACAACTGGACTACTTGCTTCTTCTAAAATGCAAGTGTTGCACAGCAACCTTCTATGGCGGCCTTTTTCGACAGTGTTGGAAAGTACATGATGTCATTGTGGTGGTTAGCAGATAGCTTCGATAAATTTCTTATCGTTAATACAAGTGACGAATTTCCACGAGGCAGGCGACGGCGGCTCATTATTTACATTTCATTAATCACACACAGTAGATATGGTGTCCCAGGAACAGATCAAAGCAATAGGTGGAGTCCTGAACAACAAAGAGCGGCCTCTCAAGGAGCGTTTTCGTGCACTTTTTACATTGAAAAACATCGGCGGCGGCACTGCCATTGAAGCAATCAGCAAGGCATTTGATGATGATTCCACATTGCTTAAACACGAATTGGCTTATTGTTTGGGACAGATGCAGGATACTCAAGCTGTAGAAATATTGACAAAAGTACTACAGGACACCAGTCAGGAGCCCATGGTACGCCATGAGGCTGCCGAAGCATTAGGCGCCATCGGTCACCCAGATGTTCTGCCCATACTCGAGAAATACAAAGAGGATCCAGTGATTGAGGTTGCCGAGACTTGTGCCATTGCTCTGGATCGCGTGCGCTGGCTGCAGACTGGTCAGCAAGTGAATGACAACAATCCATATGCATCAGTGGATCCATCGCCGCCAGCAGCAGGAACAAAAAGCGTACAGGAATTAAAGGCAATCTATCTGGATGCGAATCAAAGTCTCTTCGATCGCTATCGAGCGATGTTCAGTTTACGGAATTTACGTACAGAGGAGAGTGTTTTAGCTATTTCTGAAGGACTTAAAGATAAATCTGCGCTGTTCCGGCACGAGGTTGCATTTGTGCTGGGTCAGCTCCAGGATCCATGCAGCATACCCTATCTACAGGAGAACCTGGAAGATCGCCATGAGAATGAAATGGTTCGCCACGAGTGCGCCGAGGCACTGGGTGCCATCGCCACTGAGGAATGCATTAAGATATTAAATCGTTATTCGGATGATGACAAGCGGGTCGTGAAGGAGAGCTGCGTCATCGCCCTGGACATGTGCGAATACGAGAACAGTCCGGAGTTCCAGTATGCCGACGGCTTGACCAAACTGGATGGAACCAAGTGATGCTAATCTAAGAAAATTCATTATTGTATATAATATTTGTAAACAAACTTATTTGTATTATTGTTATATCTAATCAGAATATTGGCGAGATAAACTATCACAGAACGTGACATTCAACACGCCATCTGCTGCTATTTCACTATTTCCGAATAATTGTATTGCGGGGGTTTTTATGGTATGGTGAGCTCAAAGGGCAAACTATTCTAGGAAATTCTGTTCGTATTAAACACCTATGAAATTAAGAAATATTTTTATGAAGTCTCGCTTTCCAACGTATTTATATTATACCACAAGTGTGACCGTATAAAATAAAAAATCCTTAAATTAGAAATCTATTAAATTTAAATATCTATCGACGCTGGACTGTTTTAAATAACTAGTGCTGGTAAACCGTTCAGCTATTCGACGCTTGTACCAATAACAGTTTTGTATATCTAAAAGTTTTGCACCAGGGCTACCGCATTCAAATATGTGTTGATAAGTATCCACAGTTTTGGTACACTTGTACCAATTGTGACAATCGTAGTTGCGAGTAGGAGCTGCGTGCAAATGAATAAATCGCGTAATAATAATTTATGAAAAGTATAAAATGCAGCTTATAAACGCATTTAAAGTGCTACAGGAGGAAATGTGATAGCCAAGTTAATGATAATGCTAATAGAAATCGTGAAAATGCACATGGAAAAAACGTGTGGTCCGCAACTTGGCTGCGACTGCTGCAGCAGAAAATGAATTACATACAAACACGCACACCGCTTCATACATATGTATATACATACATAATATATATGCATACATAATATCAAATATTAATTTCTTGGATTAAAAAGTGCAACGAACACAGTCAGCCAACAAGCCTTTAATGCCAACAAGTTCGTGATGAAATAAATCGAATGTAAAACGCAATTTTCTCAAAAAAAGTTTTTCTATGTGCCAAAATAAAAACAAAAATTCTCCAAATATCGCTTGTGTATTTAGTTACGTATACATTTAGTGTTGTAAACAAGTTATAGCGATAACGCAATAACAATGTCTAGGTACAATTTTGTGCTTTATCTAGTGGCGCAGCTAATTCTTGGTATGTATTGAACATAGTTTTACTTATACATACATATGTAGGTATGGTGTGTCTGCATATATATAACTTGTGTGTGTTTTTCATTTTGTTTGTACGTAATGGTTTGCTGTCGATATTATTTACAGTTTCCTTGGTACACTTGCCCTCTGTTACGCCTGATTGAATTGCTTGGCGCGTGCTTTGTAGTTGTTCTTAGTGCGCTTTACTGTTTTCAACTACAGTTGTAATCTACAAACGTGTGTGTGTGTGTGTGTGTATGTAGTGATTTCTTTGAATGGATGACGTTGCATTAGAAACTTGTTGTTTGTGCGTTCGCGTGGGTGAAAATCTGTTTTACTCTCTCGCTTCAGTGAGTTCTCTTTACTCGCTGTTGTTGCTGTTGCTGTAGCTGTTTCTTTATTTTCAACAAGCGCCACTTTAAACTCATCCCTTTTCAATCTGCATAATGTGCATGCTTATGTATCTACTTTACTATAAAGCATGCTCCCATGCATACATACATACACACACACACTTTGCGAGATCCGATTACTTGTTTACAGTGGGGCTAAATATGTTTAATTGATGCTAATTTATATATGCTAATGAATATGCTCAAATTGAAAGTTTCAAAAACACAATTTTTAAAATCTAGAAAAATTATTAAAAATTAAAAAAAAGAAATATGTATAGTATATATATTTTATTAAATTATATAAATATATAGACAAAATATTCTCTTAAATCAGTCAATTAATAAATTGTGTTTAAAATGCATCAAAAGTATAATATAAAAAAAAATTGTTTTCCTATATAAATTTGTGTAGTGAATAAATATGATATGTGAACCACTGTGCGCCATGGCAAATCTGCACTCACACGTGGATTTACGCGCGAATCGTGCGCACACACACACACAGACATACATACATTTAGCCCCAACGCAGAGACAGACACGGAGCAGCAGTTGCATTCGCATTTGCATTTGCATTTGCATTGGGGTTATAGGGACCACTCAAAGGCTCGGGTGGCCAGTGGAGCTAATTTTGTATGGCCCTCTGCACGAATTGGGGTTGCGTAGCATTCGCTGGGGACTATGGAAAGTTGTGCGCTTGGCTTTCAATGGCAACGCTCATTGCGGGCTGACTCCCCATAGCTCTTGGCCCGTTGGGATTGGGATTCGAATTGGGGTCGTTGGTCCTTAGGTCGTAGATACGTGATATGTTTACAAAGGCGGCCGCTGGAGTCCGTTTGAGTCAACTTATTTACTATTCCAGAATGCCTGCCATTTAAATACATCACCTCTCATTACATACATTTTATTTATTTGTTTTTTTGTTTTATTTTATTTCTTTGATAGCCTGCCATCTGCTGCTGCTGCCTGCGGCCAGAGGTGCCGTCCTGCCCGAGGGCCACAACATCAACTGCGAGCACTATGACGAGAAGGATTGCACCACGCACAACGACTGCTCCATCACCATCGAGCGCTGCCAGGTGGAGGCGGACAAATCTCCCAGCTGTTACGTTCTATGGAGCGCCGACGAAGTGACGGGTGTGTACTTCTTGCAGCACATTTCGATGATTATTTCGTTGATGTTTGATATTTGTATTGTGTTGACTGCAGGCATCAAGAAAATCAAAATGAAGGGCTGCTTCACGTACATGCACGAGTGCAATCAGACCGCCTGCAACACCAGCAGCAAGCCGCGGCAGGGCAACATACATTTCTGCTGCTGCAAGGGCTCGATGTGCAACAACGAGTACAATTGGATACCGCCCACCACGGAGGCAACAACACAAGGTGCGACCGATTCTATAATTAATTTGATATTTTCGTTTCGTATATAAGTTTTTTTCAGGTGCCTGCGATGTTTACCCCAATTTCAAGCATTACATATTTATTCTATGTACACTCGCTCAACCCCCAATTGAGGCGACCCCTGCGACTTTATTTCATGTTAACGAACTCTCTGTGCACGCGCTGGAGTTGCCTCTCAGCATCTAGCATCCAGCGTCCTCATAAGCTTGGCGCGTGTGTTGCAATTTCCCTATGCTACGCCGTACGCCCTTCGCCATGCTGCGCTCTATGTTCTCTGTTCTTGTTGCTGTATTTTCCCCCATTTTTGTTTTGTTTTTATTTCGTTATTTTTTTTTTTATGCTGTATATTGAGGGTGGCTTTGCATTTTCTTCGGCATGTATCTTTTGTGGCGTGCCTCTTGCACTTTGTTATTTTGTTTTTGTTTTCCTCTTTTTCTGCTTAGCTCCCTTTTATCTCAGCATATAAATTTCATATATATATATATAGTATATATGAGCGCATAAAGAGATGCCAAATTGGGGGCGAACTTTCGTTTTTTCCTTTTTTACCGCTTCGCTTGTGGGCCTGGCAGTCAGCCCTCTGTGCCAACTACAGGTGCCACTTGAGATGTTGTTCACCTGTGGCGAGCATTTAAAGGGCGCCTCATGCATATGCAATTCACAATTTACACATACATGTGCAAACGGCCATACAATAAGGTCTCTAATTGTTTGCTTGCAGTGCCCAAAGAGAAGACGCAGGACGATAATAATGTGAACTACTACATATTGTGGTCGTCGGTGCTGGCCGTCCTGATGGTCGTGCCCGTGGTCAGTTTCTTCTCCTATCGACGGCTCAAACGGGTGCACTTCAACGAGATACCGAAGGTAAGTGGCCGCTGCCTTTGCTTTTTCCTCACCTGTTCGCACAACTGTATGGAAACTATTTGATTTCCCTTTTAGCACGAGGCGGAAATCACGAACTCATCGCCGCTGCTGAACAACCGGCCCATACAGCTGCTGGAGCAGAAGGCCAGCGGGCGATTTGGCGACGTGTGGCAGGCGAAGCTGCACGGCCAGGACGTGGCCGTGAAAATCTTTCGCATGCAGGAGAAGGACTCGTGGACCACTGAGAACGAGATATATAAACTGCCGCGCATGCGTCATCCCAACATTTTGGAGTTCTTGGGCGTGGAAAAGCACTTGGATAAGCCCGAGTATTGGCTGATATCCACATATCAGCATAATGGCTCTCTGTGCGACTATCTGAAGTCCCATACGATTACCTGGACGGAGCTGTGCCGCATTGCCGAATCGATGGCCAATGGCCTGGCGCACTTGCACGAGGAGATACCGGCCAGCAAGACGGAAGGCCTGAAGCCCTCAATAGCGCATCGTGACTTTAAGTCAAAGAATGTGCTGCTCAAGGGAGACCTGACGGCCTGCATAGCTGATTTCGGACTAGCCATGATCTTTCAGCCGGGCAAACCGTGCGGCGATACACACGGCCAGGTGGGCACTCGACGCTACATGGCGCCCGAGGTTCTCGAGGGTGCCATTAACTTCAATCGTGATGCCTTCTTGCGCATCGATGTCTATGCTTGCGGATTAGTGTTGTGGGAAATGGTCTCACGCTGCGACGTTGTGGGCCCCGTGGGCGAGTATCAGCTGCCATTCGAAGCGGAGCTAGGACAGCGGCCCACGCTGGATGAAGTGCAGGAGAGCGTGGTAATGAAGAAATTGCGTCCACATTTGCTTAACTCCTGGCGCTCCCATATGGTGAGAGAATATTCACATATTTGATTGTATTTTGTCATACTTAAAGCAAACGTATCCGCAGGGTCTCAGCATATTCTGCGACACGATGGAGGAGTGCTGGGATCACGATGCCGAGGCACGGCTCAGCTCCTCCTGTGTAATGGAGCGGTTTGCGCAGCTCAACAAATATCCAACCACACAGTTGCTCATCAAGAACCACACCAACATCGAGGATGCAAAGGAGACCACAAATTGTTTATAGAAGCGGTACTAAATCACAGCCGACGCCGTTAGACTGTGATTTGATAGCCACGAGCATATAAGATCGTTATTTTTAATTTAGATATATATTCAACTCTTTAGTTTTACCGTAGTATTGTGCATAGCCATTATGCGCACAGACATACACACAGAAGAGCAGCGATTAGCGATCAGCGATCTGCAATTCGGCAGCTGCCATTTATATACATATATATATATAGATACACAAAAGCCCCTGCGCCCGCCCTGCACCCCTTAGACATTAGCTTAGTGTAAGCTAAGAACAGAACAAAGCGCTAACATATGTGGGCTACACCAGAGAGATTAATTGGAATTTTTTAAAAAATTGTATCTATAGCCAGGGCTAAGTTTCGAAATGCGAAATTCTCTCCACACACATTGCCCGATTATGGTTTGTAGCTCATCTCACATAATCTTCATCGACTGATATCTATAAACACACTACGTAAATTTAATTGTTTTTCGTTTTTAGTTCGTTTAATTATTGCCCAGATCTTGATTTCATTGTTAAATAATGAGGTTTATGATTGACGAACATAAAAAAGCAAATGATGGCAGTGCAAGGGATACGACAAGATCAGAATGTTCCTGATGTTAGCCAGGAACTACAATCGCCAACGATTGCTTTATTATGTTCGTCGATCGTTTCTTTTATTTTTTCGGATCTAGTTTAATTCTGTTGTTCTTCTATTTGTTGTCCATTTTCAATACTTTTGGAGCAGCACTCATGCTCGTAGGACCATTTGACAAATCAGCATCTTCTTTTTTCTCCTCATCCATTTTCAAATTGCTGTCTTTTCCCTTTTCTTCAGTTCTATGAGTAGAAACATTTTTATCATCTTCTTTAATTTTCTTTTCGTCTTTATTCTTCTTGGCCACCATATTGCTTAGCATATGACTATCGCCGCTTGACGATAGAAAATATCAAACAATATAATTACGATTAATGATAAATTAAGTTTAATAATAGATTACGTTTAGTTTTATTTTTGTCAACGTAATGTTTTATTTTGCATTAATGTTGTATTTTTAATAAATACTTTAAATATTTTGTGTAAGCTGCAGTATGGAAACTATTTTTTTTTTTATTTTTTCTCATTTGTTTTTATTGTTGTAGTGCTAATTACAATATCGTTTACCTCTATTTGCACTAATACACACAAACATGTTATAGCATAAAGAAGTATAAATACACACACACACACACACACAGACACACATACGCATATGTAATATTTCTGAACAGTACAAGGAACACCTGAAGTTTTCAAATGAAAGTTTCTTTTTATTGAATGTAATAATTAAGTGCATATACGATATACTCTACGATAAACATATACACGCAGACTTAGCCGACTTCTAAAGCACCCTGACTTTGAGAGTTCAGTAAAAAGGATAAACATACTAATTTAATATTGTTGAGTCCACAAAATTAATGTAAATACTTGCATGTCTCGGACAGATTTAGATGTAATGTTAAGGCACATATATATACGATATATAATTGGATGAATCGTAGATGGTAGGGGATAAAAGAGTTGAGGAATAGCAAAAACAAATAATGTTTCACAATGATTGTTAAGAACCATGGGGAAAGAATTATCAACATATTTTCAATAAAATATAGATGTGTGTAACTTTAAGTTAGATTATGAAAGTATTCGAGAAATCACAATTATCGTTTGTCTTTAAATATATATATATCTCAAATTCAATGATTCAATCAAACACATACCGTATATGCGTATATGGTATTCAGAGAACAGAAACAAATACGTGCAATTTACGATACAAACAAAGCTTCATTACCTGATTTTAATTCTGAGCAACATTATTTATAACGCAACATGATAATAGAAATAATTTTGTTATGACTTGACTTATTTCTTTGTATGTTTTTGGTACAGTTTTAGTTGAATGGTGCTGATAATACATAGAAACAATAATTTTTCAAGTGGTTGGAATCAAATACATAAGTATTATATAAAGCAAATGCAGAAGCAGTATTTAAATTGAGAATGCAATCAAAACAAAAAAAAGAAAAAAAAAAAACAATTTATTGTTCATCACAGTAGTTTGTTACATATCAGATGTCCATATAGTGGGGCATGGAAGTTAAACATACATATATATACATATATATTTCAGCACTGAAATAGTTGAGATACATACATAGATACAATTTTGAAGACTTTTTGTATTATCGATTTTCAAGACAAACTCTTTTGATACAGTTATACAAACAGTCCAACTGGCGTTCACAATAACCATAAAACTGGCTGTCCAGTACAGTGAAAATAGTCTTGATTATCATGAATCATACAAATGAAAAAAAATCATCATAAGTGTTTTTTAAAAACGATCATTATACGTTTAAAGTTTTATAAATCAAATTAATGAAACAAAAAAAAAAAAAAAAAAATAAATATAAAATGCCGAAAATAAACGAATAGACTTACGGTACATAAATACGTTATTCGAATGCAAGTCATGTCATATATTAATATATACTGACACAAAAAGTTTCTTTGATAATAATCGATTTAAA
This sequence comes from Drosophila navojoa, assembly GCF_054131105.1. Classification (NCBI taxonomy): domain Eukaryota; kingdom Metazoa; phylum Arthropoda; class Insecta; order Diptera; family Drosophilidae; genus Drosophila; species Drosophila navojoa. Next base: position 7,774,496 of record NC_142890.1, on the reverse strand, counting down.
ATAAATCTTTTCAAGCGTTTGAAATGTAATATATGGTCTATATCATTTTCTTATTATTCTTACTATTTATATAAATAATAATAGTTATAATATTGTCTACAAAGCCGAAAGTGGATGCTGTGGATGTTGTTACAGTGGAACTTAATTTCTTTATACATTTTGTCACGCTATTGGCTACCTTCGCAACCATTAAAGTGTGAACTGTAGGCATAGCGGAGACTGCGGCCATTAAGCAGGTAAGAGAGAGAGAGAGAGAGAGAGAGAGAGAGAGAGAAGCATCTTGATCACAGCGCTCACGTCATTGGTTGCAGTGATCTGGATCCCGTTATCTTAATGATGACAGTATGGACTGCAGGCAATGTCTGCAGAAACGAAGAGCGAGACAGGTAATACATGTTTGAACAACGCTCACGTCATTGGTGGCAATAATTTTGAACCCGTTGTTTTAATGGTGGCGCCAAAGCAGATGTTTTAATTGGTCAGTTCAAGTTTCTTTTTGCATAAGTGTGACTGCAGGCTTTAAAATATGTTCCCACAATGAGGGAGAGGTCAACATGGCGTTAAGTCTGCCCGATCGTGTCTATATGTGAATGTGAATTGTAAGTCTACATCGCTTGTATGCACATACATATGTATCTTAACATAAATTCCAGCTGCAAATATATAAATTTTGATCTAGAGAATTCCTAATGTAAGAAGTATAAAACGCAGCAAGTGTTCGCCTTCTTTCTTTATTACATCTTTTAATGATACAATCCGTTATACGTATAATACAATTCGAATATAATATGATTACATACAGTTGAATTAGAACTGAATTGCAAACACCGATAATAATTATTACAAATATTCAGGATATACAGAGAGTTCAATCTTATCAAATCTCATTCCACAAACAGAAGTTTAGAGTATAGTTTGTAAAGCTCGTAGAGCGGGCTTCATAAGTTACATATCTATAGTTATATGGTTGCATCGGAAATTTTACGTATACTGAGAAAAATCAATCTTAATAAATTACTAAAATCGCGTATGAATTCTATATATGGTATTCGTATATATCTATAAGTATAGTTAATGACTTTTGGACCATTTCAAGTGTAGTTCCATTTGCCTCATTCCATATTATCAGACTTATCCAAACGTTCCGTTGCCTTAGCTTGTAATACTATATTATAAATTGTTTGGAAAAAAATCGCCCTCTATAAAACGCTAAACGTGTAAAGTTATCCAACAATATTCCAAGTCCTGTGCGTTTTTGCATGGGTGTGTCTCTTACTAAAATAGATTCTGTTACATCATTCGTTATGTTTGTATGTATAATAAATGTGTATATATATGTGTATATATGTATATAATAGTATATTCGTTATTATTGAGGGCTCTATAACAAATGGAGCAGATTATTATCATCTAGGTTATATTATCCATTTACATACACAATACAAATGTGACTACTTTAAGTACTTATTAAGTTTGTACGATATGTTTGTCTAGGGAATTGGTTTTGTGTTTTGTTTTGTCAAAAAAGGATAACTCGCTGCTATAGCTATTTGCAAATCGGAAATATACTTGTATGCTGTTTTTGGGACGGTTTCTAGGTTCGTAAAGCGAATGTCAACTAGTGGAGACTAGTTAGTTAGTTTGGGCAAAGGAATTGTAAACATTTAGCTCATTGAGTACGAGTAGAAGTACAAGAATATAGTTATGCATATATATATGTATATAGATATATATATATATGTATATGTAGGTATACACACATACACTTGCATGTGTGTATGGAGTATATGCATATGTTGGCTTCTCAATCCTTGCTGGCCGAAACGCCGCACTTGGAGCGTAAAATGGCGGCCAAACGTTGGGTGAGCGGCTCTGTGGGTGACTCCGAATCGCTGCACGATGCCGACGCCACCTTGTTGCCTATAGTACATATAGATATACATATATAGTTTGATGTATCGGTAATAATTTGTATATTATGCAGTTGGCACCTACCATTGCTCACATCCAAATCTGTTGCGTTCGGCTCCTTGCTGCCAAATTGCAAATTGACTGGCACAATGTCGTCCTCCTCCTCCAGCAGCAGGCTGGAGTAGGAGTGTGTGGTATTGTCGCTGCGACCGCCGCCGCCGCTCGACGAATTGCGCGATGAGCCCGAATCGTTGTGGGAGTGGCAATGCGAATGTGAATGCGAGTGCGAGTGTGAGTGTGAATGTGAGTGCGAATGAGTTATGTGCGCAGCGAGGCTGTCTGCGGCAGCCGGGTCCTGTTGCTCATCAATGGGTAATTCGTAATCATCGCCGCTGCTGCTGCTCTCCTCCTCCACGTCGACATTGTCAATGTCATCATCGTCATCCTCATCGTCGTCCACATCATCGCAATCGTCCACATCATCGACATCATCATCGTTGTCCTCCTCCTGGCTGCTAGCGCTATCCTCGCACGGCGCCTCCAAATCCAATGCCAGCTCAGGTGATGAGGATTTATTATAGTTCTCGTCGCTATCGCTCGATGCGGCCACTGCAAATTAAGCGATTAATTAACTCACGCTGCAAACGATATAACTGTATATAGATGTCTATAGAGACCTACCGCGCAGCTTGTCCAGTATGAGCGGATAGAACTCTTTGGCCGTGGCATTGTTGGGCTCATATTGCAGTACTGCAAAAAGTTGAATACTCAGATGAATAGATCTAGTTGGAGGGGTTAAGGAATTGCTCACTCACTCAATTTGCAATATTTCAAAGCCTTCTTGTAGTCCTTGAGCATGACAGCAGACAGAAACTGCATTATAGAACAAAAACAAATGAGATAAGATTGCGTCAAGCTCTTGGTATACATATATATATATATAGCAATATATACAGTTATCAGCTGAACAATGGGCCGGCCCAGTGGCCCACATTGGCTGCAACGGCAAAAGTTGGCGGGGCTTAAAGTTAAATGCGCTTGAAAACAATTTATTAGCAATCAATAAGCCCAGCGCGCACAAAGCCAACTTTCAGTAATCCTCTTGAAAGGATTCGCAAATTAAATTTTGTTCTTTCTCTCTCACAATTTGCATTTGAATACATTTCACTTACCTCGGCGAGAAACTCTGTGGGCGCTGATATGCTCTCATCGGCGTCTGTGTACTCGGAGAGGCTCTGGCTGAGGTCCTCGCTGGAGGCGGACGTGGGCAGCGTGGCAGCTGCTGCTGCCGCCGCTGCAGCTGCGGCCCCATTCATAATATTATTGATGTTCAGAGCTGTTGCTGCTGCTGCTGCTGCTGTTGTTGTTGTTGCTCCTGCTGTATCCGTGTGGCAACTGCCGGTCGCATAGACGCCGTTGCCGTTTGATTTGTCCATGTCAAGCAGCTGCAATCGATGCAAAGTTCCTTTAGCTCTAATCGAATTTCAAAGCGATCTACTTACATTCGACATGACTCTGGGTTTGTTGGGCTTTCAATATCAATTGAGACTCTGGCCTAAGCAACGCGCTTTTGCATCTTCTGTCAGCTCTCTGCAAAAAATATTTCAAATGTCAAAGGCGACGACAACAAAAGCAAATTATCGATTCGCCCAGCAAGTGCTATTAAATCGATGATTATCGCTAATTGGATAACATTTCCGCTGACCTTAAGCAGCTAAACGAGCTCTGCTTAAAGCGGGCGAACGCAAGAAATCAAACTCAAAAGTTTCACAAAGAGCTAAAAACTCAAAATGCCAAATGCAAATTTCAATGCAAATAGATAAATACAGCTCGACCTTTTTCGCACATGTGTGTGTGTGGGTGTGTGTGTGTGCGTTACATTCACTTTCGGCACAAAGGCATTGCAAAGACCACAGACGAGGCCACACAGATATATACTATTTGGTTAAGTCTGCGGCAAAAAGCGAAATCCAACTGGGTTGGGCTGGGCTGATGGGGGCGTAGCTGATGCATGTTGTGTTGGTACTTGGGTGGTTGGGCGGCTCTTTGTGTGATGGGGGCTACTAGTTGAGCAGAGTTAACGCAACATAGCACGCAAACGTACTTATACCCTGTAAACTGCATAAAGTTGAATATCTTTCGGAGCAGTTTGTTAAGTAATATAAATTGATATTCAAAGTACATGTGATTGATTGATTGATGATTGCTGGCCTAAGGGACGATTGTGACTTCTATGAGTCCTATACAGTCGAGTTCCGATTGCTCAAAATGAAAAGATCTATTATCGAGAACGAATTTTTCAAGGGGATAGATTTTTTTTCTCGATTTATCCCGATTTTCGAGTTTCGAATATATTTTAAATTATATTTAAATTTATGTCTAAAAGGCAAAGTAAAGAAAATTGAAAATTAAATTCTCTAAAAACTATAAAATAAATAAAATAAAATAATAATAATAATAAAATAAAAAAATAAAATAATATTTAAAAATAATATTTTAAGCGTAATAACAATAGCAATTATTTTATTCAATTATAAAAAGAAATATATAAATAAATATATTTTGTATTGCATTTACAGGGTATCTCATGGTCGAACAGTATGCAATTTGTATGCTTGTCGTTAGCTGTCATGTTATTTTCATTGGTAGCTGGTGTGAAATGGAAATGCAAGAAATTGTTTACGTTTTTGGGTCTTAATTGGCGCTCGCCATGAAACGCCTGCAGTTATGCTACGAAATATTTGTTATTTATGCAGCCGATTCAGTCAGGCTACTTGTGTGTGTGTGTGTGTGTGTGTGTGTGTTTGTTCGCTTCATTCAGTAATTGAAAGTCGTATATAAGATTGTAGTGACTAAGTGACGTTGGCTTTGGTGCCGGCAGTCGTGTCTGCCGCTCTCTGGCGCACACTGTCAAGGACTTTCACATGATTTACGGCACGACAATCCTTTGATTTACTTTATTACGCTGTCGGCCGCAGTGCAGGGTCGTTTATATGTACATATCTATATCTGTATGGCTGGCCATATTTAAATTGATGTGACTGTACCTGGCTCATAACTCAGCTCGCTTTAAGCTCTGCTGTCAGCTGCTCTACCGTGCACCGTCCCTCTAAATCACATTTAATTACATACTTTGCCGGCGAATGTATTGAATTCTAATTGCTTTCAGTCTGCTCTAGAGTCCCACTCCTGCTGCTGCTGCTGCTGCTGTTGCTGCTGTCGCTGTCACTGTTGCTTCGTCCTGTCTCAGTTACAGTCCCGGGCAAACAGCACGTCACTCAATCAATTGTCTGCGATTTGTTTGCTTGTCGGTTGATCTGCTCTAGGTTCGCGTCTCGTATTTGTGTTGTTGCTTTGCCATTTTCAAATGTCAGACTTGTCTGGGCCGCCAGCATTTGGCCCTGGCTGTCACGCGACGGCTTGTACGGCTACGGCTATATAAATTTGCGACTGTCTTCCGAAAGTTTTTGTTTAGCTGCCCCGTTGGCCATTCCGTTTGTTCGCTCACTTCTGCCAAACACTCAGCACTTAGCACTCACTCAACACTCGATGTTGAAAACATGTTGCATTTCGGCCTAAAAGTTTTGGCCTTTTAAAATTTACTTTCCGCGTGTTTCTGGTCTCGATAAAGATTTCAGATGCCCTTTAACTTATAGCTATAGTTTTTAAGCTTTAAGGTATATATGAAATACATATTTTGCAGTCTTGACTATATACATATTTACTTAATAGTCCTTAACAGCTTGCGTGTCCTTTGTCAATTATTGGTCATTAATGCATTCAACAAGCAGAAAGCTATAAACACTGAAATTATTATCGAGCCAAGCCATTTCTAGTTTCATTCACAACTAAAGTCCGCCATCGACTCTCACCTGGCTTAAGCCTGTGGATTACATGCTATGAACTCAGTTTGCTAACTATAGATATAGATTAAATAATTACTATCTCAATTGACTTGTGTTTTCTATTAATTACACTATTGAACTCTATCCATCTTTCTCTCACTCTCACTCTTACTCTTACTATTTCTCTCACTCTCTTTCTCTTTGTATTTAAAGCAACATTGAGTTGACTATCCTAAACTTATTCCATTTTCTGTAGAATCCATTTCAAATATAACGATTAAATACAACGATTAATTTGAAGAACCCAATAAAGTTATAGTTCGCTTTGCATAGAAATAATCCGCTTATAAAAATATTGTAGATACAAAAATATAAATATATATGTACAATCAACAATACAGAAATGCTCGCAGCTGCTATGATTCTTCTTCTCAAATTCGCAATTCGTTAAAGGTCAAACGAAGCTGAAAGCGCACACAAAATCTGTTTATGATTGAAGTGGAGGGTTCCCCACAGAATTGTTATTATTGTTTGAAGCAAGTGCTAAACAAGTACTTGAACTCTTACACTGAAAATGTATGTCTGAAAGGTTTGAAAAGTATCACAAATATTTAATAATGAATAATAATAAAGTATCACAAATACAAATAATGATAATAATATATGAATATATAAAAAACTATATGCTATATGGTTCCATAAAAATATGAAATTTACGAAATCACAATATGTAAGCAAATAAAATTGATTTTAGTCGAAGAAAAATAAGAGAAATAAAAAAGAAAAAATTATTTAAATTTGAGTATTTTCAAAAATAGTTATTTAGTATATATGAAACAGACAAAATTAATATACATTTTAGATATGATTTCTAAGAAGAAATTAATGTTTCTTTTAGGTTATGTTCAATAAGAAAAAAGGTAATGTAATATAAAAATTTAAACTTAATATTTTAAACTGCATTTAAATAGACAACTAAGTATTTAATTTTATAATCCATAAATTTACACATTAAATATAGATTTTGTACAGTGTTCTTTTTTTTTGACTCCTTTTCATTATTATTTAAGTATTATATTTGAAACTTAAAGCCGTTGGTACTTTTCGCCCTATGATCTATTCAAATTTTTACTACGGACGCTTCTTCAATATTAAACAGTATTCACTCCAACTAGGTGCGTGGCTATCGTGCAATTATAGGAAAATGAATGCCTTCATAGCTCCCGCCCCTTGGGGTTTGTCACATTCTGAAATATTGATTTTCGCATACTGTATAACGGTTTTGTCTTTTTTTTTTCTTTTTAGTTAAATTGCAAACTATAATTATGCAGTCAGTCACGCCCAATGCAACATTCTTGCCGGTTCTTTAAGGAAAATTGCATTTCGAATGAAAAATTCATCTATTATTATTTACTTTTGCGCGTGAGTTAAAGTTTTCCGTTCACAAAGTGAAACTTGAAGTGCTGCAATAAACTTCAGCCGCAGCTTGATTAATTAGCAATGGCATTTGGCTGCACAGGTGTTGCGTACTCCACGTCGGCGCCAACTGCTTGAGGCGGTGCGATATGGGATGGGCGTGGGAGTGGAACAGTTGCAGTTGTGATGCAGCTAAACGAGTTGCATAATTAATACGCCCGCTAGGCAAATTGTGTGCTGCTAACGTTTGCCGTGTGGCCGAGACACTCAAATTGATGAATTATTGCGCAAGCCTTTTCAATGCAAACGAATTTAAAGCCAGCGAAGCATGAAGTTGAATTTGGACGAGTGTCTCTCAGTGTGTGTGTGTGTGTGTGTGTGAGCTGGGGTCACATGTCGGTCATAGCGCAGTTACAGGCAACACACAACTAAAACGAACCACGGCCACAGCTGAGCAATAATTTAGTAGAGGACAAAAAACATTTTTGGCGACGAATTTGTCGCGACTGTGTGAATGTGTTTGCCAAATTGCTGCGTTTTGGCCAGGGGCGTGGCATAGGCAAAGGCAGTTGCCAAAAGAGTCGGTTAAATAAACCAAAAACCTTTTGCATTCGCCTTTCGCTCAGTGAGAGCAGACAATACTCTAACATTTAATTGGATAAACAATAGACGCCCCCAAAGGCAAGTACATACACTCTACCGCCCCTTCTCTCACACTGCATACATACAAACATTTGTTGTTTTGTTTTGTCCTTGCCTGGCCATAACTGTCCTATGGTATTATTCAATAAAAACGAATTTACGATGTTCATCAGGAGGACTTTGGAAACGGTTATAGCATTCTCTGTTTGCGCTTATCCTATTACGTGTGGCGATTGAGGCTATTGGCGCTGACTGCTGCTGACTGCCGACTGGCCATTATTACAGTGTCCAAATTGCATGATTATAATGATCGCATTGCCAATTTGGCCTTGTTGCAGCTGCAGTGGCTGCCAAAAGCCGCCAGCCAAAGTGTGCTGCGCTCTGTGCAAGCCACTTTGAAAGTGAGCCATAAAAAATTCCAAGTTTCTGCAGCTGCTTAAGTCTTTAAGCAACCGCTAAAAAGTTTTGCGAAACTTATTCTTTACATTTTGCTCGCAAAGTTTCGTTTAAAAATTTCAGCTCTCTAGGTTTTTTTTAATGGCGGCTTAAAGCTCATCAAATATTTGTTTACGCTTTAAGCATGGCTAATCGATAGATGTGGCAAATAACTGAGCCAGAGCCAGAGCTATGGCTTAGCAGCTTAGTGATGCGGCAAATGCGCAATTATGCTGTGGCATTCCTTTGACATGCTTACGTGGCGTATGCGCAATATTGCTAGCTGTAAGCAGTTGCCATGTTTTCAATTCCGCTCGAATGCAAAAAAAGAATGAAAGGCTCACCGCTGCCCGTCAAGCAATACATCTGAATGGAATTCTATGCATTGTTCGCGCATTTCGCATTGTCAACGCGCAGTTTCTATGTATATATAGACTTTTATATAAAGTATACATACATGTATACTATATCTGGTATATACTTGCTGCGTCTATATTAGACGCAACCACTTAGCCGACTCACGGCAGGCGTCTGCCTCTCAAGTGGTAATTAAAATTATAATACCAAGCTCTTTCTCTCTGTGTGTGTGTGTGTGAGCGCGCGTGGCAGCTTCTAAGGCACTTGCCCCCTGACACAGAAAAAGAAAGCCGTGCTTTGTGGCGAACAGCATCTCTCTTGGCTTTGTCCTCTATATGAATGCATTTGTATATGTTTTTGTGCCATAGAATTTATACAATAAATGCAATGTGTGCCAGGTGTGTGTGGGTGTGTGCGAGTGCGTGTGTACGTACACTAGTTGTTGTTTGGCTACAAGTATTGCAGCAGTCAACAAAACTATAAAAATATATGTATTTGTATGCACTGAAAAAGCAACGCTTATAAGACTTGTTATTTTGATTACTCTTTTGTAACTTTTTCTAAGAATTTGGTCCCACGTTTTAATTGTTGAAAAATAATGTGTATAGAAATGTGTGAAAGAGGTATAAAAGACTCATGAGTATGTTTAATAGTAAACAAAAATGCATATACCATACTTTAGATGATCTAATGATATCATATATAATATAAAATATTATAATCTGTGTAATTAACATATATTAAAAATATGCAAATGTATTAAGTTAAAATATATTACTATGAAGAGTAAGTTAAACGAAATATTTAATTCCTATACAAAATTATTTTGTATGTGACTTAAGCCAACTTCCCTTACAGCTTTACTACTAGATAGTTTTTTTTTTTAAATTATACTCTTCTGTATCTGCTGTACTTTATGACCTAGCAGCCAGACATACTTATAAATATATATATAATAATTTCAATAAATATATAAATACCAATATAATTTTTAAAAATAATTTGATCACTCATAAGCTTAGCAGAGTAAGTAAAAAATATTCTATGTAACATAGATGCATTTGAGGCATGAAAGAGTAAAGATTAAAGAAATCATGTCATATAAGAGAAATCATGTCACTAAGAGTTATACTAATTTCCCAAAATCTTCTCATTAGAGACCATTTGACCTTCCAATTCTCAAGTGTTTAAACACTATATTGTATGAATTGTCGGTAAAACTTTTCTCTTGTGCATATTTGATACACTTATAAGCGTGTAACCTGTTCACAAACATTTTAGCGCCTCTCATTAAGGCGAGTAGCGAATGCGAGAGCCTGATCCCTGGGCCATTAACTTTTAGTGCATCATTAAAAATGCTACGCGTGGCAGAAACTTTGAAGTGGTTGCATTTTCGCATGTTCACGTGGAAACAAATTCAAATTGAACTTTGGCCGCAGGCTGCAGGACGAGCGCAGTCAGAGCATAATTGAAAGGCAAACAAACGGAAAATGAGAAATGAATGCGAGCTGCTGCCCTGGACTGCCTGCCTGGTCAACGGAGCCAGCGGAATTGCACATAAATTTCACGAGTTTGCTGTCAACGTTGCCTACCTTCAATTATTTATTAGCGGGGCCTTCCCAAGACTCTGCGCCTCCAAGACTCCGAGTGTTGCAGTTGCTGTCGTTATGGTTGCTTTGGGTATTACGCAGCTCCCACGTTCAATTAGCGCTGAATCAGTTTTAAATATTTAATGGCCGTCTTTACTCTGGTTACTACGCAGTTAAAGATGCCAGCATTCAAAAAGTTTAGCCAATGTTTTTGTTTTCACACGAGAGTGCAGCAGCACTAGCAGCAGGAGCCGACGAGGATGCGCCAAAGCCCTGCACGTATTATCAAGTTAATTTTACTTTGCACTCAGCTATAATTTGAAAGTTCTTTTCCACTTTTTACGTTTATTTATTGTTTGAGTTAACTGTAACAGACGTTGAGTATTTACTTGGGCGTAAATTATGCATTTTATGTGGGCACAAATACGTTGTGGCGCACGCTTGCGTCGCAGTTGCGCTTAATTAACAGAGTCGACTGAAGGAAATGTCCTTTTTATACACACTTGTTCGCTTAAGCCTGGCAGAAAGCAAAAAAGCTTTTGCTTCTCACTCAATTGCGCTCTCTGTTCCAGCTCCTCTCTCTCTCTCACTGTTTCCCATGCTCTCAGTTGGTTTGTTTTGACTGGCGGCATTGAACAGAACTTTTGGACATTGTACCAAGCACAGGGTGATTAAGGTTAAGTCATTGGCAAAGATAAACTAATAAGAAGATAAATTTAAAATTTATATTTAATTTAATTACATTTAGTCAAATAAAATATTCCTTTTGTTGCACATATATATAATTTATAATATTTGCCTACAATTCAGCCGTTTAGCCTGAGACGCCCTGCTCGAAAAGCTCTCTTTGATATACATATGCTTGGAAGCTTTCCGAAAGCTCTGTTCACATTCTCTCACAGGTGCTCAGGCACTCCGCTTTGCGCACACATTGAGTTCTGAGCTCGTTAAAAAAATTCACATACACACATACTCACACACACAGACACACTCAAACTCTCACGCATAGATTTAAAAACGCACAAAAAACTGAGAGGCCCATCAACAGCTGTGCGGTTCGGCAAGGGCCGAAAATAGCCGGATGTTGTGGGTGTGAGCGAGGCTGGCTGGCTGGCTGGCATTGAAGCCATCCATATTCCCATGGAGCAGCATGTAATGCAAATGGAAAATGGCGGCTTAGCCCTCAGCTGGGAGAAATACTATGCCGCGTACGCAATGATGGCGAGTGTGAATATGAATTAAGAATTACAGGCTTAGTTAAAGCTTGGCTGGCCATGTAAGTGAATGCATGTGCATGCGATTGCGTATGTGTGTGTGTGTGTGTGGGTGTATGAAAAGTCATTAACAAAAAGTGTATAACAAGTAGTTGCTATATTTCACCAAAAAAAATGGATATACCTGATAATCCTTTAAGGTTAGGGTTTGAAAAAAAACTTAGCATACTTTTGAGGGCTCACGAGATTCATTTTAGAGCACAATTAAAAGTTTTAATAGAATAATATTTTTTAAGTAAAAAAAAATGTTTAACATTTTTTAAATATTTTGTATGAATAATTTTACTAATTAAAAATTTAAATCAAAATATTTAATTTATTTTTTTGATGATAATAAATATGAAAAAGTGGAAATCAAAGAAGATAGGTTAAAACTTTTTTTTTTATATGTTTGTTTATTTTGAAGAACTTTTAACTACATTTTTTAGCTAGCTTTGTCAAATAAAAAATTTTAAGTGCAAATAATATTTATAAGCAGATCGAAATCAATCAGCACAAGTTTTGGTTCACAAATTCTGTTGACTCATAAACTTCATAGCGTATCTGGCAGTCGTTACAGGTGAACTATACGACTCACTTTTCTTCTTGTTTCTTGCTGTGTTTTCAGTTAAAATTTACGCTGGCAGTCGCAATCCCATTTTGCGTGTAGTGGGCTTCCGCATGATTTCCTGTTGGCTCCAACCGAGCCGTGAGCTGAGAGCGGAGACCACCAAAAAGCTGACCGGCTTTGCGCGTGCAATGCCAAAAAACACAAAAAAAAAGAAAGTGGAAAAGGCATTCGCATTGCTTAACGAATTCAATTTATTGCATTTAACTCTTGTGCGAAAAAATATATGTTTTTCATGCTTAGCTGCATGCTAGGCTTAATACAAATAATGGGGGAATACTTAGATCTAGAATTACAAACACGCAATTCGTCGGCGCGAGACCTTGGGCTTATGCTCTATGATATGTTGTTTTGGTTGCTTGCAATCGTTTCAAAATAATGTACATTTAGAAGATCGAGAACGATAACTAAGGATAATACAATATCATTATTATGTATGTGTGTATTAGAACATGTACTTGCTTAGTGAGTTAGATGTAGTCGAGAAATGTATTTATTAAATGTATGCGCGTTTTGGTGGGGCTGATTACAACCGCTTGTTTAACTAGTTTATACTCATTCCAGCAATATCGAAATTATATATGCACTTAGGCCTATGCTAGATATATATACTATATATACTACATATGCATCATATGAAGACTTATATGCTACAGCCAGGCCTAGCAGTTCATGTAGTTGGGCGCCTCGTTCGACTGCTGCTTGGCTGGAACTTCGGGACTTGTGGGCTCGTCGGCCGCTGCGCCGCCCACATTTTGATAGACCTCGGCCTGCACCTCGATGCTGCCCACCTGCGGGCAGGCAACCTGCTTCGGCTTGAAGGAGCTGCAGCCGCTGGCGGAGTGGCTCTTGGTCAGCTTGCCGTAAATTATGTTGGGACGCTCGTTCAGCTTGATGGGCTGCAGGGTGACGCCATTTTGGTAGTTGTGCTGCTGCTGCTGCTGCTGCTGCTGGGTGTCCTGCTCCTTGGCCTCCATGATGGTGTTGAGATAGCTGCTGCTCTGCGACGTGGACAGCGGCTGGCTTCCATTGCCATAGACGGGTATATTCGATGGGAACATCTGGTAGTGCTCGGAGCCAGTGGGACTGGTGGGCGTGTGCAGGCGCTGGCAGCTGGACATGGGCGAGGGGAAGACGATCTGGTGGCGCTCGTCGCCGGGCGTTGAGACGGGCGTGAAAACGGGACGCGGCGGCGGTGGCACCAAATAGTTGTCCATCAGCGAACCGGGCGTGCCCAAACGGCAGCCAAACTGACGCCGATCCTCGTGATCCGAGTGGGTGCCCGAGTCGCCTAGCGAGGCGCCGCTGCAGTTGCTGCCGGTGCTGAGGCGGCCCGAGGAGGAGCTCGAGCTGGACACGCTCTGCAGACTGAGCGAGCTAATGGGCCGTGCCGAGGACTTCAGGCTGCAGCTGGTCGCAATGGAGCTCTTGGTCTCGTCCAGCAGGCTGTCCGCGCAGCTGCCCTGCTTGTCGGCGCCCTTCTGCCTGGAGAAGAGCTTCTTGATGCGCTCGAAGGGCGTCTCGCGCTTCAGCTGCGACTTGACGTGCTCGTGGATGCGCTCGTATTCGCGGCGCAGCTGATCGATCTGCTCCTGCTTCTCGCGGAAGCTCTGCTGCACATCGTTGCGGTGCTTCCACTTCTCCACCAGCACCTCCACATCCCGAATGGACAGCACATTGTTCTTGAAGTCGTGCATAATCTCGGCCAGCTCATCGTCGGCATTGGCCCGAGTGCTGCTGGAGGCGTCGCTGGCGCTGCGCTTCAGTGTGCCATAGCCGTTCGCCTGTGGCAATCGCATGGTGGAGCGGCTCAACAGCAGCGGCTCCTCCACCGGCCGATTCGAGGGCTGGAACAGATAGTTGCCATCGTCGGCGGGCATGGCGGCTGCCACGGGTATGTTGGAGGGCTGCATGACATAGTCGTTGCCGGCCGTTGCCTGGTTCTCCAGCGCCTGGGAGCACTCCTGGCTGAACTTGTCTGTCGTCTGGTAGTTGGCTGCTCCGCTGCTGTCCACCACATCCTCTGATTTGTTTTGCTCTTTGGATTGATAGTAGGGCGGCTCGTTGATGCGCAGCTCGTTGGTGGTTTGCTCGGGTCCGGTTGGCGGGTCGAGCACCTTGCTGCTCTCCAGATGCTTCTCGGTGGAGCAGCTCTGCAGATTCTCGTCCTCGGTCTCTACGCTGATGTAATTGAGATTCGATATGGCCATGGTCTCAGTCTTGGCACGCACCTCCGGCGTATTCTCGCGCTCCGAGCCACTGGACATTTCCATGTACTCAGCCGTGGGCAGTTGCTTGGGTGGCTTGCCCCGAGGCGATGAGGGCGTGGCTGTGCCAATCACCACCTGGGCGCCCTTGGTGCTGTTCGGCTTGGTCTGGGCGCCCGGGCTGCTGGCTCCGCTGCTGGCATTGTCCACGCCCTTGAAGTAGTGATAGACCATGGTGAGATTGTGGAACTCCGAGAAGCTGACCAGATTCTGGGCCAGCTTGTGGTGTCCCTCCTGCTCGGCCAGCTCGGCGGGCGTGCGGCCGGCGCAGTTGCGCACGCCGCAGGCCGTATCCCCGCCAGGACACTCCATCAGCTGCAGGCAGAGCCGATTGAGGCCCCAGCGGGCGGCGAAGTGCAACAGCGTTGGATACTCCTCGGGGCTCGATTCGAGCCGTGTGAAAAAGTGAGGATGGCGCTCGCTGGGTCCATTGAGCAGATGGAAATTGGGCGGCATGTTGCGCTGGAAGCACTGCAGCAGATGTTGATCGAGAGCATCCCGCTCCAGCGGACCCACGCCCAAGGCGTGGCACATGAACTCAATGGGCGAGTCCTCCACGCGCAGCAGCTGCTCCAGTTCGCGCAGCCGACTCTCGCACTTGATGGGTCGGGCGCCCAGGCTCTTGTTGTTCTTCTCGATGCGTATCTCAATCATTGTGGAGATCTCCATGCAGGATTCGGGTATGGCGAACTGGACAGTGTACGGATTGCGGCACTTGAAGTTGCGCACCTCGAGCAGCTCGCCCGACTTCTCCACGAGCAGCTTGAGCGTATCGTTCGGCTTCAGTGGCTCCGACAATATGGCCAGCACCTTGTTCTGGCCCTGCTTGACCTTCTTGGGCAGCACGGTGAAGCCCTCTGAGCAGCTGGAAATGCTGCGCGAAATGCTGTTGTTGTTGCCATTGCCGCTGTCCTGGCACGGCGGACGCTGGCACAGCGCCCGGCCCAAGATGTCCGTGGCAATGCCCAGGATGTGGCTGATCTGCGCCTGGTCGTTGTCCCGCACCACGCAGCGGCGCCACTTGTAGTAGTTGGGCAGCGCCGTCTTGTGCATCTCCTTCACCTTATCCTCGCCCACGTCCAGCAGTATGGCCAGCACCTTCTCCACGCGTATGACCGACGTCAGCTGCGCCATCAGGAAACTGTGCGGCAGCGCCAGCAGCGCCGGACACAGTATGACAATCTGCAGCGCCGTATTCTGATATTTCTGGGCGATCTCCTCGCTGAAGGGGCCATCGTCAATTTTAATGTGCAGAAAACTGTGCGGGCGAAACAGAGCGAATATTTTCGTTTAATTTCATGATATATATTTAACGTATATATATATAAAATAAATACCATATACTAGAATATAATAAAAATATTTATATATATGATATTTTTAAGTTATGTGTTGCATTAATATAAAACTAAACCTCGTTTCGACAGAAATTGATTGTTGTTGTTTAAAATTTTACTATGAATATAAATTTATAAATTAAAAAAAAAAAAATGTTTCGACAGAAGTTAATTGATATTTTTTTTTGTTTTTTTTTTTTTTTTAATTTACTATGAATATAAATTTAAAAAGTAAAATAAAATAAAAATAAATGAAAAATATGTTAAAATTTTTTTTTTTTAATTTATTATTTTTAAAAAATTTAATGCATTTTATTTAGTATATATCTGAATACATACTAATAGAAATGCATTAAAATTTTTTTTTTAAATAATAAATTTAAAAAAAAAATTTAACATTTTTTTCAATTATTTTTTGTTTATAACTGATTATGTTTTTTTTTAGTATTATTTCAATAAAGTGCATAAATGTATTTGAACGTTAGAAAAAAAAAAAATAATAATATCAAAATTTCATAAAAATAGTAGTAAATAATCTATGTATGTATCAAAAGCTGCCAGCAATTCCATAAATTTTAAATTTTTGATGAAGTATAATCTACCAAATTAGGTAAGATATACATGATTGTATAGATGATAGTTAAGAATAAACTTCTAGAAGTATCTTTAGAATTTGTATACAGTAGAGTCTACTTATAACGACAAGGGAGCGTCGTTATACCTGAAAACATTATATATATAAGTTTACTCATATAAGTTTTTCTAGGTACCAGAATTTTCGACGAAGTCGATTCTGTTATTTATTGAGGGTAGTGCCACAGACATTACCCATACTAGTTGCACTACGATTAGGCTTTCCATTATTTATCATAGATCTATTCCAATCAGTAGACCTACTATTATAACTAATTGTGAGACTCACTTGAATGGTTTGCGTCCGCGCTGCTTGGTGATCTTGTCGAAGTGGTTCTTCAGGAAAGTGGCGCGCAGATAGGCGCGTTCGCTGTGCTTGGCAGTGATGATCAGAATGTCGTCCATGTTGTAGCCCGGCTGACCGTAGCCGTAGCCAGTTGAGGCTGTTCCGTTAGTGTTGTTCGCGTTGCCGCAGTTGTCTGCAAAATGAAATCAGAGACGAAGACGAACGTCGCGATGAGCAAAAAGTGCAACAAGAAGCGAATGCTACTGATAAACCAATGGCCCGAGCGACCCCAAAATGACAGTATACATATATATGTATATGTGTGTGTGTGCCTTTGATAAATAATGTGTTTACTTAGGATTTGACTTTAGCGATTTATGACCCTGCTCAAATATGCCCATGTTTGACTTTTTCAAAACGTTTGTTTGCCTTTGGCCAGTGGAAAAGCGCCGCAGCGCGTTCATTTCTCATGCGTGATAATTTCGTTAAGTAGACAACGAGACAAACAAAAGGTTTTCTTGTTGCTTCTATTTCTGTTATTCTTCTTTTATTCTCTATGTGGCACTGTGTCAGCTAAATCTTATCAATACGATTGCGCAAGGTTAACTTCTGGCATTCCAATTGAGCCTGAGAGAATTTCGAATTTGATTGAGACACGAGCAAAAGGAAGTGAATATACAATATGATGAGAGTTCAGGTTGAATGTGTATAAAATTATTTAAAAGTGATTTAAAAAATTTGTAATTAATTTTTAAAATATTTTTAATAGAGTTCTTAATTTAAAAATTTATTATAAATTTTTATTATTTCATAAAATTGTTAAGAAAATTTTAAATTTTATTTTGTGAAGTATACAAAATTTTTTATTTTTTTTGATCTTACTTTTGTTAACTTAAAAACTTTTTATGCATATTTTAATTTTTTATATATAAAATGATTATTTTTTGTTAATTTTTTATAGGCAGAACAATTAAAAAAACGTTTTTCATTTTGTTAAATTATGTCACAAAGATTTGAAGCACTTTTGAGCAGAGCATAGTTGATATTCTTCCTCTTCTTCTTCATTGCTTACTTAATTTTCTTGAAGCTTCACAAACTTTAGCACAATTTGAAACATGCCACAAGGCGATTTGAAACACAACTGTTTCGTTTTAGCCATTCACAATGTGGATGGTTTTTTTTATTTGTCTCTGTTCACAGTTAATCTAGAGAAAACAATATAAATTTTGGAATAGGCAGCTAATTTGTCGGGTCGTGTGTGTAGATAAATTGCCTCAGCTAATCAGCGATGGCTATGTGGCTGGCCATCATAAATTCAGTCACGTTTCAAGCATTTAACATAAATCCCGAACTCGAATCGCACGAATACAACAACACGGCGATCCGCTCAACGCCGAGCCGATCTGATGTTATCTCCTGGCCAAACTAAAATTTACTGTTGCATTTGGGCAGCGCTGACTCTGCTGCTGCCGTTGCTGCTTGACACCCACAAATGGCGCGTCGTCGGCAGAAGCGGCATTTAGCCACGCCCTGCTGCCTCACTGCCCCGCTGCCCCACTGTCTCGCTGTCTCGCTGTCTGTTCTCTGCCGTCTGCTGTCTGTCGCCCTGTCGTCTTGTCAGTCCAATGTCTCCAATGTCTCCAGTTGCCTGTGCCTGCTCTTCCTGTTGCATGCGGCAGCTGCTGCTCATTATATGTGGCCCAGGGAGTCGAGGCATTGGCTTTTTATTATTATAAATAAAAGGCTGCGCAAATATAAATGACAAGTGAGGCGCTCTTGTTTTTTTTGTTTTTGTTTTTCGTTTCGCCATACTCTGTGCACTAAAAGAGCGAAGGGCTATATTGGTTTGTTGATTTTGGCTAAATTAAGCTATATCTGTGTGTTATATACCCTAATCAAGAGTGGGTATATTGCTCAGGGAAAAAGTGTGTACTCTTTGTTTTTTGGCATTACTTTTAGATGATAGGGTTTCCTTCATCACCTCAGCAGTTATAAGTTATATAGCTGAAGCGCAGTCGTACCAGCTCGTATCAGCCAAAGCTTGAGCCATAGAAACTTCCCAAAGATCTATTACTATATAATCTATACTTAGTAAAATACCAGTTCACCAGTTCACCAATCCCTGCTCAACTTGGCTGCTCAGTTAACCCAACCTAAGCAGAGTATGACGCCGTCGTTGCCCAGTTTCCTCCGCTTGATATATTCCCGTCGCTAAGACTTTTGCATAAACACACGCGCGCCTACCCAAATAAATATTGCAGCAGCTTTTATTTGGAGGCATTTGGATTTCTAAACGCATGACAACATAATTAACTTGAAAATTGCCGCCGACTCTGACTTTTATTTGAATGTGCCACAAAAGTTTGTTGTCATATTCATTAGCGATTCATATGATAAATGGCCATGGCCAAAAAGTTGCTCCTCTACCTTGGCTGGCTGAGTGGCTTTTGTGTTGGCTTTTTGCAACTTTGATTTTGTGTTTCACTGAAATTTATCACACAATTACATGACAGACGACAGTTTTGTGCAAATTGCAAGAGGCGATCTCAACTGACATTGAAGTCGCCTCGCCCCGACTCGCCTCGCCCCGACTCGTCCCGCCTCGACACGAGCTGAACGCTTTGCCAGACTCTCCATAATGTGGGCAATATTTCAGCGTTTGCAAAACATCTGGTTATTGTTAAACAGTCGCCAGTGCAATTGTAAGTAAAATGCGATCCTTTGTTTCACGATCTCTCTGGCTGCCTCTCTCTCTCTCTCGCTCTCTGCTCGTTTAGCCTTCATTTTGTGTGGCTGCCTTTGCGCGCAACAATTTGCAGAAATTTCGCAGTTATTTTCTGCGCTTTCTTTTCGTTTTTTTTTTTTTTTGGCACTTTGATCGATGCTTTTTTAATGGCGCAGCTGCATCTGTTAACGATCTCGTAACTCGTCTCTCATCTGAACACGCGCCCATCCATTATATGGACTTACCCATTTCCACATACTCGCAGTTATTGGCATTCGATTTGCGACCCAAGCCACAGCTGCCAAAGAGCCTGCAGCTGCGCTTGCCGCCCATTTTTGTCAAATTGTTGCCAATTATATATTGGAATATATGCACAACTATATTTCAATCCAAATCTAATTATTTGCATGCAGCGCACGGCTCGCGAACAGCTCTAATTGTCGTTTCAGCATCGCGAATGGAACTGGAAACGCATTTGCCATGTGAACAGCTCGCCATGGGCTGGGCTCTGGACACAGCAGACTGTGATTGCCCTGGTTTACGACGAGTCTAGTTTTAATTAATTGATTAAACTAATGCGTTTGGCCTGCGACTGGCGCCAGCCTCTGGGCGTGGGCGTGGAACCAGTTTGGATTGCTTTAATCAAGAGATTCTTACGGAGATCATAAGCTGAATAGATAAGCAAATGACAACGGGCAAGCTCTATGAGCTGAGCAGTAGATAAAGCCATAGCCACTGCTAAGATATGAGATTATCAAAGCAGAAAACTGGTATGCTCATAGAAAGGACTAAGAGGGGAACAACTAGCTTGTAGAGTTTAATTAACTGTCAGCTAGTCTATAGAGTTATACAGAATATTAAGCATTAATTATGGGAGCTCAAGAGAATGAGAGACTTACAGTATGTAGCTTATTGAGATACTATATCTTATATATTATATCTCCATCTAGAGCTTCAACCCCTGATATAAGCAAAGCAAAACCAACAAAGCCTTTAGCAATTTAAAATCATTTCAAAATGTTAAACTATCAATGAATATGGCCAAAGCTCTTAGAGATTCCATTGATTCATTGCATATCAAGCAGAAATAACATATATATGTATATGATAGACTTCATTTATTCTCAAATTGAGACTTCTGCTATATTCGAATATTCGAATACCACTGAAAATCACTTCGAGGAACAAACGAAATGAAACCAAATTCACTAAACAATTCATCAAGCTTATTTCCAAAGAATGATACTTTTGTTTCGCTGGAGTGGTTTTATGAGGGGTCCCCTAAACAGTAGTAGGATTGTATTTATTTTTTGTCTGACAATTTGAATAAATATATGCCCAGCGCGAGCTGTGTGACATTTTAGCAAGACATAAATCAACGAAAATGCGGGATCAAATGGACTGCGGCAATCGCTGGAAATGAGAGACCGAAGAGACCGAACTACCGAACTACCGGACGATACACAAATTAACCCGCCACAAAATACAAAAAAAAAAAAAAAAGATCTCATATATTCATATACACTATGCTCGACTATAACTCAAATGTGCATACAAATTAAATGTATTGCCCCTCTCTCTCTCTCTTTCTATCTCTCTCTCTCATCCCTTTCATATGTTTTTTGTTGTGCATGTTTGAGCGAGCATAACAATTATAATTTAATTATGTCAACTGTAACTTAATTATGAGCGCAGCTTTTAATTTGAGGCCAGTTGATTAAAACTGTTTCAGTTTTGGTTTGGTTAATTGTTGATTTCCGTTCGAGATTTGTGAATTCCTCAACGGCTCAATTAAGCTGCACGAACTGAAGAAGATAATTCTCATATGGATTTTTTTGTTGTAGCTTCAAACTGTTTCATATTCATTTTGATTTGACATCTGCTCTACTTAGTTTGTTAGTTTTATTTTCGTACTTGTTCTGCGCTCTAAATTGTTTTAGTTAAATTCGAGTCCCTCCCCCCCACACGTATCACGTTCACACACAGTCGTCGTCGACCCCTCGACTGAGTGTTCATTAAATTTCGTAAATTGCTCTCAATCTCGCATATTTAGTGTTCTCTTGTGAGAATCGTTTAATCGCACAATTCAGCTGGACATTGGTCTCAGGGCTTCACGTAGGGTCAGCAATCGCTCGCAACGATTATAAATGACATTGCATTAGTTTTGGTTGCCAATGAATGCGCCTGCATCGAGTGGATTCAGATTCATGTGGCTTCAATCAATGCTCGCTCATGATGAGAGGGAGGGAGAGAGAGAGAATGAAAGAGAGTGAGATAGAGAGTGAGTTTATTTTGGTTTGGCATGCACTGCAATGGATGCTAGGAAACGTCTAGAGTCTAGAGCTCTTTATTGACTGGAAGTAATATAGTAGAAGCATCTACTGGTAAATTCTCATTCCCAATTTTTAAACTGATTTGCGTGAACAAGTATCCCGCAGTCGCTTACACCCGTCTGGTGCTTCTTATTTTGGGGTCAAGCACTAGCTGTCTGTCTGCCTCTAGCATCTCATATACGCATATCGCCAGCTATCTCAATCCGCATGGAATCTCACATGTGCCAAGCTCTATAATATCGCCCAGAACTTTCGGCACCCTTGCATATTTCGGCTATGCGTCGAACGCATTAAAAATAACAAAAGTGTACAATTTGACCCAGTTAATTGGAAACAATTTATTTGCTTAGTGAAACGAACTCATAATGAAAACATTTAAAAACACATCATAAAAAGTAAAAAATTTCGCTTGAACAGTTTTGCCCCCAGCTCGAGGCACACATAAACAAACTATTTCACTTTCTGCTCGGAAAATGATGCATGAAATATTTTCCTAAGCACAAGCAGAACCACAACACAAAATCGAGGGAAAAAGAGTTCAGGAGTTCATTTACGCACGCCACATGAGGCAGAGGCTGCACTATTATAAACTTTATATTTACGCGATGAAACACTATAAAGAAGAACTCTATAAGCCGCATTGCAGTTGGTCGGAAGAGTTCATAAAACGCAGTCCATGTCCATTGGAAGGAAGAAGCAAGGCAGCTCTGTGAATTCGTTCAGTTAGTTTAGTCTAGAGTCTAGCGTCTAGCGTCCCCAGACGCTGTCGAATAGAAGGCGAGTTGCATTTTTAATGCAGTTTTTGCTGTAAACATCTTTGGAGGTCTCTCGACGCGCATGCAATTGACTTCGAGTCGGGCTGCGATCACAACTGCAAGTCCGATTCCAATTCGGGATGTCTGAATGTTATTTGCTTTTGCTTCCTCTTCTTTTTTTTTTTATATATATATTTTTTGATGTTTTTTTGACATTAATGTTTTGTTATTCTCTTGTTGTTATTGCTGTAGCTGTCATAAAAGGGCTGAAGCTCGATGCTGAAGGGGGAAAAATCGAATGCCAGACAGTTTATATAGTAACGCTCCCACACACACGCACACGAGCACTACATACTTCCATACTAAATCCCACATGTTATGCCGTCGTCTGCATTTCATATAAAAACAATGCAACATGCAACAGGCAACTCTTTTTAGCGCCTATTTATAGAGCAGACGCTATTTCGAACTGTTCAACTGATTCCTGGTACTAGTTAGGGACGCTGAATAATTGTGCAGCAGGTGTCAAATGTCTTCCCCCCACATGTCAAGAGGAGCGCAACTGAATTTTCGGTTTAAAAAACTGCCGACGAGAGGAAATTGTCATTTCTCAACAGAAAATATTAAAAATGTAACAAAAGACTCAAAATGATCGTGTAAAATGCAACGTTTGTGGTCTTAGCACGAGCTGCTCTTCACTTTCCATCATCCACCCTATCGCAGTCGCTGTTGATTAATAACTCCTCAATCCCCCTCCTTCGCATTTAGCTGGCATTTCGAGAGGGTGGCAGGCGACAACTTTGTCAAACACTTCATCAAACATTTCAAATGTCTTCCATTTGAAAGGTGTGCGTGTGTGTAAAAGTTTTTTTTCTTTTCTATTTTATCTTTTTTAGTTATTTATTTGATGTTTTGCTGTTTTTGGGGAAATGCATCTCAAATGCGGTGCGTGTGGGGGATGCATTTGTGTCACTTTGGCAGCCATTTCACAGATCTATGCGCTCTGCCTGCTAATAAATGTCTTCATAAATTTAAATGCGACATGTCAGCCAAACAAATATTAGAACTGAGCTGCAACTGATGCGGTTCTCAGCCCGAAATCAAGTCATAAATATTCTGTTGGAGCATTTCATATAATAAATATCGTATGCACTATGTGAATTCGTTAGTTATTGTCCATTTCTGGAAACAGTTATAATCTACTCTTCATTCTCCCTCTCCCTCTCCCTCTCTTTCTATAGTTTATTGTTTCAAGGTTAATTGGCGTGAGTAAATGTAATTCAGAAAATACTGTTGAGTAGTTAAAGCACTAAAAAAGCCCGCACTTTTGCATTTCTTTTAACTAAGTAGTTGGCGCGGTGTCGCATTTTATGATTATTATTTTTGGTTTATTTTCTCTCTTTTTTTTTTTTTTTTTGACGCGCTTATAAAAAACGCAACAACAACAAGCAGAGCGACAGCAACTTGACAACAATCAACTCAAATTTTTCATTTCCGCTTATTAAAGCTGTGAAGGGACATAAGAGTGAGCGAGATAGCAAGCGTATTGCGTTTACATATTTTCGACTGGAACTGAGCGAAATGGAGAGCGACTTTGACTTTGTATGCGTTAGCGCTTCAAACTGTGTGTGTGTGCGTGTGTGTGTGTGCGACAGCATTTCCTGCCTGCAATTTATGCTGCACGCTAGAGATGAGCAAGCGCAACAGCAAGTAATCAAGACTCATTTAGAAAGCTGAGCTATCGATAGAACGATAACACGAAGCTGCATTGCAAGAGAGTAATTATTTAGTATTAGAATATTATTTAGTGCTTTTTTTTGCTACTCTGCTGCGACACACACGCACACTCGCGCAAGCAAATAAGTGCTGCACGCATACAATCTCAATTATGCTTTCGCGGCTTCTGCTTCGGCTTCAGCTGCCTTCTATGAGTGATTTCCGGTGCGTGCGTCGCTGCTAGCGTCGCTGCAGCTGCAAATTGTACGTTACATTCTGTTATTGTTGCAGTTGCTTATGTACATATTTATGTATGTATATATGAGCATATGTAAATATGTATGCGCGCACACACGCGCGTTTCTCATGTTTATGCTCCTATGTATCTTGTGTTGCATTAAACGGCACCTGCCACATTTGCCAGCCAGCAGACGTTGCGCCTGCGCCCCTTCTTCTATTGGCACACAGAGAGTGCCTCCAGAGAGTGCGAGAGGGGGCAGCCTCTCTCTCTCCCTGCCCGTCTCTGCTTGCATTACTCCTCAGCATTTCCATCACGCACAGCCCTTTCAATTATAATTGCTGCCTGCCTTTTTGCTATTTTTATACATCTATTTTGCTTTGACGTCGGCACGCGGCCGTCACAAAAATAACAACAACAAAAAGCAGTGGAGAAAAAATATATTAAAATTTTGAAGCCTAGCCGAGGAGCACGCGCTGCAGCCTAGAACGATTGCACATCTGGTTTGGGGTAGCAGCTGAGCTGCTGCTGCTGCTGCTGCATCTACCAAGGGCTCCCCTACGGCTGCTAGCTACAAAGGATGCCCCCGGTTTGAATGTCTGGCTTTGCCTGCGACCCCTCTTTTTTTTCATCTTCCGTTTTTTCCTACTTTTGTTATTAATTAAAAAACAAAAACCTAGTCTAGACGATTTAAATGGCGCAGCTTCAGCGGAAATTCAATATGTGCTCTATTTTCGAGTGCGGCTTCCCACTCCAAATCATATACTGAAGCGTCTCTCAGACACACACACACACTTACAAACACACCCTGAAGCACACGTGCTGTATATTAATTGCATTGTATTGCAGGATTAAAATTCAAACAATTTTTCGGACTCCCACACACGTACACGGAAATTGAATGCATGCTTTGGCTGTCAATTGAACGGAACGGAAATTGAAATCCTTTAATTACAAATGAGATTCTAGTACAACCAAAAAAAGAAGAAGAAATTAAATACCCTTTACAGTCGCAACACTTCAAAAAACGAACGAACCCTTTCGCTCCAGTGACGGTGTTTTGCTTTGATTTCTCTTTGCATAGAAAACGTGCTTTCATTTTGAATGGATTTTCATTTTGGGTTTTTCTAGATACTCGAGTGCACTTCACAATTATGCCAAGTGTTTTCCTTTTACTCTTAATTGGCTTTACGTGGGGTCCACACGCAAGTACTCACCGCAGCAGAACGTTTCCATTTCGATATCTTCAATTTTGAGCAGCATTTTCGTAGAGTGAACTATATCGATTGGCTGTCGTAGCTAGATGCACTTCAAAGGTGCATCGCACAGATTCACCCGCAGATACACACACACACAGTCACACACTTGCAGCTCTGGCTCTGAGTTCAGTTTGAATGCGCATGCGGAACGTCAAGTTGCGACAGTCCTTCAACTTCAACTGGCGGACGGTAGCTGCCTAAAGCTGTCGGCCAAGCTCAGCTCAAAGCGATTTGAATGCCAAGAATAATAATGAGCAATCGAAGTAGTTGAAAGAGAGCCAAAGCCAGAGAGAGGGCGCACACACACACTCTCTCTGTGTAATCCACTCTCTCTCTCTCTCTCTCTCTCTCTCTCTCTCTCTCGATAAATAATGCAAAGATTATAAAATAATAAAAGTCAAAGCTGTTGTTGTTGTACGTGCCCGTGACGTTTAATTTACACAGTGTCCATTTTAAGTGGAAGCCAGCCAGTTGGCATCCCAGTTGCAAACCAGGCTATAAACGGAATTATGGCATTTTAAGTGGGCTGCCGAGCCAATTTGATTGGATTGCTGTTTTTTTTTGTTGTTTTCTGTTGAGCTATTCCCTTATTTTCATTACAGTATTTGTTTTTGTTTTTATTCTGTTGCCAGTTGCGTTATTCTCTAGCCAAATGCGTCAGGCGAGAACAGTTAGGAATCGCCTAAAGTTACAAATGGATTGGAGACAGTAGCGCAGTCAGATATAATAAATATATATATGTGTATATATGTACATATGCATATGTGTGTGTGTGCATAAATTTTGATTGAAATGGCAGTGACAGAAACTGCAGACAAGGGCAGCAGGCAGTCGCTATAAATATCATAAATTTAAATGTGCCAAGGAAGATATTATATAAAGATAATGCATATGTATATGTATAAATGTATTTCTCAGCATATAAATTGACGTCAAGCATTATGGAAGTATGCAAATCTCAAATGGTTTTTATATAAAACTTTAAGAAAGCTAAGAACGAAAATCTTTTTCAGTTTTTAGTATGATATAAAAAAGACTGAGAGAGAGAGAGGGAGCGGAGAAGAGATAGAGAATAGTCTAGGGCGCGAGAGAGGAAGAAAGAGAAGTACGCTATGTGTTAAGTTACAACAGAAACTAGAATAGAGAAGAGCTGAAAGAAAGTGAAAGATCGAGAGGGAGAAAGAGAATACTAGTAGAGATAGAGCCGAAGAAATAGATGAGAAAGTATGAGCAACAGAGAGTAACCTTTAGAGAGAGAGAGAGAGAGAGAGAGAGAGAGAGAGAGAGAGAGAGAGAGAGAGAGTAAGAGAGACGTTGAAAGAGAGAGAGTGAGAGAGAGACGTTGAAAGAGAGGAAGAGAGAGCGATAAAGTATAGATAAGAGAGAAACAAAAGGCAGGTTATAAATGAGAGAAAAATAGTCAGCGAGAGGAAGGAAAATGAATAAATCAGTTAGTTACGATATTTATATATTCAGCAAACACACACAAAGACCAAGAGAGCTACCTACACACAAACAACCAGTACCGCATAAGAATTCAAATATTTCCATAATAGAAACAAAACTGTTTTCCCTTCACATGTTTCCAACAAGAAACAAACAGAAGTTTCCTTCCGTTTTATTTGATATTTTAACATGAGTCCAAAACAAAATTTGCATAAGTCTTGCACCACTGTGCGCCTGTCGCCAACAACACACTCACATATGTGAGAAAACATTTAAAAATAGTCAGCCACAGAGGAGTACAAGAAGAAGCAGAAGCAGAAGAAGAAGTGAAAAAAAAAAATCAAAAAGGAAACTTCAGATTGGTACGTGAGCAAAATGTAAGCACGCTTGTTATGTTGTATTATCCTCGACAGAGCTCCGCACAGACCCGAAATTATGTAAATGAAATATGCTCAGATTCGAATAATATTTATGAATGCAACAGGTGTTGGCTGCCTTTTGGATCTGCTGGGGCCTCTAGCTGGATATGGCATATGCTCGGTCAAGGAAATTCAATATCAGCAAAGGCGCTTTCCATAGGATTTGATTTGGTAGCTTCTGCTTTGTTATGCGCACTGTGCACCAGGCAGACTGTGCCGACCTCTGGCCAGTGTATTGAACCCGGGCCGACACAGAGGCGGCTCGTTTGTGTCGGCTGCAATCGGCCGAGCAGATGTTCCGAGAATCGCATCGAATGCGCCACTCAATCATAAACAAGTGCAAACGCATTGCAATAGCCATTCTGACGTTTGACCTCAAATCACCTGCAGCAGCAGCAGCAGCAGTAATTAAAGTGATCTGCGGCACATTGCCTGCTAAAAGTCTGTTTACGTTTGTGTTTGCCTTTGATGTACTCGTATTTTGTATTCGTATGCGTATTCGTTTTCGTATGCAGCATTGGCCAGAAGCACGCTGGCCAAATTTGGCCAAATGTTTGCTTGGCACGCGCCATATGCTAAACAGTTGACTGTTTGTATTGGATGCATGTGGGGAGTTCACGCTTCCGTGCCATTAACACGTTTGAACAACAAACACACGCCCAGCCAGTTGGCCAAACAGTCAATGCCCAGCGAGCTGGCTAACAATTATGCAAAGTTCCTGTTGGCCAACTCGACTCTACCGGCTCGCTTATTGACAATTGTGCACATTTTCAATTTATGTTTCTGCTTGTCTGCATGGCTGCCACACCCACTGGGGCGGGCGGAGCACTGCGATTCGTTTATTGACTCTTGTCAATTGTTGTCATTGTAGTTGTTGTTGTTGTTGTTGTTTGCCTCTTGCCATTTGCCTTTTGCCTTTTTCGTGCAGGTTGCGCATCCGCCATGTTGCACAGCGCCAACATATTCCGACAATTGCAACTGCAGCCGCACTTTGCCGGAAATGTGTGCCTCACACACACACACACACACACACACATAGCTTGCAGCTATGTTTATCTAATTTGCATATTGCTATTTGATAGCTGCACAATTTGAAAGAAATTATGAACTCGTTTTAGTATCTGAACTGCCTGAATATGGCACAGGCCAGCGGGGAAACTTGCTGTTGTTTTTCTTCTTTTTTTTTTTTTTTTCTAATTTCGCCATAAATTTAGGTGTTGAAAAATATGAAAAAAAAAGTGTGTCAATTGCCGTGCGCTCATTGCGACCAAGTGGCATAGGAATTGCAATTGTCCAGCCGACGACGCAAATGGTCAGCCCAGGCCATAATTTCTCCATGCGTGGGGCCTGTCAGAACCAATTTGCAGTTAGCCTCCACAAATGCAGCAAATGACAACGAATGCCAAAAGCTGAAAACTAAGCTGCGTATTAGGACAAAGAGAGGCTGACATAGAAGCATTCATGCATAGAGCTGGAGTCTACTAAATGTTGGACAAGGAACTCAGGGAAAAGCCCAACATAAGTATATGAATGAATAATAATTAATATTCAACTTGAAAAGTTTTTGAAAATTCGAAGCCCATAACACTTCAGGCCAATCACAGTCGAGTTTCGTTAATTTCTACACCGAAAATCGCGATAAATCGATAAAATTCTATACCCTTGAAAAACATTCGTTTCGATAGCTATCGATAATTGTCGATAAATTGAATTTCTGTAAGTGAACCCCTTTCCATATCGCATTATCGGTACTTCACTCTATTATTGATCTCTCTATTGTCTCTATTGAATTCAAGTGCTCTATAGATTAGCCTAAATATTGAGTTGATAATCTTTACAGATTGTGCTCAAGTATTCCCTCAAGTGGCTCTACGTAGCCCCGTCACTTCAGGGCCTTGAAGTTGCTAATGACGGGCGGGCTATAAATAAATTGTCCTGAGCATTTCATAAACCATCGAGTTATGACTGTAACTGCGCAGCGTCATCGGAAATTCGTGAGCTTGGGGCCTGAATAGGGGCCAATCAGGCATGCAGCTCCCCATTTCGGTGGCATTCATCACGCTGAGACGACAGCAACTGTCAATGTCAAGCCAGTGCTGGGCCAGGCCGGGCCAGGCCAGGCCAGAAGCTAGCGTCAGCTGAGATGGTGCCCAGCTCATTACGGCTCAAAACAAAGCCCAACTCTGGCGACACACTGGCGACACTGTCCACTGGCAACAATGACAACAACAGCAACAACTGCAACAACAACAACAACAACAACTACAATTATCACTTGCGTAAACATTTAAATGTTGTTAAAGTGGCAGAGACCACAGACCCGTGGCGCCTGGCTAAAGGCAAATATCGGGAGGCAGCGTAGTTGGCGGTTGGGGGAGCTGTGCTTAATATGCAAACGTGATGCACCGAGTGGCAGAGCGCGCGTTTCTCGGGATCGGCCCCCATCAAGCTGACAGCCGCCAAAGTGCAAAAATGCGAACGTGAAACGAGGCCAGCAAATGGAATCTGTTTTTTATTTAAATATATGCACATACATATGTATGTATATCATATATGTATATACATACATAATGCATTGCACTTGACTCTCCTAGCAGGCTCTAGCAGCATTACTGACAGCTGCTGTCACACTGTGCTAACGGAATTTATGGACTTGCTTATGATATCTAACATTAGTGTTAGAGCTAGTTAAACTGAATTTGTATATAGATGATGCTTATATAATGAAAAGTGTATTTTATTATAAGGGAGAGTAAAAGGATGGAGAGTTAGCGGTTGAGCAAGGGACTGATTGAAAAATCTAGAGTTACGATAGAACAGATCTCTGCTAAACCGTTTTGTCTTTAAGTAAATCTTAACGTAAATGATGTTGAAGTGATGATATATTATTATTTATATTAAATATGTTATTCTGTATCTAAACTACTTCAGGAATCATATTTAACTAAAGATCTTGCTATATGTTTAATATATTTTAAGTAGCTTACAAGATATTAAACATATAGCAAGATCTCTAGTCTAATATGATTCCAGAAGTAGTTCAGATACAGAATAACATATTTTAAGTAGCTTACAAGATATTAAACATATAGCAAGATCTCTAGTCTCCTGAAGTCTTAGCCCTATCAATGATATATCTGCCTCTGTCTATAGTTTTCAATATACTTTCTTCTCATGGCCTATATATAAAGCACCAACGCAGCTCATTTCAGAGTTTACTATGCGCAAGCCAAAGTAAACTTATTAAGACTTTTATAGCATTTCAGACTTTTCAAATATTGTGTCATCTCTACAATTTTTGTCTTCAGGCAGGTGTAAATATTTATATATGTATACTGCATTTGCCAACTCATAATGTATGGTAAATATTTGGTTCACTCACCTCTTCTGCGATAGGATGGGCCGCGAAATTTGTTGGGCGACAGCAGTGGGGGTCGCGGAGCCAACATGCTGGGCACCTCATCCGGGGAGCTGGCTCCAATCGATGGCGATGTGCATGTAGATCCGGATGTGTTGAATTGTCGCTGCTGCTGCTGTTGTTGCTGTTGCTGTTGTTGTTGTTGTGCCCAGTTGCCAAAGGAGTGACGACGTGTGCCGCCGCTGGGTAGTGTGTGATGCCGCTGGGACTTGCTGTGGATGAGGGCAGATGAAAGAGGAGCGATGTACGCGCGATTAGCACAGTCAATGCTAATGAATGGCTAGGGGATGGGCGCTAGCAATGGGAGCTGGAAGCGCTGGGGGGCCGGGCCCCGGGCCCCGGGCCGGGGGTCGGCTTGAACTGTTTGGCAAACTGTCAACAGCTGCATCCTGTCAACAGGCAGCACGAACTCACCTTGCGTTAAAGACCTCGTCATGCTCGGCACCGCCTCCGGGGCACTGGGAGCTGTGCGTCTCATTGCAGGAGCCGAGCCGTTCGCGAAATGATTCGGCCGAGCGCTGGCAATACATCAGCGGCTGCATTTCAAACGATTGCTGTGGAGAGTGGCAAATGTTAAATGCTAAATGCTTGTTATGTTCATGGCAAATGGCAAACAGGAAGTTGTGCAGATCGGACATGATAAATTGGAATTTTATGGGCAACAAGAAAGAGAAGAACCGAATTACACTCACTTGTGAGAAACCGCCCAGCGAGTTGAAGCTGCCGCGCGGACTGCCAAAGGCCATCGTTGCCGTCGTATCCAGATTGGCCGATGTGATGAGACGCATCTGTTCCGGATTGACGACCAGAGTGGGGCGTGGACTGCTGCCCTTCGAGTTGCGGCGCTTGAATATCGAAAAGCCCCTGCCGGAAGACTGCGAGTCCGGCGTGCGAGGCGATTTGGCGTCATTGAAATAGCACGGATTATCTGAAAGTGCAAAAGGAATGGGTTATATGAATATATGTAAAAAAATATTTATATAATATATTTATATAAAACATATCTAATATAATGATTTGTATGTGAGCGAAAATCTTAGGAAAATATAGAAAAAAAAATTATTTAAAATATTGATAATTTATGACAATTAAAAATGCCTTAAAAATATAATATAAATATATTAAAGATTGTTAAACAAATACTTTAAGGAATCGTTCCTTAACTTTTGTTTTTTTAAATAACGAATTAATTTTTGTAATATCGTATATAATAATCTAATATAATAATACTTTAAAATTTATTTAATTGAATTTTCTTAGCTTATGCATATATTTTCTAACAATACAAATATTTATCTATTTCCCGATAAAAAAATTGTCTTTATAAATATATATACATTTATTTGTGATCTGATCTACGATATCCGTTTTTGAATATAAGTATCTCTCTAATATGTATGCAACGGCCTTTCTAATTTTTATAGTTTTTTGCTAATCCCATTATTATATATATAATATATATGATATATTCACTGATCTATGCTTTTATCCATTTATCTATTTAGCTATCTATGTACGTACATATCAATCTGTCAACCAGAGTATCCATCTATCTATCCCTCATTTATATTCATAAATATTTTTCTAAAATAATTATGTCTAATGTATATGCAATTACTATATCTATCCAACTATCTATCTGTCTTTACCCTTTTATCATCATTTATCACTCTAATATTACTATCTATCGTATTACACATGTATGTATATAGATAGATATGAAGCTTACATTTAACAACTTATCTAACCAAATTTATTTGCTCACATACATATTATCAATCAATCTATTCATCTATTGTCCACTTTCATTTCATAAGTTTACCTGAGAAGAAGGCGTTTGTATTATCCATAGTTAGAAACATCTTGAGATCGTATCAAGCCGATTCGCTGGCAGTTCATTCGTTAACTTTAAAAATCTGAGCACGATTATTTCGCTGTCTAATTCACAAATGCAATTTATGATGCATCTTAACGGTTTGTCAGAGACGAGAGAGTTCGCTTGCAGCACTTTCACTGGCTGCGCATGCGCACGCGCCAAGAGATTTAAAGCGCGAGCACACACACACACACACGCACACAGCTGCACACACAAAGAGTTCGATGTGATGCCAAAAATGGCAAACGATAAATTTTAAGGTAATAAAAACGAAACCCTTTTGGTATGCAAATTGTGCGTAATGTCAGTTTGATTGATTTAACTGCGAAAGCGCGCCAAACACATTCAAATTGTAACGGACACAAAGTTGTTGCTGTTGTTGTTGTTGTTGTTGTTGTCGGAGTTGCTTTGATTTACTCAATGCGCTGCGCGTGCGTCTGCATTGAATTCCCGAAACGGAATAAATTCTAAAACTTCAACGAGAACAAAACACTTGAGCGTCGACGTCGACGTCCACTTCAACGTCAGCGCCAGCGTCGCTGCTGCAGTCGCTGCCATAGAGAATCCCTCACTATGGTTATTTTGTGCACATACATAAATACATACATACATATGTTTCTTCTGGCTGTGCAGCAGTGAAGCATTCACTCTCCCTCGCACGCACTATAATGCACACACACACACACACACACGCTTGCACACACGCATGCGGGATCAGTGTTTAAATATGGTTACCATATTGCACCCACACACACAGCTCTGCCGCTGCCGCTGCCTCTGTCTCAGTGGCTGCCTCTGCTTGGCCACTCGAGTGCGTAGGGAAAAACTCTACAAGAGACGCGCTCACTTTTCCAGCAACATTGTTGTTGTTGTACCTGCGCATGTTTTTCTTTTGCGTGCGTTTTTCGCATGATCAAAATACTGTCGTCTCTTGTGCATGATTTCGTTTCCCAGCCATCCCTGCCACAACATATTCCCTATCCACAAGCTATTCTCATCCCATAAATGCAAGGAACGTTTTGTCTTGGGCTCGTCGCGCATATTTGATGAGTTCCGATAGGCAAGAGGTAAGCAACAATAACAGCAACAGCAACAACATCAACTAATGCTATATACATACATAAGTACCTCGTGGTAGTCGTGTCTTATCAGTGTCAAAGTTTAAGTTCGTCTCTGTTTATTGTGAGGTAGCAGCAGTTGGGTCTTATACCTGATATTTGTCCTTACAATTTATAGATATACATATAAATGTAAATATGTTTATATTTAAATATTATCACTTTTTCCCAAGTGAAACTTTTGAGAGTGAGAATTTTTGAAGAAATAGTGAGTAGAAATTGTTTGTAAATATATTCATTCATTCAATGAATTCATTATGCAAATAATGTCTAAAATATTTTTTTTTAAATTGTTTTATACATTTTCTTAATTTTATATTGTTATAAATTTTTTCTTTTAATTTATTCTTTTTTATATACACTTTTATATTTATATATATTCATTCAATATATTCAATATTGAAATATTGTCTTAAACAATATAAAAAATACTTTATTTAATTGAATATATATTTTTGAAAATATTATTTTATTATAAATCTATTTAAAAAGATTTTTAGGGAACTTAAGTTTCAGTTAAGAACTTTCAAGAATAATTATTATGAGTTAATGATTAATATAAAATTTATAAAAATTAAATGTTATTTATTTATTATACATAAATTCCAAATAATTTACTCAGATTTATTCAGAATCTATTTTATTGTCATATGCTGCTACACACGTATTTCTTTTCCAAGTCAAGCTCTCTGATCTCTGTTAATCAGCTCCTCCTTCCCTCCTTCAGCCTCCTTCCCTGCTTCAACTAACAATTTGACACATTTGTCGGCGGGCTATTAGCCAGGCCCGCATAGCCCAAATGGTAATCAATAAAATCTTCTCGGCCAAAATAGACAACCATAATATGAACTCGTAATGCGAAAAAAGACGACAAAAGAGCGAAGCGAATAGATGTAAATGCAAGTGAAAAGTTCGAGGGGGAAGTGGACGAAGAAACGAAGGATCATCAAAGGCCAGCAGCAGCGGAGGTATGCACATTAAAAATGTGTTAGACGGGCGCATTGAAAATGTCCATGGGACAGGGAATAGAAAACATACAGCCATATAGAAGATGCCTTGGTGGAATAATTAACGAAAGAGACGACTCCAGAGTGACTCCATGTGGCTGACGGCGGAATTTCTGAAGTGGACTGCGACTGGGACTGGGACTGGGACTGGGCCAACGAATGTGGCAGATGCAACACACATTGGGACCGATGGAAAACTCGTAAAAAGTCGGTCGGCAGCCGTAGAAATTGCACATTTCGTAGTTCATAAAATGTGGAAGCAGAAACCCGGACGAAGAGCGCTGCGAGGCTTGAGTGTGCACTCTGTTCAAATTGTTGCGATGCCTCTCTCTTTCTCCCTCTCTCTCTCTCTCTCTCTCTCTCTCTCTCTCTCTCTCTCTCTCCCTCTCTCTGTTGGCGTGGCAAACGTGTGCCGGCTGCTCGCATGGCATGTGGATGCAAATGATCTTGAAATGTGCATCGAGTACTTGCACTTACACAATTGCATTTGCCTGCACATAAATGTCAAGTTGTTGTCTTCGCCTGCGCGCACTTTGACTCTGGCTCGGTGCGGTGCGATTCGGTTCAGTTCAGTTCGATTCATATATGGATGGCAATGGGCCTCGTTTCTAGTCGTAAATCTGTAGACGCTCAACGGCTACCTAAACTGGAGCAGCGCGAGCAACCCTTCCGCATGGCCAACTCCTCCTTGGGGCAACATTCGGAAGCACTCGCTGATTGTTCTATGGCGTTGACAGGTTAATCACTTTCCCTAGTGCCTCTTCTTTGTCGCCCTCTCTCTTCAGTTGTTACAGTTCTCTTGGGTCAGTTTTGGTTTGATATTATAAAGTGATTCACCTTTGTTTTATGACAGCCAAAGTGAGCCATCAAGTTACAAATAGAATGATGAAGTCCTCAGCGACTCCGACTACTCCCATAGTTGGATATAATAAACTTGTAGGAGAATCAAATAAACTCTGATTTTAATTATGAACCAGCGCTCGTTTAAAGTAAAACTAATATGAGACGTTCAGCCAGCACAGGAAATTTCTTTTTGATATGGATTTATTGTCATATATTCCTATCTTATTCTATTCTTGGGATCTGCTTAAGATGGAATTTATATATATATGTATGTAATAAAGCTTTCTGAATCGCTGTTTGATTATATTATAATGTGTTATGAATAGAAACCTTGGAGAGAGTTATGGAAATAAACTATGATGGGTCTATTTCGACTAGCCGAGCTCACATAAACTGAATTTCCTGTCTTTTTGAAGTAAAAAACTTAAACTGAAAATAGAAATTTTATGATTTCGTGAGAGCTTGGTGAACTCTGGAAGCTTAGCAATGCTAGGGAAGTTTTAGATTTTAGTTCTTGTCTAGAGTTAAGTTGTTACAGTTTTAAAGAGGGACTACGTATATATCAATGAATTTACTTCTTATTATTTATTTACATCTTATTATTATTATACCTAAACCTTAGACACAGTTCGCTCTCTCTCGATCTCTCGCTCTCTGTCTTTCTCTTTCTATCCCTCTCTATCTCTATCTCTGTACCTCTCTCTCTCTATCTATCTCTCTCTAACTCTATCTCTCTCTATCTCTCTCTCTATCTCTCTCTCTCTCTCTCTCTCTCTCTCTCTCTCTCTCTCTGTCTCTCTCTCTCTATCTCTCACTCTATCTCTCTCTCTCTCTCCACCTCTTAGATGAGTGGGTCAATCAGAGAAGTTATATCCAAAGAACTGCATCAAGTCCCACATTTTTATGGACTTCAATTATAAAGTAGTTATGGTCTTTCTGAGTAGATATTAAGGTACTTGGAACAAGCTTTTATTGTGCAATAAGCGCACTAATGATTGACTTGTATGGCTGAATTTCCATATATAGAGAAGAAGAAGGAGAAACAACTGGCCAACTGGCATGCAAAAAGTAAAATTCCTAATGCTTATTGTTGCAGCTGTAGCAGCGGCTAGGCTATCCATTGCGCGGACTAGCGTTTCCTCAGGAACTGGCCACCGAGCCGAGAGCGAGTGGGTAGTGGGGAGCGAGCCAGTCGATATGAGCAATTACACGCAATGTATTATTTATTATTCTTTTGTATTATTTCTCTCGTAGGCGCAGGTTCGACCAGGTTGAACAGCAACAAAGCGTGCTCATATTTACACAGCTAATTTCATTAGAATTCCGCGTAGTTGGCCAGCTGGGTGTACAGTGCACCATCCCCAACACACACACACACACATACACGCATATGTGAAGACCCCCTTTATTTGTATTGTGAATCATTTTATGCGCATTACGAGTTTTCCTTCACGTTCAATTGAAAATTTTTGTTTATTATTTTCGTCTTTTTATGATTTAACCCCAAAGGCAAAAGGAAAAACCTCAGCGAACCAAACTCGTTCGCGGCCCGGAAGTTTGGCGACGTCCACAATGTGAAAGGCGCGGGCGAGGGGGGGGGGGGCAGCTGCATTATGATTATTATTATATTTCATTTTGAATTACCCTAAACAAAAATTATAGAAAATTGTAGCTAAACCCTGTCCACGGCAGTTGTTCTTCCCTGGAAATGGAAATGGAAATGGAGTAGGGAAAAGGCATTTGCTTGCAGTTTTACGATGAAGACGGGACGCACAATTGTTTGGTATTTTTCTGGTATTAATTTTGAGTTATTTTTACGTAGCTCATAAAACGGACAGAGCGTAAGTCGAATGCTTTAAAAATCATTAAAATGTGCATTCGAAAGTGTTATTTTAGTTGGCCATACGCAAACAGAGAAAGCCATTAAAATACATCTCGAGTTCCGCCCACGCGGCAAGAACTTCAGGGCAACAGTAGCCCTAGCCCAAGCGGATGCTGCCAACAACAATCGGCTATAAAAACAACAACGTCAAGAGCCTCAAGGCAAATAGCTCAAATATTTCGTGTCTAATACGGCGCTACGGAAGTGGACTGCCCGAAGAACTGAAAAGGAAACAAAAATCGAGCTGAGTCCCAAATTGAAACACTTCAAGGATCGCTGGCAAGGAAAACAACGTTGGCAAATGCTAGGCGGCATGCCGGCCAGGATGTGGCCAAGGATAAAACCAATAAAAAAAATAATTATAATACCTAGCAGCTCTCTCAGCACGTGTGAGCCATGCCAAGTAGCCCTCCAAAGGCCACTCGAGAAGACTCTGCAGCGGAAATGCCCAAACACACATAATCCAAAACATTGGCATCGGGCATGCGATGAGGAAATTGTAATAAACCAAGAGAAATGCGTGTGAGAGAAAGGTAAGCAGGCGATGCTCTCTCAAAGACAGAAGTGTGAAAGTGATTTTTACTACCTGATCGAGAGGCGTAGGCGATTACTATGTGTTTGTGTGTGTGCGAGTGTGTAACGCCTTGTTAGATGTCACTGAGTGCCATCCGAAAAGAAATCAAATAAACACATTTATGACCATTGTTGTGGCTGACATGATGCCCAATCGGTTGAGCGGGGTAAGCGCGGCTAGCAGATCGCCTATAAATAGCACAGCTCGATAAGGAAAACTTTCTCTTTGGCATGAATGCTGTGATTGACTGACAGAGTGATTGACTGAGTGACTGACTGACTCACTGACCAAGAGCTAGGCAAAGTGATTGACTGAGTGATTGACTAAGTGACTGACTGACTCACTGACCAACAGCTAGGCAAAGTGATTGGCTTACTGCTTAAGGAC
Source organism: Drosophila navojoa (assembly GCF_054131105.1). Classification (NCBI taxonomy): domain Eukaryota; kingdom Metazoa; phylum Arthropoda; class Insecta; order Diptera; family Drosophilidae; genus Drosophila; species Drosophila navojoa. The sequence goes on along the minus strand of NC_142890.1, from coordinate 7,735,901 downwards.
AGATTGTCAAAGAGACTGACAGATTGATAAGCCAGACTGAATTGACTGAAGGATATACTAATAGACTGCTGACAGACATACTAACAGACTGATTGAATGATTCTTTGATTGGATTGACATATTAAGCGACTGCATGATTGACTGGTAGACTGGCTGTCGATATGACTAGCCTATTATCATAGGATCGATAGATTGATTGATTGGCTGATGGAAGAACTGCTCGATAGAATAAATGACTGACTAACTTACTGGCTGACTGATTCAATAACTGAAGAAGATTGACAGCATATACTGACTGCTGGATTAACTAATTCACAAGCTGACTAGATGAGCCAAAGACTGACAGATTGACATCCAAACTGACTGATTGACTGACAGACTGATCAAACCAGACCGATCAAATCTGAATGATTGAAATATATGACTGACAGATTGACAACTAGGTTAACTGAGCGATAGACTAACTGACTGATAGCTAAACTGACCGATTGACAGACTGACTGACTTACTAATGATTGACTGATTTACCAACTGATATACTGAATAACTAACACACTAAATGACTGATTGACTGATTGTTAGACAGTATGACTGATCGCACAAATCGACAGTCAATCTGTCTGATTGACTAATTAATTGACTGAAAGCCAGATGCGCATATATGTATTTACTATATTTGTAGAGGTCTTCCCCCAACATCTGCATAAAATCGATACATCTTAGATTTTTAACACATTCCATTAAAGTGCAGCGCATAAAATCTGCCCAATGTTCGAAGCCATTGATGTAGTTCAATAGGTGTTTTGGAAATGCATTCATAAATGCATTGGAATGCCATACAAGCAGGACTCGGGCACTAGCCACACTGCCATTGGACGAGCAACGGCAGCCGCCAGACATCTGCTCAACAGATTTCATTCCTGGACCAGTCGCTCTCTGGCTCTCGTTGCATCTGGGGCCTCGCCTCGGGCCACAAACAAATGTTAATTATTTTCTTAATGGAAATGCGCACATGACACGAAAACAAAAAATGGAAATAACAGAACCAAAAACAACAAAAAATAGACAACGCCAGCGTTGTCTTCCGTGTAAACCTACCTACACGAAGAAGAAGAAGCAGCAGCAGAAGCGAACGCCGCAAGCGAGAAGCTTGAAAATCCCCGACATTGCAATGGAGCCCCCAATTCCAGCCAGCGTCCCCTGTGGAGCGCGTGTCTACAGTATTATTTTTTTCGGGCCTATGTCAGGGAAGGGGGCGAACATTACTTTCTGCGCAGTTGCTTACAATGTTTCTTATAAACGTGCATAAGTGAAATGTGAATTCTCCAACTACAGCTTCAGCTTCGCCTTCGGCTTCCCCTCGGCCCGGGCTGTGGGCAACCACAGGTTGATGTTAAATGTCAATTGGCATACCCCAGAGGATCAGTGGCGCATTAATTACACAAACTCCCCAATCGCGAGCCACAGTCCCACAGTTCTCAGTGTTGATGCTTCTAATGATGTTGTTGATCTTGTTACGCTTTGCACTTAGCGTCGCATTCTATTTTTTTCTCCATTTTTTTCCCATCTCGTTCCTTCCAGCCGAGATCACACTTCAAAATTTGATTTATTTAGCTTTGACTGCACTTGTAACATGAGCTGGGGCAAGAGCAGGAGGCTGGCTATCATGCACACTTGCTGCGGCTGTCTATAGGCATAGCAGGGCCTAGCATGGAGTCCCATAGAGCAGCTACGGCTGTGTACAGCTATTGACTATAATGGGAGTAGATTTTATGCCGTTTACTTGCAGATTTAGTTTGGCCAAGGTATGCCAAGATCTTCATTTGTAGATTAAGTATGTATATGGAATGATTTTATTGATAGTAAAAAAATAATTCTTTTAGTAATATACATACAAAAATGAAAAGGCTGTTGAAAATGTTTTTAAACTACATATAATATGTGACTCCCATCCATTATCCTACATATCTTCTATTATATTATAATAAATATTATATTATAATACTCCCATCTATGATTATCCTATATAATATCTTCTATTATATTATAATACATATGTATTTGTCTAGATTTATTAAAAAATATTCCTTAACTAGGATTTATAGAACTTCTGAACCACATGAAGAGAAATATGTGTAGGACATGGTTATTATAAGCTATGCTATATATTGAAGACATGTAGGACATTGCTATATATGATATTAATAAATATGATATAAGATATTATAAAATACAATATATCATATAGAATATACTTTATGTATATAGTACATATTTCTAAATCTTAAAATCTCCCTATAATTATATATGTATCATAAAATTTCTTTTAGCTACAAGATTATTATGCCCCAAGAATTTCCCTTCAGGAACTTTAGCTAAAATATGTATATTTGCAGCCAGACACAATGTGCGACATTTCCACATGGCTGTCAAAATAAATATTTAGCCGGCCCGCTGCCTGCTGGGTGTTGACTGCTGCCTGGTGCAGGAGTCGTTGATCCGGGCCCTGCCCACACAGCAGACTGGGAGATGCGACACGCATCGCTTCGTTTTCATATTTGAGTTTAGAAATTTGATCAAGTTCGCAGTGAGCTGGCCAGGATCTGTCAACTCTTCTGTTGCCGCTGCATCAAGAGCCGCATTCCACGCCCACTCTAGCAAATGATTATGAGGTGTATAATTAAAATGTTAACGCGCTTGTCCCTGGCCGTGTAATTCAATTATGAGGAATCATTTGCAGCGCACGCTGCGAGACTCGCTCTAATGTCTAAGGGTATTTTTAGAAGTTATGTCTGGGCAGGGGATTTGCCTTGATTTATGCCAGGTCATATATTATTTGGACTAAGTGCCACGGCAGAGTAATTGCCAATTTTTCGGGGAAGAGCAGAAATTGAGACATCAGCAATTGCATTTAACGACTTTTATGTCTCCCTCTCTCTCTCTCTCTCTCTCACACACTCGCACAATTGATGCACTTAAAGAACTCGTTCCCTCTCAACAATTAAGTATACGACATTGACGTAGAGCCAAAGAAATGATCGCTGTGACGTCATCATTGGCAATGAGACAGATCATTTAGCGTTGCCAATTGGGGCCATGAATCCATTTCTCTCTGATAGATTTCTTTATCGCTGGCAATTGTTGATTGTCTCGTGCTCTCTCTCTCTCTCTCTCTCTCTCTCTCTCTCTCACTGTCTTGCCTCCCCCTATTCCTTTCTCACTCACTCACAAAACAAAGGCCTCGCCAAGTGCGTGCAACAATTAATTTACGCAAATATTTACAAAACATTCAATTATTATTTTAGGTGTGTAATGAGCATCGTTGAATCACTCGACTCATATACGTATACACATATATACATATATCCATAATCTCTGATTCTCAAAAAGAATGGTGGGAGAAATTTTCACGTTTGTGTATGGATTTTTAATTATTTACGTCACTGATTGTTTATTAATTATTTATTTAATGAGCAGCTTTTTCGGAAAAGAGCATTTTTGAAATTATATAAATAGCCTTTCGATGCACATGTATTATATAAAGAGCTGATCTGGACGTTATGGGATTTTTATGGGATTAATAAGCTCTTATAGCTTAATGTATTTTTAATTTTCACTCATTAATATTGTCAGTTTCAGCTGTGATAGGTACTGCAAAATATTAAAAAATAAAAAATTATTTCTTTTTGTTTTAGATTAGGCATATTAACTAATAATTTTTTCGAAGCTTTAATTGGACTATGTCAGATATTTATTTTTATTATTTTATTTACAATACAAAATTTTACAATAGGGAGCCTAAAGTTTCCTATGAATCAAGAAGTTTGTAATTCTCATTTTCAATGTAACCCGAGGATAGGACTTGACTTTAGCGTGAAATCAACTTCTCAAGAATTCTAGAGATTTTTTGAAGATCAAAGAACAAATTTTAAGCGAAACAGTAAATTCAATAAATTTTAAAAAATTATTTATATATATAATACTAATGAAATTACCCATAATTCAATTTGCAATAAAAATATAGACTAAGATAAGATAAATTGTAATAAAAAATTTTAAAAAATTTATTGATCTAGTTTTATTGTAATAAAAATAAAAAAAAAATTAATTATCTAGTTTTATATAAGAGAGAAGAATTAAAAACATTACAACTAATTCTATTTCTTTTAAATCAAATATAAATTCAGTGAAACTGTTTTATGATCACACCATCTATTCTGAATGAATAAAGAGGCCGCAACTGTGAATGGCTAATGCTAAATATATATTTGTATAAAAATACTGGACCACGCAATGAATGCAATTAAACAGCGCGAATGAATGAAAGTCAATGCGGATTTAATGAATGATTTTTATATAGCATCAACGACAATAATAACAAACTATTTATAGAAATAAGAGAGAGAGAGAGAGAGAGAGAGAGAGAGAGAGAGAGAGAGAGTGAGAGTGAGAGAGGGAAGGAGGTTGAGCGAGAAGATGGGCAGACGGACAACGGAATGGACGAGAGTTGGTCGAGCGAGGCTTCATGCAAGAGTTTATCTGTGTATGTGTGTGTGTGTAAGTGCAGCATGTGTATGTGGACTGCATAGCTATAGCTATCTCAGTCTCTATCTCTCTCTCTCTCTGTGTGTGTCTGCCTGACTGCATGCGTCGCGCGAGTTTTGTGTTTTAATTGCGCCATTTCCCATATCAGCGCTGTGATTATTTATTTTAGTCCACATATAAATAACAGAAAACTGTGGCAACTGCTGTGCCTGCTGGACATGGAAGCTGGGCCTAGGTAGTTGGGCGCAAGGGCGGGGGGTTGGGCTTCAAATGCCGCACAGTTCAGGCCAAGCGATAACAATCGCTGGAACATGCCACAGCCTAATTAGATGCTTGCTCGACATTTGATTTGTTATTTATGATTATTGTTATTATTATTATTATTATTATGATTATTGTCATCATTATTATTACAGCGTATTACAGCATTGTTGCGCGCGGTGCCAGTTGTTCACAAATTGATGAATGACCCCGCCACGGCGCGGCGTCTCAGCTCGATCGCAGTTTGTCTGCAGCAGCGTCTGGGCGCTGCATATCTATTGGATAAGTGCCACAGCGCCCGGATCGAGCACTTTTATTCGTTATTTTCCCAGGCGAGAGCCAATACAACTGGCGTCTCAGTTGAGTTGAGCTGGGAAAATGCCGCAGTTTGCAGTTTTCTTTCTCCGACTTTTCATTCTTTAGGTGGCATTTGGCGTCTCCACTCCAGGGCGTGCCTAGTACACAATCTTTGCATGCTTATGCTACGCCCATTGTTTGTTTTGTTTTGTTTTTGCTTTTGTTTTCAATTCGATCAAAATTTTCAGTGGGCTGCAACGCAACGTTTGCTCCGACTAATCGTTGGCGTGGCTCCTACTCCGATTAAGGCTAGGGGTTGGCGGGGTTGGCGGGACTGGCGCAGGGGTTGTCCAAGATAAATGCGTTGGCGTTCTGGGAAATTGCTAATGCACATGCTGCAGTTGTCGTGCAACAGTAACAGTAGTTTTGTCCCTGGGTTAAACACTCATTAGCAGCAATGTGCAAAGGCCTCGACGCTCGATCTGGTGTCGAATTCAAGTCGAGGCGTGAACCCAGTTGTCATGTTTATGCCATGCACTGGACACGCATTGCTTAGGAGGCACTAGATAAGCCGTGCCGGGGAATGCGCTCTGCGACCTAGAGTGCCTATTTACAGCTATCTTTGAACTGGAACATATTACAGGTGCATCGGACTTGGGAGAGCCGGAGGAGCTTTTTTTTAAATATATTTTCTTAAGACTCAAATTTTGTTTTTCTCTTAATGTTTTCTATAATGAGAATATGGCTTTGCTTTAATACATATCCGATTTGTCATAATATTAAGATCTTTTGTATACAATACTATATCTACATACTACCTGCAATATACTACTTTATAAATATATACAAGCGTTTGTTCCTTGAGTAGTACAAGAAAATTCATTAACTAAAAAAATATTAAAAAGTTTTTGAAGTATTACCAAGGATTAGAAAAACCCAAATAAATTCTTATTAAGATATTCTATATAATATATAATAAAACTGCTGCATAATACGATTGTATACAGCTTATCGTCAAAATATTATTTTATATAATATTCTATATAATATATAATAAAACTGCTGCATAATACGATTGTATACAGCTTATCGTCAAAATATTATTTTATACTGTGCGAAAATAATAATAAAAAAATAAATAAAAATAAACTGGAATGCATAATCATATGTATATGACTATTCATAAATACCTAGGAAACACCTGCGTTCCACCTGTGCTTCGAGAGCATTTAGGAATTTATCAAACAGCCAAGAGAGCATATGCGACTATGAGATCAGAGGCTAATCTGAATTCGTTTACAAATAAGATAAGGAGTATATTTATTATATTAGTGTATTATATATATATTTACACTAATCAGAATTAATTTGAGTTTTCTACAAGTAATAGGAACTGCATTTATATATCATACCAATCGCTCAAATATCTGTTTGAACAACAATAGTTACTTCAAATCCTTATGCATTTATGTATGTATTAAGATCCTTCAATTCTATCTACGCCTCACATACTAAATGATAGTCTAATATAGAAATCAATATTAATAAACATTTTTCAATTTATTAACATACGTAATAAAATCAACTGCCTGATCAAATTTTATAGTTTTATGTTTTATAGCCCATGTTTATTTTTGTTTTTATAACTTTTATGATTTTATTTTATGGTTACAGGGTATTAAAAATTGATTGTTCGCCACTTACCCAATGACATATTGATAATTGAACAGAGAGTCTTGGCCAATGTATTTATTATTGATTTGTTTAGTTTGGAGCTGCTGCTGCTGTTGCTGCCTCCATTTGGGGTAGCTCGATGGGGTTCAATTCGATTTCAGGGGCTTTGCACTTGTTCTAGCCCGTTAAGGTGCTTCCGGCGGATATGGCCAGTCAAAGTTTTTGGACACACACGCTTGAAATGAAGAAGAAACGAAGAAGAAGAAGAAGCAACCTGCAAAACATAGAAAATAGAAAAAAAACATAGCAATTATTAAACAAATTGTTAATTAAATATGCGCATGGTAAAGCAACTACAGCAACAACAACAATAATTATAATAAATATAGAGGAAGCAAAAAATTAAAACTAAAGTATAAAGCAGGCACCTGCCTAACGTACCGTTAGCTGCATATTAAATAGAAAACCTCATCAACGGAAGCAGAGAAAAGTTTTTCCCAACAGTTTTCAGTTTTTTTTTCAGCTAGACAAGACGGATATTGTGGCCGGAAATGTGGAAATAAAAGAGTTGAACTGTCCCCAAAAATATTAAAAAAAAAAAACAAAAACAAAAATATATTTGTTTTTATAACTCATATGCACCATGTGGCATGGAGCTATACACCTAGATATATACAAATGCATATATGTGTACATACATATATGCATCCATGGCTTTTACAACTCCCCCATTGCAGGCGTACTGCCTGCGCATAGCAGTTCCACTTTTAAACGTTGACCACAAACCGCAATTAGCACTTAACATAAATAAGTACAAAGTCATAAAAAATATATATAAGTTTTCATATACATATGTATATAGATATATTTTTTATAGTTGGCCCACTGTTATGGACAAATACAAGTCCATAGCTGTGGCCACTTTTGGCCTCTGGCCGCTCTGTTCAGAAATATTTTTATTGGCATATTTCGTTGATTTCTTTAATAAGTCAATTAATATGCGCGGCGCAGTCAGATTCCTATATGGCGGCAGACATCGTCGATCGATTTTGCAATCGATTGGCATCCATATATCAACACCTATCAATTCTCTAGAGATCGCCTCAACATCAGCTTCTTCTATAAACATACATACATACATACATATTTATCTCTGAATTCGTGTCGAAACCTTGACGAAATTGGTTTCGTTTTAAGAGAAGCAAAAAGTTTTGTTATGCTGCGAATTCATATACTTGAATCAACATTGATTGATTTATTAGCATATCATAGAAGGCTATTCGTTATTTTTTTTTTTCTGTCCATCGAAACTCTACCTGATCAAAAAAGAATTCCGTTAAGTGAATTTATGCCGAATTGTTTACAGCATTGTAACCCAATTTTCTTTTTTTTTTTTAAGAAAAGAAAAACTGTTTATAGAAAGAATTACAAAAACAAATTCTTGCTTTGTTTCCATCGCAATGTTTATATTAAGTTATCTAAATATAGAGGGAGGGAGAGAGAAAGAGAGAGGAAGAGTGCGGCATCTAAGGACTGGTTAATTTAAGCTCTGAGCACTTAATGAATGCCTTTGAAAGTATTTGGGAAACATTTTGTGATACGTAATAAAAATTATTATTAACTTAATAACTCATTAAAGGCGCGCATAAAAAATAAGCACTTAAATGTTTTTACCCTGTTGATCGCTCCATCTCGCTCACCCTGCAGTTCTCTCTCTCGATCTCTCTCTCTCATTGAGAAAAGCAATTAAGTCGAGCGATTTAGCGAGAGGGCCGTTCGTTTAAGACGATTATTTCATTTAAGCTGTTGACATTCATTTGCATATCAATATGAGACAGTTAGGGCATTTGCGGGCATATAGCATGATTGTTTCAGTTTGACCTTATAGCAAATGTTTTCATTGCCTTTGCCCTGTAGCTAATAGTCTTATGAATTCTTGTTAAAAGTCTGTAAATAATAGCAGTAAATAGCAGTATTCCATATGGAAAAAGTTAATACCGATCTATCTAAAAGAGAGCTTTGAGAGTAATTTAATTTTCCTTAATATAAGTCCTAGGCCAATTGATTGGAGTGTTGAGTTGAATGAATACAAATGATAATGCGCTTTTAGACACTAGCATAACAACTGATGTTAATAATGAGCTTTCAAAGCTCCTGAAAACTTTTAAGGCGCAAGCGAATCTAAAAGTTAAGGACTCAAAAGCTTTTAAGATGGTTTTTACATTTATACTGGCCTAGATACATATACTTCATTCAATGTGTTAAGGCTCATTAAATGTGTTAAGCTCATTATCTTATCTGTTATAGCAATTTCGCTTTGATTCCCAATAGCTGCTAGTTATGCAGAAAGCTCAGCAATTAGAGTAAATCTTGCAAATTCATACTTTCTATTCCTAAGCTCATTTTCCATAAAACGCTCAATTCATAAGCGTAAGTTCATAGCAAGCCGTACGTACTGTCATTTCGTATCTGTTAAATGAGCTCCCCAATGTCTTAAATATAAATCAGTGTCAACGGCCTTTCTTCAGTTCTTCAATCTGGTACGGATATATTTATGTCGTGCACTTTTTGGTGACTTATTTGCATGTTCTTGTTTTCTTTTATATACACACACACATATGTATACATATATTTCGCTCAGTGTATATGCGTGTGTTTGTTTTTTTCGGTTTGATTGCTACGATTTTCATTACGTTTTACCGGAAATTCCAATTTAGGTAAATGCGCCGTTGACTGCAACAACAGCCGCCGGCACGAACCGGGATTAATATATGTATACACACTCGCATATACCCCTGGCGACAGCGACAAGATCAAGTGGAGCATGCATGCCCTGCACACAATTGACATATGCGGGGCTCGGGGCCCCAGAATCAAGCATAATGGAGGCCTGTCCGAAAACAAAATAAAATAAACTAAAATAAAATGAAATAAAAAACGAGATACAAAATTTCTGTTGAGAATTTGCCAGTTTTCGTGTTAAGCGTCTGATCGATGCGAATTCTTTTTTGCGTAGACAAGTCCGCAGCACCTGATTTTCTACAGTTTCTATATACGATCACGATGGGTAAAGGGTATATAGGTATATAGATCAAATAAATTCGACTATCTAAATCTATATATGTACATTTGTTGATATTTTAAGAGCTGTTGGAATCAGGGAATGGAAATATCAAAACATATTTTCCCATGCCTATTTTCAGTGGAAGATTTTATAGCTATGTCTTTTGGGATTGGGATAAAGAGAGCTAAGATTGCTTCGATTGATGTACAACAAAATTTTGATTATGGCGAGCAATACTGTGGATCTTCTATAGATCTCTAAATTAAAATAAAAAAAAAAAAAAATAAAATAAAATTTCGCGAATATTACAAGTTAATAAAAGTTCAACATTTATCGCCTGTAAACGAGTATTACGCAGTCGTTAGAGGTCGATCTCCATATTCAATATTGCTTTTCAAATACTATTTAGAGGCAGGCTAATGCAGAAGGCAACACAAAGTATTTAGTTGCCAATAAATTGTGTTTTCGTGTAAACAAATTGCAAAGAATTTGGAAAATTCGCATTAAAAGCAAATGCGTTCTATGAATAAGTAAATGAATAATATTGTTAGTCGTGTAGAGAAAGTGCTTGCAGTCAAGAGAATTAAATAAATACATATTGAATTGAATTGAATAAATGAAATTAGTTTAAAATCTATGCAAAGCGTGCTTACGATTTGTTCCTGCTCTGATTTCAAAATCGATTCAGTTCAGATCCAAGTCTGTATGTATATACATATGTATACATACATACATATATGCCTTATATTGATATCATTTCGAGTGCATTGCATTTATTGTTTCAAGCGAAACATTTCCATTATCGGCCGTAAAGCACGTAAAAATCGAATTTATATTGCACTTACATGCGTCTAAAATGCATTCGAAGCGATTCACAAAAAACTTTTACGATTTCAATTCAATTTACACGATCGTTTGCCACACACACACACACACACACGCGCACAACTAAATGTTTTGCAATCGAGCGTTAATAAAATCAAATAAATCAATTGAAGCGTTTTTTTTTTTTCTTTACTTTACGAATTTGTCAAATGGCCAATAAAGATATTATTGAAAAGCTGAAATCGCGCCACGTTCGCTGGCAATAAAACAATTTATAATAAATTCGCTGAATACGAAAGCCACACGAAAGCGAAGAGGCAGCTAACGAAAAAGCTTCGCATGTAAACAATTAAAATAATTTAGTCAAAACAGAAATAGAAGAGCGAGAAAGACCAAAGAGAATGCCAAAAGAGCGCGGAAGAGAGCGAGAAAGAGAGAGATGCGCGCACAGCTGTTGCCAATTTATTTATAAATAAAAAAAAGGCATAAATTGTTTGTTAAATGAATTCGTGTGAGAAATGCGAATATTTCTCTAATTAGAGCAAGAGCCACAAAGAGACAGAGAGAGAGGGAGAGGTAGAGAGAGTGCGGAGATTATGTAGCACAGCAAACAGCTGTTGACAGACAGAGCAAGTGAGAGCGAGACAGACTGAGAGACAGGACTGCGACGCTTTTGGAACAGCTGCCAAGTAAATAACGCTCATACGCAATGTTGTACAGCGTTCAATTTTCGTTTATTTTTGTTGTCTTCGCCCACTCGCAACAGCTTACGTTGTTTTTCATTTCATTTAAATTGCAATTAATCATGCTTTGCGTGAGAAACTTTTCCCATCTGTCCGCCTCATTCTGATGGATTTCTGTGTGACATTCAGTTAGCTTTTAGACCGATTTTTGCCCAGAGACCATTGGAAAAGTTTGCTAGCAGGGTAGATTGATTTCGTCAGTCTTGATGCAACAGGTGGAGACTTCAAATTAAACAAATACATATATAATCACAGTAATAAGTGTTTTAACCTATAGAATTTATATTCCTATGACTATATTCATACGTCATGCAAGAAAATTTCGAGATTTATAATAGACTTTAAGTTTACATTTTTTATGTGAACTTCTATTTGCTGTTAATTATATAAACAAAATTAGATATCGCACATATAACCCTCAACTGATCCCAAAATACATATATTTGCCATTTAAATGTATTTGTAAAATATACAGGGTATCTGTTCGTCGCTTACAATTTTAGTTTTTCTGTTTTTCCTCAACATTTCACTGCAAATTTCTGCTACTGCTGCTGCTGCTTATAGTGTGACTGGCATTTGGTGTCAGTCTTATGACTTTCACATGTTTTTCCCGCTTATCGCGATCTCCGAGTGACCGAATTTTACGTTTGTGTGCCAAAACTGAATAAAAACAAAAACCGAAACAGAAACCGAAACAGAAATGTTTTATGTGGGTGCCATCAGACGGTAGCTCACAGTTGCCTTTTGACAGCCACGCACGTTTTATTCTTCCTCTTCTTCTTCATGTTTTTTTTTTTTCGTTTTCAGACATTGCGCCCACCGATCTTTGCATGCGCATACATAAATACATAAATAATTGTTGACAAGCGCATAAAAACATCAATGAGATCGTCAACTTGTTGAATTTTGTAGGTCTTCCAACACAGCAACAACAACAACAGCAACAACAACAACAGCAGCAGTAAATACAAATGCACCAACAACAACCGTTGTCTATGCAAATGGCCAACAATTAAAATTTAGTCCAATTGTTGTCAGTGCCACAATTTTGATGTCAACGTCTCATCAGCTCGCAACTTGTTGAATTTGTTGGCTCTAAGTAGTGGTCTAGTCTATAATAGATATTTCTAGACACTATAATGGGGTTTCATAAGCTATTAGAGGATCCCGCTCTATTTGTATAAAGTGTTTTCTACTATCTTTTGTTGGGGTTTGACTTAAGCATGTATAATAGAAAGTTGTAAATAGAAAATATAGCGATATGCTATAAAAATAGATTTCTGAAGAATCCTTTATTCCTTTATTCACCATATTTACTTTTCTGTATTCCATACTCCACAATTCTAATAGAACCTCTATTATTTTTATATTTTGTTTGGCTTCTTAAATAATTTTCTCTGCCTTATAAACATATCCATCCAGATTTGTTACAGTGTATTCTTCTATTAGTTCATTAAGCAACTGTGTAAACTGTCTTCAAATCCAACAATATAAATAAATAATCTGTTTCTTTGTTAAGTTGTCTCTTAGTTTCGCTTAAAGTCTTTAAATTCTTGGCTATCTAACGTTAGTCCTCAGTTGCAAGCCATCGCAATGAGTTGTGGCAAAATTTTGATCTTAATGGCGAGCATTATCTATTGCCTGCCCTCGTTTGTGGGAGCTGTTACTTGTGATGTGGCACCATCGGATCCCAATTGCATTAATTGTACACTGAATCCCACAAATGTCGAATGCATTGCAACAACAACAGCAGCTGCAACAACCACAGTACCTACCACAGCGGCAACAACTATCAAACCGAGACGCCGTAGGACTAAATACTTCGTGTTCAGCTTAATTCAAAGGCTTAGCAGAAGACTTCAACGGCTTAAACATAAATTGTCGCAATTAGGTTATTAATAAATTAATTAATTAGAAATGCAAAATTTTCAATTTATTAAAGAGACCAATTAAACGAGTACATAAAGAATATCGTATCTTTTTCTTTACCTTCATCTAAGCTCACAATTTCTGTGAGAACATGCTGCTATCATGTCATAAAATAAAATAAAATGCAGCTCTATAAATAGACAAATGTTGGATCGTTAAATTCCATTGCCGATAGCTGACTTTTACCTGACGAAGAAGCGTGTGCCGCGATCGTTAGCCATAAAATGTGTTGAGCATGCGCAAAATCCAATCAATATCAAAAATACCAGCAGCCAAAACAAAAATTCATGCAAGAAAATACAAAACAAACAAAATAGCAAACAAGAACAACAACAATAACGAGCACATTGAACAACAATAACAACATTGTTCCTATGCACGCACGTATGTGTGAGCGAGAGAGAGAGAGAGAGATTGTGATTATGTGTGCGTGCATGGAATATTAATTAAAATTTGCGCTTAGTTTGATTTCTTCCCTTCGGGCAATATGCACGCACATACACACACACACACACACACACACACACAGAGACCCACACTCGCACATAACAAGTGTTTCGCGTTGTAAAAACAAGCGAGCGTAGCCCCAAAACAAAACAGAATCATATAAAACCAGCGAAAACGATAATATTCAAATTCGAATTAAACGCATTCCAGAGAAGGGCAACTGCGATTCCAGTGGAACGAGTAGGCATGCAAAACGCGTATCCGAAAGCGAGATCAACAGCGAGAGATTAAAAGAAGCGAAACAGGGAGGAGGATAGCTGAAGTCCACAAATGTGTGTGTGTGCGTGTGTGTGTCTACATTACATAAATGGCTGCCTGCAAATATGTGCATACATTCATATATACATAGATGTTCATATAAATGCATACACACACATCTGTGGCAGAGCAGTCGGCGCCCTCTTAGCAGTTAAGACACGCATCTTGAATATTTCGCCTTGATGTTGATCGACAGTTTGACATTTTATGTCGTCGCCGCTGTCAAAGGATGGCGGTTACTTTTTTTTGTTTTGTTTTGTTGTTATTATCGATTTGCTTTTTTGTTGATATCAAGCCTTAACGTTTTACTTACGAGACCAATGCATATAACAATAGTAACAGGTTAGCATACGCTAAATGGCGCTGCAACGTTCTTAATACACGTTATACGTTATGTGCATATGGTTGCGGCACGTAACGGTAACACAAAAGCCGAACATATACATACATGCATATGTATGTGTAAATCAAAATGAAATCACGAACGCGCTTTTACTCGACAATTTCCAAATATTCAGAGCGCGCACGTTGGTTGCTTGCGGGCCGCCGCCAAACGGTTCCACGGCAAAACGAAAATTAAATAGTCGCTTGGCTGGCGCTGCCCCAGAGCCCCACAGCACAGCACAACAAAACGCACACAGAGCAATAAAAATAAAAGCAGAGCAAAGGCAAAGGCAACGGCAGAGGCAGAGCCAAATGCAAAGGCGACGGGCAAAGCCACAGGCAAAGGCGGGTGAAACAAAATAAAAAGTTTGGCGCGCTTTGGGCGACGCGCGTCGCTCATTATTTGCATTGCTCTTTGAACGAAAGAGCAAAGCTCGAGGTGAAAGAGAAATCTAGTGCGAGTGCGTGTGTGTAGGCGCGCGCCTGTATACTCTGATCGTGGTCTATGCATAGGCAATATTTTAAAAGATTTATGAATAATCAAAATTACTTAGAAATTTGAATGAAATATGTTTATTTAAGGTACATACTCTTGCACATTGCATTAATTTTGATTTGTTATTGCACCTCCTTCTTTAAGGCGACTCGAATCACTTGAATAATACTAATATTTAATTACCTCAATCAATTTGTTCAGTTTGTTTGTCAGCTTGTACTATATACATATATTGTATTTGAACAGGTGTTTTCTTCTGTTTTTCATTATTGATCATGATTGTAGGTGTTTGTTATACAAAAAAATTTCTGACAAAATTTACATCTTAAATATTTACAGAACGTAACGGTTAATTTACAAGCAAGCATTACATTTAACAGCACTGTAAATATATGCAAATGTTGTCAGAACTGACCGTGTAAGTTTATGGTCCAAGAAAGCTGAAAATAATACTGAATAAAATACTGAAAAGAAAAGCTGTGAAGAACTTTATATCAAATATCAAATTCATGTAATTCCTACAATGTTTAATTTTTAATAGGAATATTAAAAATTTTTTAAATAAAAATTATTTACAGAATTAAATTTAAATTATTAAGAAAACTATAACGGCTGTTC
Source organism: Drosophila navojoa (assembly GCF_054131105.1). Taxonomy (NCBI): domain Eukaryota; kingdom Metazoa; phylum Arthropoda; class Insecta; order Diptera; family Drosophilidae; genus Drosophila; species Drosophila navojoa. Next base: position 7,720,300 of record NC_142890.1, on the reverse strand, counting down.
AGTCTAGAAAAAGCTGCCCGCTTGCTCTTATTAACAGTCGAATGTTATGCCAATTCCACTGTGTGTGTGCTAACAGTCTTCACACGTATGCGCACACACGCCTAAAAGGCGCAGCAACAGCTGTGAGTAGAGGTAAAAACTATGTATGTGATTTTGCTGCGGAATTCTTTTGGTTTGTGCGTATTTTGAGTTTGGAAATCAATTTGGTGCATTTAAAAACAGACGGTGTACTATTGAAGAATGGCATCTGTTTAAAGTTTAAATTCAAGGTAAATGCAAGCAGGTGCGTGTGTTGTTTCGTCAGTCTGTCACTGAAAATCAAATGAATTAATTTAAATGAGAATTTTTAGGCGTGATGTAACCGCGTGAGTGTGAGTGCCACGACTGCGCCATCTATTGTCTTATCGAGTCAGACATGTATATGTGTATGTAGTTTCATATGCAAAATAGAGCTCGGGTTGCCGGCGCGGTTTGTTTATTATTGTTTTTACACTTGAGGTTATGTGCAACAGTCTGGAATATAAATAAAACAGAGACTTATAATGGGAACAAATCTTATGAGACGACGACTTGGCCATTAAACAACATTGAATCGCAAACGATGCGGTGAGCATGTGCGTGTAAGCGAGACAGCTAGTGTGTTTTAGCTGGAAGCAGTGCCGGGTTGCCATAAAAAATGACAGTGCAATTCAATGATAAAATTGTATAATATTCGCATGCATAGTGACATAAAATAATTATATAAATATGCACCATACTTATTCAACATTCTAATTTTGTGGATTTTATTACATATAAGTGGGTTTCAATAAAAAATCTTAAATTTGTTTGGGTTACGAATAGTCTGGCAACGCTATTATGCTCTCTTACGCTCCCGTGGTCGTTTTCCAAGAGCACATGTGCTCCTGAGCCAATTGTTGCTCCAGCTTGTAAATTATAATATATTTGTCAGAGAAGTTTGCAATAACAATAATTCGCTTGCAGAGCAAAAGCAACGGGGCAGTTAAGTTATGAACAATCAGGATTATGGCGGCATCCAATGGATACAGCAGCATGCATCCGCGGTGGACTCCGAGGCCGACTTACTGGAAAACGGCGCTACCGATAGCGAGGTAGCGTCCGCCTACTTGGTCAATGGCAATGCGACCGATGAGGATCTCGACCATATGGCGGCCGAGAATCTCATATTTATGGCGCGTGATGGTCAGCTGAGTGAGATAATTGCTGCCAACGAGAGCGGCGGCAGCACAGTCTTAATTACGGATAGCGGAACTGTTTCGTATGCCGAGGCATTTGACGAGGACGCCCAGGTGGTAACTGAAGAGATTATCACAGATGACTGGGTGCAGCACCAAGGCGCCGAGCGGTAAGTAGTTGACGATATTCTCCAGAACCGAGATCTATATAATTTGATTGGTTTCAGCGTTGAGATAGCTGCGGAACAAATCGCGGGCAACAACAGCTCGCAGGAACTGCTGGACATGGAGCAGGACGAGTATACGGCACTGCGACCCTATCCCTGTGACTTCTGCAGCCGGCGTTTCCGCAAAAAGACCAGCCTGAACAATCACATGCTGGCGCATCAGAATGATCGTCCGCATCTGTGTAAATTGTGCGGCGCTCGGTTCTCGCGACGAGCTGAGCTCATCAGTCACTTCAAAGCGCACGCCGAGGCACAGGATGAGGCTGATGCAGCCGATGCGGCGGCAGCAATCAAATTCGAGCCGCCACAGCAACAACAGCGCCAAATAGACGATCATTTCTATGAGCACGAATGGCCACTGTACCAAGAACAAGAAGATGATCAAGTGCAACATGACCTGCAGCAAATGGAGCAAGACCAGCAAGAGCAGCATGAACAACAGGGGCAGCAGCAGCAGCAGCTCGTGCTGCCGCAAGCCAGTTATGCAGCCATCAGTGATGTGCCCGCCCCAACTGCCACGCGAGGTCGCATCAGCCGCCTGAAGCCCAAAGAGGAGAGCACTCAGTACATTGTGATTGCCGAAAAACAGACAACGGACGACTTGCAGCCGTACATGGAGTGCGAGGAGCTGCAACCCGCGCTGACGAGCAGCACGTCAATCGAAGCGACGTCAGGGACAGCCAGCGCGCCCGTTGCTGAGGCGGCGGCGACTCCACGGTTTCCGGTGATAGATGAAAGCAAACCGTTCGTGTGTCAGGAATGCGGCTTGGCATTTGCCCGCGAAAAGGCGCTGGTTTCGCACATTAAGGTGACGCCGAAGATTACTCAAATTAAGATCGATATTAAACTCTTTTCTACCTCAGAATCATCGCGTCGACTCTCCGTTCGAATGCAATCAATGCCAGGATATGTTCTGGGACAACTACAGCCTGCAGGAGCATCTGAAAACACACCAGTTCGAGGAGAGCAATTCGGAGTATGATCCGGCTTCGGCGGGCGACGACAGCGCTAGCGAGTCGGAGCCGGAACAGCTATACGGCGACTTCTACTGCAGCGAGTGCGGCATTTCATTTCACAGGCAGGACCTGCTGCGGCGCCACACCAGGCAGCAGCACAAGCAGCTGACCACGGATGTGCAGAGCGGCGCTGGGGATGCGGACGCCGAGAGTGCCAAAGATGCGCAGCATTGTTGTCACACATGCGGCAAATCGTTTCCCAGCGCCTTGGAGCTGCTCGCCCATGCCGAAGTGCACGCGCGCTTCCCGCCCTTCAAGTGAGTGGAGACGATCTAAGGATTCTAGAAAGATTCTAACTAATGCCAATATTTTCAGATGCGTTCTATGCGGCGTTAGCTTCTATGAGGAGCAGGCCATCAAGCGGCATTTACACACGCGCCATCCGCATGAGCTGAGACCCAACTCGTGCGTGCTGTGTGGTAAGGAGTGTCGCGATCGCAAGGCCCTGATGAAACACGCCTGGGATCACTCGCGGGAGAAGTGCCACTCGTGCTCAAAGTGCGGCAAGAACTTCCATAACAAGGCGCGACTGAAGCGACACATGGCCTCGCATCGGGACAAGTCGGTCGTATGCGAGGTGTGCCACGAGGAGTTCCCGGACGGGCGAACACTGTCCAATCATCGACATTCGCACAGCACCACCTCGCCGGGCAAACTGTTTCCCTGCCACGAGTGCGGCAAGACCTTCGGGTCGCGCAGCTCCCAGCAGATCCATGTGCGCATCCATACGGGAGAGCGACCATATGGCTGCCACTATTGCTGGAAAGCGTTCGCAGATGGCGGAACGCTGCGCAAACACGAACGCATTCACACTGGCGAGAAGCCCTACGCGTGCTCCGTGTGTCCACGTGCCTTCAATCAGCGCGTCGTGCTGCGCGAGCACATACGCTCGCACCACTCGGGTCTGGATGCTGTGCGAGGGACATATCACTGCACCGTCTGCTCGGCCGATCTGTCCTCGTCCAATGAGCTCATACAGCATCTCATCCAGCACAGCGACACGAACACCGCCAAGCAGCGACAGCCAATCGTGAGTAGAGTGAACTGTTTGTTCTTTATAGAAGACATTTACAGTTATTGTTCCGTTTCTAGACTGGACCGCGAAAGTATAAGCGTCGCAGGAAACTGCAGCCACATGAGATCGCGCACATGCGAGCGGAGCATAAGGATGGCGAGGATTATGCCAGCGACATGGAGTTCTGTGACCTGGATGTGGAGAATGTGGACGATCTGCTAGAAGGGGCAGACGCGTTGCCAAGCAAAAAGGAGAAGCGCAAGCGTTCAGCTGCCAATCAGCCGAAGTCCGTGACCAATGGGGGCGCAAGTAGCAAAGCCTCTGCGTCGGTCAAGTCAGCCAATAGTAGCTGGGATGACAAGTTCCTGCAGACAAATAGCAATGGCAATGTCGCCAATAATGATGAGAGCTTCTACCCGATTGATTCGCTCGTGGTGGTCAATGACACCACTTTGCCGGCGGTCAGCCCATCCAGCAATGCACAAGGTGCTTCCAAGTCGCGTCGAGGCGGGGGCAAGCAGGTCGAGAATGGCGATAAGTCCGCAGGAGGCGGCACAGCAGCAGCTGCGACTAGCACGGAATCTAGCAAATCCCACGTCGCTAGCAGTCGCAGCAGCAGCCGAAAGAAGTCCAGTAAGTCGGCCAAGAGTGCTGCCACAGCATCATCCACACCAGCAGCGGCAGCAGCAGCAGCTTCCAACACGGCGAGTAGCTCGCGTCCACGAATGATACACACGGAAAAGTCGCGTGTGCCGCCAGAGAATGCATCGAAGAAGTCGCGTGGAGGCCGCAGCTACATAACGCGCACCAGCACCAGCGAGACCAGCAGCCAGTTGAGTAGCCAGCTGGTCAAGTCGAGTGGCGTGTCCAGCTCGCGAATTGTGGATGACTACGAGATCATATCACCTGCCACCCAACCGCCCAATCAGATCAGTTCCAGTCCGCTGCACATCAAGCAGGAGCAGGAACAGCAGCAGCAGCGCATCCAGTTCATGTTCGATGACAGCCAACTAATCAACACGGCAATGTTGCGGGAGAAGCCCTACGACAAGTTCAATCCAAGCATTGTCAATGATCTCGAGGAGATATTGCGCAGTCCGCTCAAGCATGATCGGAATGCGCGGCTGCGCTTTACCAGCGAATCGTCTACAACGCTACAGTTCCTGCCCGAGTTGGAGCCCAATCTCATCAAGATTGAGCCCACATCACCGGATCTGCGTGACATGGTGGAGAGCCAGCCGCGTGTCAATGCCACAGCTGGCCAAGCGGCCACGCCCGCAACGTCATCCTCATCGTCGGCGGCGCGCACTTCGCGTCACCTGCGACAACTGACGGCCAATGGCTCTGGCAGTCGCGCGGCGTCCAAGCGAAACGCTGGCAAATCCTCAACGTCCTCCGGCTCGAGCACCACGAAGCATAGTAGCAACACATCCTCAACAGAGGCTGTCAGCAAGTCCTACCTGAGCTACGGCGTGGACTCCTACAATGTGGGCGTGACAGCGAGTGCCAACGCGTCGGACGTCAGTTCCGGCTTCTTCTCCATCTCCGAGGTGGTATCCGCTGCCCACGCAGCAGATGCGGCCAAGGCAGCAGCAGCGAGCAAAACGGAGCGCCGGACCCGCTGCTTCGAGTGCGAGATGTGCTCATCCATATTTTCGGATCGGGCGCAGCTGCTGGAGCACATGCACATACACATCTAAAGGGAGCCCGAACAAAAGGAGAGGGATTTGTTATTGGAACTGTTTTGTTGGCAAAACCACTATACTAAAGGATAAAGAAAACGGATATATTAATTAAGTTCTGCTTAAGATTCTCGCAGGGTGGGGCTGGGGGTAAAAGTATTTTTTGAAATATTTACCAACAAGAATTTCAATTACAAATTGAATGAACATGTTGTGCGGGAGAAGTATATATTATATAACAAATACTTGCAACTATACACACACCCACACATATATATTATGTATACATATATATGTATATGTGTATGATGTACTATATAAAACAACGAAATTGTCGTTAATTATTGCGTTATTTAAATTGAATAGAGAGCGAGCTTAGCTATAAGGCTTTTTAAATTTGTACCTCACATTTGTTTTGAAGAATTGGTATGCTGAAGTAAATAAATCCATAATGGTTTTTCATTTAATTGCGAATCTCAAATTATTTAAAAACACGATAGCATTTATCGTTATCGTTAACTGTTGAAAACCATTATTCCATTATTTCCCCAGCTTCCAGTGTGTGTTTACGATATCAACGCTGGAGTGAGTCACTGCTCGACTGGAAATGAGATGCGCCAGAGAGAGGGAGAGCGAGAGTGTAAACGTCGCTCTCAGTGTATAAACAGAGTCTGTTTGCCTCTCTCTCTCTCTCTCTCGCTCACTGCCTTACTTTACGTACACAAAGAAAGTCCAATGCCCACCCTAAACTGTGCCAGTTGTTCGACTCGATCGATGCTCAGTCATCGACAAGTTGCCAAACAAAGCGACATTAAATAAAATAAGACAAATACTTGCTTGCAATTTTCCACTGCTCGAGTCGGCTTTAAGTATTTTACAACAGTATTTATATCATATTCATAGCGGCGGGCCTTATCAGAAACTACTCAATGGCTGAACAGAACGAACCATTGTGCGGTGGGATATCGAGTGAGCTGCAGGACTCTGATTTACAGGATGCCCTGGATATATTGAACACATCGCTGGACAAATTGGCCAGCAAGGGCGATAAGCCCAGCTTAAAGTGAGTAACCATTTCGCTATACATGTAATAAATACTCAATTGCAACTGGAATATTCCTGCTTCCAGGGTTGTTAAAGTGAAGTCTGTGACGTCACAGGTGGTTGCCGGCACTCTCTATCGCTACAAGGTTCAACTCGCCCAGGGCGATGCCATCAAAGAGAGCGACGTGAAGATCTGGTCACGGCCCTGGCTGCCAGAGAACGGCACCAATATAACAATCAACCTAGAGGGCGATGACAACGTTATCGAAAGTACTTTTTAAATAAATAATTAGTTATTTTTGATTTTATCGCATTTATTGAAACCTCAAATTCCCCTAAGTACGCCCTTAGTAGTTTATACTATAGCGTTGCCTTATCAGTGGCTGTTCAAAAAATCACTGACTCAATATTTCAGGGTAATATTTGTAATGTTTGTGAAAATAATGCAATTGCTTTATCTAAATATAAATATACATATGTATATGTTTATATACTCATACATTTATTATTAATTGAATCACTTTGTTACTGGCTAGTTATGAAAATTTTCAATTGTGTATTAACAGCAATTGAGATTATCTCAGTTAATTAAAACAGTTATTGAAAATAGAAAAATTGTAAAACTAATTGGGAGAGTTTTTTAAAAAACCTTTTATATATTTGTGTTTATATCAAGATTCATCTGCGTATTAATTACATATACAATTTTATCCATCAAATAATACAATTTCTAACGAGGAATAGATTACATGTATGGGATTAACTGCTTACATATGTAAATATGTAAGTGTATTTCTGTGTATATATTTCTCTCTTTTTCTCACCCTCCCTCTCTCTATCTCTCGCTATATCCCATCTCTCTCTTTCTATCTCTTTCTCTCACTGACAGCCTCATTTACTACCTTTCTCTCTCTTTCTCGCACTCCCTCTCTCCCTCTCTATCTCCTTCCCTTCTGGATTGCAGTTTCTTGATCAACAATTCTTTTAAATTGTAATGATCATAATAGTAGGTAAGTTTAATAGCTAATACATTGCAAATTATTAATGCATATACATATACACAAATATTTATAGGTATACTATGTATGGGTGCTAGCCCTATCAACAAAGTGTGTTCAGAGCGATCAGCGTATAAAAGACAAAACTCTCTGATTGACTAGTTAGTCTAGGTTGAACTCTTGGCCAGGCCATTTGAAGCAGCTTTTTGAAAATGTTCGGTTCGAAAATCTTTTATCTCACACTCTTTGCCCTCGTAAGCTCGATTCTAGCCCGGAGTCACCATCTCAACGGAGCTCCCGGCGAGCTGAGCGGCGAAGAGCTGAACAGGGCGGTTGAGAGTTTGCAGGCGACTCTGGCGAAGTTGGCGACTGTCGATGGACCCAGCTATACGTGAGTCATTCCACGATTTCACACACAAGTTCTTCGTTTCACTCATGTAGATAAAATGTTGCGCTAGGTGAGCAAGTGAAAAGTTTTCCCATCGACTGCAGCACGATTCTTGGATAAAGTAAAATTTAACAAACTAACGTAAATATGTGGAGATAAAAAGTGAGTCTATCTGTTAGCTCTAGTGCTGTAGATAGAGCTGCTTCCGTTCTCTGACTTTCCATATGATTCACTAAATTCGATTATAATTTAATATTATTCAATATAATGTTCAAGGTCGAATTTGCAAGAAAACTAGATCTAAAGGCAGAAACCTAGATCCTATAATCGCCCAATAGAATCATCATTTCTTATTATGTCTAATACTTTGATGGAGTATACACAACTACATATCTATCTTAAATATTCAGCTTCTAGTTTCAAATCATTAATTTTAATCATGTATTTTTATACTCTCTCTTTATATATATATGTGTATATATTATATACTATATACATATCTTTCAACAGCCTCAGCAAAGTGCTGAAGGTAACCAGACAATTCGTCGCTGGATATCTGGAGAAGTTCACTGTGGAGCTGACCAAAGATGATGTGACCCAGCAGTGCGTCGTCCAGATCTGGACCCAATTGTGGCTGAAGGAGAACGGCACGAACATTAAAATCAATTGCGAGGGCGATGATACTAAGGTTGACAAAACCTGGTAAACATTTCAATAATGACAGCATTGTAAAGACATTTAAATAAAACTGCAAACAGCTTTTAAAGCATCGCAACCAGTTTTTGTTCATAGTTATTCGAATCTCTCTCTCTCTCTCTCTCGGTATCTTTTTTTCTCGCTCGCTCTTAAAATTCAATACATCTTTTTGCTAATTACATAATCGGTTTAATTATTGACGTCATATTAGCAGTGGTAGCGTCTTATAAAAAGTTAGATATGAAGTGGAGATTGCTTGACTAGCAGATACCCTAAAATAGGCTTGTATCGTATATATGCGTATATATTCTGCTGAATTATTAACTTAAGTATTGATTTTTAGAGTAAATTGAAAATAAAAAAATATTGATTCAGTAGAGCATGTAATTTATTTCTTTCAAATCGAGTTCTCTTATTTAAACATTTAGAGGTATACACGAAAGTATTCAAAATATATTTCATAGATATCTACAAAGTGACTATAATCTATAGTTATGTTAGGATAGATTGACTGCTTGACTCAGTTTGAACCAAAACCAAAACACCCTTATAGATCATGAAATGGATATAGCAATAATTATCAAATCAGAAACAAATGTTAAGAACACATTTCAGTTAATTGAAGAGCAACCAGCCTACAATGGCAGACTTCTCTCTCCGCCGGTTCTATTAGAACTGATTTAGCATTTTTTGGCAATATTTGCTCTAGGCACGCCCATGCTAATGAGAATCATAAATACTCTGGTCAGACGTCTGAATTAATCACAAACAGAACTTATTCATAAGAACTGCGTGGTTTGAATTTTATCATATATACATTTGTATTTATATATATATGTGTATATTTCCAATTTCACTTAAAATAATTCTCAGGATTATTTATAAGGTCTTTAACCTTGGGTACACAATCAAAGTACAAGGATCAACATTATATTGCTCAAAGAGCAGTAAAAAAAAACTTTCATAATGCTCTGTATTGTTTGGTATTTTTCAATGTCAGGTGTACTGAAAATAATTATGGTTGATTATAATGCTTTCTTTTTTATTTCTTTTTTTTTTTGTGTATTGTTTTTGTGTTATTAATTGCTCATTAAACATAGTTATTATCATTGTTCTTGTTATTGTTGCAATTTATTAGGCGCTGCATTCGAAACAAGTTCTTATCGCCTGTTCCGGATGCTTTTATACTCAATCTGGACATATTTTAGTTGATTTTTTTTTACTAATTCGTTTTAATTTTAGGTCAGACAGCGTACAAAATATGCCTGTTTTTTTTTTTTGTAAGTATATAGGGGTACAATGATAAATTAAAAATATATTTTTTTGAAAAATCAGTTGAACTTAAAGTCTAGAAAATAATTAATAAATATTTAATATTTATACATATAATAATAATAAATAAATCAACAAATATTATATGTGTATGATGCTTTATATTTTATCCAGATCTTTCTACTATATAGACTATGAAATATTGAATTTTTTCTAAGATCTCGTTAAGCCACAAATTATTCTTATTTAGTTAGTAATATATGTATACATATATGTTTATTAATATTATTAATTTATTGTTATCTAGAATTAATTCTAAATAACAATTAATGTTTATATATAACTGGTTCTTTCTTTCTACCATAATATTATTATTTATATGAGAACATATATATTTATACGGGTATATTTGTTTACCTTTGTTCAACAACTCTTTCTTTCTTTTGTTAAATATTAAATATTCCGAATTAAATATGCAAAAAATATAATCTTCAATTTCCCCAATTAATACGTCACACATTTGCATAATTATAATCAAATAAACAAATAAAACAAACCAGACCTGATTCTAAAAATTATTTCTCTTGCTTGCTCTATTGCTCTCTCTCTCTCTCGTCTCGCTGCTCTTACATCGATTTGCTCAGTGCGCGGCAAATACTCACACACACACATACACTCTGCTTCTACTCAACAATTTGAGATCGGCTATAAATGCCGACTCAGCCGAGCGTCTAACTTCAGTCTGGAATCGTGCTCCACATCGCTCGGCAGAAACTTAGATAAAAAAAACTAAAATGCTCTCAATGAAAATCGTTTTTGTTCTCGGCTTGGCCTTGACAATTGTTTCGGCTGGCGTAAGTAAATAGTTTGAAGTGCGAAATATATACAAGTATATTGTATATAAATTTATATGAGTATTCAAAAATTATTCTTAAAGATTCTCGGCGGCGTCACTGAGCTCTCTGGCGCTGATCTGAAGGAAGCCGAAAACACCCTAAACAATTCTTTGTCCAAATTGGCAAGCGGCGATGGACCCAACTACAAGTGAGTATTAAAGGATTCTTATTTAGTGACTTGGATATATTTATTGAATTATTTAAATATCTGCTTAGATTGGGCAAAATCATCAAGGCCACTCGTCAAGTTGTTTCGGGCACCAAATACGTCTACGATGTGGAACTGATTGAGGGCAGCAAGACGAAGGTGTGCAACGTGGAGATCTGGTCCCAGCCCTGGCTCGAGAACGGAATCCAGGTGACCTTCAACTGCCCCGACGGACAAGTTGTGAAGAAGCACAGCGCCTAGGCGTGGACACTATTCCTTATAATCAATCATAATCAATCTGATCAAATATCAGCTTTGCAATAAAGAAAGAACAAAATTAAAGTGAAGTCTTTTGCTTTGGAAGAAGAGAGTTTGATATGTCATGACTCATTTTAATACATGTAAAATTAGTGAGCCTGTGGCTGGGGCTATCCTGAATGTCGTATAATATAATACTTCATAGAAGTCAACTTTTATAAACCAAACTTAATTATTATAGGTTCTGTCTGCTGACAGATTGATGAGCAGAGTTCAATTGCCTAGGTTACAAAAATCTAACTATGTCTGAATAAGAATATTTCCAACAAAAAAAAAAAAAAGTTTTTTAAATAATTTTTTTTTATATTTTCAATCAAGTTATTATATAAGTACAAAGTGTTTTGTTTTACTTTTTTTAATTTAAGAGTATAGAACTAAATGTGGCTTAGCGAGGTTTTGATTATTTATAAGTGTATGATTCTTTTTTCTTTGTTCGAGCTCTTTCTTTCAATCTATTGTTACAAATTATTAGCATATTTTTTATTTAAGTATAATCTGCCATAATTAATTTCTTACACATTTGCATAAGTATGGCAAATAGACATGTGAAGCAAACCAGATTTTATTCTAATTTCCAAAATACTATAATTTCTCTTGTGCTGTTCCCACTGCCGCTCTCTCACCTCAAACACTCACATATACATATACATGTACTTTTTTCACACCAACTAATTAGAGATTGGCTATAAAAGCCGACTCGGCTTAGCGTCTAGCATTCAGTCTGGATTCGTTCTTAGCAACGCTCGTTAGGAATTTCGAAAAATAATTAAAATGCATTCAATGAAAATCATTTTTGTTTTCGGCTTGGCCTTGACATTTGTTTCGGCTGACGTAAGTATATAGTTTTTATATATAAGGCAATGAATTAATAATGAATTCTTAAAGATTGTTGGCGGCATAACTGAGCTCTCTGGCGATGATCTGAAGGAAGCCGAAGTCACCCTGAACAAATCGCTGTCCAAATTGGCAAGCGGCGATGGACCCAACTACAAGTGAGTATTAAAGGACTCTTATTTAGTGAGTTGGATATATATATTAAGGTATTTAAATATATGCTTAGGTTGGGCAAAATCATCAAGGCCACTCGTCAAATTGTTGCGGGCACCAAATACGTCTACGATGTGGAACTGATTGAGGGCAGCAAGACGAAGGTGTGCAACGTGGTGATCGTGTCCCAGCCCTGGCTCGAGAACGGAATCGAAGTGACCTTTAACTGCCCCGACGGACAAGTTGTGAAGAGGCACAGTGTCTAAGAGTTGACAATATGTATATATACTACTTACTATAACCACTATATATATTATATACTACAACCATAATCTGATCAAATATAAGTTTTTCAAAAAAGAAAGAGTAAAATTAAACTCAGATCCTTTGTTTTTAATGAAGAGAGTAATGAGTTCATTAGGTATATAAAAAATATTACCATACTGGTGTTGATTAAAATTGGTCAGCATTTGTCTGGTTGTATCCTGAATAGATTACAGGGTATAATGGTTTTCTAAGCAGGTAGATGCTATAGGAGAAGTAAATTTATTTATTATCGGCCAAATATGTGTAATATATGCATAAATAATAGTAAATGTGCTTTAGCTAGATCTTGATTCTGTGCTTCTTCACCTTTGCTCAAATTATTTCTTTTAGTCTTTTATTAATTATAATTTATTTTCGAATTATAAGCTTCAACTTACCTACATTAAATTCTCATACAGATGCAAACGAATATTCAATTAGACAAATAAAACATGTCTGATTTGATTATTTTGAAAATACTATAATTTCTCTTGTGTTCCCTCTCTCACTCTCTCTGTCTACTCATAGACTTATGTACGTATTCGGCTCATACGCATTAATTAGAGATCGGCTATAAAAGCCGACTCGGCTTAGCATCTATCATTCAGTCTGGAATCTTGCCTTGCATAGGTCGGCGGGAATTTCGAAACAAGATAAGAAATTAAAATGCTCTCTATGAAAATAATTTTTGTTCTCAGCTTGGCCGTGACAATTGTTTCAGCTGGCGTAAGTAAATAATTTACAGTATCCTATAGACATAATCATATATGTATTACTCCTTTTTATAGATTGGCGGCGGCATAAAGGAGCTCTCTGGTGATGATCTGAAGGAAGCCGAACAAATCCTAAATGATTCGCTGGCCAAATTGGCAAGCGGCGATGGACCCAACTACAAGTGAGTATTAAAGGACTCTTATTTAGTGAGTTGGATATATATATTAAGGTATTTAAATATTTGCTTAGACTGGGTAAAATCATCAAGGCCACTCGTCAAGTTGTTTCGGGCAGTAAATACATCTACGATGTGGAACTGATTGAGGGCAACAATACGAAGGTGTGCAACGTGAAGATCTGGTCCCAGCCCTGGCTCGAGAATGGAATCGAGGTCACTTTCAACTGCCCCGACGGACAAGTGGTCAAGAAGCACGGCATCTAAGTTGATTGCCTCTCTCCTGGTCAATATTTTCCAACCAATAGCTGCATGAATGTATATAAATATTTATGTACATATATACATATATATGTATATTTATATATATAAATTTTTGCTAATTGATTATTTTTGGGCTTTAAGTTCAACTGATTATTCTCTCACTTAATTAACAAATTTATTTTAAATATACATATGTAGAGCCATATGTATATACTTAATGTATGTATATATTTAAATAAATGTGAAGAATTCTTGCTTACTTTCTCAGATCGCTTTGCTCATTGCGAGGCAAGTATTCACACACATACTCAGGTCGGAGTAGACAATTAGAGAACAGCTATAAAAGCCGACTCAGGCGAGTGCTTAATATTCTGAATTCCTGCTTAGCAGGAAGTTGAAAAAAAAAAAAATATATATATATATATAGAATACTCTCAATGAAAATCAAACAAAACTATAGTGATCTGCTAAAGGGAATTCTATGTATCGCAGTCAAATGAAGAGGAGATTCATCAATTCCTTAGGTAAATATTTCAAGCCAAGTAAGAGTTCTTTAGCGACGAGTATGAGACTATGAGTGCTTTTAAGAGCTCCTATTCTTTCTTTACATTCTGCATTCACAAGAAAGAGCTCATACACACACACACATACACACACACACTTTGAGGTGGTAAGGATGAGGACTTCAGGCCGACGTTCAAAACCAAAAGTAAAAATTTTAACCGATTGCTATTACGGGTTCTGGGATTGACGCGTTCATTTCAATGCATGAACTCGTCAATCCCAGAACCCATAATAGCTAAATCTCAATAGGTCAGACAGACAGATGAGCTGGCCTTGATCAACTCGATACTAAATCCGTTGGATTATCTCTGTAATTAAAGTAAATCCTTTTCCAGAGACGGGCACAGATTTCACGGTATATCCTAGACGTGCTTCTCAATCGCCACAGGGCACTCCCACTTTTCTGTATCTCAATTTGCATCTTCAATGAGCACCATCATCATCGTTTCGTTATATATATTTCTTGTCTTAATGCCATTTTTATTTGCGTTTAATTAGACAAGTTTGAAATATTGTAAATAGAAATCTGAGTCTTAAGTTAATTATTATTGTTTATATCCCGAACCGGTTCGTATTAAAAGCCGGCTAGCTGTCGAAAAAAAAAACTGTCTAAAAATACAAACAAGTTCACAGACGTAATTCACTGAAGTAAATACTGTTAAACTGGATAAATATTAAGCTCTAAATAGTTTCAGATTTAATGCCGTTCTTTGTTCTACATTGAAATTATCATAATTTAACTATATTTAATATATGTACATAAGTATCGATTTCTATAGACTTTAGTTCTCTTCTTTTTGTACTGGCCGCCAACGAGTTTATTTAGACAATAGAAAAAATTTTATAATTTCTTAGAGACAACTCGATTTTTGCTTTCTATACTATCTGCTGGGCTGATTGTGAATCTGATTTTAATATGCTTCTCATCTTTTTTTCATTTGCATTGCTTATGTAACTACATCATGATCAATATACCAAGAGTATTTCACCGAAAAATGTGTTCAAATGACGTGTAAACATCTCAAACAGCAAGCCTTATCAGCTAAGATAGACATAGAAATCTACCTTCAGACCTCTACTGTCTGTGCTTCAATATGTTCGTTTCTGTTATCAGCCAATGGAAGATCGTAGCCAAAATAAGCAGCAAGGCGATAGCGTATGCCTAAATGCAGGTAGGTGAGGAAAGGTGCACAAGCAGGTAAGATTGAAATTATTTGTCTTATGAAGACATGCGAACAGAGAATCGATAAAAATTAGCAGGCATTTTTCAGTTCTCTTCAACTCTTTAACGAGGCTAAGTGATTGTTGTTCTCTATTATGTATACATATATCAACTAAAATGATTTAATTAATTTTTCTTTTCTTTTCGTTGTCATTTTCCAATCAAACATACATATTGTATATATGTGTTAGTAGCATTTCCACATTCATATATACATACCAAAAGCTGGCTGCTATGAAACGTGCAGGTGAAATGAATCAAATTTATTGTAGCCTAACATTCGGCGCAAGCTAATAATCTTTTATAATTTCTCTTAAAAAAAAAAAATACTTTAAACTGACAGTTTACAATTTCTTTAAAATCGCTTTTCTATCTTTTATAAATTTTGTTGTATAATAATATTTATATCATGTAGCTCTTGAAATCTTTAATTAGCATAATTTTGCTAATTGAATAAATGAAAATCTAAAGACTCTAAAGTATATATTTAATATAGAGAAAAAGTCTCTAAATTTCTTTTATGATATAGGTGTCGCATATATATCAGAACTAAACACATTGATGACTAAGCATTTGAGCTAAATTTAGATCCTATTTCTTTATGATATATTGATATAAGGTTAACAACAAATCATATTTGTATTCTATATGCTTTAATTTATATAGTGTCTATTCTATATGAAGTTAAATTCTAGTAAATTCTATACAAAATTTCCGGTGGACACCCCCTTCCATATGACGCATGGATAAATTTGTATATCAAATCACTAATTGGAGTTGGCATGATCTTAAAGCCTTTATTGCACTGTTTCTTCAGCTGTTAGCAAATTCCTATGGTAAATAAATTTCAATGCCTTTCAGCTCCAGAGCTGCGATAACGGGCTAGAACAAATATTATTTATATATTATACTTAAACTTTGATATTAACAAACAAGAAAATACATGAAAAATTAAAAAAAAAAAAAAATAAAAATGAAAATAAGAAATGTATTTAGCCCAGTTAAAAGACTTTAAAGTAATTTAGTAAAAAAGAAAATGGCTTACAAAATAAATGCCTTAATCAAATACAAATAAAATAACGAAAATGAACTCTTAAATTGAATTTCATTTAATTCAAGGCAAACAAATTTAATTTGTATTTACCTTAAATTTTGGAATTTCTTCATTAATGAAACTGTTGAAGGTGAACTTTGATGTTTATTTAATAATGATATTTGGCTGATGTTCGACATTCACCCCAAGAATAGAAAAACATCTGCGCAAATTTGCAAATATGCGGCCGATGTTTTTGCTATATAAGAGCGGCATGTCTACTCGAAATTATATCAAACTCAAAAAGGATCTTGCATTGTTAACAATCTCTTGAGATGCGTGCTGCAACACTTGTCCTGAGCTTCGGCATTTTGGCCAGTTTCGTTGTGCGGCGCTGCGAGGCGGTGGCCTGTACATCCCTAGCGCCTGATGTACCCGAAGGTTGCACCAATTGCGCATTGCCAGCTAATGCCAATCTTCCTGACTGTCAAACAACAACAATAACAACAACAACGGAGGCCACAACAACAACGGCGGCCTCGACCGGAACTGGAACTGGAACTGGAACTGGAAATCGCAAGGGATCGCGAACTGTGGTCATCAGGAATCTAAGGTATACAAATATACGGCGCATTCGCAAAAATAACAACGCCAACAACAACGCCAGCAACAACAACGCGAACAGGCCTCAGAACAATCAGTGGAGACGTGGAAACGCGAGGCGTGGAAATGGTAGGCGTGGAAATGGTAGGCGTGGCAACGCGAGACGTGGAAACATCCCCAACGTGCGTGTGATCAGAGTGTAAGCCGATAAAACAGCATAAATTGTACAACTATCGATTCATAAATTCATTGAAAAATAAATATCAAAAATAAAAAATAATGTTTGCATATACATTTAATTTTTTCTATATTTCATCTAGTTTTGTTATATCCTGAACTCGTTGAAAATGGGAAAACATAAAATAGAGGAAGGCAATAGGCTCATTAAACTTAGTTTTTTAGACAATGAAAGAGAGTCAGAGGGAGAGAGAAGCGCGATAGATAGAAGAGAGCGAGAGAGAGAGAGAGAGAGAGAGAAATAGAGCGAGTGAGACAGGGTCAAAGTGAGATAGAGCAATGTAGAAAGAGTCGAAGAGGTAGTGTGAGTGAGACAGGTTGCTTCTTTTTCATTTTATTTTCTATTTCTTTCTCTTTCGCTTTTTATTTTCTCTCGCAGTTTTCTCACAAAATATGCAATTGACTTTAGTGCGAATAGTTCAGTAATATCAAATGAAATTCTTATATATCTTTTCTTTCATTCGTGTATATAAAAAAACTCAAAAATTTATTATTTTATAATATTGTATTGTTTACAATATTGTTGACTCTCTAAAACTGAGCATTGAAATTCATATACAAAAGTTCTATGGCTCGGCAGTCAGGTTTACAATTTAGCGTGAGAGTTTCCAATGAATGAACTTTTGTATCTTTGTATTATATTAATTATTATGACGCCACTAGTGTGTATTATAGAGTTAAGCAGAGACAAAGTGTGACGGGCACAGCGTTTCATGCGATTCAGTTGGAGTTGGAGCCCATCTCTGAGCGGTTCAGCCATGGAAATTTATCGCTACTTAACAATTGTGTTGCTCGCACAGCAAACGGTAAGTAAAATATATATACATATATTATACTATATATAATGTACAATTAATTGTGTTTATACAGCTATCGATTTGTATACCGCCCAACCACTGCATTGAGAACGTAAGTAGTCAGTATTTATTTTCGGTAGAGCTCTCCCTCCCAATTGTATGCCCCTGCAGATGGACTATAGCGACGCAAAGGAGCTTTACAGTTATGTACTTTCGAAATACGACGAGCTGCAAATGAAAATTAGCGGCGAGCCCTTGGGGTAAGTTTCGAGCAGTTAGTGTACAATAAAAAATGATGAAGTTCGCGGTGAAAGTTTTGACTATTTTGTTGAGCGCAGATTGCATGGCAAAGTTGTCACGCACGGCAACATCGAGGAGCAGCATATAGTGTTCCAGCTGATGGACAATACGCCGCACGACGTCATCCAGAGCTGCGTGTTTGTGGTTACCAAAGCGCCCGATGAGTGCGAGTCGATTGTGACCGTCTGCAACACATTTTTGGGACGCACGCCGCGGCCGTTGCTGGAGCGCAAGCCACTGACGGTATGTGAGGATGGCGTGCGCGAGGCGGAAGTGGAAACGGAGGTGGAAGTGGAACCGGAACGCGGACCGGAAGCCGAGGACACTGACGACGCCAATGAGGGTAAAGAAGCAACGCCAGCCACAGCGCCGGACGTCGACGTGACCAGCGACAGTGAGCTCATCTAGCCTGGCCTGGGATTTGGCTTAATGTGCTGTAATTCGTATTTGAAAAAGAATTGATTAAAGGAGCTTGAGTTGAAATGATTTGGCTAAAAAATAATTTGTCAATTCAAAGCTCTACTGATATAATTTCTATACATAGGCGTAGGTATCATAAGTTATTAGTAATGTTATATTTACCTAAAAATATGCCAGAATCAGCATAAAGTCCCATTTATAATTGAATTTCTTATATTTATACAATTAATTTAAATATTTGTATTAATATTATATTTTTTATTATTCAATGTCGTAACTTTATCTGTAATACAAACAGGATTATCTTTGCTCAAGATCACAGCATTTAATTCTCTTAAAGCAAGAGCACAAACTCAGTCAAAGCCTTGAAGTTCAACAATGGCCAAACGCCTGCCCACAAAAATGGCGCCTGCGCTTCAGACACTGACAAAGAGAATGCTCTTAATTTGAAGGCACAGTGGTCTGATGAGCATTTATACAAATCGAACTTTCAAGAAGTGGGCTATGGCTTAAAACTTTTCTTTGCGCCAATCTATTTCGTATAATTTATAATACATCATAATGTTACCTTAATAGTTAAAAATATAAAAACTTTAAATAATATCAATATATATGATACAGTTCGTTTGGCACCTATTGCAATTTCACCAAGCTATTTACAACTTGGCGTCACTGTAGCTTTTATTGTCAACACCCACAGGCACCTCGAAAGAGCGCGAGAGAGCGCATTAAAGCAGCGGCTTGTGCCAAATAACAGTAAACAAAGCGTAGCACATGCTAACGCTGACGCTGGCGTCGACGCTAGCGTCAAAGCAGCCGCTTTGTCTGCGCTGCGAGCGCTGCTGAAGCTGCTGCTGCTGCTGCTACTGCTGCTGGTTCGCCCTATCAGTTGATGTCTGGCGCCAAAGCGAACTGGAGCAACGGCAAGACGGGGAATAGTCCCGCTCAGAGTTCATAAGCTGCAGAGCACGATTACACACGGTGAGAGAGGGAGAGCGAGAGCACGAAAGCTAGCAAAAGCAAAACAAGAGAGTGAGCGAAAGAGAGAGTATGTGTGCCCAAGCGTTAACGCGACAACGTGAGGCAGCTAGACAGAGAGAGGGAGAGCCAGAGAGAGCGCAGCCATTTGGGTACGCTGTAATTTAGCTAGGCCCGCACAGAATTTTTTGGTCGCACACATCGTGCTCAGTGCTCAACTTGTCGTCGTGCTGTGAAAAAGTCGAAAAGCCGGAAATCGAGCAATTCTGTGACAGCGCTCATCCACCCACCGCTCTCGCCAGCTGCTCGAGCATTAGGCTGCCGCAAACACTACGTATGCGGAATCGCCGCCGGTTGTAAAACAAACGGTGCAAACAGTTTTGCATAATATGTACAGCAAATACAAATAGCAAACAATGGCGACTGCCCAAGAATTAGTGTACGAATCTAATCAACAATTCAGTGTTTTCATAAAAAATTAAAACAAATAGCAACAACAACAACAACAACAACGACAACAAAAGCCAGCAACAAGAAACCATAAACAAATGCTTGTCAAGTGCAGTGCAAAGCGATTTGTCGCATTTTTCTAATTCACATTCACCCGCGTCGTTTGTGTTATCAGCCTGAAAACATCAACAACGACAGCAACAATAATAACAACAATAACAACGACAAGAACGGAGACAGGCACCACAAAAACACTAGCAAACAAAAGGAAAAAAAACGAAAACAAAAACAAAAACAAATGCTTGCATTCTCGGCGATATGTAACTGCATTTCAAAATTGTCGCTAACGCCGCTGTCGACGCACATGTATATGCGTGCCTGTATGTATGTGTGTTTATAGGTGAGTAGCTTTTGTCATTATGCGTGCGTGTGTGTGTGTGTGCCTATGTTTGTTTTTATCTACAGCTAAGCTCAGCTGTAGTCGTAGCTTTAGCTGTGTTTGTGGCTTCTGCGTAAACAAAGCAACCAAACCCAACAACAAGAAAAACATGAAGAGAAATACAAATAAATTAAACACAAACACTCGACTCGAAAAAAAAGGGAACCAGAACCCCGCCTCTAATGGGAAAATTCTAATATTTTACCCTTGAATGCAAATGTTGTGTGTGTGTGTGTGGTTTGGCAAGGGGCGTAGGATGAGGGGCGGGGCTGGCTGCCTCCTAAAAGCTTTTTACTTTTGAGCCACATTTTTCGCCTTATATTTCATAAATATAAATAAAACGCAGCGGCTTCTTTCTCTGACGCGTAACGTAAATTACTTCAAAATTTGTTTTCACACAGTTTCATTTTTTTCTCGTCGTCACTTGCGCGCGATTTTCTCTCTCGTTCTGGCTTGCTTGCCTTGTTGCCCTTTTGGAGACTCGCCAAACGGTCGAACGAGCGTCCCCCAGGCTGACGGTGAGTCAAGTCAGTCCGTTAGTCGAATCCATTAGGTTTTTGTTGCTGCTTTTCCTTCTTGTTTTATTTTTTTTTGGTTTATGAGCAGAACGTTGCCCCATGTCACTGTCTGGCTGAATAACAGATCTCTTAAAAACAGTATATACGTATATAGTATATATACTTGCTTGTTTTTCCACTTTGACTTTATTTTTTAAGGATTTTAGGCTGTCGCAAAACTTGTTGACCCATTTATGTGCTATTTGTAATTTGTTATTTGCCAAAGACTTTATTCAATTCCCAAATTACTTGTTTTTTTTTTTTTGTTGTTCATTCTTTCATTTTGTTTTCTTAATCTCTTTGGCTCTGATGGACTCCATAAACATTAAAATCGTACAGATTAAAAGCTTTATTCCAACAATAACTCAATTTTCAGGCCATGCCCATATGACTTTGGTTCACTATATTTGGTTAGGGTCTGGGCCTTAACAATTTGCCAAGTGTTTTAGCACTTGAAAGGGTTTCGGGCAGAGTGCTGTCTTACAGTTCTTAAAGAGTGCCTACTTAGTCTCTATGTGTGTGTGTGTGTGTGTGTGTGTGGGTGTCTGTGTGTTAGTGAGGTCTAAATAGGACTCATCGATTCTTTCATTTTTGTTTTTTTAATACAGTTTTATTAACGTTTCCTTTTTAGTGTCTGTTGTGCGTGCTTTTCGCAGGGACCCGGCGCGTGTTTCTGTCCTTTTTGCCCGCTGTGCCTAAGCACACTTACGCACTCACACACACACGCACCTACATATTATACGTCAGTGTGTCTAGTCCACGACCTAAACGCTGAACTGGCCTGACGTTCATTGGCTTTGTGCGTTCCGCAGGCGGATATTT
This sequence comes from Drosophila navojoa, assembly GCF_054131105.1. Lineage (NCBI taxonomy): Eukaryota > Metazoa > Arthropoda > Insecta > Diptera > Drosophilidae > Drosophila > Drosophila navojoa. The sequence goes on along the minus strand of NC_142890.1, from coordinate 7,698,536 downwards.
GTTTTTGTTATTGTTCCTGCATTCTCAGCAGCGCCATTTGGCCCGAGTTGCGTATCCGCTGCCGCTGCCGCTGCCTCTGCCGCCGCCTCTATATCTGCCTCTGTCGCTGTCTCTGCCTCTGCCTCTGCCTCTGCCATCATTGGCCATAAAATGGTGTCTCTGCGCACATTTTGCCAGTCGCATTCACATCTGCGACAGGCTTTCGCCTAGTTTAACCTTGCCTTGCGCCTCGCTTCTGATTTTATGGCACACACACACACATACCCACACACACACCGCGAGCACCCTGTGCACCCTCCGGCCTCCCTTCAGCTGCTCGCCAGACACATGAGCACATTTTCGCAATTTTATTTTGTTCCACATTTTCTTGGGCATTCCTCTGTGCCCTGGATTTTTGGCCCACATTTTGTTTCTGTTGTGTGCCTCCTGTCTTGTCGCCTTTGCTCGTTCGTCTGCCTTAGCCGACTTCATTTAATCAGCAATTCATTTATTAAAACGCCTCGCTTTACTGCAAAGCCCATTTTGACTGACCTTGAAGCGCTTGCTTTCCTTGCCATTCGGGTTTATTGATTCAGTTAGTCGGGCGGCACGGCTTGGCGCTGCATGCTGATCAAATTGTCGCTAATTTGCTGTCGTGTTGCCAAATTATTGCCTCAAATAAATTTACGTCCATTTAATTCCTTTTATCGCAGAGCCAGCGATAAAATAATACAATTAATTAAGTTAAATGCTAAAAGTTTCAAATGCCTGTCATTACAGGGCTAAAACAAAAACCACAATTTATCAAAAACCAAAAAAAATAATTTTAGATATATATTTAACTAATGCAAGAGCTTATCGAAGATTAGTTTGTTGGAATTCTCTCCTTCATATTTAATAGTAAAGCATAATAAAATGATATGACATTTAATTCATCTCTGCAGCCTGTCAGATTACGTATACGCGCCGTACGCCAGCTTTAACAAGCAATCGCCTCCGTTGAGCATTACTCATAAAAAATAGAGAAATTCGCGACTGAGCAGCAGAGCTATACTATTAATATTGACCCGAGAGTCTGAGAAACTTTTACCGAAAAGCAGAGCAGTTGAAAGATGTTGCGAAAGGCGAACGGCTGTCGTCATATCCTTGGCCAGGAAACAACCTGGACGATGCACGGCAGCCGCCGTCTGACTTTTCGTTGCCACATTTCAGTCGCTTCTTATTTTTTAGTACTTTTTTTTTTGTAATCTTATTTGGTTTCTTCTTCTTTATTTTCTTTTTTTTGTGCACTTTTAAGTTTCGTGTTATTCCAACGCGAAAAACTTCATCTTTGGCCCGTTTTGCCTGGCGCTTATCCGTCTTACCCCATTTTAGCGGTGTTTTTCTCGCCGCTCTTGTTCGATACTTTTCTAAAGAGCTGCTGCCACATTTTGTTGGCTTGCGCTTTTATGTACGGCTCCCGGCTGGCTTTTTACTTAGCTGCTGCCTTTCACTTGCCCAACCATTGAGCTCCAACGAATTCTCAAATACTCGACTTGAATATACCTAAACCGAGACCAGTTATGAGTCTCTCCAGCAAACTGAGTTAATAATGGCCAAGTGCTTTTCAGTGAGATTGCAAACTCTTTGTATATAATGTCACGTTTTATTTCAAAGAAATATGCATTACAATTTGAGCTCAGGGAATATTTTATGAAATTTTTTTATATATATATTTTTTTTTTATTTTTTATTATATCCTGAACCTATTGAAAATGAGAAACTAGGATAATGGCTTTGCATCTTTTCTTTTATTTTTATAGAAAACTTTTCATTTATTAAAGGTGGAAATTAAGTTAATGGTATTATGTTAAGAATTCCTTATAGTTTAATTTAAAATTATAGAAAATAAATCAAATAATTCTAATTACAGGTAAAAATAATAATAAAATCTATAATAATAATATATATATTTCATGTATAAAATTGCATAGGTTGCATAAGGAAAAATTGAGTTAATGATATTCTGGCAAGTCATATCGTTGACTGCAAGTTTGTTTTGCAAATTATAGAAAATAATAAAATAATAAATAAATCAATTCTAATTGCAGGTGAGGTCAGGGCACTTAATTGGCATTCTACAATCAGCTAAAAATGCTGTGCGATATTCGAATAGTTTGGCATAATTTTATTATTTTATTTTGTTGCAAAACTCACTTTGAATTTATTCCCTGCGGTTGTTTGCGCTTCGCCGTGTCGCACATAAATTTTGTTTTTTCCCCATATTTTTTGGGGGGTTTTACTGTTGGTTTTTGCAGCAGGATATCTTTTACGCATTTGCCCTTTGCTGTAAGCTGTATGTGCACACACTCACACTCACGTAGCCTGACCGCGTTTCGCTTTTACTTTTAGTTGTTTTGCTCGTTGATTTGGTTTTCTCTATTGTTTCTTATTTTTTGTTGTTTCTTGTGATTATTCTTTTGCGCTATTTTTAGTGGGCAACATTTATTTTGGTCGCTTCGGTTTTTGTGTTTGTCATTTTGGCCGCAAAGTTGACCCTTGTGTTGGTGACAGTGCGAAAACAAAAGTGTCCACAATTGAAAGGCTTTGGCAGCTCCGTTCTCGTTCTCGTTCTCATTCTCTATTGTCTTTTGTCGTGTTTCCATATCGATTATATAATCATCGGAGGGCGTCTCTGGCACGTGGACATGCCACGCAATTACATTTACCCATTTACCATACCAAATGCACTAAATATATATACATATTCACTATATGTATGTGTGTATGTGTGTGTATGGCTGGCAATCACATTACGTATACGCGCCATATGACGGCTGGGTAAAGAACCTTGCATTGAAAATGCTTGAGCTGTTGTTTGATTAAGGTCCGGATTAGATAAGACCGTGTAGTCAGGAGTCAGGCGAAAGGCCACGCTCTGATTTTCGTCGTAGCTCAGCAATTCGACTTCATAATTAAATTATGCCAGCAGCAGCAGCAGCAGCATTGCCTCTGCCCAAGCGCCACTCATTGAGTTAATTTGTGACAATTTGTGACTGAGTTGAGCTCTCGCTGTCGTTCTGTTGGCCAGTTAATGTTGCTGGCTGGCTGGCTTGAGCGAAAGGATTGCCTCTTTTCTGCCCGGCTCAAGCCTCGCTGAATAAACAACATTCATCTACCGCTTTGCTTGTCCCTGCGCACCCTCCCTCAACCTTGCCCCATCCCTATCCCTGCCGCATTGCTTCCGCTCGGTTCGTTAAATCGTGCGGCTATAAAGAACCAACCCGTTGGCCGACAACAACAATGGCAACAACATCAACGTGGACATCGCAGCTCAGTTTTGTTGTGCGCTTTTAATTAACATAATTTGATTTGTTCACAGCAATTTCAACTCGCCTTTTATGCATATAAAATGTACAACAATTTTCCATTATTTAATTTTGTTTTCATTTTCTTGCTCATTTCTTTTCCTTTCTTTTCTTTACATTTCTTTTTGGTAGCCAAGTGAAATGAATTTGGCTACAATTATTAGCTCTTATGCAGTTAAATGAAATTTGGCCAAGACAAGTTCTCAGTTTGACCTACAACTAAATAGATCTAATTCCTTCTGCCTAGCCTCTATTCATGCCCAGCTCTGAGCTCTAGGCATTGCTTAAAGTTATTTATCAAACTCGATTGCTTGGGGGCGACTGTGCGAAGTTTTGTAGCAGCTTGCAAAAAACTCATTAAACAAGACAAAAAGAAGAACAAGAAGTAGAAGAAGAAGACGGCTTGCTGATCTAATGAGCCACAATATTAATGAAAGTGCAAAACCAAAATTGAAATTGTGTTAAAAGTTTTTCAATTGAAAATTATTAAGTGCTTTGTGTTTGCTTAACAAGCTGAGCGACTAAATAAGAGACGGCTGAAGAGGGCTTAGCAGGCCTGTTTAAAAATTCTTTCAATATATGAAATATATTGTATAATGTAGAATTCTCTCAGAACTGTATAAAACAGAAATCAAACTTTAATAGTATTAGTGTTTAGATTGCATATTACAATCAACTTAAGCATTTTCAGATGCCAACTTTTCGGGCATGGCATTAGCAAACTAGCTGTTTTTTTTCTGCTGCTGGGATATTTTTGTTTAGTTTGTATGTATGCTGAAAAGGACTGTAGTTCCTGGCAAACAGACTGGCTGAAAGTTTTTACCATAAAACGAAGTGGAGTAGAGAATTCAGCAAAATGCGAGTTTGTTGAAATTTTGTGAAATGTAAGCAAATTTTTACCCCACAAAAGTCGCAGCATGCAAATTTCCGGCTTTTAGTAAGCGCTCACTCGCTCACTCTCTCTGTGTGTGTGTGTGTGTTGAGCAACAGTGCGTGTCAGAACTGTTCGCATTCCAAATAAGTGCTCATGAATGTATGAATATTTGATGGACCAAATGTAACTAAATAACATACATATATGTAGGCCTGCCTAGGCCAACCTACGTCTACTGGGAATAGCTGGGAACTAGTGCCTAAAAGCCGTGACAATCACATGAGGCACTCACACTCATGCAGCTATCAGCTATTGCCAAATGCAGAAAATCCAAATGCCATCATATTTAATTTATGTTCACTATGTGCTGCGATGCTGCTCAAGTAAGTTGACTGTAGTTCCATATGGGTCCAGCTGGGCTATTACACGCACACACACACACACACATAGACAGGCACAATTCTGCGAAAAGGACATATGTAAAATGTCAGGCTGTGAGTGTTAGTGCGTGTGTGTCAGTGTGTGTGTGTGTGTGTCGCTCGTGTGTGTTTTGCGGTTTTGCAATCCAAGATGCGGCACCCCAGCATCAGGCTAAGGACACCCCATCCATTGCAGTCGTCCTTAACTGCGGCTGTTGCTCTGCCGGCTGCTTAAGTGCCCGGACTCAACTCAGCTGTGCTGCCTGTTTCCGCTGCTTCTATCTCCCTCTCTCCCTCTCTCTCTCTCTCGTTGAGTTTTGTATCTGTGGCAGGCATCGCCGCCCATATAAAAATCCATGTAACATTAGTTCGTTAGCTTTAACCGCCGCAGTTGTCGTTGTCTCTTCACATATTTACATGAGTATTTTGTTTGTTTTAAGGGCCGTTCTTGTCGCTGCGCTTTTGTTTTGTGCCGAGTTTGTGCTCTGGCACTGAAGTGCCAGTGCTTGAGGTTGCCGTATGACAGACAACCAGACAGACGTACAGACAGGCAGACCGAACGACAGACAGACAAGCAGATAGACTGTCAGACTGAGCCAGAGAGAGAGAGAGAGAGAGGGAGTGTGAGACAGGGGCACATTCATGTTGTTCATGACAGCAACAGCAACAACAGCCGCACACAAAAAGAGCCATAAACATTTTTGCCAGCACCAAGTTGTGTGCTAACCATGTTCGTATAATTATGCCCCAGCTGCTGTCAGGTTGGCACAACTCTTGACTTCTAACCGTTCCCAGTCCGTCGCACCTGGCGTACAGTTGAACAACTAATCCGTGTAGCTCAACAGGCTTTTGTAGTCCTGCCGCCTGCCACAGCCTGCAGCTAGACGAACTTTGGCTCGGCTGCAACAATGCCATGAAAATGCCTTGAAAATGCCATGAAAATGCCCTAACAAGCGTCTGAACTAATTAATAGCCACCAAAGGGTCTAGCTAGATAATGCACTTGCGTACAGCTGGCCGACTATTGAGTTATGCTGTTAGCCAAGTTAACTGGGCTATAATCTCTCCTGCGGGGCTGCTCTAATTTCGAGACTTTGCATTCACATTCAATATTTAACGATTGCCAATTAATTACATAATAATTGAGAAACAGTTTCAACTCTTTTATGGCTGCCACAAAGTCGTTCGGTGTTGGCCATAAATTGATAAATCGTTGTTAACTATTTCAAAAAACCGAGTGAGCAATGCTTTGAGGCTAGGCTTGGGCTGGTTTGGCCACGCGTGCTATCGTCCAACTATAAATTGTGGCATATGCGGCGTATGAGCAACGCGAGGCGATAATTAAACGAGAAAATGGCCAACATCACGTATACGCCATGTGACACTAGTATTCGTGTTTAATTACTGTTTTTATGGCCCCGACGGGCAACCAAAAATGATTCGCGCCACCAAAAGGGACCAAACCAAAAAAAAAAAAAAAAAAAATACAAGGGTAAAAAAAACCAGGAAAAATAGAGAACGAAAAGAAATGAATAACGAACACAACTCGTACGAGAAACGAAAATACTGCTGGAGATCTAGGCACAAATAGGACATGCGATAAAAATGAAATTAATTACCTGTGCGCCGCAGAGCTGGTAAACTATGCAGAAGAGCTAGACACGCGCGCGCGCGTACACGCACACGGCGGGGGCGCCGGGCGCCTTGGAGTATGCAACAAATTTCAGCTGCTGGAAACTTGAAGGACTTGCCGCTGATATCGGAAAGTTGAGCAGAAGCTGAATTGTTGAGCCAAGTCAAGAATGTTGTGGTAAAATAAAACCGACTAAAATAAGAAATTTCTTTATCGAGTTGCCGCACACACACACACAGAGTGTGAGAGAGAGAGAGAGAGAGGGAGAGATAGAGTCCACGTCCTGGGACAGGCACACGCAATGTGGGCAGCAATAAACGTGTGTATAAATTTCATGAAATGCTCAAATGGCGTCAGCCAAACATTTGAATAGCACGCATGTGCGTGTGGCAAGTGAAATAGTTGTATATACTTGTTTCTTGTTAACGTGCCACACGCTGTCGTTTCTCTTCTTCTTGTTGTTGTGGTTGTTCTTGTTTTCAGCTTACGTTTCGTTTCGTTTTTGGATTCGTTTCGTTGTATTGCGCCGCTGCTGCTGCTGCTGCTGCTTCGACTGTTTGCTTTTCCATTTACCATTTCACTTTGCGCTTGTTATCGCCACTTCTGGATTCAATCAATCTTTCTTGCAGCAAGTTTTCGCACGGCAAGCCAACACGGGCGCCATTTTATTTGCTCAACCTGCGCTTTCATGTTGCCATCGACATTCAATTTTCGGCTAACACACGCGGCGTATGCGTAATGTATTGTTGTTTGACTTTGCGTCGCATCGGGCGTCTTGGGTTGCACAACTGTCCCCAGCACATATGTATGCATATCCTCAGTGCTTCCTTTATCCATCGAGCATTTCCTGTCTGTCTGTGCGTCTCTCTCTCTCTCTCTCTCTCTCTCTCTCTCTGTGTGTGTGCTTGGCCCACGCTAGGCAAACAAAACATTAATCTATTAGCTGCTAATAGATGCTTGATATGTAAATTTACTTGCCATAGGCCACTAAGTGAGCCAACAGCACGATGGATAGCCGCAAATATTTAACCACACTGTGCGTGGGACGCCCAGGACATCCAAGTCCTAGCATATTCCAGCTGTTACTTGCCTCTGGGGAGCAAGCATATACCTGCCTGTGCGTGTGTGTGTGTGTGAGTGTATAAATTATTGGGTGTGTTACTCTTATTCCCAAATGTTCTTGGTTTACATTTTTCAATTTAGCTGCTTTTATTCTGCCGCAGATTAATCTAAATATGTAACTCGTTGCTTGCGCAAATTCAATTTAGGAATGCGATCCATTATTTAGCTGTGAGATGGTTGCTGATATGGGAAGTGCGCAAAGGGGATTGAGTCCTTAGAATCGATTTTTGCTTCTACAATTGCACAGATAATGATGATTCATACACCTAGATAGGCGAATTGCTAGATCTGGGTTTTAGTTAAGATAAAGGTAGAGATAGATTTTCATAACTTCATATGTAAAGAGTATAGGCTATTCTAATAGATATTGTTTAATTAGGAGTTAACCTGAGCTTCGCTGTCAAAGTGGAGCTCTTCCAACCGTAGAATTCTTATATTTTCTATAAATTCCTAGGAGCTTCTTGAAGGTTTAATTCTAGTATCAAAGCTCTCTTTAAGCTAAAAGTTTTCAAGATATATTAAAACACTCAAAGGAAGCGTATGTACATCGAGTTGCAGCTCCATGATTGTCCATGTTATAAGGAACGAACGGACGGGTGTAAATTGATTCAATTATAACCGCTGCCTAAGAATATCTGCCTTTACCTGTTAAAAACAATAGACACAGCGCATAGGCATAAATTAAAATGTCTTAGATGCATTTAACATATCTTAATCTAAATCCAGTTGATATGAACCCCACACAATATATAAGTATATGAAAATTGTTTTCCAAAAATCTTTAAGCCTTGCTTTTGATGCCATTGTAAGCCAAGATTTGACCATTCAAATAAACGATTTATGTGCCATAGATTAAGCTGTCTGGCTTCAACATTAAAGAATGAATGCAAACGAGCAGAAAGTAAAAGGCTAATCCACACACGCAAACAGACACACGCACACACAGACACGCATGCCGACAGACGAGAAAATTGAACCCTTTTTTGGGTCTTTATTTTCCGTCTTATATTGAAAATTTCTCGCTTGCGCCTATAAAAGCAATTTCAATTGTAGTTGATAACGTCATCGATACGCATCACATACATGTGTATATGTATATGTATATGTATATGTATATGTATATGTATATGTATATGTATATGTATATGTATATGTATATGTATATGTATATGTATATGTATATATATGTATATATAGATGTCCATGTGTATGCACGACTGTTTGGACATGGTCCGTGGGCGAATATATAGTCGGTAGAGCCGCAACCACAGCCAGGCAGCCAACCAGGCCAGGCAGCCGCATGAAAACTTGCCAATGGGCCCAATGGCTGGCGGGCGGCATATAAAAACTCGTAACTTTTGTGGGCAAAAGTAAAGGACAAGGACAATGCCCAATGGTGCTTGCAATATAAGTTATTTTCTTTTTTTCCCCCCAATTTTTTCCTGATTTTTTTTTACGCAATCAGAGCGTGGTCATAAATATGTAAGGAATTTTAATTCATGTCCAAAAATAATGTATGCGTTTCATTTTCGTGTAAAAAAGTCAAAAAAGCAATTTGAACTCGGCTTAAAACAGATTTCAAAAGTTTTATTTAGCTGGCTGGTGCGACTGAAGCAGCTGCCGCGATAATGTTGAATATATATATATCTATATATTTCTTTGGGTTTCCAGTTGGTAAATGAATGTTACAACGTTTTCATTTGGTGAGACAGACAGAAGGGCAGAAAAATCGATGTTAGAGCTGCAAGGCGCCAAGGGAATGACAATTTATGCCGCAATCAATTCAAAAGAGATATTCAACTGATTTGCAGCACGTAGGGCATTTTAATTGAATTTTCGTTATCGGAGCGCGCATAGAATTTCAATATGAATGATTGACTAACAGACAAACTGACGGCCGGACATTGCGTAGAGCAGTGCGGCGTCTAGTCGGAGGAATGATGGCACAAACTTTGTCAGTTGTGACGAACGCACAATAAATATGCAAAATGCGAACGTTTGAGATAGTCCACAAAATGCATGAAATACTTGGCTCTCCTGCCCCTCCCCCGCAGAGGACACGCGGCTTGAGTTGCCACAAAATTCTCACACGCCCGCAATGATGTGACGGCTGACAGACAGCGTCCTGACATGTGATTGATATGCAGAGTGCGACACTTTGCTTCTGATTGTCTTCTGTGCGTAGAGTGTGTGTGTGTGCGTGTGTGTGTGTGTGCAACAGGATGTAACAAAGGCGCTTGATATAATAAACAAAGAGATATCCTGTAATCAGCACTGCAAAGTGTTTCGTTTCACTAAGGCAACTAAACAATGACAAATTTATCATTAATATGAAATAGCTTTATGAAGACCTTAAGAGATTTACTGGGACTTAGAGCCATATATTGAAGAGGAGAAAATATATGAAATGCAGATCTAATTTGTTGAACCAATTTGTGGTTTCCCTTATCAGAGCTGTTAAGCCTGCTATAAAATTCATTCAATATCTTAATGAAATGCAAGATCTTTCGTTAGTTAGAGACAGCTTGGTGTAGTTAGATATGCGATAGCCAAGCTAAATATTTCTACATAGAGTTATATGTAAGCACGCCCCTTTAGCTCACATAGGGTACTCCAAGCAGCGTGGCTCTTGAGTAAGGATCAAAGCTAGGTTTCTTAAACTCGCGCACATAATAGCTGTGCTTAAAGTTCCATTGAAGACCGTACTCGATGAAAGCAAGTACTTGGTCACACATCAAAAGACGCGACATTAACTACTTGATAACACTCGAGATACTACACTGCCTGTCTCCCTCTCGCTCTCTCTGGCTTCCTTTCGCGCTCTGGCCCACGCTCTGTCTGCGTGTTTCACGCCTGGGCACGAAGTGTGACGCTGATATTTAAATTTATGCAAAAATTATGTAGGCAAACTGGATGTAAGTGCCTGCCTACTAACGGCATCAATTAGACACATTATTCGGCTTGGGGCTGGCTTGATTCGATTTAAACAGATTGGCACGAAGCACGAGGCGCTCGCGATTCTCGATTCCGGGAGGTGTTAATTGGTAAACTCGCTTTATATGCCAATTGTAAATATGTTGGCAACCGTTTGGCTGGCATTAGCGCTAGATAACACGAGCAATCGGCTCTCATGCTCTCTCTCTCTGTATATATATATATATATATATATATCTCTTTCTCTGTCTGCCTGCTCATCACGTATGAGCGTAAACTAAATGTGTCAATAGTTGTATTATATTATATATTAGTTTATGAATTGTTCAAATAGACGCTCGACGGCTTACGCTGCGTATGCGTAACTTTATTGACTCCGGCCGGTCACACGCGTCGTATGCGTGACGCAGCAGCAGTCAGCTGTCAGCTGTTAGTTGTCAGCCGACACAGATTGTTTAGTGTATCTCTTTTTCTTTTTATTTGTTGTTGGCCTAAACGACATCAATTTCTGTCAAATATGCAAAATTGCAATGCAAATATATTTCAGCTTTGCTTTGTTTTCAGCACTCGCCCGCAAACTTTGTTCGAGTGTGCGACGAGAGTCTCAGCTTGATTTCCAATGGGTCCTCTGGCCAGGCAAACGAGTGTCCATGTGAGTGGCATATGCAAGTGCATAAAATATGCAAAACTTCAGTTTGCCAACAACTCGTTAGCTCTATATGTACATCTACATCTATGGCATATAGTTATCATAGCCATATACCTATATAATATATACTACACATATCTAGAATTGATGGCTTGCTGCAGTTGGCGAATCGTCAGCAAATGTTTTGGTGAACTTTTGCAGAGGTTGGCTAGCGTGGAGCACGAATCCGTTTAGTCCTTTTGTGAAATGTTTTATGTCAGTGACATTTTGGCAATTTATTTGGCTCGTTCAGTCTGCCAGGCACAAATTGCTTTGATGTTTGGCAATGGCTCAAACAAATTTGGACAGGCAGCCAGCTCGTTCTAGCTAGCTGTTTTCCTTCGCGAGTTTTTCACTCTGTACAGCCACAGCTCTTGGCTTAACGAGTGTGTGCACTGCGCTGCCTGAATATGTACATGTACATGCACATGTACATGCACATGTACATGTAGGTGTGGGCGTGTGTAGCTATTAACACATCAGTGTTCAAATTTAACGAGCAGTTCGCCCGAATGCAAACGGCGCCATAAAAGCCAAGGGTAGGCGGCCGGAACTTGTAAAATATCCGGCGTGTGCAGCCGAAACGGAAAGACGGAGTCAAGCCTGTGGTCTGGCGCTTGCCACGGGATTGCAGGCAACTCCTGCTACACTGACTGCTTTCAGTCTGTGTCTCATTTTCTGTTTTCTTTTTTACTTTTTTTTTTCAAGCTTTTTCTTTTTATTTGCCATCGAAGAAATATAATGAAAGCGTTGCCGCCGCTCGCCTTGTCGCCTTTACTTCCGTTTTGGCATTTCGCTTTCGGCTTAATTTACCTCTTAAGTGCAACATTTTGGAATTTTATTTTGCTGCTGTCTGTGCGCTCTCGCTCGTTCAGCCATTTTATAGATCCTTACTTACATGGATATACGAATATGAGAGCATGTGTGTGTGTGTGTGTGTGTATCGTAATGGACATTCCCTTCTTTATTTATTTTTAATACCCTTGTCGAGGGCATCATAATTTTGTACCGAAATGTGCAGAAGACGTTAGCCCATTTATAAAGTATATAGAGCATAAAGTCGTTGAGTCGATTCGATTATATAACTTACTGCAGAGCGCGTGAGATAGCATTTGGCTAGATTATAAATTGAAGATGTGCATTGAGTGCTTCAGCTAGATCTTAAGTTGTGCATGGCATTTTTTTGTATAAAAGTTTTATTTTGGGTTTCATTTCGACAAGAAAAGAAAATTGACCAGAATCGAAAATGATTTTTGTTTAATAAGTTTTTAGATAGAGATTGAGAGATAAAAATCTCCATTTATTTTATCTTAAATATGATTTAGTATTCTTGATCATTAATTTAGCTTTTTAACAAATCTCCTGAGCTCATCTGAGAATTTCTATTGGACTTCACTTCTTCTGTCAGCTTTCCTAACTAAGATGCTTAACTGAAAGAGTATTATGCCATCTTCGTGCTACTCCATCTGCTGCATCACGTACAGCATCTGCAATGTGTGAAGCGAATGTTGCCCCATGGGCTGCCAACAGCTGCTGCTCCGCTTCAGCTTCAGCTTCAGTTCGTTCAGTTTGTTGCATGAGCTACGTGTTTGTCGTATTCAAAGCGAGTGGCATACCAAATATCTGTAGCCATCTATGTACATGTGTATGTGCGCATATGTACATCTACGTATGTGCGTGTGTGTACGGACAGTGTTGACTTTTATTGACTGCCAGCTGGAATGTTGCACAAATAAACGAGTGATGTTGACATTGCCAGCAAATACCTGAAACGCTGTCCAATCGCTTTGGGCAGCATTCGAGAAATGGATTTAATTGAATGTGAAAATATATATATTTTTTTTTTAAATTTCAAGTGCGAAGCGTTTGACATATTGTCAAATGATTTTTGCGCAAAGCAAATTTCAATTGCACAAAAAACAAACCCAAAATAGAAAGAAAAGGATTTAACTAACTGAATTGCGGCTGTGTAAGGTTTTAAATATCAATGGAGACTTCAGCTGAACATTTTGTCAAAGCAAATGAAAAGCTTGGCAGCAACGTGTCAGCTTACCTCACAGAAAGCAACAACAACAACAATAAGAAATTTCAATTCAAAAGTGAAAATTTTCTTGGGCGAACAGCTGCTCGAGCTTAACTAGCAAATATCAAATGGCTTTTCAAAGAAATGAAAGCCGAAGCCGTATACAATGCCGTCCCCGTTTGCCGTTCCCGTGAACCGTTAGCTGTCCGGCGGAGCTATTGGGTCCACAAAGCATCCATCAGCAGCTGCAGCTACTCAGGTGAACTGTAGACTTACTTATAGCAAACAGTTATTACATTCTTATAGCATTTTTGTTATTGCTCAATGCAAACACAGTGGGTGGGGCTTTCGGACAATCAGCATGCATATACATTGTATATACATATACATATTCGTATATGCGCTGCAGGGCCAGGAGCCAGCTCCTTTTTGATGGGAGCTCGTGGCAACATCCTGCTGTAACTGTATACCATCAGTGTAGCATTATAGCCAAGAATAGAAACTAAGCTGAGCATCATCCGCCATGTAAGCGCTGTAGCATAAATATTCAGCTGAACTGTGCAACTGCCACGCAGTCGTAATTTAATACAAACTTGTGCTGAACGCTGACTGAATTTAAATTCTATTTCTAGTTGCGCTCAGCAGCTGGCTGGCTGGCTGGCCTTAAATTTAATACCCCCATCCAGAGATGTTAGCATTAAACGTTATTCATATTATCCCCAACGTTGCCGACGCATCGCTTTAATAAATGACTCGGCGGCGTTTGGCATATGAATAAAGTGAGCAAGAGAAATATGCTAATTGACTGCAATTAAGTCAAGACTCTTCTGCGACTCAATTAACTCGACTGCAAATGAATGTTAACCAGCCAGCGTTTGAGTGCGGCCAAAGGCATTTTGGACAAAAGTGAATTTAATTATGGCCATCTTCTCAGCACACAATGAGTGCGCCATAAAGCCAAAAGAGATTTTTATGCATGCACAGATCTCTGTGGTTGCTTTCAAGTGTTTCTCTCTCTCTCTCTCTCTCTCTCTCTTTCTCTCTGCTCTTTGTGTATTTAAATACATACAACTTGTCCAGCCTTAACTCAAATTAGTTTCTAACTTTGGCTCGTATCGCTTGGTGGATAATGAATAACGATGTTTTTTCTTTACTTTTCTTTCAGATTAGGATCTCAAATTGGGTAAGTCGTAATATGTTTTTATTTATATTAATCGAACTGAACACATCAACTCTGATTATAATCGATAGAAAGTTTTTCTAGGGTATACTGTAAAAGGGTATATTGCATGTGATAAGGCAAGGCTATTTATCGATAAATATCGATTGCTCTAGCTAGTTATTATGATGGAAATATTATTAAACTATCTACATTTATTATATACGTAGCTTAAAGGCTTTATATTTCTATCAGCTTCTTTAAGTTGGCTTGCTAAATACTAGAAAATATCTTTGCTAGGATAATATTGTCTGGGAAGCTTGTCTAAAGAAAACCTTCATCGATATCAAATCTATTAAATAAAGTACATATATCTGTCTATTGCACCCAGACTATGAATTGTTATTATAGTTCTACCCAGGTCATATCGATAAATATCGATGTCTATATATCTTCACACATCATATTTAGTAGATGATAACATATGTGGTTGTTCATAAATAAGGAATACTATGTTTCTTGTTTCTCAAATAGATTTATATTGGTAAACTTAAAAGTAATATCGATAAATATCGATTTCCACACTTGTGAAAGTTGACTACTTTGAGTAACCATATATGCATCCATAGTTAGTATGAAAATATCAGAACGAGCTTTGAGTACTGTCTGCATCAAGTTCGCAACTTCTAGGATATCTCCTAGTCGTGCACTGCCCACCACTGCGCAGACTAACAAGTTCTACGTGTAGTGAAGTTGTCCTTGTGTCGCTGGCGCAGGTACGCGTTGAGTTTAATTAGGTGAAATTAATGTCATTATAATTAAGCGACTGTCACGTTCGCCTTATTGTAATTCTAATTAATGGTAACAAGCTGGCGCGCTACGGGCGCGTTTTCCACTGGCAACTAACGTGGCCAAGACCTGGCCATGGAACTTATCAACGCTTGGGCGGGACCTCTTTGAAGTCTCTGGGGGGCAGGTGGATGGCAACAACTTGTTTTTCCCTTTTCCTATTTTTTTTTTGGGTGTAATTTATTTTTGACCCACATAGGTGCGTGTCCTTTGATAGGGATAAGGACAACAGTGCTGGCGGACAAAGGGGCAGGTGCTCTATAGAGCCAATGGCAATGTTGTTGAAACGATTCGAACCTGAATGATGCATATCCACTTGACTTGATTGAAATCGTAAAAGAAACATCAACAACATTTTCCACAGCGCTTGTTGAGGTTTTTCCTTTCACAATGCTGTTGTTGTGGCTCGTTTAACGCGTCGTAAGAGCCGAAACTGCTAGCATAAAAGTAAACGTCGCAAGGCAAATGTGGGGCGCTGTCATACATCAATCATGTACGTCACACACACACAGCACAAAGCACACACACACACACACCCATTCTCTGCATGCATGCGTAAATAGTTGCTCAAAGAGCTCGCTATGCGCTCATATTCATACGCACTGTTGCCGCCCAATATTGTTGCCAGGCCAGCACAGACCTCGTGTGTGTGTGTGTGTGTGTGTGTGTGCAAACGATTTTCATAAATGAAATTGATGTACGTAAAAATTGTTGCGCTGCTTTGCGGCCAAAGAGCATTAAGTTGCTGGCAGTTAATGCGCTATGGGAGCAACGCCACGCCCAGCGCAGCGCAGGGATGATAAACGCGCATTTGTCGCATGATAAATAGCAAGCAGGCAAACAAATAAACTGGCAAATAGAGCGAAGGTAGTCGGGATTCGGCTGGGTAGCATGGGGAACCGGTCAAATGACGTACTATACTGACTGCTTACTACTCAGAGAAGTCTTGGCCAAATAGCTGCCCGTTTAACATGCGTAGCTGGCAGCCGCTAGGGCCGCTTAGGCCATGGGTCAAATGTGCAATTACGCATGGCAGCCAATTAACTGCTATATATTAATTTATATATGTATATGTATGCATGTATATGAGCATATAATTGTGGCTATTTGCGCCTGACTGATTTACGTTAATAGGCCAACACAATTAACTGGCCAAACGAGAATTGGCCAAAGCGAATTGCATTGACGCGCTCAAAACTCAGCGGGCGTCTCCGATTGCTAACAAGAAATAAAATGAGCACGGCTGGGATTATTTGCACGAGTCCCGCTGGCGACGATTCCACGATTCCACGATTTTGCCAGCTAACTGCCATAATAATCTTTGGCATTTACTCAGCTATTAATCTCAATGAAAATTAATGTTGGAATGTTTAATAAAATTACTGCGAGCCCAGTTGGATTTTTGCTTGCATTTGTTTTTTTTTTTTTTTTGTTTTTTGCCTTTCGTTTTGACTTTTACTTTTGTTTTTGTTCGGGGGGCTTTCTTTTTCCGCCTGGGGGCAATCATTCGCTCGGCCTGAATAAGTTGGCAACATTTTGCGGTCTTTTTGGCTAAGCTGTTGCGCTTCGCTTTTATTGCCAGAGATCAAATATAACTTTGTCAACTTAAGAGCCTTGTATGCGATGCGAATGTACAAATACGTTGAATGCAAATAACATTGCAAGCAAATAAAATATATGTATGTGTGTGTATATACTTTTTGTTTCATAAATATTTGCACAGCTAAATAAAATTTGATGAAATTGTGATTTGGCTGCAAACTGATCTAGCAGGGGAATAAATTATATTAAGCTGTTGCTCTTGTCGGCTCTTCTTTGAAGTTGTATATGGGAAAGGTCTTTTAGGTAATGGAAAGGTCCTTTACTTCTGTCATGTATAAAGCCTTTGACATTAATTACGTTGCCAGGGATACATTTGTATCCCAGATTCCGCTTCCCATTTCTCACTCCAACTTGTTGTCCTTTTTTCAACTTCTTAATATATAAACATATTCACTCTATATACATATATACTAATTACTGAGACCTATCTTAATTTATCTATTTCAATTTTAATATACGTGTCAAATATTTTTAAATAATATATTGTTAAACAAATGTCAAATATTGCACATTTTGCTGCAATGACTTAATAAACGATTTCACATACATATATATATTTATTCAAAATATATTAAACGACAATATTTGCTTAAATCAACATATTTGCATGCATATTCTGTTATTTTTGTTTGTTTTTGTTGTTGCATTTCACTTGCAATTATTTGATTTCAATTTCATGTATTTTGCGGCATTTAAATTTTTGCTTAAATGCGGGATTGCCACAGATATGCAACAGTTTTGCTGTGCACTATCAAAGTCTAGACTCTGGTCTCTGCTGCCCGAGCAAAACATTTTTGGCATGCATGCAAAACTAGAAATATACAAAAAAAGATATGTATATATATATATACAAATATATGCAGATAAAATCTGAATAGCTGGCAAGCCAAAGCTGGCTTCTGGCTCAAGTTAGCTCGGCTTAAGGCAACTTTGGCAGCAGTCGTAACTCGAGCGCCTGAGAGTATGCTATAAAAAAATGCGTCTCGTATACAATATACCCAGCTAAACTCCTGATTGGCTACGTTTCTGCGTGTCACATAAATCACAGCTGCCAATGAACGTGTTTGTAGCTAGTTTTTTTTCTTCTTCTTCCTCTTCTTCTTTTTATTCGTTGCGGTTTTTGTGTGACTTTTTGTCTGCTCAGATTGAATATCATTGGGAGACACGCGTGACATTAATGAGTTTTAGATGCGGCAGCTGCGACACTTGGACCACGTATAAGAGCCGAATTTAATTAATTAATTTGCTAGCTATGAGTGTGTGTGTGTGTGTGTATTTTTTTGAGTCTCTTTATTTGTCAGCATGTAAATGTATTTGCATTCCTTAGGGCTTAGCACCTGTGGGGCGCTCCGCATATTGGCTTGGGTTGTTAAGCTGCGACACATGTGTCGCTATCTCTTTGTGTGCGTGTGTGTGTGTGTGTGGTTCATAACTTCAACAATCACATGAATAGCACAAGCAACGAGCACACAGCAGCTGTTGACTCTTGAATGGCAACAAAGCAAAAAGAAATGGCTTTCAAATATTCAGTGACATGCTCGCAAATGCGAATATTGTTGTTATTTAAGTGTAGCACTGAAAGCACTTTCAATCAATTTGCAGCTCTGATGGGAATTGTTGTTGCCCATATATATACTGTTTTCATAACCAATCAGTACAATATGTATTCAGTTATTTAATCCACATAAATATCGTTATTAATTTGCCAATCGAAAGAGCTTTAAAATATCCATTCCAAATGAATGACGGCAATTCGAGTGGCTCAGCCCCGCAACGGAAGGTAATAAAAAAGTTCCATTAAACGTGAGTCCACAAAAGTTAATGGCAAGCAGCTTATCTGACAACACATATAAGTCTATATAATTTCATATAAGTAACTTGCAACACCCCTCCTCGCGCCATCTCCCACACTCAGCAACCCATCAGCCTCCCCGGTCTGGTCGTTGCTTTAGTCGCTTGTTTGTTTGCATAAAGTTTGCAGTGTAAACAGTTTAATACCCTTATAGTAGATGGTGCGAAGTAATTTACATGAGCTGCCAAACACATTAAAAGCATTTCAGCGACAATTTACAGCCATTATATGGCAAAGCGGCAAATCGATAGCTCGAAGCTCGTTCGGCTTTATTGCGTGAGCTGCTTTCGACAATTCATTTTCCACTTGACATTCGACAAGCACCCAAAGTTGGCACCAGGAAGTGCACTTGAACAGCTCCAGACTTGCCTTTTCATCTCTGTCTGTGCAAATAGTGCAGTAAGCTAATCGGATAAAACAGTCAACAGTCAACTGTCGACAGTTAGACGGACGGCAGACAGACAGGGCAAGCCGAAATGTCTGTTTCAAATGCCCAAAAACGAGAATTGTCCGACAAATGTGGACTCGCAGTTCTTTAATTAATGAAAAGCGGCACAAAATTCAACGAGCCCAGAGGCAAAAGTTTTCCGTATTTTGTTCTTCGCTTTTCGAGCATTTAGCACAATTTTCGGCCTGGGCCGCCTGCCGTAAGTAGCTCAGGTGTAAAAAGCTTTTAAAACTTTCCAGCTTGACCTGCTGCCGGAGTGAGTTGCTTCGCCGAATGGCAAACAATGTACGCAACAATGCCCCAAACATTGTACTACAAATATTTTCATTTTCTACGAAAACAATGTGGCAAATAAATTCGCCTCTGAGCCATAATCCAAACTTGCTTTGATCGCAGTTGCTGGGGCTTTAATGAAATTAAAGTCGGCTAAAATTGTGCAGTAATTAAGAACTTTTAACTTTGGAGCAGTGAACGACTTAAGCATTTAGTAATGGTTTAATTTGCCAGTTTGGGAAAGTTTTTTCTTTCCAATTGATTTGAGCTGGACTGCAGTCTTAGCTGATGCTTAGGAATCCCTTATATATTTATATTTATTTTTAAAATTTTGCATAACTATTTACTTTTTAGTTTATACAATTTAGAGAACCTCTACAATTCTTCAAATTTTTATTAAAGCTTAGCGCGAATTTAAGGTTTATTGTGGGCATCAAATGAAATTAAATGAAATCAAATTTGTATTATAAAATATGAGGATTAGAAATAGTTTTTCTTTCACTCTAATCGGTGTTATCTATGCAAAACATATGCATTAATTATATATAGATAATCTCATAGTTACAATATTTTATTGGTATTCAAGCAATACTTTAAAATTAATTCCTATTATCGATTTTTATCGATATGTGCCAGCGCAAAAATTATATACTGTGATTGGTATACTAGAATATGTATTTAAAATGTGAATATACTATGATGATGAATAAACTATATACTAAATAAACCATAAACTGAATATACTATATACTGATTATACTATATTCCATGCACCTTCTGTCTATTACGTGCATTTTCACAAATTCTCACTATTTCCGGAATTCCAATTTGCAAAGGTCTCAATCAAATATCGAGTTTTGATTACATTTGACGTACTGCGCAGTCGGTCGTGGTTCCTTTCCCAGAATCGTTTGCTAGCTCTGCACTATAAATATTATTTCACAACAGTAATATTAGCTTTAACGTGTATATTTTCCATTCTACAACTTTAATTTCAATGCTGTCATAGGATGATTTATGGAAACAGGCCGACTATAATTACTGTTTGGCTACCAATTTACCTGACCGAATTGAAAAGCCTAAGTTCATCATAAATTCAAACGGTCTCATATTTTATCAAACGAGCCCGAGCCGGAGTCCGAGCCCGCGCTGGGGTGCAGCTGGAATGACACTTTAATTAGTTTATAGCACTGCGGTCGAGGGCGGTGCGAACCGAACGGCAAATGGGAAACAGGACAAATGAATATTTGTCATGCTTTGCGGTTACGTCCAACGTGTTTTTACTGTACACATCCACATTCGCATTCGCATTCGCATTCGCATTGGCATTGGTGTTTCGCATTCGTCGCGGTTCAGTTGCTGCGGTTAACCAACGCAGCGTGTCCTAATGCTAATGGCATTTCAATGTCCTGCTCCAGCTGCCCACCGTCCACCCAACGACGGCCGTGAGTGCTAATGCAAATGAAGTATGTGATAGACTGGCCAACTGCCGTTGATTAATTGCAGCTGAAAATGTTGTCGATATTTTGATCGATCTGCTGCTGCTGGCCAAGAGAGCTCACTAGCCAATAATTAGGCACAAGTCAGCTATGAAACTGACCAAACTGGAGCTCAGCTCCATTGGGCATAAGTATTCCACTCGAATGCACTAGCCGAGTCCTTGCATTGAGTCCTCAGTGCACTCACAGTTGACTGACTCATTAGGCTGCCTGTAAATCTTCTCAATTTGAGTTCTCTCTCTCTCTCCCTCTCTCTCTCTCTGTCTGCATTATCATCAACTGCTTTGTGTAATTTGCCTTTGAGGGGATTTGGTGTATGCTTTGAGGCTTGGATTTAGGAGCAGCTTGGCAAATCCGAGCTGATGTCATTTGCATGACGAGCAGCATTTCGAAAACTAAAGTCAGCAGCTAAAAGCTGCTGCTCACAATTTCGCTGACTAACGGCGGCTGTCTCCAGCTGTTGCATGCCCAACGGGCAGATACGCTGTAATAAATTGTTTTATCGAAACAGAAAAATGCTCTTTGTCAGCATCGTTTAGGCAGCTTCGTTAAGCATTTCATCAATATATTTACTTTAGATTTAAGGTCAATTAAAGTGCCCATTCGGCATGCCAATGCATATAAACAGCTGTATTTAGTAGCCCCCCGCCCCCCTCTAACTTAGTGCCCTTTGAGTGCTGAGCACAAGAATAAAAACAAAGCTGCAAATAAAAGACTCGCATTTAAGCGCAAATCCAAAGCGAATTTCGCTTTATGCGAGAAATGACAAGCGACTCTGTGATTTGCTTTATGGGATCCTTCAAGCACACGCACACACACACATACACATAAATATATATATGTATATACATGTATATATAATTCGAGTCATTTATATGTGCACTGCATAGTAATGAGTAACAGTTACAGTTACAGTTACAGTTAGTGTTTCAGACTCGTGTCACGACATGCCAAGGCTCACATGTAATAGATCCAAATACATGACACGCATTGATATAAAGTTTTTTTTTCTTCTTTGCTTTTGCTTCAAGTCGGGCAATTAATGTCTTTTATGTTTGTCATACGCGTGGGGGCTTAGGCTAAGCGGCGAACCCTCCAGCTGGAGCTGTAAGCAATGCTTTGACCTTTGCCCTTTTGCAGCCACGCTTCAGCTTAAAGACGGGCACATTGACTTGGCATTTGGGCAATTGATTTTTTTTTTTTGCTCTTTCTTTCATAAAAAGTTGTTGTGTCTTTGGCTTTGGCTTTGTTCGGATTCACTAACCGAAAGCTCTTAATAATGCTCAAGGGCAACTGAAACGGGCGGCAATTAGCAGAGTTGTTCCTTGAGCCAATACACAAAAAGTTTCAAGTCAAGCGTAAAACGATTTATTATTTTATATTAGTTAGTTCAAAGTTTTAATTGAAAAGTTAACAGAATTTATGAGCGCCTTAGAGCAAATTGTTTATGGATTTCATATACAGCTGGCAATTTGCCACAAGTATTGATCCAATTAAAGTTCACAATTGAGTGCACCCACTCCGGCCCTCCAGGGCTCGCATCAAGGCTCCACTGTGGCGTCGGCACAACAAGTGCGGCTAATCAATCAATGCAATCAAGCATAAATTGTCTTAAAACAAAAGCTCCGACTAAATATTGTGATGCCATTAACAACAACTGTCAATAGGGCGATATGAGCAGCCTGGAAGGGGGCGGGGCAGACAACAAAAGCCGCAGCCATGCGGCATGGCAGCGGGTGCGGGCGGAGGACTGTGTGTGTGTGTGCTTGCAACAATGGGTGACGGAAACCGAAACATCGACATAGCTGAGACATGGACCACGCCTCTCGCCTCTCGCCCGTCGCCTGTAGCCACACAGACCATGCCCAATCCCGATTCCAATCCCAATGCCAATCCCAATGTCAATGCCAATGCCAATGCCAATGCCAATGTCGAGCGTGTGCAAACAGACAAAGGCGAGAATCTCAACGCCATCAACGTGACGAACCGAGGCATCTTCATTTTCATCCTCATCGCCAGCAACAGCAGCGCGCTTATCGCTGTATGAAATTATACAGGAACGTTATTATTGCGGCTTGTTTCCTAGAAGATTTCACATGTCTGTGCTGCCAAAATGGCAAATGGTAAACGGCACAACAAACGTGGTAACAGCGCACGCAAATTGCTATTAAATTGGCCCTTAAGGCAGCTAGAGATTTCATTCAAAATAAACACACGCACACAAAGACAAATACTGTTGGTGTGTGGGTGTGTGTGTGTGTGTGTGTCTGTGTGTGTGTGTGTGTCTTAAATCTCATATAGCTATGCGTATGCAAATTGACCAAGACCAAAGAAGAAAAAATCTCAATTGCTACACTCAGATTGCGTATCTAACTGCCAATGACACGAGCTGAAAAGCTGTGGAGTTTATATAATACTCAATGTAGTTCATATAAAAAAATAATATGTAATGTGAAATGTAAGCTGAGGAGTAGTTGAGGTGTGAGCAATTATTAGGCTATTTATGATAATTATTGATTAGTTTTTTTTCTAGATAGCTTGTTAATGATATTGAAGAGTTTTCAGCAGGACTCGTGATTTCTAAGATAATAAATATTAGTTTTTATATATATTTTTAGACCGGCTAGTAGAGAGTCAGAAAGATAATCAATTCTAGAGTATAGTAGTATTACTATAGTAACTCTTTTTTGGAAAAGAATATTCATTTAACAACATACACACAAAATTTGATGACAATGATTGAAATGTGACTCGATTTATGCCAGAATATTTTCAAAATTAATAAATAAATATTTATGGTAACGCTACAGAGTTTTTATGAAGAATAAAACAGAGTTGTAGGACTTTAGCTGGAATAATATAGAAAATAATCAATACTAACAAAGAACGTGAAGTGGTTGTTATACTTATGAAGCGCAGTGTTGTTCCGTGCCTTAGCTATTAATTTCTCTTAAGTTTTAGTTTAGTTCATGGGAACAACCAGTTGTTAATAGGCTACGTCTCTAGTGTGTATATTAGGGTGTATATGTATATTATATATATATATGTATGCCGCAACATATCTCTATTCAAAGTGGACATTTCCATTTAAACTCCGGGCTAACTTCCATTAGCTATTGTGCTTCTCAAAGGACGCTTCATTTCATGGAGTGTTTCGTCCAACAAGTGGTACTCCCACCAGCTCCTTCTCCTTCTCATGTTGACTAACAACTTGGCTAATATTCGGCCAAGTACTCAGGCACTTGTTGGTGGCGAAGTGTCAGCTCTGTCAGCTCGTGTTATTGGCATCTAATGAATTTTCCATTTATACATCAAATTGCATGCCGCAGGCAGTCACTCCACCTGCCTGCCCGCCGTCTGCCGCCCGCCGCCCTCCGCCCGCCGTCTGTTGTTCAAAAGAAAATGCCGACACTGAAGTGGAATCTCTCAGAGCCACTTGGCTCGGCCCGCACTCTGGGCAGGATGTGCCGCTGTCCTCTCCTGTCGCATTGTCTCAGCTGCTGCCGCATTGTCAACTCTGTTGGCATTTATGTAGCGGGAACTCAGCAGCCAGCAGTGAGTAGCCAGCAGTCGAGCTCCTGCATCCTAGTGGCTTTGGCGCTGTCAAACGGCATTACTCGAGCGTCTGCGATTTAATCTGGAAATGCGCTCGCTTAGCGAGACACTGAAAGTTGAGTAGAAAATTGGTTATTGTGCTCGCTTCTAATGGACCGTAATGCTTGTGTCTCTGTGTGTGTGTGTGTGTCTATGTGAGTGGCTCTCACACTTATAGCTGATGCGTCCAGCGTCCAATGTTTTAATTAATGCCACGCCGGCAGTGTCTTTGCTTTTTGATCCTTTTGTGCTTATGCACAGCATGCTCTAAAGTTTTTCAATTATTTCAGATTGACAAGTTTTTACGAGGCCCGCCCGCCCCCCACCACAGCGCTGCTGCCTCATGCCCTGGGCTAACTGCAAAATAATGCATAGCAAAATGTTAATGGCATCTACATAAGCTCTACTTGAGTTTCATCCGCTCAAAGACTCTCGCATTGGCCTAATTGAATTTCAGTTCCAGCTAAGCTGCAGCTGGCACTCGAATTATTATTAATTTATTATTGATGCCACTCGGACTCTATCACGCTTTGCTGTGGTTTAATTAAGACCATAATTGAGTAGAGATCTCCTGTGATAACTGAAAACTACTTTAATTGCCGACTCTTAATTGGATTTCCATTCGATGTTGTGTTTAGTTAGTCCATTGTCAATTGCAAGCATGCATTAAATAAATTTCAATGAATTTAATTAAAACCGCAAATGCAAACAATTATATTTATGTGTTTAATTCACGCTCAATTCGTGTTGATGGAATCAACAGAAATGGCTGCATTTATTCAAATATGCTAAACAGATGCAAACAATATGAAATCGTAAAAAAAAAAAAAACACGAAATGAATCCAGTCTCAGCGACTGTGCTATGCTTTGGCATTGCAGTAAAATAGTTAGGCGTAGAGTGATATTCTTATTTGCTGCAAATACGGGCATATCGATATACTATCGATATATATAGATATTTGTAGTTTCAAGGACACATCTGACCCTTGAAGCTTGTTTATAGAATTTTATGCCATCAGAATGAGAATTTTCTGTTGTAAAGATTAAAGATTGAACTTTGGGAAGCGAATGAAATAAATCTAATTCATATTCCAAACTTCAAGTCTGTGAGTTTTGCAAACTAATATGCCCCTAGTTGCTTTGCTAGCGAGTGTAAAAAGAGTCAAATAGATTTTTGGTAAACACTATTTACGATATAATTTCTAATCACTTACGATATTGCCCTTAAATTAAAAAAACTTTATCGACGCACAAAAGTATGCTATGATTTTAATCGAATTTCTCGCATTGGAACTAGCGGAACTAGTTCGTGAATAGCTACAAGAAGTTCATGAGTATATGGGCACTTGAATAGACACAGTCATTCAAGTTAGTTCACTTAGGTAAACAACTCTATAAGTGCCGTGTAGTGGACTCGAATGAAAGTTATTGGAAAGAACCGCATCAAGTGCTTTCTAATCTAGTTAGAACTTCTCTTTGGGAATCCAATTTCGTTTGAGCTCAGCTGACACTTTAAACTAATCTCTGTCGCATGCAGCGCGTGTCACAGCGGATTTGTGTAATTATTATGCAACAAGTATTGTAGTCGAGAGCAGAGCCGAGCAGCTTACAGCCAGCACGCGTACGTGTGTGTTGGGCGAATGCAAAATTCGGATTGCCGGAGTCGTGGCCAGAGCGCATACGAAAATTGCCCCAGCCGGAACGGGCGGTGGCAAGCCCAAGACGAGCGGAGCAGAGTCAGAGTCAGTCAGTCAGCGGCTGCGACGCTGAGTGTTGCATGTCAACACCATTGTTGCGCATGCCGCAGCGCGTTGACTCTCCCTGGACGCATTTGCTGCTTTCAAGTCAAAAAGACAGCCGTAGGCAGCTCTGTTAGCTGAGAGAGAGAGAGAGAGGGAGAGAGAGAGAAAGTGCGTGTGTGTGGCAGCTACGTGATTGTGCTGCCAATGCCACAAAGCAGCGCCTGAGCACTAAGCGACGTTGATGGCCGAGGCCAAAATGCAATGTTGCAATTTGCCAAATTGAAAACACGAAAATGCAAGCGCCCGCTCGACTACAAAGTAGCCGCCAAGTTAATTTACGCTAACGCGTATGCAGTAATGGCCGTATCCGCATTCGCATTCGCATCCGCATCCGCATCCGCCCTTGCAACAATGCGGTCACTAATTCTCTAATTTCAAACGGACCCCACTCCCACCTGGCGCATGCACAACAACAAAGGTGAGTGCGCTTCAGGCCAGCCAGGTACGTCACGCCCCGCCCCGTCCCGCCCATTTTCGCATTGCCTATTTATGGACACATGCTGCGGCTGTTGAGCTTCATTTGCATGTTGCAGCTGCAGCTGCAGTTGCAACTAATGCTGCGTCGTGGCAGCGAACATGTTTGCGCCGCATTTTAATTAAAAATAACTGCAGCATCAAAAAAAAAAGGAAACACGCACACATATATATTTTAATTAACGGAAATATGAGCCAGCTCGCTACTTTGTATATATGTATGTGTATGTGTGTGTGTGTGTGTGTGTGTGTGTGCCTTGCTGCAATTTGCCTTTGAAATGTGAATTGTTAGTAAATATTTAAGAGCTTCATTTGCATTTGCACCTATTTAACACACTGCACGTATGTATGTGTGTGTACATGTGTGCCTTTGTCTCTGTGTGGGTGTATGTGTGTGTATGCATTGATTTGTTTGGCTTTGTTCAGTTTATTTACTTTCGTTTCGTTTATTTGTCGAGCTTAGCCGCGGCCGCTGCTCATTTCCGGTCAAACTTTCATGAACTGGCTTTGTGTGTGTGTGTGTGTTTGCGTGTTTGTAGCTGTTATGTTCGCATAATTTAGCCCATATTTGTGGCAAACTAATTGCGGCACACGTTGGCCCCTCTGCCCCGCTGCCCCGCTGCCCCTCTGCCCAGCTGAGCATCCGCGTCTAAGCTATGCAAATTTACTGCGATGCTTTGTTGACTGATAGCGCACAGCACAGCATAGTGGCTAGCAAGGGGGGGGGGGGGGGGGGGGGGGGGGGGGCGACTCGTCACACATTTGCATTGCATGAACAGCTCCAGTCAGTTGGGATGTGTCCTGTGTGTCCTGGGTAGCAGCAGGACGACGCCTTGGATGGATACATTGATTGAACATTGAGATTTAATTGATTATCAGCATCATGATCACAACATAAGCGAACACTTTGCATCTGAATGGACTTTGGCTGCCAGTTTAATCGCTACTTTTTATTTTGTGGTCAACCTGCTGCTGCAGACGCCGCAATGCTTACGGGACATAAAAAGGAAATTTGTTAGCCGCAAAGCGCATTAAAATCTTAATCTTTAGTGTTGACATTAAATCTGAGAAGTACACTGGCTCCAAAGCGGGTGTATGGGCGACATGGCTGCTGCCACGCCCCAGCCACAAACAGTAACATGGCCGCCCATAAAACGTTGGCGAGAACAAAGCAATTTCACACGCTCATGAATGGCAAAGTGATGCATACAGAGAAGGACACAGACAGAGTGAGTGAGAGAGAGAGAGAGAGAGGGAGGTGGAGAGTTGTCCTTATAGAGCAGAGTTCAAGAATTTATTACCCAATTTGAAATTGCAAACGAGTGCGTGATAAAGCTCGAGGTAGTTGCTGTCGACTTAGTCATTGTTGTTTGCATATACCCTGTACCGGGCGACGATTAGAATATGCCAGAGAATGAAGATCTGAGCTGGTCAACAATAGTTAGGGTAGCAGCTAGCCATCCTTTTGTTTGCCATTGTGTTTTATTCAAAACAGCATTGTTTATGACAAGCGGAAAGCAGAGCAAAGAGAGCAGAATGCAGGGTAAAAAGCGAGTCAATCGCTTGGCCGAGGCGAATGGGGTGGGCGGCGGAGTGGGAGGGAATGGGAGGGTCGTGTGCAAACAGAATAGGAAAACGGAGGCGAGTGTGCAACATACAAACAATGGCTGCCACATAGTCGGAAAGCCAATCTAGTTTTTCATGGCAAAAGGTGAAAATGTTCAGCAGCAAATGGAAATGCATAAGGCAGCTGGCAGCTCGATTAAATGGCAGCGGCTGCCAGCCCCAAAAACCTTAGTTAAACATAAAGTCAAGGCGATGTGGCAAGTTTGCAGCGCATAGAAGTTGTGCACGTGGCAAATGCCGCGAGCCGTTCTATGCAAATGCCAGAAGCCATTTTAATGCAAATGTGCATTGGAGTCCCCTGTGCCACATTGCCCCTGCCCCAGCTCCTGTCCCTGCTCCTGCTCCTGCTCCTGCTCCTGCCCTGCCATAGCCCTTACCGGAAGCGTTTTTCCTCGATTTCATTTAAATGTATTTTTCCTCTCTTTTTTATTATTTTTATTTTTTTGTCATATTTTGTTTGCTTCTTTGCCGGCTGTGAAATGTTGCCGCGCTTCAAGTGGCAATTCGCTAGTCCCCACCGTGCCCCACCGTGCCCCATCACCTCTCGCCCAAAATTTGCATATGACATTGGTAAAAGCAAAGCTCGATTTGTTGGCGTCTCTTTCTCTCTCTCTCTCACTCTCTCTCTCTTCTCTCAGTCTCTGTTTGGCCTAAAGTGCACCTTGTGGTCATAAATTTGGCGTGCTCCAATGAAGCATTTAAATGTATTTGCATCTCGAGTTGGGCGATAGAATAAACAAATTTATTACACGCAAAGCAAATAAATCCCATTTCGCATACATGCATGCATATGTCTTCCAGATTCTCGCCATTCATTTAAAATTCATTTCGCTAGCGCAAAAGCAATTGACATTTTGAGAATTGCCAGGCGAAATGGCATTCAA
Source organism: Drosophila navojoa (assembly GCF_054131105.1). Lineage (NCBI taxonomy): Eukaryota > Metazoa > Arthropoda > Insecta > Diptera > Drosophilidae > Drosophila > Drosophila navojoa. The sequence goes on along the minus strand of NC_142890.1, from coordinate 7,669,455 downwards.
ATAATTGATTGGCCACATGAATGCGGCTGGAATGCCAGTAATACATATTACCAGGAAAAGGGACTGGCTTGAGCCACTCTTTGCACTTGAAAATAACAATCTAACAATCTAATCTGAGAAAATCTGAAATAATTCTCTGCTCATTTGGCTTTGAGGAGGTTGGCTTTCGCTACTTTATTGTTTCAATGGAAGCCATAGTTGATGGCATATATCGATTGGAATGGCTCCTGATGAAGTTTTATAACTTGGAAAAGTGAATAGCTCGCATGGGGAAAATAAAGATTGTGATTGAATTTGAATGCCAAACACAAATGCAGGCTAAGATAAAGGAAAGTGCAATTTTTCGAGCAAAAGTAAACAGAGAATAGAAATAGAATATAGAACTATTAAAATAATATATATATATATAAAAATAAAATCCAAAATATTTCCCTTTTTATGGCTTATTCATCTTAGTAGGTGCTTGCCAAATGCTCCCCTTCGACTAACTGAGTAATCAACCATGAGATACTAACTTTTTGTTCAATCTCTTGCAGCTCAAGTGAAATCAAGTTGACAGCACGTGGTCGCAAATCAAACAGAGAAGTGAACTGTTAAATGGCTGCCGAGGCCTATTTGTGCGTCAATATTTAAAGCCGTCAATAGAAGGACAGAGGCGACGCTTCCCGGGACTGAGGCGAACGTGCATGAGCCGAGATCTAGAGGCTAATGTAACGAGCACAGCCACAAGGGCTGAAGATGACACAAAGCCATTTGCCGGGCACAGTTTGAGCTGGTCTCGTCATCAATTACCCCTTCCCGGCGCGGTCCCATTACGGTCGTGTAGCCAGCAGCGGAGGCAACAATAGGCAACAGGCGACGGCAACAGGTCGTCAAGGAGCTCAACCAGCCTCAAGCAGCCCTCTCAGCCACATAAGTGGGCAGCTACGTGACTTTGTCAGCCCACGCAGCTGGAGCCGCAGTCGAGCGTTTGAGTGAAGAGCATCGCCCACTCAGTGGGGCTAGGCTTGGCCCGATTCACCTGATGTGAGGGCATCAGGTGTAATGAATGTATGCAAGCGACTTCGCAACCATTGCCGCTGCTGCCGTTGACACGATAACTAACAATCATGACCGATGTGTCAGCTACCGCGGGCAGGGCCGGCGATCGAGCCAGCACCACAAGCAGCGAGGTGGCTGGAGAGGCAACATCTCAAGCGCTAACCAATGGCGCCGCAAAGCAACCACTGACAGCAGCAACAGCTGAAGCAGCAGCAACAGAAGCAGCGCCAGCGACAGCAACAACAACAACAACAACAACAACGGCGGCAACTACAGCCATAAGCAAACAGTCAAAGTCCGAACGTCACTCGCAAAGCAACAACAATCAGCATGTGGAAACAGCTCCCTCAAAGCAATCCAGCGAGAGTGAATTGTGTGCACCTGCGGCTGCCTCAATTCCATCAACAAATGCCAAAACCAACAGCAGCAGCAGCAGCAGCAACAGCAACAGCGGCAGCGCGAGCAACATTGGTAGCAGTGGCAAGGCGACGGCCACACAGCAAGATGTGGACGAGGTGGCTCGCCTGTTCGAGGAGAAGCCCGAGGCCTTTGAGAAATGGCTAACGGAACGTGCGCCGCCCGAGGCGCTGAGTCGCCTGCACGAGTTCATTGAGAGCCGCAAGCCGCACAAGCGGCCCTCGGTCACATCGGATTTGTTTCAGCAATGGATGGCCTCGCCCACCGTGCTGCAGGTGGGTGTCTCTTAAATACATAGCATACTTCTTGGAATCTCCGAGCTAATACATACATATGTACACACCCAACTGGCTGCAGCTTAAGCTGGTGTTGCCATAAATTCGTTAGCCACAACTGCAGCAACATTTGATATTTAATTCAGCTGCAACTCAAGTAAAACTCTTTGTGCAGCAACAACCATCTCGTAGGATATGAATTACTTACAGTTAACGGGTCTATGCAGTCGGTGCCATGTCCATGTGTTCATGTGTCTATTGATATTGCACTGCCATAATATTAAGCATACGCCCAGCTGCGCCAGCACGCTAACTGTTTTAGTCTCTCGAATCGAGATTGGGAAAGCATTGCATGTGACAAATTGTGCTTGCAGCGTGACCCTGATCCAATTGATTGCTGAAGGTTTGTAATATCGAAAGCTCATAGAGCCGCAAGCAGCTGCTCAAACACATATCAGGGGCGTGCTGGGTTATTGGAATTTATTTGAAAATTGTATTCGGTTAGTAAAACAAAGTCGTCGGTTGCCGTTGTCATCATCTAGATTCTTTCCAATTCAAGCACGCGCAAGCCTGCGGTTTCTATTGATGTTCTCGGCGTCTTTGGGCACCTTGTTGTCGTGCCCGATTCCTGCGCCTTAAATTCTGTCCACGCTGCCGCCTTCTCATCCGTTCGATTTTGTTAAACGTAAACGCCTAGCTATCGCCTGAGTCTGGGCCAATTGGCCAGCCGTTGCTTCTGCATCAGAGTTAGCTGTTCCGGGATTATCAGACGGACTCGTCGGATGATCATGGCATGGTGCGAAATCGAGTCCAACTGACTGCTGAATACTCGTCCATAGTCGAAGAACACCTACAGAAAAATATTTAGAGAATATACATATAGCAAAGGAGATCAACATGGATTTACTGCGAAAATTTGTAACTATTACTTCTAAAACCCAAAAGCACTCACACTGAACCATGATCCAGATAGACCCTAGTATAGCCAAAATATTTCGACCAACCTTATTTGCATTTTTTCTGTAATTTCCTCTGATTTGTTCACACATATAGGAATCGTCAACCTCTTTAGATTACTTTGGGGTTCCCTACAGACAGGAGAGAATCGCTTTGAGTGGATCGTAATAAGTCTGCATTATATGATACGAGACAAAAGCTTGCTCATAGCGCGTTTCATCGCAATATTTTATAGCATATCTTTAGTTAAACTTGTATATTAAGATTTAATGAAATCGTACGCAGCTTAAGAAGAACGAATAAATAAAAATACCACTGTAACTTTAAATATTAATGAAGAAGTTGAAAACATCAACACAAATTTTAAGCTGAAAACGATCGGACATAATTTTTGTCTTCAGGACGGACTAATTTGGACCGTAATCTAATGATCTAATGATCTTTTGGTTTTATGCTCCTGTAGGCCTTAGTTCGCTTATTATAGGTTTGTCAAGTTTCCATAATCCTTATAGGATGAAAAGATAGTGCCCGGAAGATCTAGCGAAAGCTGAAACCTGACCCCTAACCAATTGATTCACCGAAAATAAAAGTTTTTAGCACCTGATTATTTCTTTGCAATAAGGCAAAATGCAGTTATGTTGCATATTCAAAAGGAAATTTTATTGAAAACATTTTTATAGTCTGAGAGACGGGTCTAGTATTTGCCTGGTTTTTTTCCAAACTGGACTACATTCTTTGTTGGACGTCGTCGTTTTCGTAGCCTTAAGACCACTTTATTGAATCGGCGAAGCAGTTTTATGTATGCATTGCGTTGTCGTTGATAGCGTCTGCGTATTACACGAATCACGCGACGGAGACGAGCAATAGTGTTTACGGCGGATGAGCTTGATGGTGATCTCGTCGTGGTTGGTGCCGCCGCCGTGGTTGAAGCCACCGTCGTGTTTGAAGCTCCCGTCGTGTTTGGTGCCCCCGGCGTGGTTGGTGCCCCCGGCGTGGTTGGTGCCCGCGTCGTGGTTGGTGCCCGCGTCGTAGTCCTTACAGTCGTTCTAGTCGTTGTTGTCGTTGTGATAGCTGGAGTTCTGCCTGCGCAATCTGGCTCTGAAAAATTAACGGGATCAGCGCACTCAGTGTCAGTGCAACTGGCCGGGTTACTGCATGCTGCATCGCTGCGTTGAATCAGGCAAATGACCAAGAAGGCACAGCCGAAGATAACCGTTTGGATTCTCATATCGATGTGCGACTGTAAAGCTGTGGCTGCTGCAGCCCAATTTATACCGTTTTTGAGGTTCTGAATTCATGTTTGCATTTACTTAATCGAAACATTCGCCAGCTGTGTCAACATATGTAACTATGCTTGACTAGTTTGCCTGCGTTAGTTATATATAGTTGGTGTAATAAGTCAATGGCATAATTACATTCGAAGCAACAATTGAGTACACAAACGATGAAAAAAGTAGCATATTGAAATTGATTTAACCTCCAAATTTGTGTTTATTTTTAAATTATTTGTTTTGTTGTATACGTTATATACATTCAGTTAAATAAATCTTATGATTTGAATCCATTGAAAATGGTGAATTCGTTAAAATGATTGTGCGGAAACTCATCAATATGAGAAATAAGAATAAAGCAAATTTGTACTGCGTATGGTATACACGAGTATGCACACAAAATTTCAGCTCTCTAGCTCTTATATCTTCTGAGATCTCGGCGTTCATACGGACGGACGGACGAACGGACAGACGGGCAGGGCTATATCGACTCAGTTCGTCGTGCTGATCAAGAATATATATACTTAATGAGGTCTGTGATGATTCCTTCTGCCTGTTACATACTTTTTCACAAAAACAAGCTTCATAGCACCGGAAAAAAATTACGTTTATACGGACAGATGGACAGACGGACGGACAGAAAGACGGACGGACATTTTAAACATAGACTCCAAACCCACCCTTTGCATGAATTTCGCAACACCGAAAATATTATAATACTACAGATTGTATGCTTTTTTCATGTTATTATCACGGTTGGAAAGTCTTTTGATGATAGTCAATTTACAAAAAAAAATTTCTTATTTTATATTTAATATTTAATAATTATTGAAGCCCTTTGTGAGCTTGTCTTCTTTTTCTGTCCATTTGGGCGCGCTGGCTAACTTGCATTAGCTGTCACAAATATTTAAAATAATATATAACAAGAAAGAAAGCTCTAGTCGAGACAGCTCGACTACGAGATCCCCTGAACCCTACAAGCAACTGATATTTCAATAATAATTAGCAAACGCACACACACGCATACAAACAAACACACGCATACACACACACTCACATATACAGGCGATTGCGCTTTGGTTGCGCTGCAGTGTTGGCAATATAATGACAATTTATTTGTTGAATAATTTAATTTCTAGACGTACGATCGTAATGAAACTTTCAGAACGTAATCATAATGTTAAAATGTATGTGTATACCGAAGCACAAGTCTCTAGTATTTGATATACGACTTTTACAAAGATAAGGGTGAGGGGGTGGATTTAGGGGTGGGGGGTAAGTTTTAACAAAAACCGAAATTGTATAAAATACATTTTTATATACATTTTAAATTTGGAGACTCTAGCTTGAAAGATGTAGGAGATATAATTTTTTAAGTGATCTTCGATAAGGTTTTTTATCGATAAAAGAGTATCGGAATGAGTTGTCGTTTTTTAGTGATAAACTCGATATGCGCGTGATATATACGGACATTTAAAAAAAAAGTTGAAGTCACTAGCTCTTATATCTTCTGAAATCGACGCGTTCATACATACGGACGGACGGACGGACGGACAGACAGACAGACGGACAGGGCCAAATCGACTCAGCTTGTCGCCCTGATCAAGAATATATATACTTTGTGGGGTCTGCCACGCCTCCTTCTGCCTGTTACATACTTTTAACAAAACCATTATACCCTGATTTCCCATTTTCAATGGGTTCAGGGTATAAAAATGATACGCTGGCAGCAGTACGTCAATTTCTGTTGACCATGATAAAAGGAGATCGGAGAATTAGGTCTTTTGGTTAACTTAAGTCTTAGGTCCTAGAAGTTCGGTTTACTAGCCGGTTTCTGTGTCGCTCCAATTTGCCATAGTTCCGACTCGAGTGCTGGTAAATTTCGAGTGCTGGCCAGTTTCTGGTCTCGATGCAATTTGGTGTTTCGTATATACCATTCGCAGCCAGTAACTAATCTCATGATTTTATTCTGAGCGACCTGAATTCTACGAATTTGGATTTCACAGGTCAAACCCCAAACTTACAATTTACTGGTCAAGCCAATAGTGCTGCTTCACAGTCGCACGTAAGGGTATTGTAATCGCTGCAACATGTTTGGAGAAGGTGAGTATACGATGCCGTAGTACTCCAAGATATTTGGCATCATTCGCCTGCGGCACTGGATCTCTCCCCGAGAGCTCGGCTGGCATTTTTTTCCGCCAATGGCGATGTTTCAGTGCTGCAAATTTTGTTGTATAGTCTTGAATGCCGTCAGGCTCCACACAGCCTATAATCAGGCTGCGGCAAGTCGTGGCTGTACAGGCATTATAGCAGGGGACCAAGGACACTATTCTGTGCTACTCTAGCTGCCACGTCATGCTGAATGGATAGCGCCGTATGGAAACGTACGGCGAATCGCCTTCCCTCGAGGTACTACCAGAGCAATTCGAAATATGGCGCAGGGAAAGCCCGTTTGATTTTCAAAAGGGTATCCAATAAAATCAAATGGACTCTCCCTGCGCCGGTATTGTCATGCCAAACTCGTATCAGACGCCTCCCGGATGTCCAGATAGAGGAGCAGCCGCAGAGCAATAAGTTGTTCCATCACCCTCGATATGGAAAGGAGGAGACTTATCGGTCTGAAGTAGGAAGGTTCTCTTTTCGGCTTGCCCGCCTTTTGGATCATGACTATTATATCGAGCTGCCACTTGGTAGGGAAGTATTGCACCCTATGAATAGCATTGAGCACCATTACTATGAAGCAAACCGCATGACTAAGCAGTGCCTTTGTTTCATGTCTTGGCGTTTTTTTTTTTTTTGTGTTTAGACTAGCAATTACTTCGGCAATCTCGTTTGGATCAAATGGCTTGATAGATAAATCCATACGAAGTGACGGAGCCAGAGGGTGACGGGACCCCATCCATCTAGCGCGTATGCACCTCTTTTCGGCAATGCGCAACAAAAGTTCTCTGGTTATCGGAAACCTATTGGCAGCGGGTCTCCGGGGCTCGATACCAGACGCTAATCTAGCTGCTGCTTAGCGTCATCAGTATCCTTTCCTGTGCTCATCTCGATACTGAGGTTAGTATGCCTGGTGATTGGCCGCTAAAAAATATATTAAACAATCAATTTCCCATAGCCCCAGGCCCACGCTCCAGCATGTACATATGTTTGCACACATGAAATATCGGTACCTCCAAAAATTCAGGGCATCTTTTACTCAAGCTTTCTTAATCGTTTAATGAACAAAAAATACAGTTTATGTTGTATATGCAAAGGTAAATGTTTATTGAAAAAATGTCAATAGATTGACAGACGGGTCTAGTATTTGCCTGGTTTTTTTCCAAACAGGACTACATTATTTGTTGGACGTCGTCGTTTTCGTAGCCTTAAGACCACTTTATTGAATCGGCGAAGCAGTTTTATGTATGCATTGCGTTGTCGTTGATAGCGTCTGCGTATCACACGAATCACGCGACGGAGACGAGCAATAGTGTTTACGGCGGATGAGCTTGATGGTGATCTCGTCGTGGTTGGTGCCGCCGCCGTGGTTGAAGCCACCGTCGTGTTTGAAGCTCCCGTCGTGTTTGGTGCCCCCGGCGTGGTTGGTGCCCCCGGCGTGGTTGGTGCCCGCGTCGTGGTTGGTGCCCGCGTCGTAGTCCTTACAGTCGTTCTAGTCGTTGTTGTCGTTGTGATAGCTGGAGTTCTGCCTGCGCAATCTGGCTCTGAAAAATTAACGGGATCAGCGCACTCAGTGTCAGTGCAACTGGCCGGGTTACTGCATGCTGCATCGCTGCGTTGAATCAGGCAAATGACCAAGAAGGCACAGCCGAAGATAACCGTTTGGATTCTCATATCGATGTGCGACTGTAAAGCTGTGGCTGCTGCAGCCCAATTTATACAGTTTTTGAGGTTCTGAATTCATGTTTGCATTTACTTAATCGAAACATTCGCCAGCTGTGCCAACATTTGTAACTATGCTTGACTAGTCTGCCAGCCTGTGCGTGTTACATATTTGGTTTCCATAATAAGCCAATGGCATAATTACTTTTAACGCAATATTACAGTTCAGAAATTAAGGGCACTTTATAAAACAGTTTGTCTTGATTATTTTAGTCATTGATAGTTTTCGAAAATATCGTGAAACCCATGTTTGGAATAATCTTTGTTGCGAAAATAACTCGAAAATAAATTGAAAGTTAGCACACTTACTGGGACTTTGGGCAACTTTGGGATGATTGTTGATTACAGTCTAACTGTAATTGATAGAAATATGAATATGAATATGAATAGTTCTGTAAAATATTAGTTTTTCCGCTTTTCCGAGGGAGAAGATAATAAAAAAAATATATATGGCTCAGGATAAAGATAAAAGCGGTTATTAATATAAATCTATTTGAGAGTCAAATAGATATATATATATATATATTATTATTATTTATCTAAATATACATATTTTGTGTAATAATGCTTACATATGTATATTATAATATCATCATTAAAGCATAAGGGAGCCCTAGCGGTTTTATAGCGGACTTTGTATGGTGTCGACGATCTGTCTGCAAAGCTAATCGCTATGAAACACATTCCCGTTCTGTACCACTTATAGGATTTCTGAAGCATATCTCTAGGCGCAATTTTAAACAAGATGTTTTCTGTGATGTCGAACGATTAGCTAAAATATATATAACAGTAGTAAGTATTCCCCTCGGACGCCTGAAAGTCTGTTTTCATGAAAGTCTAAGTCTTATCTAAGAATTTAAATATGAATATTAAGAGAATACATTCAGTACGATTCTTGCACCTGAAGAATACGGGTAACACAGACGCACACATATACATACATATCATTATATATGTATATACATATGTATATTAATAGATCAAAACCATCCCGATGGTAATTTGCTCATAAGTATGTATGTCTGTATATATTCGTATGTACAGGTGTGTAAGTTCGTGTATGTTATGTGTTTCAAAGAAGCTTAAAATGATTTATGTATCCGCTCTTCGCAGGGCTCAGAGCTTTTACTGGTTTCCGCATAGCCTATGATCACGTCTCTTGCAGTTGGACATAGTCAAACATATTGGATAGATAACAAAACTGCCAAAGCCAGCTGCGAATGATTTGCTTGTGTTTTCTTCCATTTAGATTAATGAGTCTATTGTAGTATCATATTATCCGTGATTGATTATCCGTGTAGTCGGCAAGTAATACAACGGATTCGGACGAGTTTAAAGTCATGGCTAGTGGCTTCCAGGGCTGAGTGACTGGGTTCATCGAGCCATTTGTCAGCTGAGCAAACAGATGCAATCATTTTCAAATACGTATTTTTTTAATGTCACAACCGAATTCCAAAAATTCCTATTAACTGTTGCACTGGGCTTGAAATTTGTTAATTCCATTCGATTTGAGATGCGGCTCGGCCAATTAAAGAACAGTTATTTTGCAAGCAATAGAAATATTTATTAGAATGAGTTCGTTTGGGAATCGGTCAAGCTGTAATTAGCCTTGGAGTACTTTAACTCCGCGTCTACGAGTGACAACACTAACCGGGACCCGAATCTGCCTTCGATTTCCACCATTTCCATTGCCCCGTCTGCATCCGTTGGCACGCACTAACTTCAGTTGACCTTGCAATTGAGCGTACCTTTGACTCAATATCCTGTTCTTCCTTTTTTGTCTCCTTAGCTGAACGCGTAGCCGCCTTAGGCGACGATTCCCAGTGCCTGTAGAGGTAGCAACAGTCGTAGCGTCCTCTGAGGCGGCTGCCGTGGTTGCATCATCAGTGGCTGCTGCGTCTGCTGCTGTCGTTTCTTCCTCTGCAGCGCAACTAGGATCGTCTGCATTTGCTGTATCTGCGCACTCGTCTGCAGTGCATGCGCCCGGAGTTGCGCATTGCGCATCGCTGCCTCGAATCAGGCAAATGGCCAAGAAGACACAGCCTAAGATAACCGTTTGGATTCTCATCTCGATACTGGGAAGCTGGGTTTGAATGATAAACTGTGACAGCTGCAGCCCAATTTATACCGTTCTCGAACTTGCCAATTTCTATTTGCCTTTGGTTTTCTTATTGCGTATTTTATTGAATATATTAGACTCCAGCTGTGACAACTTCACTATTCTCAAACAAACAACTCGTAATTTAAATGTTATTATAATCAAGAGCCACAAGAAAATTCGGAGCTCTGTTTGAGCTCGGAAATTTTCGTATTTACTTTAAAATTATATAAATATTTGTTTAAAATATTATTACGTTTATCCATTTGTGATGTCAATTAATTGTACATACTTTGAATTGGGCATTTTTACGCAATTTCATATAGATACTCGAGGGAAGAACAACTAAAACACACTCTAGTCGGCAGCTTCCGACTAAAAGATACCACGGAAACTTCGCAGCGCTGCTATTCGAATCACCTATATATGCATAGCACGCAACGTAAACATTGAGCATTACTTTGATGGATTTATTGTTGAATAACTTTTGTTGTAGTTGGACTTGCCGAATCGACGGACAGATAAATAATTAGAGTATATATAGAGGAATATATTTTCAATTAACAAATTAACTTTCCTGGCGGTCGACGTAATATTTAGCCTTTTTTCATAAAAGACTTTAACAACACTGACGGGTATACATAAAAAAAAAAGTCTTGTATGCCTGAAACTATGCTACATGATGATCGAGCTTAGAGATAGGTAAACCCAAAATATATTTTGGTATTTAACACTTTGAACAGGGCTAAAACCTGAAGTACATTGAGCGACGCTGAGTACTGAGTCGAAAATGTTGAGTGAAAGAGTGCAAAAGAGTTCAATTGAGAAAAATAGAATCACCAGAGTGAATGAAATATTGATATGCCATATTTTTCGATCCACCTTATGCTTCATTTATTTCTGAACATCAAAATTGACATTGTGCAGATTCAATAAAAACATTTCGAAGGCAAAGCCACTCTGAGCGGGACTCCACACCAATAGAACTGAATTCGTGTTAAACAATTCAATCGGCAGATGGACTGCAAGAGTTCCGACTATATAGAGGAACATAACACTGAGGAACATAACACTGTCGAGATTCTCTTAGTCGCTGATAGACAGGCAGCGCACTAAAACCTGCTTGCTTGGGATATCTAGAAGACAAGGCATATGTACATATTATGACTTACAGACACATTAACTAGAGTAAAGATAATAAGCTACATCAATGAAATATTAAAAAAAAAAAAAATTATTGCACTAATTATATTATTAATAAGGATCTATGGAAAGGCTTTGAAGAACTTGATACAAATAAAAAATCCCTAATAAGTAAATACACAAATTAGTTGGATATGCACGGCAAATATTTATTGAAATTAATTGAATTGGATATTGGTATGGTTGTGTTTAGCCGAATAGGGGCCTCTTTTGAAGGACAACTGGCCTGTTGACAGCATTTCTGTTGACAAGCACCCTGACACACCGTCTGTTCTTGAGCTTAAGGTTGTTTTGGCGCAGGATAGTATTGTTTCTACGTAGAGTCTGAATGCGTTGTCTTAGACGGCGTAGCTGGACGGCACATGTGGCGCCTGTAGATGGGGCTGCAGTGGTCGCGCCCGTGTCCGGGGCAGCTGGCGCAGGTGCGGGTGCCGGTTCTGATGGGGGTGTCTCTGGGTCCGGAGGAGGCGGAACTAAGTTTTCGCAACCTGCTGGCTTCGGATCTACTGCGCACTCTGCTTCAGTACAGGAGTCGGGACATGCCGCATCGCTGGCTCGAATCAGGCAAATGGCCAAGAAGACACAGCCCAAGATAACAGTTTGGATTCTCATTGCGATATCGGAGAGTTCGTTTTGAATGCCAAATTGTGGCCAGTGGAGTCCAATTTATACAGATTTGGAGCTTGCGAATTCGTACTTTAGTGTTTGTTTTGCGTGAATTGAAGCATTTACCATCTGTGACAACAAACGCAAAATATTCTCAAATATTCCACAAAGTGTTTTTTTTTTTTTATGAGTTCATGTATTTAACTGTGAAAACAATCAAACAGTCAAATATAAAAAGCTTTATCAATGTGTTCCTTAATCGCATATACTAAGTAGAGTTCGCATTAGCATAGGCTTATCATGCATATTCCGCAATAATTATTGACTAATAGGTTTCACATTGTAATTCTTATATTACATAAGTTGATACAGATCAGTCTGATTAATTTTAGGTCTGATAGATGGCTAAGAGCATCATTTCTCCGGCTTACCTAACGCATACGGTATAAATTTTTTGAATAAATATATGAACAGCTGTCTAACTGAACAATATTTACTAGTTTCGTACGCCCGTAGCAAAGGAACATCCAACTCTGTTAGGCTTACTATATTCGTATGTCTGCACATTACTCAACAAATAATTCGCTTTTCAGCAATGTTTATTTTGGGTTTTTTCCTTCGCAACCAGAACTTAGCTGTTTAAAGAACATTGACGTACATTGTGCTTTATTTTATCACACATTTGTTTTTGGATAATTCATATTTTTGAACTGCCATTAATAGGCATTTTATATAAATCTATATTTATATTATAGCTGCCAAAGTGCACTTCATATTCACGCTTATATATGTGTCCCGCAATTTGATCGTATGTTGATTTTTTGCGAAATTGAGTTTTTAATGCAGAACGGTTAGATAACGTCTGTCTAATATGCTTGCATGCAATAACAAAATTACTAAAATGCTTAACATGTAGAAATATATTTTTCGACATACGATCATTTCGCTGGAATGATACGATATATGTACATTCAGTCTGTATTTGACCTTATATTGTTTGCAGCACAAGTTAAGGTGCAACGGTAAATAGACAAAAATTATAACCAATCACAAGGGAATGATCTAAAGTTATGCAAAACCATTCGGAGTTCAAGTGTTTATATATTTCATAAAAAAATGTTAAGCAAAGTTCCACGTCTACTTGAAATAAAATATCATTTGTATATGTATTTATATTTCTATTTTTTGTACTCCAATATAGGAATCAAGGAGCTTAAGTTAGCCTAAGCAAGTAAGCGTGTTTCACTCGAGATCTCCCGAACAATACGAACAGCTGGTATACCAATAATTCTTTGTTTATTCACGCATAAATACAAATTTGTATAATTAATAGACGAAAATAAAACATTACCAAAATGTTTCGATCCGCTTTTTATAACGAATAAATGCAATTAGCGTAGTCCTAATAATCAACAAGAACTCAATTAAAATAATAATGTATAAATAATCGTTTATGTTTTAAAGTACAAATATTGAACCAAGAAATATTTTAATTCTCTAGACCTATGTCTCACTATCTGCAGCCCCCAACTAGCTGCATAGCAACACTTGTTTAATTATTTTTATTTTTATTTACAAATTTAGGTAAACCCAAACAAGTAAGAGCGTTGCAGTCGGGCGTTACCGACTGCGGAATACTCATTCATATCCCATCAGCAATTTAGTAGCTGAGCTTAGCTGTAATACTGTAGAAAACTCAGTTTTTCCCGATTTGCGACTGGGCGTAAAAAATATTTTTGGATCATCGATAGAGAGGGTTACTAGTAACATAGCTTCTAGCTATTATAATTTAGTAGAAAAATACCTTTGCGGTTTGCCACGCCCCCTGTGGGCAGACATATATTAGTCGAAGCTTTATGGTTTTTGATGGTCGGCCCCCCTGTGGCCCCACTAAAAGCCGAAGACATTTAATCTTGTCTTTATTGAATCATAACATTAGCTAACGTTCAAGGCTCTAGCTGTAAAACTTGCCCCCAATAGGCTTTAATATATCTCCCATAGCCCGTGATCTTGGGTGATCACTCCAATAAATTTCACTTTTCTAAAAAAATTGCGTTCATACGTATAGACGGACATTGCACACAACCAATATACTAATTCACTTTCACTTTCACTTTATTTCACTTTAATTCACTTTCGTGAATGAGTGTAAAATGATAATTGTATAGCCCAAAAAAAGTAACACCGCTGCCTGAGGCTGTTCCCTGTTTTCGTTGTGAATAATAATAATCAAATTTTATTTATTTATTTATTTATTTTATTTTATTTATTTTTTTTTTTTTTTTTGTATATGCTCTTTGTTAAACAAGTTTATGAAATTCATTCAATTTACTTAAAATGATAAACAGCAAATTAATGGTTCAGCTCAACCCCGATTGGCGAATGGTCGTCTGGCCCTGTTTGCGCCTCTGTTTTGGTTCCTTCTCCTACGCATCATTTGAGCCCTTCTCCTTTGGGCGCGCAGGCGCCTTTGGCGCCTCCTTCTGCGTTGGGCCCTTCTTTGATTCCTCCTCATGCGGCGCAAGCGAGCCCGCAGTCGAGCCACTTCAGCCTGCGCTGCACTAGTAGTCGTCTGAGAGCCGGAATTGGAGACAGTTGTAGATTCTGCACCTCCCGGAGCGGCTGACGATCCTCCCGGAGCGGGTGTCGATTGTTCCGGAGCGGGTGTCGCTTGTGTTAAACTGTCGCAACCTTCTGGCTTCGGATCTGCTGTGCACTCTGCTTCAGTACAGGAGTCGGGACATGCCGCATCGCTGCGTTGAATCAGGCAAATGGCCAAGAAGGCACAGCCCAAGATAACCGTTTGGATTCTCATCTCGATGCCAAGTAGCTGGTTCGAATATCTATCTGTGGCCGCGACAGCCCAATTTATAGCAATTTTCACTTGTAGACTTGCCCTTAAATTTAGTTAGCATTGAATTAAACACAATCAACCTCATTTTATTTAGACAGTTTTACTGATTTGAAGCTATCTGCGTCATGTTTTTTTATTTAAACAGTTGTTTATTGAAAGCAGTACAGAACATTTTAAATAGATTTGCCCTAAATATAAATATAATATGTCATACTTAGCTGCTAGCTCTGAAACTAGGTGCTGGAATTCTTACGAACTCAAAGCATATTTCTAGGCGTATGTGTTTTTTATCATTAAACGAATTGGGAAGCGAACACATAGGCAATTTCGGACAACTAAAAGCTTGAAATTAAATAAATCATTTCAATGCTATATTTCAAAACAAAACTATACCTTATTGCTCATTAAATGAATATTAATAAAAATTTTTTTATTTATTTTTTTTTATTTAAATTCTAAATATAAAATTTGCCAGCTCAATAAATGCTAATTTAATTTATAAAATAGAGAGCACAATGTTCAGTTTAATGATCTATTGCATATTACATATTTATTAAATTTGCTAGCTTAAAAAATATTTATTCAATATACATATAAATAACAACTCTTCATTCGAATTTATTGAATAACAATAGCTTATCTTAAATAAATGTTTTCATTTTTTTTTAATTTTCTCTTAAAACCGTTAGACTCTAAATTAGACTCTAGATTAAAGCAGCCCGTGCTCTTTCGCACATAATATAAGTAGCTAACCCAATCAGCTCTACGTTTACCTAGAACGTATTTTAATATATATATAAATACTTTGCTTCTTTTATCTTATCCCTGTCTTTAAAAAGGCGTATCACATTTCTTGTATGCATAGTTTATTTAAGATTTGATTTAGCGTCTGCTTATATATCCAAAGTTAATTAGAATCGGACGTTTGCCAAGTCGGAACCATTTGCCACGCAACCCAGGAGATCCAGCTGGGGCTGCTGTCGTCGTGGGGAGCACGGTTGGTGCAGCAATAAGACAACTAGGATCCAAGGCATTTAGCGGAATACTACAATCGGTACAGCCAAGAGGAAGTCCATTCGGATCGCAAGGCACGCCGGCGCTGCGATCTATTAGACCTAGGACCAAAACCGCACAGCCAAAAATCAAAGTGTGGACTCTCATGTTGCTGTCAATGTCAATATGCAAAGAGAGGGCCGAAACTCTTCAGCTTTTATAGTAAATTTTTTAGTGAATATTATTTGCTAATTGTGAATTGTGCTCTCGGTTTTCGCAGCTGTGCCAATCATAATGAACTCTTTTGTTCTGTCCGTCTAATTAGGTATTTGCACAATTGCATAAAGTTTCTAGCGACAAGAATACCAAACTTCAGCTGAATTAAGGCAAACAAGAGCATGGTTTGAGTCGTCGAGGGCTGTTTATAAAGTATTTCTAGGATGGCTGCTTATCGAAAGATAAAGTCTAATTTTTGGACCATTAAAACTATCTTGCCACTCAAATGAATCTTAAAGATCAGAAATAAATACTCCAATAGAAGGTTACTTGAGGCAATATTATATCTTAATCTTAAAATCTGAATATCTAACATATATGGCATGTATGCATATGAAGCTGTAAAGTTGACAAGTGCAGCATGCGAATTAATGGATGTGGTATGATGTGATGTGGTTGGACTTAACTTGTTTAGCCTTAGAGAGACACAGAGATATCAAGAGCACACTCATGTGCTGCTTCAGTCATAACACACACACACACACACAGAGGCAAGCACTTACCTTGCACTTACGAAAACTAACTAAATGCGAGCAACGCTCAAGGTTTATGCCAGCATACAAATGTGCTGCTGTTTGTGTGTGTGTGTGTGTGTGTGTGTGTGTGCAATGCATCTGTGTGTTCTGTGTGTGTGTGCTTAAAAAGCTCTGTTGGCACTGGAACAAGTGGAAGCCAAAGAAAAATGCAGCAATCGTCTGGCTTAACTGGCGTGTGCTTTACGACGCAACATTTTCAAAAATTATTGCCAACTTATGCGTTGGTCGCGTGGGCGGTGGAGGCGTGGGGTATGTGGGGCTGGTTAGGTTGCTCAACAATAGCAACAGCGAAAAAATCTCTATGCCAGCTGCTCTCAGGTGTTGCGTCGCATTGTCCAATTTGTTAAAGTGCATGCTGAATAATGCAGTCAACGGCCGGACGCTCGACAGCTGTCGTACTGCCGCCCCTATTGACTGCCTCAACTAGCATCAGGGCGTCAGCAACGGATTCTGTGCTTTTCATTTGCAAACGTGCCGAAATACGAACAAAATCCGAACAAAATTAAAAGTCACATTTGTTGCCACTCACTTCGTTGTGAATTTAGCTCGGGCTGCACTTGGTTTCACTTGCATCTCGTTCTTGTTGTTCAGCCAAGCGAAAGAAATTGTTGTCTTAATTTCTCCGTTGGTGGCTGTCAGCAAAAGTTGAGAGCCACTCGTTTCGGTTTGAGCGTTGAAGGGGCTCCTTGGAGCAGAGAAAATATAAAGACAATGACTGACCTAGCTTGCTTCCTCGTTGCTCTGCTTCAGTTAATCAAAGCACTTCAACTTTTGCTTACCTTGAGGTCTTGTTTCAGGTTTCTGGTTTTCCCCTGCGCAGTTGGACACTTTAATTGCTATAATTCGAAAAATCAACCAACTTTTGTGTTTGATATTAAATCAAGGGTTTGGTATTGCGATTAATAATTTATGGGCTATTAAAACAATACGAATTCATGTAGGAATACCATAGAAAATAATCGACAAATTGTGTGAGTTGATATACATCGGCATGAATACACAATATGCATATATAGAGAGGCATATGTATGAATAAATACAAGCTAATATATTCAATTTTTCATCAATTTTAATTGGGCAAATGATTTAATTGGCATAGGCTTAACATGTAAACTTTATTATTTTTCTCTACCCGTCCCTCTTCTACTTTTTCTATGGCTTTTTCACTCTAACTCTGTATATATATATGTATATGCATATATGTATCATTCTGTATTGCTTCTGCCCCTATCTCTTTCTCTCTTCCTCTTTTTATAAATTTTGATGTTTCTTCTACAGTCATATCTTTCTCATTGTCTCTATTTCTCTCTCACTCACTCTCTTTCTCTCTCTCTCCCTCTTTCTTTGTCGCTCTGTGATTCTTGTGTATATCTCGCTATGTCTTTGTCTCTCTCGCTCTCCCTATATGTATAGATTTCTATATAGCTCTCTCTATCTCTCTCTCTCTCGCGCCCAGTCTCTTTCTATCTATGTTTCAGTATCTCGTCTGTCTCTCTCTCTCTCTCTCACACACACACACACAATCACTCTCTCTCTCACACACACACACACAATCTCTCTCTCTCTTTCTCCTTCTCTGTCTACCAGATTCGTAGAATTCCTTTTCAGCTCTATTTCTAATAATTAGCACTTCAATTCAAACATATAGTCTCAATTATACGCAATTAAAGAACACATCAAAATATTGCTGTCAATCGTAAGGAGTAAGGAGTTTCCAAGTCATTAAACATTTATTTTTAAACATATTATTGTCGATATATTTCTTTTATGCAGCACGAACACTCAGCAACCAATAATAACAACAACAAATGAGCAACTAAAAAAAAATAAAGAACAAAAACAAATTGCCTTAATTTGGCAAAATTGTGCCACAACATACAGTTAGAAAAGTTATTTTTGGTCGGGGGAGGGGGCCATTGGGTGGGGGAGGTTTGGAGACAAAGGCTAAACTGTATTTGTCGTGGATAGGCGCACAGCACGCAAGGTTCCCAGGTCGATGTGGCCCTCGTAATTGGCCCCTCGCACGCAGCCCGAGGGCATTTTATATTCAATTATCAGTTTGGAGGAGCCCGACCTCTTATGGCCAACTGCTAATGGTTACCTTTGACCGGGCGGGCTCAGTTTTATTTGGAATTGAACGCGGGCCAGGTGACAGGTCGCATGGTGCTATAAGCGCGCAAGGAATTCAAGGAATTCGGCTCCAGCATGGCGAACAATGTATGCCTACTCGCATGCATGCCACACACATGCACAATTCATATGCACATACATAATACATGTGCCACTCTCATACAACCTAAAGAGCTCTCGAATAATGCCCGCTTATCATTCTATTAATATCAAAGCTTCGGCTTGCGGCGCAATTACAAGAGTTAATTAAATGCCGCCCACGGCCACAGAATTCAATTATTTTAGCTCCTCCTTGTGGATTGGGTTGTACACAATTTAAGCCTTTCATTAACATTTACAGAACATATGGCCCTCTCTCTCTCTCTCTCTCTCTCTTTATCTATCTCTATCCTCATCTCTCTCTCTCTCACTCTGTCTGCATTGCAGAAGTCGCCGCGCAAGCTATCCAATTCATCGGTGCATGCACTGCCCGAGAGTCGACGCCATTTGATGGAATTGGATGAGGGCGAACTCTTCATGGAGCTGATACGTGACGTGGCCAACGAGCTGGACATTGATGTGCTCTGCCATAAGATATTGGTGAACGTGGGCCTGCTAACCCATGCGGATCGTGGATCTCTCTTTCTGGCCAAGGGCACGCCAAACAACAGGTACCTGGTGGCCAAGCTCTTTGACGTCACACAAACGACAGGTGAGCCCCCAAATGCCAATTTGCGAAATTCCAATATCGAGATGCATTGTCCCAAATGTTGCCAAGCGACGACAAAGCGACGGAGCAAACTGCAAATGCTAACTGGGCCACAGCTCTAGCCGGGGCTATAGACCAGTCTGATTAGGCCAACACAACAAAGAGATTCATTCGAAACAGCAATCGGACTCTGAATTGAATGCACAGTTTTTCAACTCGTCTCTACATAATTGAGCTGCTTTTTGATAGTCCATTCGAGGGCAGGCATAATGCAAATCCCAGCAAGGACTGCCGCAACACAATAGTTGTGCAGCAGCTGGCAGGGGACTGAAGATGGCTTTAATTTCGACCAAACTTGTTTTGGGCCAATTTCTATCCAATGGCAGTCTAGTTGGTCAATAGCTATTGGCTGGACCTGGGACCTGGTATTGAGAGTGTGCATTGAGCAAGTGCCACCGGATTCGACTCGACTCGACTCGTTAGCCCACACAAATTGACGCTCATTAGCGGCTGAGGGCGGCGAGGCTGGGCACGGAGGCTGGGCAAACGCATTAGCAAATTAAGCCTAAGCGGAAACGGGCATTAAAAGTTTCTTTTTGTTTTTGTTTTTTGGTTTTTTGCTGGGCAGGGCAGACCGTAAAACTCAAAAGGTTCCATCGAATGAAAAATAGATGCTGGCTAAAACGTGTTCAGGCAAACAGAGAGCGAGGGAGGGTGGGAGAGAGAGAGATAGAGAGAGAGAGAGGGAAACCTTAAAGTCACCTCTTCCGCTACATAATTCACATGTGAAAAGATTAGAGCTAGAGCAGCATTAAGGTTTACTTTTTGGCAAACACACACACACTCGCAACACACACACACATGAATCGGCAAATGCAAATTCAACTGGGAGTCACGAGCAGCGACTCGCAATTTGACTTTTAGCGCCTTTGGCCTGGATTTTTGTTGAAGCTAATGTATCTTTTGCATGGCAGACTGAATATTTTGCCTATAAATTTAATATTTATGTAGATGTGTGTGTGTGTGTGTGTGTGTGTGCGCTGGCATTGCTTTTTAATGATTTATGCGGCCCTGCTGCTACTGCTGCTGCTGCTGCTACTGCTGCTGCTGCTGCCGCTCCTGCTGCTCCTGCTGCTCCTTTAATCTAATCTCTTTTACAGCACTCAAGGATGCAGTGACGCGGGCGCGAGCCGAGGAGATCATCATACCGTTTGGCATCGGCATCGCTGGCATGGTGGCCCAGACAAAGCAGATGATTAACATCAAGGAGGCCTACAAGGATGCTCGCTTCAATTGCGAAATCGACTTGAAGACCGGCTACACAACCAACGCCATACTCTGCATGCCCATTTGCAACTACGAGGGCGACATCATAGGCGTGGCACAAATCATCAATAAAACCAATGGTAAGCCATGGCAAAATTAGCTCACTTGTTCGTTCGCCGTTGCTCAATGCTAACTCCTCGCAGGCTGCATGGAGTTCGATGAGCACGACGTGGAAATATTTCGCAGATATTTGACATTCTGCGGCATTGGCATACAGAATGCCCAGCTGTTCGAGATGTCCGTCCAGGAATACCGGCGCAATCAAATCCTCTTGAATCTGGCACGCAGCATCTTCGAGGAGCAGAACAATCTCGAGTGCCTTGTCACCAAAATCATGACCGAGGCCAGGGAGCTGCTCAAATGCGAACGCTGCTCCGTCTTTCTGGTGGATCTCGATTGCTGTGAGGAGGTGAGTGAGTGAGTGAGCCACGCTCAATGGGGGTAATGAAGCCGTCCACTGTTATCCTGTTGCTGGCTAGGGCATTTGCCATATGAATGAAATGAAAATGTTTTCGCTGCCCGCCCGACTCGTTCGGGGCGTGGCAGTTGCGGCAATTCCGGCGATGTCGCTGTCAGTTTCATTAAAATTAAAATGCTTTAAACGCCAACGCGGACATTTTTCCAGTCTCTCTGCCTCTGTCCGTTTGACAGCTCGGAGTTGTGTGTGTATGTATGTTGGTGTGTGTGTGTTGGTGTGTGTGTGTGCTGGTGTGTGCGTATGTGAGCGCACCCCAAGGAAATTAAAATGTACAATTTATATTACAATTTTGCTTCTGTTTTATTCGGATATTTCTTTCATTCGAGCAGCGCAACAACAACAATCGCTAAGGTAAATTAAGTCAAGCCAGGGCAATTCCCATTGAGCTACTAAGCAACGACTCGCAATGCCCTTTCTACACTCATTATGCAATGCCCAAAAAGGCAGCGGAGAATCTCCCAGCAAATTTTTGTTTTTTTGTTTTTTTTTTTTTGCGGCTTTCAATTCAAGGCAACATCTCAGTCCGTCCGACTGTCTGTCAGCCAGTGTGTGTTTCGAGTGTTTGACATCCAAATAAACCAACTGCCGCCTGCTGCCTGTGGACGGAGCTCTGGAGGCAGCTCAAAACAATTGTTCAAATGAACAGTAAATGTGCTTTTACAGTTTGTTTCGCTTTTGCATACATTTGTGTGTGTGTGTTTTTCTTTTAGTAATCTATTCGACGTACTTAAAAGTTTCCATCGTTTCATATTTGCTCTGTAACTTGAATTGATTTAACTAAAGTAATATTTATCCTTGAATGTGTTGAATAGAGAATTCGAAAAATGTTTTGCTGCCAGCTCTACTACAGAGACTCACAGGGAATTTGATTTATGTATGTGAATGAAATGTAATTCTGAACATCTTTGAAAAGTGGGGAAATATACAAATATTTGCCCAGCTGCCACGTAGATTACCGGAAATTCAGCATACTTCAATCAATTTAAAACACTTAAAAACACATAGCTCCGATATATTTGCATATAAATATATATGTATAGGCTTATGTGTATACATACTTATTCATATATGTATGCCATTGTGATGCATTACTGGCCCATTGAGGCCCGAAGTGAGGCTTTGACGTTTGCCGTGGCAATTGTTATTTATGAGCGCCATTCCAACGGAGCTCGACTGAGCCATGTAACCAATTAAATTGAACTGGGTCAAGCGTATTAATTATGATAATATAGTTTTTAATTAATTGCATTTCAGAGTATGTGAAATGCGCATTCATTGGCGGTAAATGTTTTTTCTACTGCTAAATTAAATTCTGATTGCTTTTGATTATGTATTCATTGCGTTTAAATGGGATTACCCAGCCAATGGCCAATTAACTAGAGTCCGGTAAAACCAATATATACATATATATATATATGTATATATATGAATTGGGAGGGTCCTTAAGTGTTGAAAATATGCCAAGTCATGTGCAGCGCGCCTGCCTCTCTCGCACTCTCAGCCTCGTCCCGCGTCTGCGTCTGCTGGGGCAATTTATCAGCACAGCAGCTGCAGGGGGGGAGCCATTAGTGGCAGCCATTTAATGTCCAAGTGCCTTGCATGCCTCTTTTCGCAGAGCCATTTGGAGAAGATAATCGAGAAGCCTCATCAGCTCCAGCAGCAGCGCACCTCGCGTGCCATTATGAGTGGCGACAGCTTTGAGGAGAAGGTGAGCTGGATTATTTTTCTCATTTTCCCCGATTTCATATGCATGCATCCGTGCATGTGCGCCATTCAATTATGCTTGCAGCAGAATATGCGCAATCGCTTCACCGTGCTGTTCGAGCTGGGCGGGGAAAATCATGCGGCGAATGTCTCCCGGCCCTCCATCAACGATCTGAGCCACTCGACGCTGGCGCAGATAGCCCAATTCGTGGCCACCACCGGGCAGACGGTGAACATCTGCGACGTTCAGGATTGGGTGAGGGAGCACAATCAGATACGCGCCGAGAGCGAGATCGACAGCACCCATGCCATACTCTGCATGCCCATTGTGAATGCCCAGAAGACGGTCATCGGCGTCGCCCAATTGATAAACAAGGTGAGTGCCCAGTCTGAGGTGCCCCTTGGCAGCTGTCTGACGTCGCTCCTCTGCTGCAGGCAAGCGGTTTGCCCTTTACCGAATCGGATGCGTCCATATTCGAGGCGTTCGCCATATTCTGCGGCCTGGGCATACACAACACGCAGATGTACGAGAACGCCTGCAAGCTGATGGCCAAGCAGAAGGTGGCATTGGAGTGCCTCAGCTATCATGCCACGGCCAGCCAGGATCAGACCGAGAAACTGGCCCAGGACGTCATTGCCGAGGCCGAAGCGTACAATTTGTACAGCTTCACCTTTACGGGTAAGTGTGTGGCATACTCCCGGCCTTCTCGATGCTTCATGATCATGAATCCCGCCTAGACTTTGACCTGGTCGATGACGACACCTGCCGTGCGGTGCTGCGCATGTTTATGCAATGCAATCTGGTCTCGCAGTTCCACATACCCTACGATGTAAGTGTGTTGGCGTAAGAGTGCCCTAGCATAGGAGCCCACATGCATTCCATTTGATTCGCTTTCAGGTGCTCTGCCGCTGGGTGCTCAGCGTTCGCAAGAACTATCGCCCAGTCAAGTACCACAATTGGCGGCACGCCCTGAACGTGGCTCAGACAATGTTCGCGATGCTGAAGACGGGCAAAATGGAGCGCTTCATGACCGACCTGGAGATACTGGGCCTGCTGGTGGCCTGCTTGTGCCACGATCTGGACCATCGCGGCACCAACAATGCGTTCCAAACCAAAACTGAATCCCCACTGGCTATACTCTATACCACCAGCACCATGGAGCATCATCATTTCGATCAATGTGTCATGATACTCAATTCCGAGGGCAACAACATATTCCAGGTGATAATCAGAGAGCTTAAGATTTGATATATGTATGTGTATATATAAATGCCAATCGAACCCTTAAAAGTATGCTGTGGTATATTGAGTGATTAAATTTGCAATATCCGTTAGGCAGTTATACGAACTTCAGTTATGCGCAACACTTTAAAGTTGCTGTTCCTAAAAGTATGTAGTCTATCATGATAATATAAATTAAACAATACAATCTTAATAATAATCACAATATTAAATCCAAAAGGGGAATAAGGGAAATAAGCAGATATATAGTTAAGCTATGAAGTTTTATGGGGTTACTTGAAGCTTAGAGCCGGTATAAATAAACCTAAGATAAACTTCTCAGGAAGGTGTTCACTTGTTATAGACATAGATTCCAAAAACATCGACTTACGCCTCAAGCTGTTATTATTTAAATACTCAATCCAAGTGTAGAGAAAATAAATACCTTAAGATCTGCTGATGCTCACGCTAGGACTCTAGAACTAAAACAAGATCTACTGAATTTGGCTTTTACTGAAAGTATATAAAATATTCCCTTGAACTTATCTGTGGCATTTACATCCGGTAGCTCTGTACACCAAAATGATAAGTTTTTAATCAAAAATATCTATGTAAACCTGTTTTAGATAGCGATTTTATTTTTTCCATACAACTATATGGGCTTGGGTATGCGTTCAGATTTGTATATTCCCATTTTTCAATGAAACCTAAATTTGTTTTAGGCTATTATATTGTAGATATCTTTTATTTTATATATATGTAAGTGCCTTTCGTTTTATTTCTGTAAAAATATGGAGCCTTTATTTATTTATGGTAAGGTATTCCAATAATAATCTCATCTTTACCTAGTTTTTTGTTAAGTAATATATAATATAATGTTTGATTTATATAGTTGGAAATCTCTTAATTCATATAAAAAAAATTAAAATCAAGTTGATTAAATATTTGACATATCGATTTGTTTCACCCAACTTGCCCCAGGCTCTGTCGCCCGAAGACTATCGCTCCGTCATGAAGACTGTCGAAAGCGCAATACTCTCCACCGATTTGGCAATGTATTTTAAGAAGCGCAATGCGTTTCTCGAGCTGGTCGAAAATGGCGAATTCGATTGGCAGGGCGAGGAGAAGAAAGATTGTAAGTATTGTAGAAGAGCACACTGTGCGTATACGTAATATTTTGTATACATCTCCCTCTCTCTCTCTCTCTCTCTCCCTCTCTTCAAGTGCTGTGCGGCATGATGATGACGGCCTGCGACGTGAGCGCCATAGCCAAGCCGTGGGAGGTGCAGCATCGCGTTGCCAAGCTAGTGGCCGATGAGTTCTTCGATCAAGGCGATCTGGAGAAGCTGCAGCTGAACACTCAGCCTGTGGCCATGATGGACAGGTGAGTAAATGGAAATCGATTATATTGTGAGCAAGACTTGATGTGGGAATTGTAGGGAGCGCAAGGATGAGCTGCCCAAAATGCAGGTGGGCTTCATAGATGTCATTTGTCTGCCGCTCTATCGAGTGCTATGCGACACGTTCCCCTGGATAACGCCGCTGTACGAGGGCACGCTGGAGAACCGACGCAACTGGCAGGATTTGGCGGAGAAAGTGGAGATGGGGCTCACCTGGATCGATCACGACACGATCGACAAGCCGGTTGAGGAGTTTGCCGGCTGTGCCGATGAGGAGATCAAGGACATTGAGTTCACAGTGACGACGCTCAACTGCAATCAGCATGGCGGCAGCGCCGGCGGTGGGGAGGACACCCACACACCGGAGCATCAGCGCAGCAGCTCACGGCTGAGCATTAAGAAGACAGGCGCCTTGGGCAAGGTGGTGCGCTCGAAGCTATCGAAGACGCTCTACAACAGCATGGACGGCTCGAAGCCAAAGACATCGCTCAAGCTGCTCGAGTCGCATGTCAGCGAGGACATGGACGACAAGAGTCCGACCAGTCCATCCCAGCCACATTCCGGTAGCGTTGGCCGCATGTCCGCCTCCTCGTCCACATCGTCAGCGGGCACCGTCGACAAGACAAAGAAACGCTCCAAGCTGTGCGCGTTATTATGACGAAAGCCGTCTAATTAGAGTTTGGTGACCCCCTCCAGTGCGCCTGGCAGTGAGACTGACAAAAGCGGAGGGGGGCTGACCGAAATCTAATTGGCTGAACAGTTTGGCTGGACGGTGTGCATAGCAACAAAATGCCAGCCATCAATCCTACAATTATAATCTCGAACGACATTGTCTTAACTAACTAACTAACCAACCAACTAACTAACGATAGTAACTAACTAATTAATGTGTAGTGCAAGTTGAATGAGAACAACTTTAGTTTACTCTACGTGTATATGCCTATAAGTAGAGACCAATATACCCACGCCCTCACACACCCACACCCACAAACCCACACCCACAAACCCACACATACCCATACAGCAAAGATAATTGCAATATTATACCTAAGTGAATGTCAAATCATGTGATCTATTTAAGGTCCTAAAGGCCAAAGCGCATGCGCATTAAGCCTTTTGGTATACTCTCTTTATCTCTCTCTCTCTCTCTCTCTCCTCTTCCGCTCTTCTACTATCTATCTGTCTCTGTTTTTCCAGCTTTGAATCTGAACGAATCGTAACTCTAAGCTCTTAGATGTTTGTACACCACACAAAGTCAAATATATGTATGTACTATATAGATAATCGATATAAATGTGTTAAGTAGTTCTTCGTAATCGAAACGTGCTAGTCAAACGTATAAAATACCAGATAAATAAATATATATATAGAGCATACACATATGTTTAAGCAAGAAATTCGACGAGGCTATGCATGACTAAACTATCTAGTTTTATCGAGGCTGACGTGGCCGAAAAAAAATAAAACTATTACCACTAGTCCGCATGTGATAAATATATACACGTGTTGTACTCGTACTCTTAAACTCTAGATGGCATTACCAAATCCAAAATACAACATGTACTAATATGTTTAACTATATTTAAGCAGCTGTTGAAATAAAAAAGCAGAATTTGTGAAAAATACAAACTATAGCAATATTTTATGATATTTCTAGACTAGATAAACTACCTAACTATATAAAATATTATACTTATAAATATATATCACAATACACTTGAAAAGCAAACAAAAATCTCGGTAAATTGTGCACGAAAATTAATTTTAAAAAATATTTGAAACTATTAGAAGAGAATTATGAATCGAATGTTTAATTGTAGACAAGAATTAACAAGTATAAATGAAATTTGTCAATTTTAGAATTCAACTCAAATCTAAATGGCAAATAAGCAAATATCTAGTGAATACAATTAGCACCTAAATACAAATAAAGATCAACAAATATCTCAAACTCTCTGAATGTTGAACGAAGTTACCAAATCTTAGGTGTGTGTATAAAATGTGTTTAAGTAACTATATACAATAGACTACTCCTACAAATGTACCCAAATATAAATATATATACAAATAATAGCTAACGCTTGATTGTACATTGTAGGCACCATCATAATAATATATGTATATATAATATATATGTATATTATTTAGACTATTTTTCTAGCTATTCTATCGCGCCATTGAGAATCAAAATCCAGACAACTTTATAAACAAACTTAAGAACTTGCTTATGAGTGTAATTCAAAACTTTGCCTAGACAAATATAAGAATCTATAGCTATATAGTTCGCCGCTAGATGATTGACTATCCCTCAATTGGCTTTCAGGCACTTCAAAGTTTTCTAATTAATACAAGAAAAGTAACACACAATTTTTATAGCACAAACCGTTTCAAGTTATTTTTGACTAATTTTCCCAATTCATGTAAATATATGAGCTTTGAGTTGATATTAAAGAATTAGATGGAAAAACACTTGCTTTTTATTGCGAACGAAAACTCAAGCACAAAATCGCTCGTTTGATGTTCTTATCAATATTATTAGTTAATACAAGTTATTAAAATTCTATTTATTTGTGAAACTATGTAAGTGAATGCAATTGAATCAAAAATAAATCACAAAATTGAAAATTCAACAAAATTTGTTTTATATTCAGGCGATTTCTATTATAGGGTAATATAGAGCTGTTACAGCTGCACTCATCATAGTCTTTATACAATGTTTATACAAACCCAGGGGAAATATAGGCCACAGCCTTAGCATCTTTTGGCACGCAAGGCATCAATACGACGCAGTCTAACAGAAGATACCCATATTCTCGCTGTCTTCTCAAAGAGTCATTCGAACCAATTTTGACTATTATTATTAGCCGAACCCAATCAAATTTTTTAGTTATAATTTAATATAATTATTTCTTACTTCTGTATATTTTTTTAGACTTTAAATTCTTTAAACCCTTTTTCAATTTCAATTATAGCTGATATTTTTTAAGCAATAGTGAAATTCCCATCATTTTTATCAGCCAATTATATTGTCCACGAGTCATAGATTATATGGGCTAACAATTACTTAGTGGAGTAGAGAAAACAATTCTCTGTATTTGAGTTATCTAAATAAGTAGTCTTCTTATTTACACAACTGAAGAGCGTAGATGTACCAATACAAAGCCAAATCCATAATGTGTGAATATTATATGGTATATGCACAGAAGGCGGCCTGATATTGAAGGTTTTATAGTTTATAACATTTATATTTTATAGGTAAAGGCAAAAGTCAATAAAAATTCCAGTTTAATTTCGCATCTGCTTGGGTTTGAAGTTGAGTATTTACTGTTTCAAAGCCGTGACTCTCAAACACCAAACATGAGACTACATCCAAGTATTGACTATCAATAAACTTTGATAACCAACAAAAATAGATAATGAAACAGTTTAGTTAAAACATATAGATACAATAGCTACAAAGATGATTAAATAATCAAAAATAAAAATAGAAATAAAAATGTTTATATCATAAATATTAAAAATGTTATGATATCAGCTTGTCCTAGGCTATAAGAAACTAATAACTAATACTAGTGCTATCGCTATCTTATAATGCCTGCAACAGGTGCGATGATTCATCTATGCGTTATATAAATAGCTTTTTATTATTTATAGACTAGTTGATATGAAGTTGCTTACGTACATTACATAATCACACGCTGATGCCTTTTTTGTTCGAAAGCAAATAAGAAATAAAGGCAAAATGATTTTGTTGCCTCGTCAAGGTCGTATTCGATGCAAATATTAGGCCTACAAATATTAGGTCATTATTAATGCGGAGCGGCATGGGAGCTATGTTATTTTGGCAATGGTCGTAAAAAAGAATTTAAGAACTAATTTTATGTGGCGCTCAGTCTAAAATTAATCAGAGTGCGCCCACAATGTATGCGCTTGTTAACCAGGATAAGCAAATAGAGCGCAAATCTGATGCTGTTGTCATTCCCGTTCCCGTTCCCGTTCCCGTTCCCGTTCACGTTCACACTCCCGTTGTTTGTGGTACGCACATAAAATGGTGCATAATCAAATATTAGCCATGAGGCGAGCTAGCGCAGGAAACCTTTATTTGCCTTATTTGCCTGCGACTGGCATATATTTACCCTGGAAGTGACATCGAGACGCAGACGTAAGATGGCCCCGAAGTACATGCCAGGCGATGTCCTGCTGTGATTTATCTAACCGAACTGTTCCACGCCAACTGCTATATAAATGCGGCTGCCAATTGGGATTTGTTCATTCACAAGCTGCAAGTAGCTCGATACCCAGTGACTGTGCCACCTCCTGTTGCTGTATCCGCTCCTGTTCTCCACTCGCTGTCGTCCCTTGACAATGGCTCACAACAGTCTGACTGTGGCTCTGCTGGCGCTGGCCTGTTGCCTCTGCTGGTCTCTGGTGGAGGCTTCGCCCGACGAGGAGCGCTATGTGGAAAAGGAGTACAATCGCGATCTCTATGACTGGATTAACAATGTCGCACGCTATGGACGCGTCCAAATGCCGGCCACACTCTGCAAGTACCCAAACTATCTGGCCAACTCGCTGACCAACACCATGCGCATGCCCAAAAGGAATTCCGAGCTGATCAACTCGCTGCTCAGCTTGCCCAAAAATATGAACGAAGCGGGCAAGTAGATGGATGGATAGCAAGCCATTTGCAACTCGTACGATAATAATGATATAGATACGATATATGATATATGATATATGATATATATATAGAGAAGAAAGACGGTATATTGCTAAGTATAAAAGTCGCTTTAGAATTTCCCAAACAATATAAATATACAATGAAAAAAAAAAAATGCAAAGAAAAAAAAAAAACAAAAAAATATTTATAATTTTTAAGCCTTTCTAAGTTCTTCTATTTCCACATGACTCTCAAAGAATTCACCAATTGCCTGCAAAAAATTGTCTTACAAATTTATGCGCATTTTCTGGCAGCTACAAATGTAAACCCTAAGTAAAATATTTAAAAGATAATTAAAAATGTTAAAAAATATTTGAATTCCTAAACCTTGACTTGGAATTTTTATGATAATAGTTATTTGAGCCAAGTTAGTCGATGTACGCAAATAGCTCGCAGCTGTTCAAACCAAGCAACAATTTTGTATATTTATAAGTTCACTTTTTTTTATTAAAAATTGAACAGTTCTTCACTTGGTTATGTCAATAAATCTCTATATATATTTATTTATATATATATATATTCATACATATATGTATATGTGTGTAAGTTCATTTGGCGCTGTTTCGAAATCGTTCAAGACTTGTGTATAAAACTTTATGTATTTTAAATATTCAAAGGTTCATCTCTTTTAGTTATTATGTGCTACAATTATATATTTGTATTTGCACTAAAGCAGAATGTTTTAGATCAAGTTCAAGATTAGATGCTTAAATCAAATACAATATAGAATATTAAATGTATTAACAAAAATTTGTTAAATTAGTTAAATAAAAAACAATAACATATGCAAAATTTATGTATGTGTGTGGGTGATTTGTTTTGTTTGTTTGTTTGTTTGTATAAGTAAATGTATGTAACTATGTTTTTAGCTCAAATGCAGTATCAGTAGCTTTTCACTTAATCAACTAGCAACGCGCTGCTCGCTCACGCATAAATACTCATACTAACTAACACGTTAAGGTTAAACTCTGCCTTGGCTAACAACTACACAAACTGTTAAACATATAGCTCATATTGACTGTGACGTCAATGCAGCTCTTTCACTTATGACTAATGCACGTGCTCCACAAATTAAAATGAAGATGCTCAGATCCATTAAAAGGTCTCATCCTTGTATCGATCCGTTTGAGCATGCACTCCAGCTCGCATTTTTGCACTTGTTTTTAAATGTTTATAAAGCTTTAAGAGGGAACACACGAAATGGCTTTTGACTTGTTGCGGTTTCTGTTTTCTTGCTGTTGTTGTTGATACAGATGTTGGCTGTTCTGCGAGACAGCAGATGCCTCACATGAAAAACTCATTGGCTGAATGTGAAAGCGGAAGTCACGTTCGCCCCGGACGATCAAATATGGTTATCTCTATAACGCGAAGACCACGAAAGGTTGGATCGATCAATTGCAGACCCTTTGGATTGTAAATGCGTTCATTTTGGGAAGCAACAAATTTGGAAATCTTACGCAGCGTCTATATAGAAAAAGATATTAACAAATGAATTCAATGTACCAAATAATATTTCAATAGCTAGGCTTACCTTTTCGTAATGTGTCTCGGAACACATATATATCAAGTACGCTGTTATACAACCTATACAGCCCTCGCAGTAGGTGCTGCACGAGCCCTCCTCTGCCTCGGCATAAAATTCGTTAAGCCTGTTAATTGTCGCCTCAAAGACGTGCCTTTCAATCTATGAAAATCAAAAACGAAATACGGTTCAGGTCTATTCCACTGTTTTTTTTTCGGGTTTACCGATACATACCATGCCATCGAGCTCTGGGGGTAGCCTAGTGTGAAACTTCACTGAGGTGCCATCGCTATAGTCCCGTTGTATGAAGACCTTGCCGCCATGCAGAATGGTTGGATTGCTCGTTGATGGTGTGCCACCGCCTTGTGACATTATTGTACTGTAAAAATCCCATATTCCGTTAATTAACTCAATCTGCATGAGTCTATACATTTGGTACATCACGATCATTTTGGACGGACAGACAAACAAATAGATAAACAAACAAACAAACAAACAAAACCAACAGCAACAATAAGAATTTGCAAGGCCCACTTTGACTTGCTCAGCAGAAATAAAAGACAAAAAAACAAAAAAGGAAAAAAAACAATGAGCTAAGGGCGGGGTTCAGTCCCATAGCACTTGGCCTTGTAACTATCCCAGTACTGATAACTGTTAATAATTAGAAATAACTAGTTTGAAATTAGAATATTCATGTCACTTGCTCGACCCATGCATAATTTACATATTACAAACAAAACAAAATTTAGTAGCTACAACTTTAACTGTATGTAATTTGCTTTGCATTTATGTTTCAACAAATCAAAATATGCAACAACTGAGTGCACAAGGTTAAAGTTATGAAAGCCGTTGTTTATACCTTATTCTATTCGAGATTAGTTCAGCAATTAATAAAAATTCAATTAACAATTTACACTTACAATTCGCAACGCACGTAACGTGTACACAATGGCGTCTGACCATTCACAGTTTTCGTCAACAGCTAATCAGCTGTTTAACCAACACAGTGTGGCCATCGCGTTTCACAACCAGAATATCATATCGGTGCTGCCAGACCGCTTTTCATGTTGCAAAGTTGCCGTTGCAGTTTCAAACTGTTCAGCCAACTTTGAGATGAATGAACCCTTAGATTCTTTTAATTTAATACATATGTATATAACTATAACTAACTGTGAATTTAGTACACGCCACTTCAAAAGCTCTCCTAGCAAAGTTCGATGACGCCCGCAGTAGAGATTTCAAAACATACAACAAACGCATTCCCATTGAATTATTTGCACAGCTTGTGAACGCTTGCGCTTACATTTTTTGTTGTGTTTTGTATTTATTATTACTTATATATCTTTTTTTTTATTATTTATTCTAAAAACTGTTTTGCTCTATTTGAAAATGGTGATGGTGTTTAGTATCTTCACAAAGTTCCAGCATGAGGGCTGCTTTCAATTGCCTTCTGCATTTAATTTTCCTAAAAATTCTTTGTTTCAAAGATTCTCTTGCCGTGCCCATTGTTGGGGGCCGCATTGTTTCTAGCGTGGGCAGTATCTGCAAATCAACTTGACTCTGAGAGACTTACTAAGCCCTCAATTCGAATTACAGATGGCGCCGCTAAGTATCCCTTTATGGTATCATTACAAGATGTGTTGAGTGGATATGGAACTGATGGCAATGCTACCCAGAAGCGGGTATATCAGCACTTCTGTGGCGGAAGCATCATTAGTGAGCGCTGGATACTGACTGCCGCGCACTGTGTCTGGAGAAAGTAAGTATGGCTAGAGGAAGACAAGAAGAGGAAGGACAGAGAGGTAGAGAATGGTGTTAAGAGTTAAGTAAAAGGGAAATATTAAAAGTAACGAGGATTAAAAACAAAAAAAAAAAGTAGAATATAAACAAATAGATTTTTATTTCATTTTGCTTACGTTGGAAATATTATAGACTGCCTTCGAACCTGAAGTTTTCTTCATATAAATATTTTATTTTATTTTATTTTGTGCAGTAGAGCAATTTAATTTTTTTTTATAATTTAATAAAAGTTAATTTTTCTACTTTTTCAATCATGCTAATTTGAGAGATATTCTCTACTTAAGATAGGTGTGTATTAATATTAACTATCATTTAAACTTGCAGAAGAATTGAAAACATAGTCGCTTTCATTGGCTATGAAAATATTGAAAATGTGGAAAATCTAAAACCCCATGGTGTGAAGAGTGCAGAATTTATTTACTTTCAGCCGTAAGTATGGAAATTTTCAATCTTTTTTAAAAACCTAAATAGTATTCAATAAGCATATGTGCATATATTCATAGTTCCAACTACCGCAATGATATCGCTCTGCTCCATCTGAAGCGCTCCTTCAAAGGAAAATTGGCCAAGGACTTGCAGTTCGCTCAGCTGCCGCCGCATGGAATGAAGCCCAACAGCAATGGTGGATAAACAAGTTGATTAATTAGTGTAAAGCCCAAGGCTAATCCTTTTCACAAATTGTGATTTTAGAATCGTGCAGAATAATTGGATACGGTGCGACGAGACATGCTGGGCCATCGCAGAAGCAGCTCTTCGAGGCCGAGGTGCGGGTGATTGGGAATCAGCAATGTCGCAATATTATCGGCCACATTTGGGCGCCCAAAAACGATGCGAATACGGTCTGTGCGCTGGGCAACAATCAGGACTCGTGCCAGGGCGACTCGGGTGGTCCGCTAATATGTCCATATGGCGCGAATGGGCGCGAATACATTTACGGACTGGTCTCCCACGGCCTGACCTGCGGCATTCCTGGCATGCCCAGCATCTACACAGTGACACGACCCTACTACGAATGGGTGCAGCTGCTGATCCAGAAGTAACGATTATACATATAATTTATTAATTATACTATATCGAAACAGAAAACATTCGCGAATACACAGACACGACACGATGCACATACATATGCATATGTATATGTGACAATGCAAGAAAGAGTAAAAATAACAATTACGCGTAGAAAAAAAACTTAGGTCTAGAGTACTGGTAGTATGACAATTGTACGATAAGCAGATAGATATATAGTATGCATATATATATACATGTATGAGTACATATATATACATACATGTACAGTTATACAGGTATAGGTATCTATAGGTTTCATTTAGATTAATTTAACTAACTGCAGATGGACCGGCAGGGGCTACTGCTTTTCGGGTGCACTCTCTATGGCTGGTGCGTCCTCCACCTTGTCGGTGAGCTTGTCCGTGCCGGTTTCGGGCAGTGTAAGCGTCAGCAGACCAGCTACTAGAACGCAGCAGCCGCATATGGTTGTCGGAATGTACCAGCCGAGGGCGCCCAGGACATCGACCACATATGGCGCTGATATGGATCCGACATGCGCCCACGTCGAGCAGGTGCCCAGCGCCGAGTTGCGTATCTCTGTGGGATACAGTTCAGCCGTGTAGAGCGTCACCACCGAGTAGGTGGCGCTGATGCCAAACCGACCCAGCATTGCAAACGATACGATCCACGTGGTGCTGCCAGCGGGCACGGACAGCACCAGCAGCAGCGAGACGCCCGTCAACATGAAGAGGAACATGGTGGTGATGCGACGACCCGTGTACCGCAGCATTATCACAGGCACCACGTACGACGGTATATCCACGACACCTGTGGCCACAATGTACAGGTAGCGACTGACCGAGAAATTGGCGGCGTTCAGAGCTGCGAGAGTTTGGAATATTATTTTATTGCTCCAACTATATATAGCTGATCTTACCCGTTACATAGTAACTCAGTGAGGTGACACAGAACATGAAGTACGACGTGAATATGTAACGGCGCACCTTCGGATTGGCAAAGAGCTCAATAATTGACTTGAGTGGGCCATTCTTTAGCTTTTCTACAAGCGTATCATTCGTGGCGGATTCCAACTAAATACATAGAAAATGGAAATTAATCAACCAAGCAGTGGCTTTCAAACTGTAATTTGTGAATGAGCTAGATTTGAAATGCCACGAGCTCAAGTCATTCGGGAATAATTCTAGATTATGACTATATGAATGTGGCCTTCTGAACTGGATTCCATTTGATTGAAAGCAATCTAAGCATAAGTCATATGTGGCAGTGATCTTTCAACTTATTTTGTGTGCAGACTGGTATTAATCAGTTATCTTCTATTTCTTAGTGACTCTTAAACTGTAAGTCTAATGCAGTTACTCTTAAACTGTGGTCTACTGATGTGATTGCATGATCATCTGTTGTTTCACGTGAATTCATATACTGATTAGACAAAGCTAAAACTAAATCTGCGATTAGGGACATGCAGTGACTCTCAAACTGTGATCTTGTGCCAAATTGATCGTAATTAAGCTGACGTCTGTACCAATCTTGATAGTCTGCAATTGGAATCACACGCAGATCATCAAATTCAGTCAATTATGCTGCGCGATTTTTCGCTTGACAACCAACTAATATATAATATGTTTATTGAGGATAAATCGGATAGATCTTTTTACACACCGTCTTCTTATCGCTGCACGTTTCGGTGGCTGTCGCAATCGCGGGCTGAATATCATAATGGCTGGGCTGACCGAAAAGGATTTGGTAGACACGGCTGTAGCGCTGCTTCGTTATAAGCCAACGCGGCGATTCATTCATCAAACTACGGAGGACAGGAATACGCATTGTGTATCAATAAAATATATATGTAATAATATTAAGCAAGGTCAACCCACTAGCAATTGAGTATGAGCAGCAGTGAGGGTATGGTCAAGGCCAGTTGCAGATAGCGCCAGGGCTGGATCAGATAGCCCACGATGGCCAGCAGGATCATGCCCACAGGATACGAGGCAGAGAAGGCAATGGACATCCAGGTGCGATGCTTCAGGCAAATATTCTCCACAACTAGGGGAAGATTGATGATAATAATGATAATCATAATCAAATAATAATGTAGATATCGTATACGTACTCATTGTAAATGCGGGATAGAATAGGCCGGACGAGGCTGAGCCCAGGGCAAAGCGACCAATCAGAAAGACGCTGTACCAGGGCGTGAAGGTGCAGAAGATGCTGCCGGCAATGAAGAAGGCGGCGCCCAACGTAAACGACGTCTTCCGACCAAATCTAAAAAGTAGATAATACAAATAACTACTGAGACTACTTTCGCTTAGGCTGGACTTACTTGTCGGCCAATATGCCAAAGCTGAAGGAGCCGCAGAACTTGCCCAGTGACAGGGCCACCTGCGCGGAGGTGCGCTGAATGCTTCGCTCACAGGTGAGCTCCCAGTCGGCCACGAACGTTGTCTCCGGCTCGGCGTACTCGTAGCTGCCCTTGGTCTTGCAGGACACCACGGTGGGCTTATTGATCAGAGCCATGTGCCGCGTGTAGTTGAGTGCCGACGAGTAGGACATTCGACTCAGGTGCTCGTAGTCCCAATCCCAGATGGTACAGCCGCCAGACTCCAGTTCATATTCGCTAATACTGCGCTTCTCCGCCAGAGTCCAGTTGGTGGGCTGCAGTGCATCAATGCCGCACCACTGGTCATCGGGCAGATGGCCCAGCAGCGTGTAGGACGACACATGGAAACCGTTCAAAATGTTTGGCGTGACGCACAGAAAGAAGATAGCCCTATGAAGAGAATTGCAAACAGTTAGAACGAAGTGCAAATTGCTCGACTAAACACGCGATTTGGTGAAATTGTTTTGACAAAGTTTCTCCTGGCGCTAATTAATACAATTTAGATATTTAACAGCTCTATATTTATCTATAGCTTATTTTGTGACACGCAACTTTAATCTTTCGCACATGCACACAAATTTCTGATTATTAAACGCCTCGCGCTTGGATTTTCTATAATAATGTTGATCTAGCTGGGAATGCCTGACTGGGAAATACCCTGTACTTGGAAGCCGAGTTTAAGTTGAACAAGTTTTCACTTTCTCAGTTGATAATATTTTCTTTAGAATTTATCTTTCTACAGCCTATATTCAAATGAACTCTATAATATTGATAGAAATTTAACTATGAAGAACTCTACCAAGATTTTATACTACAAAGATAAAGTTTATTGGCCTTACAAGCTTTATTTAAAATAAATTATCTATTTATTTTTGGAAGTTCTATTCTATATCTATAGCTCTTCATCTCTGTAGAATTCGACTATGAAAACAATATCTGAATTCAGAGATCGTACAGATGTATGTATTTATTATAATTTATACTCTCTAACGCGAAATGCACTGTTAATGCATTAATAATTGCATTGACATATACTTCCTCCTAAAAATATTACCTATTATTTACCCTCCCCAACGATTAACAGATATAAAAGTATTAACGATCGACGATCAAACTAATAAATTGCGAGAATGAAAAAGTTGCGAAGGTTAGTGACACATTCCATAATCCAAACGTGGAGTCGCGCTCACGATTATATCTATTTTAAAAATTCAGCACATGCTGTGCTGAATATGCGAAGCATATGTGTGTTCGTCGTATTACGACTTCCAATATATGAATACATATTGAAAATGTTTTCAATGTAAACGTCATCGTCGCCGAATCGTTTGTCCAGCCGGGCAACCGGAACGCAATGCGCAATATTTACATATCTCAAATATGTTTTTTGTTGTTCTTCTGGGAGTAAATCGTTAAAATTCCAAGCATTTTGACTTTTGTTTAGAAGCTTTTTAATCTTAAATGTTTGTTCAGAGACTAGTTTTTGGCAGATCAGCGACTGTCCTTGGGTCAACGCCGTCCTCGCAATATCAGCATCAATATTCCACTCACTCAACTGAACCTCCTTGAGGCAATGCAAAAAAAGAGCAGTATATATACATAAATAGGTATACATATATGTATATAGTGATAATCATAATGAGTACCGGTTTCAAATACAAGTATGTAGATTGCTAACCCGATTCACTTTGGAAGCGGTTATCAGGTTCTGCCGTATAGATTATCGTTAACGGACACGATTTGTCTATTATTAATCCAGTGCATTGACTGCTCCGACATGGCTGCACATAAGTAATACGAGACTAGAACTCCTCGATCCCAATACAAATTATATATGTCAATCACGTGGCGTGCTCAGAATTTTAGAATTTGGTATAACTATTGTGTCGAAACATGTAGAGCTATATATACTATTTTTATTAACTATCAAGTAACTTAGTTACTTGTGTTATGAACTGAACTGAAATTCTCAGACGAATACTTAGTAGATTCTGTTTAGCTAAATCAGTTTTAACTGCATTTTTTCCCAGTTCTATTACAGTTCCAGCTGATCTTGAACTTTTTAGTGCTACAGCTTTCCTTATATTCATGATTTAAATCTTATAATTGTGAACTGAATAAATTATAGTCATATGTACGATATATTTATGAGTTATAAGGAAACCCTCTTTTTACCACACAAATGCGCCGCCACTGCCAACGACTTCCAATTGCTTTGTTAGCAAATCCTTCATGCTCTGCTCAGTGATGAGCTCCCTAGTTTTTTCCAGATCTTCCTTTGAGTTGGTCATTTTTGCAATTATCTTTATCACAGATTCTTTATAATTATATATTAATATATATAATGTAACACTCGAAGACGCAAACAAATATTTGATAAGAGTTCAAATTGAGAAATATTCCAAATATAGGCAATAGTAGGTCGTTCCACTTGATTGAAGAACTTTAAGCTAAACACATTTTGACACTGATCTCGGTTCTGAAACCAGATTCGCGTACAACAGTCTATATGTATGTATTATCTATGCCAATCAATTGCTCACAAAAGTCACGGATTTAATTTTGTGTATATATTCTATATATATTTGTATGTATGTATACATATGTATATAAATGTATATGCGTGTGTATATATAGAGCTTGTTGCGGCCAATTGTCGGGTGATTACGAGTGCATTAACACGGCGTATAGCCTCTGGCACGGGTCTTGAGAGCTATTGTCCGTCTCTTGGTTGCTCCGTAGTCCTCCAGTAGCACTGATAATACCTCAAATACAGACACGATCGACCGAAATGCAATGGCAATTGCGATAGGCAAATGCAGAGCTGATATCTGTTTTCTCTCTGCCTCCTTCGCCTTCTCTTTCTCTTTTTGTTTTTGTTTTCACTTTCACTTTTAGAATGTTCTTTGCGGTTTATCTTTCTGTTCTATTTTCTAGTTTTGCTCTAGGCACATGTTGTTGTTTTCTTTAGTCAGCTACACGTTTGTTTTTACATTTCACTTGTCAAAAATGTTTCTTATATGTTAAAATAAACATCAAATTGAATTCAATTCAATTTGTATGTGTGTTGCTGGTTTATTTTCTTTCTTTCTTTCTTTTTTTGTAGTAAGCAGCTGCGCGGCAAACGTTTCTAATTTTGAATGAACTTTCGAGCGCGTGTAGCGTGCGCCTTCTACGATGCACTCGCTTGCAATGCTACCAACTACTTGCCGCTTCGGAGGCGTCTCACAAACTAAGCCCACGGGGAGGTCGATCGCAACGTTTTGTACTAGCCGCCCGCTCGCCAGACAGACAAAACAGACTGGCCATACACATACATACATTCTATACTCACCATGAGCAGTGTGTACGCACTCTCATTACACTGAGACGCGAACACGCTTTGCTCTGGATTCGGCTCTGCTTCGACAACATTCGGCTACAGCTCTTCCCGTTTCATTTTCCATTTGCTTTTGCCTGGAATCGACGTAGTGTGCGTGAATGCATATGTGCGCGTGTGTGTGTGTGTGCCTGTGGTGCATTCCATTTTTGAAATCATTGCGCGTTAAAGAGATTATTTTCTAGTGACAATGGCACACTACAGAAGCCGGGAAGCAGCATATTAGGCAAATGTATTGTGATCATAGAAAAAAAATTTGATTAATAATCGTTGTATTGTGTATTGTATTCCGTATTTGGATAAACGTTGCAAAGATGCCTTTGCATTTATATAGTAGTTGCAGCTGGCTAAAATTCCACTTATCAACCAAATATATAAATAAATAAAATAAAATAAGAGAATTATATTTATTTCTATTTTCATTACTGAAACAAAGTTCTTTCAATGTAGGCAGCGTGATTGCAGCTCAAATGAGCAGTGAAACTCTCATCCCTTAATGTTACAGCTGTGGCAGGCAATCAATCTCTCGGCTTAGCCGAACCCAAAAATATTTTCTTTCCTTTTTTTGCACAGGATCTTCACTTTAAACGAAGACAATCGCCGTTACAAACTAATGCACGGGAGCGCGTTACAACAATTAAATATGTACTCTGTACAATAAGTACATACATGTATGTATATGTATGTATATATATTATGGTATGTATGTATGTCTGTGTGTATATAGTATGTATTAATTTAAATTTTGTCTGCATCACATTACAAGCATTAACATTCGCATGGTCGTCAGCTCTGTGCTGTTTGTTGCTGTCTCCCAATTCCGTTGTTTGGAATTGCGTAATTAAGAGCAGCGCTCTTAAGCAAAGTGCAAAGAGCAAAGAACCCATTGTCAAAAATCAAATTACAATGTAAGAGCTGTGAATGAATGATATGTAAATGATATGTTGAACTTCTAATGCGGAAGGCCCTTGCATTTAAATAAGCCATTGATAGTACAGGGTCTTGATTGTTCTCACTGCAATGTTGCATTTCTGATGTTTGTGAGAATAGTTTTCCACTTGAGTAACTCTTGAACTTGCCATATTAATGTAAACCATAAATAAATACATATATGTTTTCTTTTTCTTATTCTTATTTTGTATTCGTCTTTTATTGATTTGATGAGAATGTCAGACGCAATGATTACGATCTTTATAAGAGTTATCAAACTGGAACCAGATTTCTATGCATTGAACCCACTGAGTGAGGTTAACTGTATTAGCGTTTAGATAAC
Source organism: Drosophila navojoa (assembly GCF_054131105.1). NCBI lineage: Eukaryota > Metazoa > Arthropoda > Insecta > Diptera > Drosophilidae > Drosophila > Drosophila navojoa. The sequence goes on along the minus strand of NC_142890.1, from coordinate 7,627,995 downwards.
ATACATTTCAATTCAAGAGCTCTCAACTCTGGCCGAGCTCAATTAATCCAGACAAATGATTTTGACTACGTCAATCGACCGATCGACACCGATATCAATGGAACTACGTAAGCAACAACCATGGGGCTAAGCTCGGAGTGCTTGCAGGGTATGCAACAGTCAACGCTTTACATAAGCTTCTATTTTTGTGCACATTTTTAGTGTATTACTTGAATGTAGCTCTTAAATTATTGGTCAGCTTTTCTCATGCATATAATTATACATGAGAATCGCATGGAAAGGAGCATTTCTAATATGTAATAATTGAGAACAACCAAATGATGCGAGGCAAATATAAAAATAGAGAATACTTTCAATTTATTTCGAATTAAGTAAATAAATGCATATGGGCGTATACAGTTGACAATTTGATTGGGTTTACCTAGGCGGGTCTCCAGTTTGATTGTTGTTGTTGTTGTTGTTCCTTTAGTCTTTGTTTGGGGGCAACGCACGTGCAGCTATTATTGGATATCGGTTACAAGATTCAAGTGCATAAATCTCGTTAAGCTCATCATATATGCAGCCCACGTAACCAGACACGCCCACACTTTCACGAGTACCGCTCATTCATCAATAATATTCTTATATGTATGTATGCTTGGCACTAATCTAACGAAACTGACCTGATTCAATTTATCTTGAGTGACCGAAAAATAAAACTTGATTCCACTAAATAACTCGAGAACTTATCACAACGTCTATAAATACTACCTTGGGCACTAGTGCAAGCAGTAAAACGAGTATCTTGACTTTGTACGGTGAATACGATCAAGTACTTGAATATTGAATACCCTGAGAGGCGTTGATTATATGTGATTTTTTCATTTTTCCACAAAGATGGATCATTTTTAAACATCTTGAAAATCCTATATAATTTTGTAAATTAATTTGGCTTTGAACGGTTATTATTGATAAAATTCAATTAATCTTAATGTATTCGAGTTCACTTTACATATAAACAATTTTGATTGCTTCCGATTTTGTATGATTATATTTAACATGCTTAAAACTCTCGATGCGACAGGTATACATATAAATAATGTCTGTCACATCCCTAAGAAACCTAAATATTATACTTGGTGCTTGATGATTGAAATTTATGGGATCCAATTTGTTGGCGCTATTTACTGGAGACGCGACTCTTTAAGTGAATGATTACCCACTAGACGAGCTGGGAATTATGCAAAAATATTTATACTAATCTCTATAGCTGTGGACTCTAGCGAGTAAATTAAATAAGCTATGAAACAGTGACCGAGTGCCCGACTATGTATGTACCCTGATACTATGTAGCAATGTCAAAAGAATTTTGGACGTCTCAATATATATATAAAGTATTATATAGTTATGGATGGGCTTTGTTTAGACAGATTGGTTATAACTATAGCTGAGCACACAGAGAAGACCAACCACAAAGACGCTATAGTAGGCAATGTTGTACAGATTGAGACGACTGAGCAGCCCCGAAATGTAGCTAGTGCTGACACCGGCATAGCGATTCCTCTCGTGAACATCGCTCAAGTCCTGCCATCCAACCACTTGGGGCCGTATCACGAACAGTGCGTTTATGGCCGCCCTCAAACCACTCTCCACTGCACCAGCCATCAGATTGCGATTGCTGTTGGCCGCCGACGCTGAACTGGACCAGATGACTCGATTCCAGGGCTTGACCTGGGGCTTATGCAGCGTGGAGCTTAGCTCGCAAGTGAACTGTTTGTAGTTCCTGGGATCGAGCATTTCCTCGCCAAACTGCTCTGCCAGCACATCCAGCACAGTCTCTCGCACGGCGCCGGCCTGCTCCTCCGTGTGCAGCATGTAGCCGGAGTACTGCGACGAATCGCTCTCGTAGCCCACCACAAATGGATCAACGTTCAAGAAGAGACCCGAGTAGCCTTGGGTTATCCAATACGAATGATCGTAGCGCAAAAAGAATTGAGTTAACTGATCCATTTGCCGCTTAGCTTTGCCCCGCCCGATTGTGCGGTAGTGTCTGGGCAGTTGCGGCTCGAACTCCAAGGATTCCACCTTGTTCCAGGGTATGGCCAGTATAACGGCTTGTGCGATGTGCCTCTCGCCAGTTGAGTCGGTGACCAGCACATAGTTCTTGAAATGTTGCACCTTAATGGCCCTCGCATCGTACTGGATCTCATTGTGCCTCAGCTTTTCGAGTAACGCTCGTAGCAGAGACCTACAGGACAAGCTCAACAGGGATTTCGGCATGGTGAGATAGCTGCGATTGCAATTGAAAGATGTTACAAGATCAAATGGCACTAGGAGTACCTACAGATCAACTAGCACACTCAGTCCACCCGACGTGCTACACAGACACATAAACTCATCGTACTTAATGTCCTTGGCCGACACTCCGGAGGCCAATGTAACCAGATTGTACATAAACTTCCGAGACAGACTGAAGAAAAGATTCTGACATATATGACGCTCCATTGTTGGGATTCGGTTGCGATACCTAAAGACAATGCGTAGTTCAGTTGAATGGCTCATCTACAAAGGCCTCAAAACTCTTAACCAACTTATAACGAGAGTCGAACTTATTCATGCGCAGATCGAGCATATGGATATAACGCCAGAGCTCAAATTTGGCTAGAGTCGATGTTAGACCACGGTCCAGTTCCCAACAGCGGTTCAACGATTCATTTTGGTCGGACTCTTTACGCTCATCGACTTCCACGTTCAGTTGTGTCAAGAAAGCTATCAGCTCCGATTGGTCCTGTTGCACAAAGCGATGTCCCTCAGAGCTAAGCTGGCCGCCGGGCATCGAGCCCTCTTCAATAATTTTCACATTTAACGTATCTACTTTGTTTAGAATTTTGACTGCGGAGGTTAGCCCAGACAGACCAGCGCCCACTATAAGTACGTCAAGCTCTGGTAGTTCATTGCCAAAAGGTAAGTCCATTGGGAAACTGAAATCGTTTTGACATCTTCAATTTTGGAATCTGAAAGCAAAAACAAATTGACTCAAGCATAGCTTGAAAATATGTTTTGCAATAAATGTTGCATACTTTCAGGATGTCGTATAAAAATAAATTGCTGTGAGTTGAGCTAGACTTAGCAAGTGAAACTCTGGGGCGATACAAAGGGAGCCTTATAGCACAGGTATAAGGTATAGCATTAGGTAGAAGCTTTCTTGCTGAAGTTCAGATAATATATGTACTTCTACATTTTAACTGTATTTGTAATGCAAAAAAAAGGAATCCCAAACGCAGCAAAAATCGCTATAAAATTTTGCTGCATACTTTCAGGCTGAATCTCAAAATACTTGCTTGAAACTTTGCTACGGCGTTCGTGTCTAAACTTAAATGCTAGTTTGACAACTTATGTAGTAAATTTAAGTATATTAACTTGTTATAAACTTTATAAAGGAGAAGCCAATGATTTGTGAATGACAAATGAATAGTCCATCTTCTAAGCTAGCCATTCACCTATAAAGATAGGCTATCTATATTCCTCATAATATCTTTGACTAGGTATTACCATTATCATCAGGTGTTTAGGTATGCTACTCGTCTACAAAGATAAGCCCTCTGCAATCAGAACTTGCAATATAGCCATTATCAACTCATATGAAATGATTTTACGTCTATCAAAACAGTCTATTAAACAGTCTATAATTTCAGTTCTGTTTGAAATTAATCAAATTAATTTTGACACAGACATTGAAATTGACACTCATAACTATTTTGACTTTGAGCATAAGTTGTCGCCATATCATTTGCGCCACATTTGTTCTGGTTAGCTAAATGCACACAATGCGAATACAGATCAAATGAGCTTAGCCCAATGAAATCAGCCTTCAGGCCAGATCAATATTTATTGTTTGCGTAATCATTAAGCTTACCTTTTTTATGATGCTTGAGCCATGCAAATGACAATAATAATTCAAAATAATAATAAGTGAGTGCTGTTGATATATAGCGAAAAGTGAATGAATTCAAGCTGTTGAAAATACTAAAACTCAACTAAAGCGCTAAACATTTTTATTATATTAATGCTGTGACTGATAATGTTCAACTGTGCAAGTTGCTATGGGAAGGAGTTTATGATAACAAACAAAAATGCGGCCGTATCCAAAAATAAAAATAGAATTTTACGTTTCAGCAGCAGCTGATAAAATAAAATATTATTTAATAACAATGAATAATTCATTTACGATTGATTCAATGATAATCGTTGTTTGCCTGGACAATGAACTCTAGTTAAAGTAGAGCGGTAACACTACGCTCCCGCTCTCTCTCTCTCTCTCTCTCTCTCTCTCTCTCTCTCTCTCTCTCTCTCACTTTCCTATCATCTGCTTTGCGAATCCATCTCTATGAGGAGACCCACTTCTGCAGCTAATCTAAGTCCATAAAACGTTTATAAGCAATGAACTATTATGAAATATATTATTTAAAAGAACAAGAAGAAGAGGAAGAAACACCGTCAATTATGATAATTGTCTTTGTTTCGTTTTGTCTCGCTTTTAATGGAACAATAAGTGTACATACATATATAATATTGAGTTTCTACAAACGATTTGAGTTGAAATACTTTTCCATCGCATTAATAAATGCAAATTGCTTCAATTCGCTTAAATGTCGGTAGAGCCCTCGCCCCGGCCATCTTCACCCCGTTTTCGTACTCTTGCCATTGAGCATGCTGTGCAACTCTTCGGCGCGGGGCTCCTCCGTCTGCTTGGACTTCTTGCCAAAGTTTTCGCCATCCGCAATTGTCTCCGGCATCGGCTTGTTCAGCGTCTCCGGCAGCAACAGCGACAGCAGCCCGGCGGTCAGCGAGAGCGCCCCGCAGATGACCAGCGGCAGGGGTCGCCAGATCTCGCCCAGCAGATTCAAATACGGAGCCAAAATGCCGCCGACGCGCGCCACCATCGAGGAGGCGCCCAGGCCCACATTGCGCACCACCGTCGGGAACTGCTCGGCCGTGAAGATGTACACGGTGCCGTACGACGAGGTGATGGCCAGCTTGCCGATCATAGCGCAGGCAATCAGCAGCCAGTTCATGTCGCTGGGCACGGCGATGGTCAGCAGCAGGCTGGCTCCGGCCACGAGCATGGTGCCGCAGAGGATGGTGCGACGACCCCAGCGATTGAGCGTAAAGAGCAGCAACGTGTAGCCGGGTATCTCCACGGCGCCGGAGATGACAAAGTTCACCAGCTGATTGCCGCCCAGATTGTTCGTGTTCCACGAGAGGCCGTAGTAGACGCCGCTGTTCACGAACCAGTCGAAGAAGATGAGCAGCGTCTTGCGCCGCAAGTTGGGGTAGCGCAGCAGATCGAACACGGAGGCTGCTGGCTGGGCGGCGGCCAACTCATTCTTACGCTGAATCTCCTCCGCCTCATCGACCAGCTGGGCGTAGATCTCGCTGGGTATTTCCACGCCATTCACTCGGGCCGCCTTCTCGATGATCACAAAAGCCTCGTCCTTGCGCCCCTTGGACAGCAGCCAGCGCGCCGACTCCGGCACGATCCAGTAGTAGCACATGAAGAGCAGCCCGGGCAGCGTGATGGCGATCTGCAGCCAGCGCCAGTCGTGGATGAAGTAGGCAAAGCCCGCGGTCAGCATGAAGCCCACGGAGAAGAACATTTGCACTGTGACGCCTGCGAAGAGGCGATACGTGGCGCCCACCATCTCCATGGCAATGACGTAGGCGACCAGAAAGACGCCCGATGTGGTGGCGCCCACGATTAGCCGGGATATCGTATAGCTAAAGTACTCCGGCGCCACGCCCGCCATCACGCCGAAGACCAGCTGCGTCACCAGGGCGGCAAAGAAGGTGGGCTTGCGTCCCAGCTTGTCGCTCAGCTGGCCAAAGAAGAAGCTGCCCAGCAGCACGCCCACCATGAACAGCGAGTCGCTGGTGGCGCTCAACAGGCTGCGGCTGCACACCATATCCCACTCGGTGACGGCGCTATTGAGATACCTGGACTGGTCGTAGACGTACCGGCTGCACACCAGAGTACTCGCATTGCTGGCCACTGTGCGATTGCCCTCGAGATATTCCGGACTGTACTCGAGATCGTAGTAGACGCAGGCATTGGGCTTGCCCACGACGCTGTCGTTGGGGTAGGCGCGCGGCCACTGCCAGCGGGGCAGCGACTCGAAGCGAGCGGTGGCCACATCCTCGTGCGGCAGCAGGCAACGGAACTCGGGCCGGGCCAGCAGAAAGACTCCGGCCAGCTTGTGGAAGGCGCAGACTATGGCCGGCAGACAGAGCAGCAGGTAGATGCGTTTCTGATACCGCCCAAACTCGCCCAAGTGGGTGATAACATCGTCGTAACCCATGGCAGCCGATAGCAGTCAGTTATGCACTGATATATATGTAATATATATGTATATATGTATATATATGTATATATTGGCAATCACAGCGATGTTCACAGTCGTACGATTTGCAGAGCTTCGAGCGTGATCTCCAATGGCTGGCGCACAACTAGTTTTGTTTTTTTTGGGATGTTGCGTATACGCCGCGTATTGCCGATAAAGTGCCGCGTTATTGGGCAATAAAATGCATGCGAATTGAGCCGCTGCGCTGTCCGAAAATTGGAATTACGTTCTATGTATATAAATATTTTTCGCTGGCGCTTGTCAAAGTTGAAGCGCGCAACACGAACCGTTCGTGATCTGCGCCAGAACGCGACTAAGAGCGATACGCAGCAGCTGTTCCGAGAATTCACAAGAGTATCAGAAAAAAAACAAAAACAAAACCAAAAGCAACAACAACAACAACAACAGCAATGCTGACTATCTACAAACTCCGAGCAGCGCAACGCCGCTCTGCTGCTCAGCATTTGCCAAATCGCCGTTACACGTGTGTCCAGGTAACCAAATCAGTTGCTCTCCAATGAGTCGAACTTGGGCAACAGCCAGGGGATGCAGACGACGTTCGACGATCGACGATCGACGTTCGATGCTCGTCTAGTTTCTAGGTCAAAAGCGGGGTTGCATAGCACCTCGAGCATCGCTCGCTAAATTCTAATGCAGTTGGCAGCATTCCAGACCCAATGCACACCTGCCTCACGCTCTTATCTCTCTCTCTCTATCTCTCTCTGACACTCCCTCTTACGCTCTTGACTCTCTTGTCTCGCTCACACTGTTATTAGTAAGCGTTCTCACTTCATCTGTCTCTCTCTCTCTTGCCTTCTCTTTCTCTCTCTCTCCCTTGCCTTCGCTCTTTCTCTCTCTCTCGCTCTCAACTTTTGCAACTTTGTTGAGCATCGAAACGTTCTGAGCAATAAATTTAATAATATTCAGCGTAAACTTGACCGAGCCGAATGGAAACACATGTAACACATGTAAATAAACAATAAATTCTTAGCTTATCATCTAAATTAGTGCTGACGACTGAATTTATTATATAGTTCCATAGGCTTAACGCTATAACTGTATTCATTCACAAAATAAAAGAGTGTGAATCAAATTATTAGTTATGTGCTCAAGTTAAATTATTTATCGAAACGTTTTTAGATCTTTCTTCTTTTATGGGCTATCAAATCTACATGGTTCTCTATGTGAAAAATTTCTATGGAAGCCGCTCTTGTTATCGGAATGTAAAAATAAAAAAAAAAAAAACTATCAAATTTGTATGACATAAAGTGCTTGGCTTGAGCTTCATTATCGAACGGCATTTTCTACATATATATTTTCAATAAATCTAGAAATACCATTTTATTGAGGGCAAAAGAAGTACAGATTGTTGAGCATCTCATAGTCAGCTATGGCCGTTCAGCCAGATTTGCACTTGTTAAATATTCAATTTAATTTTATGCCTGATAACGAGAGTCTCGTGTTTTCCTAATGCAGATAAGAAATTGAAACAGCCGACGAACAAGAGTACTAAAAACGGAAATAGGTTTATACGTCTTTGAAATTAAAAATAAAAATATACTAAAATTGCTCCATACTTTCCAGACTTTGCGACCTTAACTAGACGAAACGACACTAATTTAGATTGCGAACAAATTTCTAAATCCGGGTGTGAAGCTAGGCAAATCAGGCGATATGTTATAGGCTATACGAAATATAGATCTAGTAAATCTATAGAAACGAAATTGGAGTTTAGATTTATTTACTTTGGTCCAGGAATAGTTACAATTTAGCAATATATATTAAATATATAAGTACATAGAGATAAGTACAATTGTCTAGAAATTCGTTTTAGTGTTAAGTCGTAAGTTTTTAAGTAAGTACTACGTTTATCGTATACACACAGACATACAGAGATGCAGATACGTATACATAGAGAGTAAAAATAATACATTGTCATAGTGGGCACAGGGTTGCGGTAGAGCACACTCTCAACTTCTCCTCTTCTCCCTCTTCGATCCCTAAATTTGGAATATTGGGTAGGACAGCAGTAAACCTACCCTCTAGTGACACTACTGAGCCCTGCTAAATGCCTAAAAGAGAAGAATTTTCTATGTGCTGTTTTTTCTCACTTTTTTCCTTTTTTTTTGGCATGCACATGAGATTTAAAAAAATATAATACTATGTCTTTTATGGAAAAATATAGCTGTAAGTACATCAGCCAGAAGATTAACGACCCCCGACAAACATGTTCTTACCTATTTAGCAAAAAGTAATTTGTGTGGAAGCTCAAAAAAAAGCCCACGTAGGGCACTCAATGTGAAGTCTAGTCTAACCGAAGCCACGGCTATGTTTAAAGTTTGTTTTCTTCAAGTTCAAAGATCTTTTGTTTTAGTACCCTTGTAGAGACGACGCTGTGAATATTGTTATGGAACGTGGAAGACATATAGATGTCTGATAAAAAGCTCTCTACTTGTCTGATTCCAAGCTTGTCTTTGGGTTTCTGATATATAAGAGTTGACAGTGAGAAGATCGGACGACTTAAAGATATAGCTGGCGAACTTTATTAGTCTATCGGAAATTCGGACAAAAAACTTGGTATTTTAGAGTATATCTATCAATATCAATATCTATATCTATATCTAAGCAATATGGAACTATTATATCGAATATATAAGTCTCTATATAGGGGAATTCTTTTATAGACCCATTATTAAACTGCCTTTTCGAATTAAATTTGGAACTTTTATCCTACTCTATCTCTCTAGAGACTGAAATCCGTATAGATATTGTCTACAAGGGCATTTCATCTTCGGCGTGGGCCGAAGTCTTCGGCTACTTGATTCGCTCAGTGTTTGAGCCCGTTGCCATTGAGCGTGGCCGCATTTAGGGGCTGTGCCTCCAGCTCCTTGCCCGCTTCCAAGTAGGCATCCGTGGGCTCCTTCTTACCGAATCGTTCGCCATCCGCGATCGTCTCCAGCGTCGGCTTGTTGTGCGTCTCCGGCAGCATCAGCGACATGAAGCCGGCGGCCAGCGAGAGGGCGCCGTAGATGACGAGGGGAAGCGGCGGCCAAATGGTGGCCAGGGCATTCAGATAGGGCGCCAGCATGCCAGTCAGCCGAGAGACCATGGAGGCGGCGCCCATGCCCACCGTGCGCACCACCGTGGGGAATTGCTCGCTGGAGAAGAGATAGATGGTGCCGTAGGAGCCCGTGATGGCCAGCTTGCCCACCATGGCGCACGTGACGATGAGCCAGTGCATCTGCTGGGGCACGATGATGGTCATCAGCAGGCTGACGCCGGCGACCAGCATGCAGCCGCAGAGTATGGAGCGACGGCCCCACCGGTTCAGGGTCAACAGCAGGAAGCAGTAGGCGGGTATCTCCACGGCGCCAGAGATTAGAAAGTTGAGCAGGACATTGCCGCCCAGGTTGTTGGTGCTCCAGGAGAGGCCGTAGTAGACGCCCGTGCAGACCAGCCAGTCGAAGAAGATGACGAGCGTCTTGCGGCGCAAGTTGGGATAGTGCAGCAGATCCCAGACCGAGGGCGGCCTGGCCGCCTCCTCCTTCACCTCCTGCTTGCAGCTGACGCCCTCGTCCAGCAGAGCGACCAAAGTCTCCTTCGTGATGTTCACCCGATTGAAGCGCGCCGCCTTCTGTATGATCTGCATGGCCTCCTCGTTGCGGCCCTTGGACAGCAGCCAGCGCACGGACTCCGGTATGATCCAATGGTAGCACATGAACACCAGCCCGGGCAGGGTCAGGCCGATCTGCAGCCAGCGCCAGTCGTGGATGAAGTAGGCGAACACCGCCGTCAGCATGTAGCCCATGGAGAAGAACATCATCACAAAGATGCCGGCGTACAGGCGCTTGGTGGGGCCCACCATTTCCATGGCGATGACGTAGGCCACCAGGAAGACGCCGGATGTGGTGCTGCCCACGATGAGGCGGGCCAGCGTATAGGTGAAGTATTCCGGCGCCAGGGCTGCCACCACGCCAAAGATCACCTGGATGACCAGCGAGGCAAAGAAGATGGGCTTGCGCCCGTGCTTGTCGCTCAGCTGGCCAAAGATGATGCTGCCCAGCAGCACGCCCAGCATGAACATGGAATCGCTGCTGGCCGCGAGAAAGCCACGTCCGCACACCAGGTTGAACTCGGTGACGGCGCTGTTCAGGTACTTGCTCTGGTCGTAGATGTAGCGAGTGCAGCTCTGGCTGCTGTTGCTCAGCCGATGGTAGCTGCCATTGGTGTAGGCCACCTCGTAGTAGGCGCAGCTGTCCTTCTCCGGGTATGCGAGCTGCTGCAGCTGCGCCGGCAGCTCGTACCTGGCCCCCTCCAGATCCGTGGGCAGCGCGCACCGGAACTCCGGCTTGGCGAGCAGAAACACCCCGGCGAGCTTGTGAAATGCCACCGGTATGGAGGTCAGACAGATGAGCACATAGATGATCTTCTGGTAGCGACCAAAGTCGCCCAGCTGAACGATAACCTCATCGTAGCCCATTGCTCAGTTGTCCGACTCTCGACTGGCCTCTAGCGCAGCTCGTCAATCACTAAAAGGTTTCGCTACTCTCCGCTCTGGTGCTCTGCGGTTCGGTTTCTCTGCTTTCTTCGTCGGATTCCCGCTCGCCAATTAACGCTTGGGCCAGCTGTGACGGTGACGTGTACTTTGTACCCCGCCGGAGGCGGACGCAATTAAGAGAGAGAGAGAGAGGGCAAGTATAATTGTCTCATTGGCCGCAACACGTGTTGCCCAAAAGTTTAGCAAGAACTGCCGATTCTGAGCGAGTTGCTGGCGATATGTTGCAATTCTCTGAAGAATCGAGCGACAGCAAAAAAATGAATTTGAATTTTTTTTTTTGGTTTTCGTTAGGTTTTGGCCCGCATGCGGCAAATGCGTCACGTTTGCCCGTTGAACTAAGCTGCGCGATTGAAGGCCGACGAAAGACTAAAAGCCGACAATACAATACGATGTGCTTGGCCCATATACTGGCCCACAGCCGAATGGCCGAGTATCCATCATGGCAGGCGCCCGAAGATATGACACGCAAAACCCAGCAAGCGCGAGTGAGACGGCGATAGTGGGAGAGAGCGCAACAAGAATTGCGCTCTGTTTGTATCGAAGAAATTTATCCAGCCATTAGAAGAGAGTGTGAAAGGGAGGGGGCGAGGGAGTGCACGAATGAGTGGAAGAGCGGGTGCCAAGGAGAGAGCGAAGCCGGCAACAACAAACTTAGCTACCCTATAAGCATGATTACTATTAATGCAAGAGGGGTTTCCAACCAGCTTACGCATTAAGGTATGACGCATCACGCGCATAATCACATGTTCACATATCAAACATACACACACACACACACACACACGTACATATAAGCAGATACTACATATGTGTAGTATATGTATGTACATACGTATATACATACATACAATATAGTCAAATACTTTAGACAAAGTACGCATTCACGTATGTACATACATACATATACATGTATGTACGTAGCTGTATTTGGAGAGTCTGCTCCATTGAACTGTAAAAATAGCAAAATTGCTTCTAAAGCTCAACAATAATATTTGCATAATGCCTTAGGAGCAATGCGAATAGATGAAAGTTGTCAACAATTCAGCAAATCTATCAGAAATATTTCTTTTATGTATCCCAATCCTGAGTTTTATGTATGTATGTATGTATAAATATGCTATCGAATATCAATGCAGTCATGCTCAAATAAACAAAATTCTGATATCTACCCTGTAGTCTGAATGGTCGTATCGACCATATGCATGAATACATATGTATGTACCTCCGTTATGTAGATAGCGCCTGAAGACTTTTTTTGATAGGAACCGAAGTTCAATTTGCAAAAGCAAATCAATAATGTTTTATTTAAAATAAGAACTTAAAAGACTGTATAGTATAAGCCTAATATTATCAAAATCTATATACCAGTATATCAGCTAAAAATTCCAATGCTGATTGTACGCCTCGCTCATATATAAAAGACTTCAGCGGTGCACCTAAATAAATAACGCTAATCTGTTCTCGAGTAAGAGGTGTCGTATTGTCGTTAATTTGTTTTCCTTAGTTTTCGTTTTACTCTACACACTCAAGTAAGAGGTATCATTAGAAAAAGTTTATTCTTTCACCTAGTCGAGGCTCAGAAATAATTTAAGTAGATCCCAAAGATAAGTGAGACACTCCAACTGCATTTGTTTGCTTGATTGTCAACTAAAGGGTATCATTGAGTCGGTCATCTGCAGTAAGTAACTTTTTGCTCGAACCACTCTCAGACATTCTCTCAAATAAATAATGCTAAATGGTCTCGAGTTGCCGCAGGTTTTCACTTACGCCGGGGTTCATTTAACTCTATGTTTCAATTGGAATTTGTCAACGGCAATTATTGTTTTTTTTTTTTTTATGGGAAATCAATTGAGTCGAAATGTCTGAAGAATCACGCTGTAAGGCTGTACCAGGCGAGAATCGTACGATACGGTCGCCATTGGAGCCAAACAGACTCAATTAGATCCAATTAGAGATCCAATTCGCTGACGAGTCGCATGGAGCCGAAGACAAAGGAAGACGAACATAAACAGGTTGGGCCGTACCAGAAAATGCTGGAACTCCAATTGGAGTTTTTGAGTGAAATCACAAAGAAGATGAAATGCCTGAAGGCAAATAATGTTGCTCTTGCCATAACATCTCCCCACATTTTTCTTCTTCTCTCTACAGCTAATTAGGCACAGAGATCAGATGATCAAGAGCAGAGCCAATGGCCGGGAATCCGCCAAGTCAATTGAGAGCAACATTGCAACACTATCTTAAATTCATCAATTGCTCATGCGTCCCGATTTCGACATAAACAACATGAGTTTGATAATCCCCATGGTCAAATCGCTGGACAAACTGGAATCTTGAGTAGTTCAGTCAATGCAGATTTGGCCAGAATACATTTTGTATGCAAAAATCTTGCATTGCCTCATAAAATGTTGCAACACGCAGAAAAACTGGTTAGAAAAACTCTCAATTTTCATTGCAGCCTTTAAGGCTTTGTGATTATTTAACTTATTACGACCAATAAATGTCAAACTGTATAAAGTTTCATACTTTAAAATACATATATACATTAAAAAGTAATATAAATTCAGCCCAATGTAATCTAATGACATTTTAGTCAGCTTTAATAAATTCAAACTTCGATATACCGCGTAAAATACTGTAGATCACACATATCGCATATCATAATCGGCTATACATCGATTTCCCTGTACACAAATGTGTCTACACACAGCCAAATGCCTCAGCTATTACGGCAACATGCCGTATTCTTGCCGCATGCTCTTGCTACATGCTGCCAATCAGCTGGATATACAGCAACATGGCAGCCAATGCTGAATGTTGCGCAACATTTTCACACATTTTACAGCACTGTATTTTTTTTCAAATATCAAATTTATTATCGGCTCTATCGATATTTGCATGCCATTTTGAGTTGCGCTACGATAACGATATGTCGAATTGGACATCGCGGGCAGTCGTAAGATAAACATCGAACGCTGCGGTCGGTGCGCGCACTTGGCGCAGTTGTACACGAGATCACATGAAATTTTAGTTAATAAACAACATACTCTATTGAAATACGTCAACAAAAAATTGTGTTCGAGGGCGTTTTTGCCTTCTGCAGCACATTAAACTGCTAACGGACAACATAAATTAAAGAAAGCCATAAAACGCAATTCGGCGCGTTCTTTGGCTCGTGTTATAATCAAAATTTTTAATTCGTAAACATTGGATTCATTATTTTGCCAAAACGGAAAGCAAGCGAAACAGAACGAGCGACCCTGATTACAAACAAAAAATCATAAAACACCGGCAAAACACTCCACAGCCGCGCAGCAGCAGCGGAAGCACCAATACAAACAGCAACAGGTAAGCGCAACGGATTACAGCAACAACAAAAAAAGTACAACAACAACGACGATGACAACTCGTATTTGCCCTTTCGGCCAAGCTGAAAAATTTGAGAGCGATGAGAGTTTTATCCGCTTCGTTTCTGTTCGTCGTATATGTGGATGGTTCTTATACCCTTTATACATAGTTAAAATGGGTATAATTAACTGAATGTTACAATAGTCAATAGACATATGAATGTATATTTACAATATATATGTAATGTGTGTACCACTTATAGATATACCACTACAATCTAAATGTCGCTCAACTTGACTCTTCAAGCTCGTATTTTATTTAGTGCTCATCTTTCGGAGATTATAAAAAAACATAAAAGTGTTGACTTAGGTCAAGAACTTTACGGTATCTGTAAATGAAAAAAATTATTTTTGATTTATCTCAAACTATAAAAGGGCTATCTGGTAGTCGAGCAATCTCAACTAAGTCGCGAGTATATTCTTTTGCTGCTGCTGCACAAAACGTGACCCTGAATCAATTGGAAAATTGGAATAGAAGGCGCAGTCGCGACATCCTTGTGGGGGTGAAACGACGGCAAATGTCAACAACAAGCAAATGCACCACCAACAGCAGCAGCTGTCTCACCCGCACACACTTGCACACATGCATAGATACATATGCTATATATAGACTGTAAAGTCAAAAGGCAAAGCAGAAGGCTGGAAACTGGAAATGTACATAGATATGTATGTGTGTGTTTGTTTCGACACGGGCACGGGCAACGCGTATGAAAACATAAAAATCATTGGCCCAGGGCCATTTTAATTGCTTGCGGAAACGAGAGTTACCAGCGCCCAAGGCTGGAAGGAGCAAATGTCCACTCGTTTGCGTTTGCTTATTCCAGGCACATTTTGCAATTTAATTGTATTCTTTGGAAATCATCTCTACAGACGTGACTAGCTCCTCGCGTTTGCGCGTGTCCATATAAACGAACAAAAAGCAGGCGCAACTCTTGTAAAACTCTCTCATTCTCTCACTCCTTTGCTCTCTCCAAACACATACGCTACACAGATACGTTTAATGCGCAGCAATACACAGACACACACCCTTTGTACTCAGGAGAGAAGTGCGCGCTAGTTTGATTTGCTCTAGACACGAGCAGCTAAAGCACGGTACAAACACGACTTGTTTAAATATTTATTATTTATAGTTACTTGGTTAGTTAGCTTTTTATTATAAAAAAAAAAATAATAATAATAATAGTAATAATTAACACAATATTGCAAATTTTAATTTTTAATACTCTAATAGACATTTTTAAAAATTAATAGCCTTTTATGTATTTTTTCGATTCATATTTACAGTCTGCATTCAAGTGCAAAACAATTTTACTCAAATCAAACATACAAAAACTTTTCATTTTGTGCAGATTCTTTGTTTTACTTCGTGCTACGATAGGTAAACACGACACACGCCCAACTCTAAAAGAGAACCCACACACACATACATACAGTTTTTTGCATATATTTTGGACAGCTTTGGGTATAAACATATTCGCAAAGCGTGCATTTTTGAAAGCCAATTAACGGGTTTAGCAGTACAGCAAAAGCAATTTTTGCATATACATACATATTTATATACGTATATATATATATGTATGTATATTTGTGTTGTTTTCTTTTTTTTTTTTTGTCTGTCAATCCAGTGGATTGTTGTATCTGTGTGCCGCACGCGTCACAGCGCTGACACTGCGAACTCGTTACTAAAATGCGATCGTCAATTGTCGAGATACATACATACATACATACATAGATCCTTTCAGTTTAGGGTGGACAGCTGCCCGAGGAACTTCCGCTAGCCGAAAATTGCTGCTGGTCAGACAACAATGGGCTCTTAGATCCGTGAGAGATGCTCGTTAACCGAATACTCAGCGCACCGCCCCATTCAAGACCATTTAGAGTGCTTGAACTTGTGTAAATTTGCATATAATAAAAGTGAAACATCTGTGGGCCATAGTGAAAGTTAGTAGATTAATTGGCCCCTTTGTTTCCTAGACTCTTAGATTAGCATATTACCCAGATATATGTACATATGTACATACATGCACATACATATCTATGTATGTATGTATGTACATTTATTTTTCTGTCTGTGTATTTTCTTGCTCGTGCTTTTCGCATTTCGCTTTTGATGCAGACGCAAACTTCCGAACTAGATTTACCTTATCTACATATTTATCCAATTTTCCATTTAAATTCATCTTAAACACACAAAGCATAACGGCTTATGTGAAAATGGGCTTTGGGTTATATAAAACAACATCGAAATGCACAAAAATATGAAGCTGTTAAATTAACATTAATATTTTAATATATCTTGTTTAAAGATACATTTTTAATGTGGAGTAGATATCTTGATTAGATTAAAACAAAAAGAAAGCATAAAATACATTTGAACAACTTTTGAAATGACATTTTATTTTTAATTAATTTATGATATTTTCATAGTTTTATATTTATATCAATAATACTTGTAGTTCTTTTTCGTATTTTTGGGAACTCCATTTTTCGCACCTGCATTTGCCTT
The DNA here is from genome assembly GCF_054131105.1 of Drosophila navojoa. Lineage (NCBI taxonomy): Eukaryota > Metazoa > Arthropoda > Insecta > Diptera > Drosophilidae > Drosophila > Drosophila navojoa. Next base: position 7,611,150 of record NC_142890.1, on the reverse strand, counting down.
TTTCAGTTATTTTCGTATATGCTTCTTCTTTATCTATCTGCAAATATCCCGTATCTTGATTTTATGTACATACGGGCAACCATCAACTGCCTCATGATAGATAAGATTAAAGAAATTGATAACGGGTTAGTCAACCCGTTGTCAGTCGACAAGCGCAGACACAAAGCTATAAGTATATATGTAGCTCACAAATTTGACAAACATCGAAATGGCTAATAATTTTGCTTAAGTACAAGAGCTTTAATCTACTACAACAATTTAAAAACTAAAGCTAACTGCGTAGACTTAAAGAAACATATTAAATATAGTAAAACAAGTTTCTGGAGTCTAATTTTCTATAGATTTTCGAATCAAAGAGTTCTGATACTCTCAATTTAATAAACATTAAACCTTAAGAATAGCATATTTATTGTAAGATTCATTTGCTTGGAGATTTATAGATTTATAGGCCTTCGACTTATAACTATAAAATATTTTCACAAAGTATACAAACTTAATGCACTTTTAATTTTAGAAAAAGAGTGTACTATTTTAGTTCTACTAGCTACAAGTAGAACCGGGGACTCATCATTCAAATTGAAACCAATAATAATATTCAGTATAGCCGGCTATACTAAACATGACAACAAAACACAGCTGGAAAATAGCCTGCACAGAGCCATCGACACCCTTTTCTCTGTCAAGCCAATATGGAAAGCAGTTAAAATACGCTATAAGAAGAGCAATACGAGCATTTGTTTATTTACGTTGAGAAGTGCACTTGGCAATATCTGCAGGCCCTGTTTATGACAGCTAAATGCGTCACACACACACGCACCCACGAAATTTTAATGAAACTCAGGCATATGCCATATGGAAAATCTGTGAACATATGTGCGACAGCAGTGGGAAATGCATAAGAAAGATGGGCCCCAAGCGAATTCATCAGTCGTTGATGGGGATCAAACGCAAACGGCAACAACACTGATAGCAGCCTGCCTGCCTGCAGTTATTATTTTAGTGCCCTGAACCCTAAAGCGAGTTTGGTTAAATCTTTGTACATGGCAGAAGAAAATATTGTTGTTTGTACTAAGTATTTACATATGTATATAATGCATCGATGCCATTTTTCAGATTCTCGGAATCTCTTAAGTACTCGATTAAAACCAATATTAATCATCAGTTTAACACATCTGAAACGTTTCAAGATCTATAGCTATCAGTACTTTTCCTTTTGATCAAGATATATCCTAGCATCTTCCATTGAATGCTTTAGGAGTATTATATTTGATTTATTAGGAACGCGTGTAGCACTCAGGGTATCTCCTAGTCGAGAGCTCTCCACTTGTACTGCCTGTTCGCTTTCAAACTGAAAGTCTCAACGCCTGCCTCCTTAATGGTTAATTATTTCACTTTTTGATTGTTTATTGCGTGCTTTTCCTGTTTTTTCACTTTTATAATTCAGCTAATTTGATTGGTTGGCTTCACTAGCTACCGAAACATAGCAAATCTTTCGTGCATTTGCAGCACAATTTGAAGGTGAAGTCGTTGAACTTGGAAAAGGATTGGGGAACTACATACATAGTTATTAAAAAATATATTAGGTTAAACTATGCGAAATGTTTTGTTGGCCAAAAAAAAAAACAAAAACAAAAGCAAAAAAAAAAAACTAAACCAACTCGAAACGAGCTCGTTTTGTTTTCTGTATATTTTTTAGCTGATGTGCGCATGCGTTCGCTGCTTTACGGTACAGTGAACTCTGCCCCCCGCCGTTGCGGCGCCGAACCGTGCTGCTGAAATCATGTTCCTGTTAAGTTTGGGCCATAAATTTTACAGCTGCAGCGTTCTATTGTCGCAAACGTAATTGCTTTTCGAGCATTTCCTCTCTGCGCAGCTTTTCACTGAGGTTTTCCAAAACACAACTTGGGGCTAGTTAGCCGCATGACTCATCATCAAACGCTGACAGCGCAGATTTTTCTACACTCCTCCATATCTTGCATCGAGTATATTCGTTCTATGTGTAGGTGTTTGGTTTAATGTGTCTCCCAACTAGGGACTTGTGCTACGATTAGCATACTCGGATCAGAGCCTTGGCTATTTGTGTTGAGAAAGACAAATGTCGAAAAAAGTTGCTCAGATAAAGTCATATATCTAAAGTCCATTATAGGATAATTATCTCTTTCAGTTCTAAAGACTTATTTTATAGATTTATTATATAAAAATTGTATATTCAAGCTTAGTGAGATCATGGCCATCTTCAATAAATTTTTGCAATTGAATGATCTACATGAGGCGTGGCAAATATGTATAAATTCTGCTCGTATTTGCTGTTTTTGGATGCTGAACGAGCATGATGCAGTCGAGTGTATCCCAATTCTAAAGAGCTTAGCTTTTGTAATATTGTTTTATTCGCTGATTTTGTTGCTGTGTTGCAGCTGGCAAACAAGTTGAACTGGTTGCTCACTTGCCACCAGTGCAAGAAGAAGACAAATCCGTGCAACTGATATGCGCAGTTGCATGTGAATTGTGCGACTGTTGCTGCTGCTGTTGCGGTTGCCTCTGCCTTTGCCTTTGCCTCGATTCTTGTGAGCCCCCGCGTTGCGAATCAGGAACCTGTCGCTGGACACTGGCACCGTTAGCGTCCCTGAGCCTGACTGGTTGAACTTGATATTGAAACGCACTGAACGCTAAGGCTGAAACTTGTTTTTATAGCCACGCAAAGCTAAAGCCAGAGTCAGAGCCAGAGCCAAAGCAATTCAATTACCATTGCTATGGTTGAAAGAGCGTGCTGATAATTAAATTCCAGTGAAATTCTTTCTATTTATATCCCAGAATACATTGAAAGTGCGCAAAGAGGATTTCTTTTAAGATATACGTAACAGATGAACAGTTGGCAAATTGGATGCGTTCATAAAATATTTATGCTTTTAATTAGAGCTAATAAGCTAATAGACCTGTTTCTGTTTACTGGTCTGAATATGAGTCTAATTTCTTATAGGAACTCCAGAAAGAGTTAGTTATACAGTTAGAATTTCTCTTCTTAGACTTCTATGTATGACCTTTTTCTGGAATATTTATGCTAGATTTGCTGAAATATTGATCCTCTATGCATATTTTTTTATTCAGCACTTCATCTATTATCTATTATAGCTCTTGTGAACTTTTTATGTATGCGTTCTCTCTTGCATATGTATGGTTGATCTACAAACTAAAGTCAAATACGGCTGTCAGTGCGTCTCTCCGTCTGACTTTCCCAACTGTAGTACTTTTATATAATTTCAGAGCTTACTAACGCTCTATGCCTATCATTTCTTCACTACCCCTTTTAGCGCTTTGTCATCTGATTACGAATAGTATTAGACGCATAAAATCGTTTATTGATTCAACAGTTTTCCACTTTATGTTCAATTTGTGAGTTTCAATTAAAAGCAGACAATGAAAACCAAATGCTCATAATATATTAGTAATGCATGCATTAAAACATTAAAAATGATGAGACATGTTTTTGAAATCACTTTAAATTGAGTGAATTAACCATTTGGCTTGACGCATATCAGAGCAGAAAGTGAACAACTCTATCCATGCGTCATGGACTTCTTAGATGGTTTACGCCGTTTTCTGATATAACTATCCTATATGCTATCCTATAAATTCTCGTCTGCATGCAAAACTTCAGCTCAATTGTGTTGCAAATTCTATTTTGTTAGCTCGCTCTGACGTTGCACAGTTGCTCGCTTCTTCAAGCTCTACTTCAGGGCTTTGAGCTATTGAAAATGTCGCAATTATTACACAATTTTCAACAACTCTGTTGTTGTTATTGTTGTTTTTGTTGCTGTCTTTTGAGCTCTGCTTTTTGTATGCCACAAAGCAATTGAAATTGTTTCTCTGACGTTGAAAGAATGGGAAACGAGCTTGGTTAGCTCTGGGTTATGAAATTATGGCAATTGTTTGGCTTTTTCTTTGCATGCAATCATCTTTTTTGTACAGCTAACATATACATATATATACGGGGAAGTGTCACATATAACTAGGGTATACATCGCAAAATGGGCCAAAGTAGAAGCCAAAAGCAAAAGCAAAAAGACAAAAACCAGAAAGAGATACATTGTCAATGTTGCAACAGCGCTGTCACGTGTTATGGAAAATCAATTCACGAATTCATTGCTCATGGTTATCTAAAAGAAATGGATATCTAATAAAGGGCAGCTCTCTTTTGATTGCTTCGCTGTTGAAATTATTTTAATTTGTCTACAAATTAAAGCCTTAATCAAATCTATATGAAATGAATGCATCGATGATCTTTCAATCAATCGAAATCAATGAAAAGAAAGGAAACAAACAACAGCGCTTGACAAATTGATTTTTCAGCTAAGCTCAATTCAATTTTCATTTCTATTTAATCACACACGAGGGTAGTCTGAAAAATTATCAAAGAAAACTAAAACCTGTTTTAATTTAAATTTGTACTTGCTGTTGAGTTACAAATTTGTCAGACTGCCCTCGTTCAGTCCATCAGGCTAAAGCCAACTACACCGTTAGTTAGTCTTCGCATCTTTTTTTTAGCCATGTTGTTTTGTTGTCGCCCGAACTTGTTGTGGCGCAATGCAACAGAATACATAACAAAGCACACGCCAAAACAATGGACACATAACGAACAGAGAGCATGATTATTAATTATTCAGAGTCAACGGCACTTGCTGGCCTTTTGTTGCACACTTTGGTGTTGGGCTTGGTTTTTTGGCCTTTGGTCAACCGGAAGGCGTTTCAATGGTAGAATGACTTCCATTAAATAGCCCTTTTCGGGCTCTCCGACGGCCAACAACTGCAATTGCAGTCAGGTGGCCGTAAATAATCTTTGATGAATCATCTTTCGAGCAATCAGTTCCAATGCATTAACAATATTTTTTATAAACTGTATTTATAAACTTTCATCGTGCTGCAGTAGATACATTTAACATGCATAATTCACCCAACATAATATAAAATATTTATTTAAGAAGAATTAACTAGCAAATTCAAACCGCCAGAGCATAATAATGTTGTTTTATTTAAAATAATAAATTTAGAAAAAATAAAAAAGTAAATCTCCCGACTTGTCAGGTGTGGGGTTCGAACCCACGCTCTCTCTCGAGAACCAGAGCTTAAATCTGGCGCCTTAGACCGCTCGGCCAACCTGACTTGTTGAACGGGTCTGTCTAAACGTGCTACATAAGCAGCAACGCCGACAGTTTTCACAAATGTATGTTTGCTTACACGCACACAGCTCACTGAGGGTAACTGTTTGATTGTGTGAGTGAGAATTGTTGTTGTAGAGCATCAATTGAATGTCTGCCTGTGCGCATTGATGCTACACATACAATTTGTTTTTGGCATTTTTGGTTTTTGTTGATTTTATTTGTATATAGCAAATTATAATTTTTAAAAATAATATTTATTTTTTTATGCATTTTAAATAAAAGAATTTTATAATTCATACTCATTTGTTCATTAGCGGAGCATGAACCGGCTATTTTTATATTACGCTCTCACACTAAGAGCGCTTTTGTTGTACTCTGTATTTATATACATACGTGTATACATACATATGTAGATTGAGACAGCTGACGAGTGAGTATATTCTATGCTTCGTTCCTCCCTTTGACACAGCGGGAGTTAACCCTCACGCTACAAACGTTTGTCGTAGCATAGCACAGCACGTTGCGGTCGCCCTCTCCGACTCTTGTTCACTCTCTCTCTCTCACACAGCGTTTCACTAGTATAAGTGCCGCCTTCTGCTAGCCGCCTGTTCAATTGTTGCTTTCACACAAAAAGCTTTCCGAAAGCTCTTTTGCTTTGTTGTTTTTAGTACGCGTTCTTATGCAAATTATACGTTAATTTTCAAATTTGCAGCCGAAAGTAATTGACGCAAAGCTTTCGTAGATTCTTACCTATACTTGCATGCTTACATGCATAGGGATCACCACACACACACACACAAACAAACAAGTATATAGAAGCATGAACGCCTGCTATTCGTAAACAAATGCTGTTAGAATCCCCCTTTTTGAGCATCTCTCAAGCAGCTGTTGCGCTAGTGAATAACTCAATTTGAATCGTTGCAATGAGAGACGCTGAGACGCGGGGGCGCCGCGCAAATTATACCGGAAGTTGTTATGTCATGCCAAGCTGCACTGTCATTGCATTTTGTTAGTGTGCGTGTATGTGTGTGTATCTCTGGCCTTTGTGCGTCTCCGTTTTCTGTTGCCATTGCTTCCTGGTGGCGACTCCAGCCGCACTTCAGCGAAGTGTTACAATTTTTGCCATTGTTTGGAGCTTCAATTGGAGCATAAACAGAATGCAGTGCAACTCAACTGACAATTTAACCGGCGCTGACACGCAAATGGAATTATTACTGTGCCACCCACAGCCACCCGCACATACATACACACACACACACACACACACACACACACACACACTGACACACGGGGCACAGCCATTGTGGATTCGGCGCAGTTAACGCTTAAGCGTATCGTTTACGATATGTGATGCGCAATAACAACAACCCCGGAATATCGTACACGAACATCCTGCCCCGTTTCCACACAGAATCCGCAGACGCATTTAGTGCAATTCGTGAGCTCGTCGACTGCAGTCGCATCGCACGTGGTTCGTTTGCGGGTCATTCGGCAATCGGGGCGGGGTTGGTCAAAGAACTCGGTTACTGGGTGAAAACTACAGCAGCAAAAACAACAACAACAACAGCATCATCTAGTGTAATAAGATCTAGATACATCGAATGCCGTCAACACGTACAGAAAAACAAAAACTTTGCCAGCTACAAATAATTTATGCATTTTGTGTGGAGCAAGACGCAATTCTCCATATCTCAATCTGTGGCTCATCTGTTGTCGATGCCGTTGTTGAGGTTGGTGCGTAATGTAGGTCAGCAATAGCCGCAAATTGTGCAACAAACATTTCGCGCTTTTCCACATGCAACTAATTGTAATTGAGATTGTGGCAACCCAGCGAGAAAAGCGAAAACAAATTTCCGCTTGAAATTATCCAACAGAGCGAAAGACAGACGGCACAGGGGCAGAAGTGTGTGCGAAAGTGTAATGCGGCGCAGCAAGTGAAAAGTGTTTAATCGATAGTGAAAATCAAGAAGAGTGAGGCAAGCAGCTGTCAAGCCTGCACCGAATATCAACAACACCAACACACACAGACACACACGCGCAAACACCCATATGTTTACACAGTGAGACGGTTTCAGAGTCCGGGTCAACCCCCTTGCAAATATACTTAGCCTTAGTTCAAAGTGCACTCAACTGCAGTCCCTTCTGCCGACTCAACCCCTAGGCAGCCCAAGTGCATTGCACTGCAAATTAACTTATTGAGTCCCTCACGCACAAGTACGCCAAATAATAATGGATTTTTATAGCAACAACAACAGGCAGCAACATGATCCCAACACTGGTAAGCTTCATAATAAACATTGCAATTAATTGGCGCAACTTTAATAAAACCCAATCTTATCTGCTGCCCATTGAGTATAATCTCTGTGGTCATTGCAGTTAATTTTAAGGGCAATAATAGTTAACTAATAATAGCAACAATTAGCGTTCTACAGACAGCAAATTTTATGAAGGGTTTTTTTTCGCAACATACGTATATTATAAATTTTGAAATACATTTGAAATACATTATTTTAATTGCGAAACTCAAAGCAAATTTTTATTATAAACTGAACATTAAACTAAAATCATTCGATCAGATATTATTATTCATTTTTGATTTGTTAGTTAAGCCCATTCAAAGAGTTTGTTCGACTAGTAGACACTGCTTAGGCTCTTTGCTGGAACGAAAGTGCAAAATTGAGATTAGATATTGAAAAGGAAGAAAACAAATACTGTCTAGGTTGTATTAAATAATACGTAAAGCAAGAAAATGGATCTCAAACGCAAAATTCTATATTATTTATATAGATAGAGAGATATAATAGCTCTATCAAATCAGCATTACATAGTCTGGGCCACACCCTCTTCTGCCTTGTAATGTACTTGTTACCATCGTAATAATTTCCAATGGTTTCACAGCTATATAAAGGCTAAAAATTGCATAGACAACTTTTACCTTGTTTACAGTACTTTACGCTGCTTATCAAGAACCACACTAACTCTTTATTAAACCTTATCGCCTACAAAGCCAGCGAACAGCTGATAGATAACAACTTCAATCAGGTGCATTGGCCTGATATTTTAACAAAAAGTATCAAAAATTCACAAAGTGAATACTAAATGGGATTGTCTCTCGCTATTCAAAATAAAATCTCATGAAGCACTTTGGCTAATGCAGCAACAAATAAAATGCGCGTGCCTTCAATTACAGTAATAAGTGACTAGCACGGCTGACTACGGCACGCAACTTGGGCTGATTCACTTGGCCAGTGTGTATTGGGGCGGCAAAGGGCGAGACGATGAGCATTGCGGCGATGATATCACCGACCCCAAGCAACAAGGCACACACACACACACACACACACATATTCGCATATTCAGTAGTCGCTAGTCTATGCATTGGCTGGCCGCAAATCACGTCGACCTGGCTAATTGGCTGGCTCCAAAAAGGTATTTATGCTGCTCAGATTACGCATGCGAGGCGGTCAAGAAACCAGGGCCCGGCCCGGCCCGGCTCGGCCCTGTTTGAATAAGGCTTAGACAGTCGTGCAGCCCCGGCGGCTGCAGGTGTCATTCATTTAAGGTGCGCAGAGGCCAAAGGCTTCACATTTCATAAGCCTTTGCCGTTCGTCTTTCACGGTGCTTCAGCATGACGTGGACGTTTCTCTTCAAGCTTTGCCGCCTGTCTTGGCCATTGTCAATGTCGCCCTCAAGCACTTCCTCCGTCATCAACTCATTTATGTTTTTCTACTCCTTCTGCTGCTGCTTCTTCTTCTTCTTCATCATGGTCGTTTTTTTTTGTTGCTCCGGCCACACTTGGCTGCTTCTGAGACCTGCACGCAGATTGTCTCCCATTTCCTTTTCTGCTATGCATTGCAATCCCTGACAGAATGCAGCTAGGCAGCTTCGTCTCTACATAAACGGCCATCAAATGTTGCATTCATCACACACACACACGCACACCTTGGTGCAAGCTTCTTTTGTATGTGTGTGAGTCTTTTTTTGCAATTTGTAATTTATGCCAACGTCTCATGCAGAGCAGCGCGCAGAGATTCAAGTGCCAGACAAATTGTGGGCACAGAGGCGACTACTTCAAGGCGTCATCATTGCCGTTGCTGACATGCATACAAAAGAAGCGAGTCAAGTTCGGGCAAGACATGGTTGGTGGACTATACGCATACCCTGCAGTCAAAAGCTTGATGTAGTTTGCATAGCTATTTAACAAATTTTGGATAAATTTGTATATTCTTAGCCAAATTGATCAATTTTATATACTCTCTTATGCAAGGCTATGAATATACCCTGTATTAAGATAGGCTTAACGTTTGGAAAAATAAAATTAGATAATTTTCAAATATTTAGTAAAATATATGTATATTACTAGAATTCTATAGTTATATACATATTATATAGACAATATATATTTTATATACCTCTTATAAATCGAATGAATTTTAATCCATTTAAAACTTTCTCGCATCCTGAAAATAATCCTTAAATGTTGAGCAATTTTAAATGCTCGAACCCTTATCTATTCACCTAAAAACTATAAAAAGTATCAACCTAGGGTACTTTAAACTAAATATTGCCAGAATGTTTATTTTACTTCTTTCACTTAATACACACATATTAAACTCTATAAAAAAAAAATAATAATTACAGGGTATTCCAAACTGCATATTGCAAGTTTTGTGTTTTTCTTCCCTCGCTCTTGGCTGCATAATCAAGATTATGTTAAATTGCCTGCAAAATTGTTGTTAATTTGCCTTGCACATTATAAAGCGATTTCCAGAGACAAGCATAGGCCAAGTTCCACTTTCTATGTACAAACTGGGCTAATTGTGATGGATACGTTGCATTACATTTAATGTGTCCGCCCGATTAACACTCGCTATCAGCCTGGGAGTATTTGACAATTAAGCTGAAAAAAAAACAAAACAAAATATCTATGGAATGTATGGAAGACTCGATAATATCTCAATGCTAAATGGCAATGAAATTCGTGACACATTCCGGGTGGCACGAGCACGAACCAAACATTTCGAATATTGTTTTGATAAAAGCTCTTAACATGGCCAGAACTGTGAAGAACCTTAATGGAATAGGTCAAACACTGAGTCATGCGACAAACGTTATGCCAAAACCTCTCCATGTTTGACAATCGAGTAAAAATAAACTCAGAATAGATTAAATAGCTAAACGGTACTTTGTACAACAATGAGAAACAATTAGATTTGAGAAATACACCCACGAGCAGTTGCTCAGACACTAAACAATCTGTGTTTGCACATCAAACAGAAAAATACAAATAAAAAAAAAAAAAAAAAAAAAACTCGTTTAACGATCATTTAATAATTTAGCACTTTGGCAAATTTGTGTCTTAATTTATGCGCGAAGAGCTTAGCTTCCTCTCTCTCCCTCACACTCTTTCTGTGTTTCTGTATACAAATGATTTGCATTGTTCTACCGAAAACCCACTGAAATGCGAGACACCCAAAATGTCTCTAATTGAGTGTGTGGACCCCAGCCAGAGCCAGAGCCAGAGCCGAAACCCGTGGAACGAGAGAGAGACCCACCGAGCCATGCACCATTAACCCAGCACCGTAAATAAATGAATTTCACCTTGACGCCGCTGCTCAAAAGCTGTCCAACGTCATTGTCTAACTGAACCTCCCCATTTCCGTGCACGCAAGGGGCTGCTGGGGGGGCTGAGCCACTATGAGAGGGTGGGCGGGTGGCTGTAAGCGAGAGATTTGCGGTTTGAAATCGTATACACAGAACTTATTTGTTTATTTGCGATTGTTGTACGAACAGCACAAGGTCGACATTGTTAAAGGGGTATATCTCTCTCTCCCTCTCTCTCTCTCACACTATCTCTCTCTATGGCTCTTTCTCTCAGCCTAGCTCTTGATTTGTCAACACCTACACGGTTGGCGGAGCCGTGCTTATCAACATCACGACGCCCGTGAGTCAACGCATGACCAAGAAAGGTAACCTAGCAAACACATAGAAAAAAAAAAAAAAAAAAGTAAAAGAGAAAAAAAAAACAGACAACATAACAAAATAAGCGAAATAGGAAAAGAAACAGAAATTGCCACAAGGTGACAACGTCAGCGAGAGCGAAGAACAAAAGTCAAAAGAAGTAGTAGGGGAAAGGAGAGAAATGGAGAGAGAGAGAGAGAGAGAGCAAGCGAGCGTGAGAGAAGCATCAACGGGACAGGTAAAGTTTAATTGCTGAGAAATGCTCAACAAGAACTGCCATAAAACACCGGGCCGACCCGGCTAGCCAGCCACTGGCAACAGAGCGTCAAAACGGCCTTAATGACTGTTACTCGCATTCGCTAAATACGGCTAGACCGCATGGGTGGGAGGGAGATAGCAATGCACAGCGGATATTGGGGATGAGCGCGTGATCAGCAATGATAGCTTCATTTGAATGCATACATATATGGAGTATAAAAGTAGTAGTGAAAGTATTCATTCTATAATATAAACCAATTTAACAATTTTACTATATATGTATATATTTATGTGTATGTATAGTCTTTATTTTGATTTTTTACATTTTTGAGCAAAATTATAGATATATGTTTGTGTAAAATTTTGATATTGATTTAACAATATATAAATACATGTTGATTGATTTTTAGGAATCACTCTAAACCTACAATATGAGTTGAAAATTCAAATAAATTTATTACTATATAGACCGAATTTGAATATGCTTTTAATTGTTTACCTATCAATCTTGAATTTTCGCATTAAGACATATATATTTTCTAAAGAATTCATATATGAAATCTCTATATAAATAAAATATAAATAGTACAACTATTAATTACTATTCGACATATAATTCCTTTAATATAATTAATTTCGTGAGAAAGAACAGTAATCTTAAATTTATTATAAAGATTTGTATGTACATTATTATTAATAAAATATGTATATATACTTAAATAAATTTAAACAAATTAAAATAAATTCAAATAGGCATGAACTTTTTCACCCCTGCTCGTTAATAGAACTCGATTGTAATATGTTAATAAAAATTAATTTAATATTTTCCCAAAAGAAACCTGTCTCAACAATGCTCGTCGTGACACGATACTCTCAGTGACAATAGGCTCACCTCTAGCACTCGCAGCTCACCTGGCTGCGATCGACCGTTGCTGGTTGCTCAGTTGCTTTTGTGAACTCTGACGACGCGGCTCACAGTCAGAGCGTTCTTTGGCCGCCTCTTAACTGTTCAACGGTGTTAGTGTCGGCGGCGTTTGATAAGATTTTCCACATTGATTATTATAGAAAATCAGCAGCTTTATTTGCTAGTTGCTCATGCTAATAATCATTTAAATCATTTCATGTTCGTTGGCAGTGCGCAAAATGTTGGAGGACACCCAACTTGTTTGGGTGAGAGATCCCGTGGAGGGCTATATACAGGGTCGCATCACTGAAATCGGCACCAAGGAGTTCGAGGTAACGCCCATTGATCGCAAGTTTCCCAAGCGTACGTGTCACTACGATGATATACACTCATCATGTGATGGACCCCAGGATCACGACGATAACTGTAAGTATTACAAATCAAATACTCTAAAGCGTTGACTGTCTATATGTGACTGTAGTACGTATGTATGTGTGTGTGCGTGTCTTTGTTGTTTTTTCGGCTTTATCTATTGTGTTGCCTGTGTTTGTGAATAGAACGTGGTTATATAAAGAAAAAATTGGATATACAATAGACGAATACTGATTCGAAACTCGGTAAAAGTAGTAGATGATCTGTCTGCTATTTCCGTCAGCTGTTAGTCTGGCTATCTAGAGATTCTACAGATTCCAGTTAGATATTACAAACTAATTGCCTTTTAAATATATAGATATGTACATATGTATATAACGCTCTGTAAATATGTCGAGCAAAGTCAGTCACTTTTCTGACTATACCAAGCAGAACCAGATAAACCAAAAACTATTTTCCAGAGAAATTTCAACTCTCTTGAGATCAGCTGAGATACATATGTATGTAATAGGTATGTTCATCGTAATTGCTCAAGTTACAGCTAGACTGATCTCATGTGTTGTATTTTGATGCTCTACTTCTGGGCAAGATCGTATAACTTTATGGTACCGCTGCTTGTGGGCATTAAAAATCTTGTTGTTGTGATCGTTAGCTACGCTTGCGTGAAACAGTTGAGCGGTAAAGCACTTAAGCCTAACCCCCGACGACCCTCTCGACTGTCCTCGGGGTGAAAGTTGACTTGCAACTGAATTACCTGAAAAAACAAAAATGGGAATAAAACAATAAATAAACTCTACTTACTCCAAATTCCAGGTGAACTTATGCTGCTCAACGAAGCAACATTTTTGGACAATCTGAAAACGCGTTACTACAAAGACAAGATCTATGTGAGTACTTTAAAGAGAATATATGTACACATATATATATATAATCCGTTATCCATTACAGACCTATGTGGCTAACATACTCATTGCCGTCAATCCGTATCGTGAGATCAAGGAGCTCTATGCACCGGATACTATTAAGAAGTACAATGGGCGCTCGTTGGGCGAGCTGCAGCCGCACGTCTTTGCCATTGGTGAGCACTGTGCATGAATTAAATTCAAATCTTATTCTAATCCTTGATCTCTGCCTCAATAGCTGATAAGGCGATTCGGGATATGCGCGTCTACAAGTTGTCTCAGTCCATTATTGTCTCTGGCGAATCGGGCGCCGGCAAAACAGAGTCCACCAAATATTTGCTCAAATATCTGTGCTATTCGCACGACAGCGCTGGACCCATTGAGACCAAAATACTGGATGGTATGTGAAACTCATATATTATATATATGCATATATAATAATTGTGTATAATCCGCTTTTAGCCAATCCCGTGCTGGAGGCCTTTGGCAATGCCAAGACCACACGCAACAACAACTCGTCGCGTTTTGGCAAATTCATCGAGGTGCACTACGATGCCAAGTGCCAGGTGGTGGGCGGCTATATCTCGCACTATTTGCTGGAGAAGAGTCGCATCTGCACGCAGAGCGCCGAGGAGCGCAACTATCATGTCTTCTACATGCTGCTCGCCGGCGCTCCACAGCAGCTGCGGGACAAGCTGAACTTGGGCAAGCCGGACGACTATCGCGTAAGCATATGCTGGGCAGCTCCGATTCATCTCTTATTGTTGCTCACATCGCGTAATTTGCTCTCTTGCAGTATCTTTCCGGCTGCACGCAGTACTTTGCCAATGCCAAGACCGAGCAGCTCATTCCGGACACTCAAAAGTCGACGAGCCACCAGAAGAAGGGTCCGCTCAAGGATCCCATTATCGACGACTACCAGCACTTCCAGAATCTGGACGAGGCTCTGGGTCGTCTGGGTCTCTCCGATACGGACAAAATGGCCATCTACACCTTGGTGGCGGCTGTTCTGCACTTGGGCAATGTCAACTTCGAGGAGATACCCGACGATGTGCGCGGCGGCTGTCAAGTGGCGGAGGCATCGGAGCGTTCGCTGGACATCACCAGCCGCCTGCTGGGCGTCGATCCGGCCGAACTGCGTACGGCTCTGGTGTCGCGCGTCATGCAGAGCAAGGGCGGTGGCTTCAAGGGCACGGTTATCATGTAAATGCAATTTATGAATTCCATCGTTTCGTTTCCCATTAACCTCTGCTCCATTTGCAGGGTTCCTCTGAAGATCTACGAGGCGAACAATGCACGAGATGCCTTGGCCAAGGCCATTTACAGTCGGCTCTTCGATCGCATTGTGGCTCTGATCAACCAGAGCATTCCCTTCCAGGCGTCCAACTTTTACATCGGCGTCCTCGATATTGCCGGCTTTGAGTACTTCACGGTCAACTCGTTTGAGCAGTTTTGCATCAACTACTGCAACGAGAAGCTGCAGAAGTTCTTCAACGACAACATTCTGAAGAACGAGCAGGAGCTGTATAAGCGTGAGGGCCTGAACGTCCCAGAGATCACCTTCACGGACAATCAGGACATCATCGAACTGATCGAGGCGAAGTCGAATGGCATCTTTACACTGCTGGACGAGGAGTCCAAGCTGCCCAAGTCGTCGCCAGCTCATTTCACTGCCGAGGTGCACAAGTCGTGGGCGAATCATTATCGTCTGGGTCTACCGCGCTCCTCGCGCCTCAAGGCGCATCGCACGCTGCGCGACGAGGAGGGCTTCCTCGTGCGTCATTTCGCTGGCGCCGTCTGCTACAACACGGAACAGTTCATTGAGAAGAACAATGATGCGTTGCACGCATCGCTCGAGTGCCTGGTGCAGGAGTGCGAGAATCCGCTCCTCAAGCTGCTATTTCCATCCGGCAGCAATACCTCCGTGCGTGGCAAACTGAACTTTATCTCCGTTGGCTCCAAGTTCAAGACGCAGCTGGGCGAGCTCATGGAGAAGCTGGAGCAGAATGTAAGTGGCGAAACCGAAAATCCTAGCAGGCATTCATCTAATTTATCTATCGTACATCTCAGGGCACCAATTTCATACGCTGCATCAAGCCCAACAGCAAAATGGTTGATCGCCAATTCGAGGGCTGCCTGGCGCTGGCACAGCTCAAGTGCTCCGGTACCATATCCGTTCTCGAGCTGATGGAGCATGGCTTCCCATCGCGTGTGCTCTTCGCCGATCTCTATAGCATGTACAAGTCTGTGCTGCCGCCGGAGCTGGTTTCCCTGCCAGCGCGCACCTTTTGCGAGGCCATGTTCCAGTCGCTCAATTTGAGCGCCAAGGACTTTAAGTTCGGCATCACAAAGGTCTTCTTTAGGCCCGGTAAATTTGTGGAATTCGATCGCATCATGCGATCTGATCCGGAGAATATGCTGGCCATTGTGGCCAAGGTGAAGAAGTGGCTGGTACGCTCGCGCTGGGTCAAGTCAACGCTGGGCGCACTTTGCGTCATCAAACGTAAGTTATTTGTCCTCCAGAGATGTTGCCTTCAATTGACACATGTTTCCGTTTAGTGCGCAATCGCATCATCTTCCGCAATAAGTGCGTATTGACGGCTCAGCGTATTGCGCGCGGCTTTCTGGCGCGCAAGCAGCATCGTCCACGCTACCAGGGCATCGCCAAGATCAACAAGATTCGCACCAACACCCTGAAGACCATCGAAATTGCCAGCGGGCTGAAGCTGGGACGCGACGAAATTGTCGGCGGCGTCAATGATATATATAAGCAGATCGATGATGCCATTATGAAGATCAAGGTGAGCTACCTGTGTGTCCATGCATCATGTGTGTGCTGACCTCTTTCGCTCTATCCCCAGCTAACGCCGAGAATTACCCAGCGCGAAATCGACTCCATGTACACGGTGATCATGGCCAACATGAATAAGCTGACGGTGGATCTGAATAACAAGTTGAAGGAGCAACAGCAGGCGGAGGAGCAGGAGCGACTGCGCAAGATACAAGAAGCTCTCGAAGCGGAACGTCGTGCCAGGGAGGCGGAGGAGCAACGTTTGCGCGAGGATGCCGAAAACAAGCGACTGTTAGTGCTGCTTCATTTGCCAATTAAAAACAACTTCTTTAACGTTTGCCTTGATCTACAGCAAAGTCGAAATGGAAACCAGACGCAAGCTGGCCGAAGCTCAACGTGTGCGCCAGGAGGAGGAGGATCGACGTGCTGCTCTGGTGCTGCAAGCGCAGCTGGAGAAAGAGGCCAAGGATGATGCCAAGTACCGACAGCAGCTCGAGCAGGAGCGACGCGATCACGAATTGGCGCTGCGCTTGGCCAACGAATCCAATGGCCAGGTGGAGGACAGTCCACCCGTCATACGCAAGTATGTGTTTGCAAGCCCAAAAATAAGTGTTATATATGTATAGCATATATATAATGGATTAGGCACTTGTAGACATGGTGCAGGTGAAGAGAGAAATGTATAGGAGAGAAAGACAAATGAGAAAGCCTTGTTAAAGAGTGTGAGAATGTGAGATCTTGTTTAGCAAAATGTTTGTATATATGAGCTAGACTATTTATTATAATGATTATGTATCTATATCTATAAGTTTATGTATATGTATATTTGATGAAAACTCACCAAAACTTTCTCCCGTTCCCCCCTTACACGCCTACCTCTTGTACACCAACCACACCCCAACACACACAACCAACAAAACAAACACAGTGGTGGTCTAAGTGACGTGTCTCCCGTGGGTTCCAACAAACTGATCAGGTATAGCACACTTTATGATTTACTTTCATTTTATTGTTGTATCAAATTACAAATTATTCTCTTGCTTTCTAAAAACTGCTTTTACTCAATAACCAATTGGATTCTAAACAACAAAAACAAAATATCTTTTACCTTCTGCTTTACTTTTCTATATATTTATCTATTTATATTTGATGAACAAGTTTTTCACAAGTTGTGTCAAACATTGCTTCGCGATATTTGAATAAGTGAGTTGGTGCTGGTTTTTGACAACTTTTTCTAGCTACTAAACAAATAACTAACACTATACAAAAGTATCATTCATACTAATTAAATTGTAATATTTGTGATATGTATATTTATTGGCTTTTAGTTGTAGAACTTTTTAACATTTCCTAAAAACTCTTTTGTAATCAAAACTAAGCATTGAAATCCATCTATAACTCACTTTGATTTTTTCATGCTTTCCATTAATATGTAAAACAAAAAATTATTTAAGATTAATAAATCTGTTACATTCCCAGATCGGAGAACGTGCGCGCACAACAGCAAGCGCTTGGCAAGCAGAAGTACGACTTATCCAAGTGGAAATACTCGGAACTACGCGATGCTATCAACACGTCCTGTGATATTGAATTGCTTGAGGTAATGAGTAATTGTAACTGTGCATATGCCGTACATTATTATTCTTATATTCTTGTAATCCATTGCAGGCCTGTCGCCAGGAGTTCCATCGTCGCTTGAAGGTCTATCATGCCTGGAAGGCAAAGAACCGCAAACGCACCACCATGGATGAGAATGAGCGTGCACCGCGCAGCGTCATGGAGGCTGGTAGGTGTTACGCAGACTATTACAAAGGCCTTGCAGTTCGAGTCTACCAAACTGTCTTTTATAGTATCTTGAAGTACTATTAACTTCTTTCTAACCCTTTTGAGTATCGTTATCTATCGAGAGATATTATATTATATATATATAGATTTCCTTTCGAATACCTTTAGTCTTTCGATCACAAATCCTAAAGTATCCTTACCATATTATAGAGATAGAGATTATAGATTACAGCGATTTATTTTAGACTTTTTTCAAGTATTATCTGCTTGGCCTGTTGTATTTATTGCATCGCTTTAAATGTATTTTATAATTGTATTATATATATTTTCACAGCCTTTAAACAGCCGCCTATTGTGCAGCCCATACAGGAGATCGTATCAGCACAGCATCGCTATTTCCGCATACCCTTCATGCGCGCCAATGCGCCCGATAATAGTAAGTGCTAAAGAGTTCTTCGATTATAATTTATTAACCTTTTTCTATCCCTCTCCCTCGCTCAATCTCTCTCTGCTGTAGCCAAGCGCGGTTTGTGGTATGCGCACTTTGATGGTCAGTGGATTGCCCGGCAAATGGAGCTGCATGCGGACAAGCCACCGATCCTGCTCGTTGCCGGCACAGACGATATGCAGATGTGTGAACTGAGCCTCGAGGAGACCGGACTGACACGCAAGCGAGGCGCTGAAATTCTGGAGCACGAGTTCAATCGCGAGTGGGAACGCAATGGGGGCAAGCCGTACAAGAACCTGGGTGCTAAGCCGAACGGAGCTGGCATTTAAATCAATTCGTGAACGTATCGAAAGGATAGAAACCATTGGGAAAAAAGGAAATAAGATAAAGAAGAGAATAACCAACACCGTTTGACAAATCCAAATTTTCAGTCTAAACGAAATTCCATAAATATTTTTGCATAACTTTTGATAAGAACTACGTCCAAAAAATTTATGGTTATAATAGATAAAACATAAATTTATAAATGTCAACAGATCTTTTTTTTATATATGTACGTATATATCCATACATTTCAATTGCGAATGGATTTCGTTTTCATCGCTCAGCTTTGCATCGGTATTCCATGTACATGAGCATTTTTTTTTTCAATTAGTTAAGCGAGTGTCTAATACGCGATATAAACCCGGAAATGGCAAGTTGTATTTAGTATCTAATGAAATTCTATTTAAATGTGTATTTACATATATAATTGCATATATATTTTACAGTATTTTAAATTAAAAATTAAATGCTCGAAATATGACGTGTCTTTTCATGTGTTTTTAGGCAAATTTAATTAATGGATGAATGTGGAAACTTAATCTCCTATTTTTGTCAATTTGAATTTAGCGGCAAATGTGCAACTCAAAATTGCGCTTGTGTCAGTTTTGTTCACTTTTTCGATACTTATCGATAACTATTCACAATAGCTATGAGCTGCGTAGTCAGGTGGCAACCACGCTGCACGTGTGTTTGTTTACAAAAATGTCACGCAAAACATGGAAGTCTTTGGACAAGCCACCGCTTTCACAGCCCGTCCTCGAGGTGCTGGAGGGGTTTGGCTTTGATCTAATGACACCTGTGCAAACGGCGTCGATTCCATTGCTGTTGGCACGCAAGGATGTCTCCGCCGAAGCTGTTACGGGCAGTGGCAAAACGCTGGCGTTTCTCGTGCCAATGCTAGAGATTCTGCAGCGTCGGCACCATGAGACGCCCTGGACAGCAAAGGAGATTGGTGCACTGATCATATCGCCCACACGTGAGTTGGCGCGACAGATATCCGAGGTGCTTGCCCAGTTCCTGGCACACGAGCAACTGGAGCATCTGAATCAACAGCTCATCGTCGGCGGCAATAGCATTGAAGAGGACATTGCCGCTTTGAAGCAGCAGTCGCCATGTATACTGGTGTGCACACCAGGACGTCTGGAAGATCTGTTTCAGCGCAAAGGCGACGACGTCAATTTGGCTTCGCGTGTGAAGAGCTTGGAATTCCTGGTGCTCGATGAGGCGGATCGCCTACTCGACTTGGGCTTCAAGACGAGTGTGAACAACATCTTAGGCTATCTGCCGCGCCAGCGACGCACTGGTCTCTTCTCAGCCACACAGACCACCGAGGTAACTGACCTGATTCGTGCCGGCCTTCGCAATCCTGTGCTTGTCTCCGTTAAGGAGAAGGCTTCCGTTAATACCCCAGCGCGTCTTCAGAATTTTTACAAGATTGTGGAGCCAGAACAAAAGTTTGTCTCACTGCTGCAGTTCCTACGCTCGCCCACCTCCAAGACCGGCAAAGTTATGGTCTTCTTTCCCACTTGCGCCTGCGTCGAGTACTGGGCAGAGATGCTGCCGTCCTTTTTGCCCGATCGCCAGGTCCTGGGCATCCACGGCAAGATGAAGAACAAGCGAGCCAGTGTCGTGGAGCGTTTCCGCACCGAAGCAAACTCAGTATTGCTGTGCACGGATGTGTTGGCGCGTGGTCTGGATGTGCCTGAAATCGAGTGGGTGGTGCAATGGGATCCTCCGTCCAATGCTTCGAGTTTCGTGCATCGTGTGGGACGCACCGCTCGGCAAGGCAACGAGGGAAATGCTTTGGTATTCCTGCTGCCCACCGAGGATGCATATATCCAGTTCCTAAAGCTCAATCAGAAAGTGGAGCTGAGCGAGCTGCAAGAGGAATGCATTGAGGCAAACGAGGCAGAGCTGAAGTCAACGGTGGAGAAACTGCATCAACTGCAGGCCGCTGATAAAGGTGCCTACGACAAAGGCATGCGAGCCTTTGTCTCCCATGTGCGCGCCTACACCAAGCACGAGTGCAGCGCTATATTGCGACTGAAGGATTTGGATCTGGGCAAAATGGCCACGGCGTATGGACTGCTGCAACTGCCGCGCATGCCAGAGCTAAAGAACTACCAGGGCAATGGCTACATTGCGCCCAGCTTCGAAGTGGATCTCACCAAGCTGACCTACAAGAATGCGCAGAAGGAGCAGGTGCGCAAGCAGAAGCTGCAGACGTTCGAACAGACGGGCACTTGGCCGGGACGCCAAAAACAACACATGAAACGCACCGAATCCTGGGACCAGACAAAGAAGGCCAAGCTGGATGCCAAGTCCAAGAAGGAGCTGCGAAAGGCGAAGAAGCAACGTAAGCGTGAAGCGGCAGCAGCCGAGGGCGGGGCACAGCGCAAACGCAAGCAACAATTCACGCAGGAGGACCTGGAAGAACTGGCCAGCGATATTCGTCTATATAAGCGGCTCAAAAAGAAGAAAATCAGCGACGAGGACTATGACAAGGCCATGGGCATTGATGGTGCTGACGACTAGGAAGATGTATAGTTTAATGTAAATAATTAAGTGCACAAACAATAAACTAGAAACAGTTTGTATAAGCGACGATCGTTTAGTGTAGTTGCCCGTGCCGCACATACACATGCAAAGGGGACAAGAATAAACTTTTCACCACTGTCACACTCAACTCTTCGCACTTGCTCAACTGCACTTCCACTTTCGACGAGCATCGGGTGTCGATAGTTAATTCCAATGCATTTCCTCGAATACACGCATACATGCATACATATGCAAAGCGAACAAGCATAAACCTCTCACCAGAACTTTGTATTTGCTCGGCTGCTCTTGCGCTGTGCAGTGTGATCGAGACAGATGAGCACTATCTGTAAATTCCATAAATTCCAATGATTTTGCTCAATTTCTCTTTCCATTTAACGCAAGTATGGAAACCCTTAGCTGCTGCTAACAAGGCAGATAGCTGCATGCTCTCTTCTTTTTATATTCGCTCTCTTAATTGAATGTATTTAAGTACTTAATGCACAGCCGAAGCAGCAATGTAGGAAGAGAGAAGAAAGTTTGGGCTTGCTGTTCCGAAGACGTAAATATGTATGTGTGTGATTCAACACAATCGTGTTATTTCCTTTATTTCCAATTAAAAGAACTAAGATTTTTACTAATTTAATTTTATAAATGCTTATTTGGCAGCATCCTGATTGGTTGCTCCAGAGATAAATACCAGTAGGACTACAGGCACAATATACATCCAGTATTTAGCAAAGAAGCCCCTATTGTCGCGCACCTCGCCGCGCTCTCTGGCCTCACGCTCCCGCTCGAACTTCTGTATAAAACTGCCAGTGTCCGGAACCGGTGCCAGTTCAGCATGTCGAATGATAACATCAGAGCTGAAGTTTTTCTCGTTGATTTGCTGCGTATTCTCGGCGGTGCATTCTGAGATCTTTGGTGCTGGATCCTGGGAGGTAGTGATGCCCGTCACATAGCCATTGGGATCTAGAGATACCCATAGAACATCATTGAACTGGGCCAGCAGCAAACTGCACGCTTTGCTGGAAGTCAGGAAACGCTGGCTACCTCCATTGGGATATGTGACCGTTGCCCTCAGGCGATAGAATCCATTCTGGCGTGCCAGAACCTTCAGGCTTTCAAGCTCACTGTCCGTTAATGGATTCTGCACAACTGTCGAAAGTCCCGCATTGAGACTTGGTATTGAGATATTGCCGCGATGCGAGAAATGCTCTGGCCTGGTAGCTGACAAAGCATGGTGCAAATCAATATTTATCCAGCTATCATGTTCCAAGAAGCTCCAACCACTTGCAAACAAGCTGACCAGAACGATTAATAAATAGCTTAACTTTAAATGCATCTTCGTCAATATATTTTCTTTTTATTTACTTATTTATGTTTTTTTTTTTTTTTTTGTCTGAAAAGGCAATGTTTTTATAGAAGATTTTCGAGGGATGATTCCAGTAAATTACTTACGTCCGAATTTCTTTAATAAGTCATTAAACTGCAGCCCATATGATTTGCAGTATATTTCTATCGATTGAAACCGATGGTATTCGATTGTTGCTGTCAGAGTTGAGCGTCGATATATTAGCTCTCATAGCAATAGCAGAAATTTTAGCAGTATCTAAAAATTTGAGTGAGAGAATTGATTCAATGCCTACTTATATTTTAGTTTTTATTTTGTTCTTTTCATTTCGACTTTCCCGGCTGATCGGCAGATATCAATCGATTATGTATCGAGCACGTGGATTAATCGATAAGAGAGTAAACATGTTCTCAAAGACGGTGTTTTGGTAACACAGCTTAATCAAATATATTTATATTTTAAACTTGTAACTTGAGTGGATTCACGGTTCCACATAACGGCGGCTCAATGGGAAAAACGTCGAAGGATAAACGTGACGTTTACTATCGTCAAGCCAAAGAGGAGGGATGGCGAGCACGCAGTGCATTCAAGTTGATGCACATCAACGAACAATTCGGCATTTTGGACAGTAAGCCCTTTGATATATGTTCCCTATAAAAGAGATTCAGGCAGTCAATCATAAGTTCTTTACAGATGTGCAGCGAGCGGTTGATCTGTGCGCTGCACCCGGCAGCTGGTCCCAGGTGCTCTCGCGCAAGCTCTACGACTGCTGCCTGACTGACGACCAGAAATCGGAAGTGAAAATCGTTGCAGTTGATCTGCAAGCGATGGCGCCAATCCGTGGCGTTGTCCAGCTGCAGGGCGACATAACCAAGGAGAGCACAGCAAAGGCGATAATTTCGCACTTTAATTATGGCGACGACAAGAAGGCGCAGCTAGTCGTCTGCGATGGTGCACCGGATGTGACCGGAGTCCACGAAATGGATGAGTATATGCAAAGCCAGCTGATCATATCGGCTCTGAGCATTGCCACCTTTGTGCTAGAAACAGGCGGCTCTTTCGTGGCAAAGATATTCAAGGGCAATGCCAACTGCATGCTCGAATCAAGATTACTCACATTCTTTGATGAATTCCAAATCTACAAGCCGCCCAGCTCGCGACCATCGAGCAATGAGGCATTCGTTGTGTGCTCTGGTTTCCGGCTGCCGCCTGGCTATGTTCCACAAATCATAAATCCGGCACGGGATGAATTTCGACAACTAGCCCGCGAAACTGGCTCAGCGATCAATCAGCGTCTGGTCCCATTTATTGCTTGTGGCGATTTGAATGGATGTGTGGATGAAAGGGACGGATTCACCTTGAAAGATCTGGAAATGACCTACGATGATATGATAAATGATGTCGATTTTCCAAGTGAATTTAAGGACGAGCTAGAGCCGGTGCTTTTGAATGAAATCGCTACCCGGAGCGCAGAACGTGCCCAGGCTAATCTAATCTAATCCTAAGTAAACATAATCGAATCCTTAGAACTCACTTGCATAAACAGCTTTTTATTAGACATAGTATGACATGACAATGCTAAATGGTAAACAAAACGTGGGCGCCTCTAATACTAAATGAGATGAAAACGTAAATGTGTTCAGGTAAACTCTTCGCATAGGTCTAGATATAGCCGTACTTTAGGCGACGCCATCGACCACAATCTGTAGAATTGTGCGCCGCTTGGGATCGTAGGAGAAGCCATTGGAGCGAAACAGTTCCGAGTCGTAGAATGATTTCAGATTGGTAATGTCCAGCTGCTTGGCTCGCTCCAGCAGATCGCGCTCCATGATCTCCACGTGCGTGGCACTGGGCCCATCCTTGCAGCGTATGTAGGCCAGCTGGTCGAGCGTCAGTTGGCGCAAGATGAAGAAGAGCAGCTCCGAGTGGTCCTTCTGGAAGGCCAAATACTTCTGGAATGTGGTGCGCATCTTCTTCATCACGCTGAACTTTTGCGCCTCGATGAAACTCTCGAGCATCATGCGTATGGCCATGCTAACGTCTGCCTCCATCACATTCTCGCGCAGATGCAGTCGAGCATGCGCCTCCGACATGCGGATGACGCTCTCAATGTGACGCACCGTAATGGGCAGCGAGCCTGTGGCGAAGGATTCCTGTCGCAGCTGCGAGTACATCTTGGCAATCTTGTCCTCATCAATATTCTAGACGAAAAGCAATTAATAATAATTAGGTTAGTGAGAAATTCTAGTCTAAATATAATATGTGGACTCACAGTTAGTTTGGGTCGGATATTCTCCTTGGCATAGACAATGTATTGACGCAGTAAATCCTGTGGTATCTCCTCCACATTCTTCAGCTGCGGCTCCTCCAGCTCCGGGGGCTCCTGCTCGCTGGGATGGTGCTTCATGTGTGAGTGCACCACGAACTTAGCTAGCTGCTGATCCTGCATGGGATCGAACTCGTCCTTGACCACGCACAATATGTCGAAACGGGACAGAATCGGTTCCGAGAGATTCACATTTTCTGAAAAGGTCATCGAGGGATCATAGCGACCGCCAATGGGATTTGAAGCAGCGATCACCGTGCAACGTGCCTGAAGCGAAGTGACAATGCCAGCCTTTGATATCGATATCGATTGCTGTTCCATGGCCTCGTGTATGGAGGTGCGATCCTGGTCGTTCATCTTGTCGAATTCATCTATCAGACAGACGCCCTGGTCGGCCAGCACCAAAGCGCCCGCCTCCAGAGTCCATTCCTTGGACACGGGATTGCGACGCACGTAGGCGGTCAAGCCCACGGCGCTGGCTCCCTGTCCGGTGGTAAATACGGCACGCGGTGCTATCTTCTCTGTGTACTTCAGGAATTGTGACTTGGCAGTGCCTGGATCACCGCAGATGAGCATGTTGATGTCGCCACGCACCTTGTGCTTCTCGCCCGGATTCTTGGACTCGCCACCGAAGAGAGCCAAGGCCAGAGCACGCTTGATATATTCGTGGCCGTAAATCGAAGGCGCCATCGATGCAACTATGCGATCAGCAATGCGTGGATCTTTGCTCAGCTTTTGGATGGTGGCAATGTCCTCATCCGTCAGCGACTGCACCACCTGCTTGGAGTCCTTGACCACCACATGGTTGGCTATGATGACCGTTGCAAAGACAGGGAAGCCCTGATCCGTATTCAGCGAGCCGTCATAGTTGTTCGTATAGATGCCCGTGACCTCCAGCTCATCGCCTGGCTTGCACTGATCGCACAGATCCGCGAGCAGGATTACATCCTTGCTGCGTGGTATGCGGCCGGCGGGTATGCGACCCGGTGACTCCTGCAGGGTTATCTTCTGATAGTTGCGATACAGCGTTTGCTCCATGTTAATGGAGAAGGGACCCGTGCTCTGACACTCAGGACACGAGCCCGGCTTCACCTCTGTGTTCTGCGACTGCACAAATGGACCCAGCACATATCCGCACTTAACGCAATCGTACTTGATCACTGAGAGCTGGGGAAGGACGCCCGTTGTGGCTGTAACTACGCCCAAGGTGCGCACGAGCTGATTCAGATGCAGCTTACGGAAGGTGCGCAGCTCTTCGATCAGCGGCAGCTCCGAGATGCGCACATGAATCTCCGTAGTTACACGCTCGTAGGTGGGGAAAATGGAGAGAACCATGTCCTTGGCCACCTTGTCGAAGATCTCAAGCATTTGGAAGGGTGCTTCGGGCAGAAAGTAGGCCAGCACGTGCTCCTTGTTGGCCAAATCCGTGTAGGACACCACGAATGAGGATTTGTTCTGCTCGCACATGCGCCGAATGCGATCGCGATAGGTATAGGCGCCACGATCAACGAAGGTGCGCAGGAAAGATTGGAAGCGATTTGCGATTTCCGTACGCGGTCCCAACATGCTTACCCACTCCTTGGTGGAATGTCCCTTGGTGTCCTCCAGGTTCTCTATGGATTCGATCATTTCTGTGTCTTCGACCTCGCCGACAGCTGCCTTTTCGCCAGCACGTCGCTTGGCACGTGGGCCCACATCATCCTCGTCGTCCGACTGACCAAAGCCCAAATCACGATCATCTCGGTGAATGCCGGCGGCGCGATCCCGACGACGCATTTCCGATTCGGCTGCAAAGCGTTCACCCTGCGACATTTCGGAGAAGTCCTCTTCATCGTCCAGCATGGCAGGATCATAGTGATCCAGCTCAGGCATCTCGCGATAATCTGCATATGGAATTTATTCATTAACAATCTGACTTTGCTAAAAATATATGGGTGCATACCGTTCTCCATGTTGTCGCCAAACAGCTCCTCGCCATCTTCTTCCTCCTCATCGCGCACTGTTTGATCGCCAAGAATTTCATCCTCATTCTCGAAAGGTTCAAAGTCGCCAACCGGAGAAGTCATCGCAGCTCGCGAATCGCGACGCTCGATCACGTCGCTGGGCGTATTTGGAGGCGGTGAACTGGGATCATCCTACAAGCAGGCATTGTAAGTATTACAAACATTCTATTACTAGATTAACTTACCATAGTTGCAATCTGGGAGTTTTATCTATAAATTAAATATTATCTATTCCTTCAATTTGAGCGTGGAGATTGTTGTTACTGCTGCGGCAGCTGTGCGAAATTGGCGTGCAATTTTGGCGGGAGAATCACAATAAATTGATATTTATCGGACAAAAAACGCGATACTCGTAAATAAGTTAATCGATTAGCTGCAGGGCCATCGAGTAACGACACGCGTGATTTTACAATTAAAATGCATTCACGTGAATAAATTATTAAAAGCAATAAAATCAGCACTGAAACTATTAATTACAAATTCTTTAACTGCAATATAAATGGATTTTTAACAAAACAGACAAATACTCGATATTTGGAAACATATGATTTGTATTGCTAACGTTTGGAAGCTCAATGCTATGATAAGCAAAA
Organism: Drosophila navojoa; assembly: GCF_054131105.1. Classification (NCBI taxonomy): domain Eukaryota; kingdom Metazoa; phylum Arthropoda; class Insecta; order Diptera; family Drosophilidae; genus Drosophila; species Drosophila navojoa. Next base: position 7,583,438 of record NC_142890.1, on the reverse strand, counting down.
GTCTTGCCACGTCGCTGTAAGCATTTTATGTACATTGTTTGCAACCCCGCACGACAGATGGCTCAATGGTCTAGGGGTATGATTCTCGCTTTGGGTGCGAGAGGTCCCGGGTTCAAATCCCGGTTGAGCCCGTGTACGAACTTTTTACAAAACCTTTTCTTGTTATTTTTAATAATGCGTTTAGAAATAACTTGGTTGTAATTGCTTAATAATATGTATGCGGTCGTTTACTAGCCAGTTAGAAATAATTAGCCATATATTTTTAATTGATCACTTACCGCAAACAAAGTTATTTAAATTTTACAGTTAAAAGTACACGTTTGCACGTAACGCTAAGACCTCGTCGTACGTGTTTGGACACTTTTCTAATTTCTCTGCGCCTTCTACTTAATTATAGAATATAAGACCGTCACGAGACGGCCGATTTATGGCACCGGAAGGAGTCGCCTACCCAGTATACGGTAGGTATATTTGCATAGGCATCGCATGCAGCGACAATGCCACATGCAAAATAATTGCGGCCATACAATGGCATTAAAGCGAATGGAGTCAAGTGGAGTTTTGGAAGCAGGCTTGTAACTGCAACTGTGTGACTGTCAGCCCCTGTGTGCCTGACTGAGTGTGCATGTGTGTGTGTCAACTGTGTGCCTGTGAATGTGTAACTGGCTGTGGCTTTATGCTTGCGTTCCGTTCGCTCTATTCTGTTCTTTTTTGTTCCGTTCCGTTCCGTGCGGTGGCTGCGCGGACAATACAAGCAAGCGTGCTGAGTAATTGCAGCTTTAAATGACATTAAACGCGCATCGTGCAGTTTTGCCTCCTCGTTTTATTTATTTATGTGTTTGTTGGTGTTGTTGTAGTAGCTGGGTTTCTTTTTCTTCATTCTTTCTTACTGTTCTAGAGGCGCATTGTTGGTATTTACTGGTGTTGCTGACCAGCGTACGTGCCGCGAAGCCGAAAGTCATTTGTCGATGCGGAATCGCAAGACATTTTATAAGCAAAGTCACTTCGAGTAAAACTATCCGAGACGGGAAATTATTTCTTATTAAAATCTAAAGGCATGTGACGGGGTCCCAGGTAAAAGAGCAAGCCACAGCAAATTGACTCATTTTTCATTTCAAGCTGAAAATTAATGGACACTAAGGCAAGCATACATACATACATATGTATGTATGTATGTATGCATGTATGTATTTACTATGTGTAGGGCTAAGGTGTTTATTATTTGTCCTCAATATGTCACATGTTCGTTGCTTATACAAATTGAAGTGTTTTCCACTGTAGCAAATTAGTATTGTAATGTCCATGAATGACTTATACATACATACGTATATGAACATATATGTATATATATTTGTACTTTAGTGTGGTATTAGTATTTATTTTGGTCATTGGGTCAAAAGTTTCCATAAACTAAATAGAAGGAAAGGTGGCAAATATATGATACAACACTTAAAATATATTTGAGCAAAGTTCTCAAAAGTTTTGTTTGCCTAAACCTTAGTCAAACAGCAATTTATTATTGTCGCAACGAAGTAAGTCAGCGAAAAGTCGAGCGCAGCCAACTTAATGTTTACTCATAGTCATGCCGGCATGAGCTGAAACGGTTAACCGGTTAACAGCTGCTTAGCAAAAACAATTGGCTGATTGCAAATTTGATTAGTAGATTAGCATATGCGCTTTCGTAAATATGTACATAGTTAATATAAATTGTGATTGCAAGACTTTTAAACTATGCTCAAACGCAGTTTGCACTTTAATATTCATATGCGGTGTTTCGGTAGCACGCAAATGTAACTTTTTTTTTTTTCGCAGCACACACTTTATATGAAGATGTTGTAGTATGACCGTAAAACGAGCTGCTGTCGTCATAAAAAGGCATATAATTTCATGATGGCTGCTAAAAGGTAAAGGTAAGTTAGCCACAGTCAAACCTCAATGTATGGGCTGCCCCTGCTCTCAAATGTATGTATGCATGTATGTATGTGCATAAGTGTATTATCTTTTACTTGTTGGCGGGCTATTCTCTGGTAACGCCCATTTTGTGGGCATGCTAATAAGCACAAAATCACACATACATCACACACACACACATCAACTTTGGCAAATTACGAGGTATAAAAATGGCGTCTCATTATGGTAAATTTAATATTTCATGGGCAATTTGCCAGGATTGAAGCCGACACACTTCAAAAATTGCGTACACACGCACACACACACACACACACACACACGCACGCACATTGATATTTGGGCACTCATACATTCTTTATAGCATGCTGTTGCATAAATGTGGTCGCCATTGAGGGTTGCCAGGAGGCGCCGAGAGAAGCAGGAGTTGGAGGCAGCGCCAGCTTCTTTCTTGATTTGCTTCGCTCATACAAATTTAAACTCAATTAAAAGTTTGCGTATTAGACCAACTTGTGCCTCATTCTGACACGCTGATGACAAGACCACGCCCATTTCGCCCACACTGTGGCGCTGCTGTATGCAATTTACCAAGCGACACACACAGAGGGAGAGAGATAGAGATAGAGTGAGCCTTTGGCAGTTCTCTCGCCATTTGCAAAACCAAATGACATTCGCATTTAGTTGTCATTAAAAATGTGTGCGCGATATATCTAAATGACTTTGGCATGACATGAGACCAAGCGAGCACTCCCATCCATCTCCATATTGCTCTTACACACTCCCTCTCTCTCCTTCTATCTCGCTCTGTTGCATGCTGAGGTAGTCAGACAGACACTGCCTGCCTGGCAGCAACTTCTTCAATTGAAAGCAACAACCCATTGACATACATTGATACGCTTTTTAGCTAGACTTTAGCTACAAATTACGCAAGCTCGTTTTACAAACTTGAAGTGACGTATACATTGCCAAGCCAAGCGCACACATATGTACATCTATCTATATATAGACAAATGTCGAGGATATATTCAGAGGCAACTACACACGTTAAGTTCTCTGCAGCTGAGCTATGCGATTGGCTTATTAAAGTGCTCGGTAATTGGCTATACGACTACGTTCTCAATCGATTATTATAATAATTCACTCATTTTTTATGCATGTATGCAAGTAATTGCCCAAGTGCCGCGGCAACAGCAACGAGAAATAAGTCAAATAAAATTATTTACCACAAGCTTGTTGGGCTACTCTTTGCACCAGGACACTTCATAAAAACCATAATCGTGGAATAGTTCTTGTTGTTGTTGTTGCTGGCCTAGCCACATGGCCAATTTGGTGAATGGCAGCCGCATGAATAATGGAAACAAATCGGCAGCAAACGGCAAAAAGTTAAATGCTTCTAATGACAGAAAATGAAGCAAATAACGAAAAATTGCGCAAAACAAAGGAGACAAATAATAATATACCAAAATGGCCGACCAGTTGGGCTGACAATCGGTTAGCCCTGGTCTACAGCCCGCACACTGTCTGCGTGCGTGCCTGTGTGTCTGTGTGTCTGTGTCTGAGGAAGAGCAAAAGAGAATGAAACTCTCAGAGGAGCACGAGAAAGTGAAAGTGAATTAACGGCAAGCAACTGTGGGCAAATCGAGAGGAGCATGTGCGCGGCATAATTACGAAGCAATTAGACGAAATTATTATTGAGGTCACTCGACAGGCGATGACTCCGAGAGTCACACTGCACACCGAACATATGGCCACTCTCGGTAGTGTAGTAGATGGGGCACACCGTCCCTGCCGCTGTGCGGAGGCGTGCCAATGGGATGCGTACATCATTATCATGCTATGCTACAGCGAATGGGGCGCAGCGCAATTGCCACTGAATACAAGAACAAAACGTAGACACAAATAAAGTACAATGAAAGCTGTAAAGGCGAATCAAACTGCGCCAAGACGAATTCGCAATGCACTCACTATATATCATTGCAGATAATTGAGTTGATTTTTTATTCAATTTACAATATATAAGCTTTTAAAAACAATAAATTTAAATATTTATATGTACACAGCATTTCAATATAAAAGCTAAAAGTTTTCCTCTTTAGCCCTCAGTTCGTGTTTTCGCTAAATGAACTTAATGAATCCAGCGGAATTTTTATTTACAGGATCTATGATAAATGTGTGCTTGCCCCTTTTGTCTGGGTAATGTAAAAAAAAAGAAAAAACGGATTAAATAAAAAAGGAAAATAGGAAAAACCTAATGCTGGCACTAATGATCATGCAATCTGCGGGTGCCAAATGGGCAATGGATGTTTGAGCAGCTGCCGCTGGGACTGGGCTCATGGAAATGGTTAAGTTCTGTGTGCATATACATACATATGTATGTATGTATGTATGTGGGATGGGCCTCAGGACAACCAATATTGAGCGTTAAAAGTGAATCGCGTGAAGCACTTCAATTATGGCAAATGCGTTATAGGGTTGACACGTGAGTTTTGCATTTAGTCGAAAATCAGTTAGAAAAACAAAAATGCCCTGCCCTAATGCGACCTGGTCAAGTTCGATTTGGGCCTACAATTTCCCTGCATAGCCATCGCGTGACAGTTATTTAAATAAAGCAGTCAAAACATGTACGAAGCAGTGACAACAATGACAACGGCTCACAGAGTGGGCGGAACCAGAAACCAGCAGCTCTATTTGGGGGCGGGGCGACCTTAATTGTCGCTAGGCACCCGGCTGTAGGGCCTTGTTTGCATGTTGGTTGATTGCCCTCGGCTTTCACCTGTCAGAGGTGTGGGCGGTGCACTCTAAAAGTATTCGTTGCATAGTTTCAGGCGTTCGACTTTTGTTCCCTTTTCCCCCATCGAAAAATCGAATCGCCAAAGCCCAAATAAAGTTGAATGCAAAAGCCCCGATGAAGGTTACAAGGTCTTAACATTGATTTTGAATTTGATTTTGACAATTGTTGTAAATATGTACATGTGCACACACACACACCACATACGGCATTGACATGTCGAACTTTGAAGGACCTGATATGGGCGGGTGGGGGTGGGGGTTGGACGACCACAGTAGCTAGCCATAAACTAAACGGAAAGCTCGAATGCTAATGGAGCAAATTTCATTAATTTGCAGCAAATTGTTAAAATAATGGCAACATATTAAATCAAATACAGTTTAAAAGTGTTTCAAACGATTTGTGATGAAATACGGGGAAATAAAAAACACATCGCTAATTGAAATTCAATTTCATGGCTCACATATCGGCAGACGTATTCGAGCCTTGACTCTGCTGCTGTCGCTTTAAATCTGATTATGGAAATTGCATTAAAAACTTTTATGAGCATGGAAAATTGTGGGGAAATGTTAGAAAATCACGCAGCCGTCTAAAGAGAGACGGCAAATCGAGTTAGCCGCAGTGTTGCACTGTTGCCGTTGCACTTGCTCCACAGCGGAAGCGAGATTGTGACGTAAATAAATGCCACACCAGCACGCATATCCTTAATAGCAACAACAGCAACAACAACAGCAACAGCAGCAACAATAGATGTTGCAAAATTCAACGATAGCAGTTTTATAAATAAACATTGCCCAACAAATTTATGCATAACATTTTGATACCCAGAGACCAAGGGCAAGCGGGGTATAAATGTTTCTCTAAAAAGTATGTGACAGTCAGGCGAAAGCGTGACCAATCCCATAAGGTATATATATTCCTGATCAAGATGATGTGCTGAGTTCATTTCCTACCGATCTGTCTTTCCCTTCGCAAGCATCGATCTCAGATTCTAGGAGAAGTAGAGTCTGGAAAAACTACTGTATAGCAAGCTCAGAGTTTCTCTACTGAAATGAAACCCAATATTAAAGGTTACGCCTTATAAAAAAAAAAAAAATAAGTCTTTATAAAAAGTTAAAAAAAAAAAAAATATTTCTCTAAACTCTTGACATGGTTCATCACTTCCTCACTTGAAAATATAGCCACTTTATAAACAGGTTTGCAAATAGGGTATCTTCTAGTCTAGCCTGACTAGAGTTTTGCTATTTGTTTGATGTTCGTCGTCTATGTTGTTGTTGCTGTTGTTGCACTATGCGCCACGCAATGTATTTTTAATTAAGTTATGTAAATTGTTAAGTTTGACGCACAAAGTGCTTAATTATAGTATTTGAACATCTATTTTTTACAGACTGCACCCGTTGAAAAAGGGTCAAAATGTGCATATTAGTTTGCATATATTGTGTAAGTAACTGATAGAAAATCATATATGTATTTGTGAAACATTTCTTATTGTGTATAAAAAGAAATATGCAATTGCTATTGCCTATTAATAGAAACATCAAATTTCTAGTAAAACTTGCTTTTATAACAAATATTCCCAAGTCAGCATAGCTTTACCCACCCTCCCGCAAATACAATTGAGCACTCTGGCATATACACAGTCATAAATATATTCTGAAAATTGCATTAAGAACGTACATCTAGAGCAAGAGCTATTCCATGACTTCTCTGCCTGCATAAATTGAGCAGCATCTATGTGTGCGTGTGTATGTGTTTGTGTGTACAAAAGACACAACTCATGTGTGAAGAGTTGAGGGTATCGCTCAGTCAGGCAGCAGCAGCTAGAGCTATGTAAATTACTTTCATTTGTGAACATTTTGTAAATATATTTATTTATTAAAAATATACTTTACAAAAATATCGTATTGTATTCAATTGTGGCACATGTGAACGGGTATTATATAATACTTGTATTTGAGCCAAATATACTCGATATGCGATTAGTAACGATACGACTTTAGCCGAGACACAAACCCACTCGCCTTGCTTACATCTCTAATAGCCAGAGGCTGTGGCACTAATCGCAATATACTTTCGCCCATTTATGACCACGGGCTCCATTAAGGGCGGCGTATGCTTTGGAATGTTGCCTGGCGCACCTCCTTGTGGCACTCTCGGTGGTGCAACGTGCGCGAACTGCGCCACTGGCTTCTTCACCGCCTTGGGCTTCGCCTTTGACTGCCTCACTACAAATATGGCTGGCTTGGCCACTTGCTTCGTCGTGGCCTGCGCTGGCTGCTGCTGTTTATGATTTGTCTGCTTTGGGTCTTTTTCCTTCTCAATATTCTTCGCGTCAGCTTTAGCATTGAAGCAAGTCTGAACACGAATTGACAAAGGTTTTGAAATTAATCCTTTTTAATCATTAAATATATATGTATATATATATACTTACGGGGCACAAGTAAATTTGCTTTAATGTGTGGGCATCCCTAGTCACCTTGCGAGTTCTCGCCTTGCACTGGGAGCAAATGGAAAATGGAGCCATAGCTTTCACGTCCTCGCGTCTTAGAGTTTTAGCCGCGTGCTAATAGTAAAACACAACAGTGTTGATTAACTAACTCTACAAAGCAGGGGTGTTGCTAAGTGCCCAAGGTAAGCGGCACTGCCAATCGGCCTTAAAGCGAAATCTTCACGCATTTCGTTTGTTTACCTTTCCTGCGAATTGGCAACAAAAACTCGTGAGTGCCTGGCATTTGCATTCACATTCGCATTCGCATTTGCATTTTGCATTTTGCATTTTACATTCGAGCATTCAACGAGTCTCATTGTAATATAACTGGCCAGAATTTTCTGAAAAATGGCTTGGCAACGGCCGCCGCTGATGGCCTGTATAATGACCTTTGATGTCAGCTTGCTGGCTGCTGGCTTAGTCAGAGCTCGTATTCGCATTAACGCCATTAGGCCAATTTGGCAACTTGCCCTGACAAACACAAAAAAAAAAGAAGCAAACAAACTAAAAAAATAAGAGAAAAAAAAAAAACAAAGCACCGAAGAAACTTTTACAAAGGTAACCAAAAGTGTGGCCCAAATGGCAGTGCGCTACTTGACTGCAGTCTAAGTGGAGACAGGAGTGCCCTAACTCTGCCTTGTTCACACACACTCACGTCCAGTCAGACACATATGTATCTATGCAAGTTCAAATAAAAGTCAAGTGTGCAGCACCGAAAAATAACAGCAGATGCCACAGTTTGTGCCATGCTCCTTGCTGTTGCTGTTGTTGTTGTTGTTGTAGTTGCTCGTTGGCTGCAAACATTTCTCTTCGTCGGGCCAAGTTTGCTTTAATTACGATCGCAGCCAGCCAGAAAGCGCACAGCTAACAGCTGTGTCCTCGGATTCCACTGACATTTCAGCATTGTTTTCCCTTAGCAACATGCATCAATTTATGTTCATTCGCATGCTTTTTTATTGCCTCACGTTAGCCAACACCGCTTTAAACTGGCCTTTTCTGTTTATTACCTGTCAAACACTATGAATGGACAGTGTAAATAGTTGACAATTCGTACATCTGTTGCACTTTGTTTATAGCCTGCCAAGCCCCTTAAAGACTTTGAAATCATTCAACTACCTAAAAAGTGTTATTTAGGTTAAGGTTTGATGATGATTGCGCTATAGAAAATAATAAAAAAAAACTTGAAAAGTATGCAACATAATTTAAGATAGAGGTGAAGAGTCTGGAAGTGGAGAGTGGAGAGAACGACATGTTCGGAGCAACTCAACTAGCTGAATACCCTGTACATGATTGCTTATGCTATTGGCAAATAAAACTTAGATATATGAGATGATATTAATTGTATAATTTCTGTCTAAAATGTTCTATCTCTATATGAAAATATATTTAAGTTGGAGTATATTTGATTAGGCATACTATAAATATATAAGAAAACAAATATATATTTAAGTAAAGTTGTGCTCTGTGTGAGATAAATACGAAACTTTAAACTTAAGAAAAAAAATCTGCATTTAGATTCGTAGGAATTATTAAACAAAGATTAAGCTGAGGAGGGCAGTGGTAGATGGTAAGATAGTACTAGATGGTACTGGATGTACTATAAAAAAAAAATAATAATAATAATACAATAAATTGCACATACCTTCTCTCTCCCACTCTCTTTCGTTCTGTGATAAATACAGGGTAACACAAAGCCTGCTATGAGATCATATCTTTCTGGGAATGCACTTTCTTTTGTTGGCTTTGTGTACAATAGCTTTGTTATTTGCTGTTATGCATTGCACTTTTCTTGACTAATAAATGATTTAAAAACATTGTGGAATGTATACATGATTCAATATTAATTAATTGTTTATTTATTAACACCTTACTTTGAACGTGTGTAGTGGCGCTGGAATAGAGGGAAAAAAGAAACAGCCTAAAAGTAGGCAATCGCTGAGCAAGGAGTGGCTTAGCATAGTTGAACGCGATCCCGAATCTGCATTAATAACAGGAGAATTTGTCACTCTCACCTAGGCCATAAAAAAACTGTTCCCAAGCGATGACTTGCCGCTTCATGGGATCGGCCATACTTCCGCTTTCTTTCCGGTTCTACACTTAATAAAATTAATAATAATAATAAAAATCTCAAGCACCGACTAAAAAGGTTGTATAAAAATTTCGCTGTGAAGTGATGAAAAGTTAAGTCGAGAATTGATGAAAAAAAAATGTTTTAAATTGAAAATATAATTTTTTTTTGTGCAAGTGCCAAACTAATTAAACCGGTAAGAAGAAAGTAGTGGTATATCATTAAGTCAGTATATTTTTGTGTAAAATCATATTCGCATCGCGCTATTTGAATAGCTGCAGCTGCGCACAACTACATACATATACGCATCGCATTGTATGGCTAGCTGCAGAATACAGCCTCTTATATCTTCGCACCTGCCACGCCTCTGCACGGACTTACTGCTGCACACCAAGCATCACCATTTGATTTAAAAAGGTACAGCCATCTGTCCAACTTTTGCGAATATTAATTTATTAATTTATACTATCGGCACTGAGTTTATCTTTTTGCAATGTTTTCGCTTGAATTCATCGTGAACTAAATAATAATTATATAGTAAAATAATATAAGATAATAATAGTCATTAAGCGATAGCCATTATGTATTCATAACCTCCACCTCTTCCCAAAAGGAGTTGCAGTTCCCCTCCTCATGCCCTCATCCCATCCGCTTTATAATGTAACTCGTTACACGTGCTGGAGCGCTTTTGAAGCCATCCTGGGCTTAACTGTTATTTAAGTCTGGCTTGATCACGTTAAATCGATAGAGCTATCGATCTATCCACAGTACACAGAAGCTTCCATACCATTTTAGTCATATTTAAGCTAATGATGGCTCATGACGTCAGCCCTGCCCTCAACAGTCCGAATTCAATGTAATGGACAAACGCAAAAACATTTGATTTATTAGTTTTGTCATTAAACAAATTGTCGAACAATGACAGGCCCAATACATACGCACATGCAGCCCCTTATAGATAGTCGATGTACATATGTATATATATATATATATATATATGTATGTGTATGTATGTAGAGGCAAGTGTGCTCATAGACTTATTTATGTAGATTGATATTTGTTTCGGATAAACAGAGCCATTGACGCAAATTTGTATAAACATTTTCATTACCAAAATGTGCATGAGGCCCCCAAGGACCTCAAACAGGCTGCGCCAATCACTTTTGGCTCAATTGCTTTTCGAAGCGGTCATCGGTCGATGCAGCACAATTGATGGCACCACAGAAACCCAAATGAAAACCAAAACAAAAACCAAAGACAAAGACAAAGACAAACATTTATTAATTACTGGAACAAAGGGATTGTCATACTAATAGGCAGTTGTAATTGATTTATAATGACCCGATAATATTATCTTGTCGAGATTTTATCGATGTGTACTCAATATCGTTTACTACTACGCAGACTGCGCAGCGGTTCCAGGTCCTGGTCGGGCAGCATCAACTCATAATTGTGGTCGACGACATTGATTTTGCTCTGCTCGCATGCCTCGAGCTCTGGCAGCAGAATGCCGTCCTGAAACTTCTCGCGCAGCTTCTGAAAGAGATCCACTTTCAGCTTGCGGCGTTTGTGCTCCTTCTCGATGACCCGCCGAAACACTAGGCTCATGTTCTGATGTCTCAGCTGGCTATGGCTCATGCTGACAATCGTCGCCCTCACCTGGTCAATGGTTATGTTCATCGTCTCCAATGTCCCCTTGCTCGTCCAAATCGCAACGCAGCGCTCGCAGAGGCCGACCACAAAGTTTGTCACCTTCAGGGGGCACATCTCGCATTTGGCCACCTGCAGCAGTGGATCGCCCTTCTGTGAGTTCATAGCGCTAATTGCCGCAGCTCTTCAAGAGGCTGTAAGTGTCTGTGTTTGTGTGTGTGTGTGTGAATGTGTTGGGGTGCGCGAGGAGCTCTCCTTTTATAGATAGTTTCGCCGCAAGTTTCTTTTTAACCAAAAACTTTAGCTTAATGTAGACGTCTTTCTCTTGATATGAGACTGTGATTATGTTCGTATATCTTTTTAGCAATCGCCAAGAAAGTCGAGCTGCTAAACGTGCTTATTAGCTATTTACAGTGTTGGTAAAGAAGCAAATAGTGTTGGCTGCATATTTGCATTCTCTCCTTTTTCTTATCGGCTCTGCGCCCTCATTTCAACGGAGTTGGCAGCGCTAGGCCCGCCCTTGACTAAGGTGTTTTCATAGAGCAAACTTTTTTGAAAATTGATAAGGATGAGTTTTTTGAAGACCATCAATTAATAAATAAAACCATTTTATTTAAATTTTATTTTTTTATAATATTACAATATATTGTGAATAGCATAAAAAAGGAAAATAAATACTGAACTTTTTTTATTTGTCACTAAATAGTTATATATTAGAGGGATTCTATTAAAGGAGATTTATGATTACTGAGAGAATCTATTTTGTAATTTATTTCGTATTATTTTAAATTCTGAGCTCAAATTGATTTATTTATTTAGTTTCAATTTGTTGTTTATTAATTTAGGCTGCAGTAAACCTAATCCACTTTATATATGTATTCTATATGCTATATATACCATCTATATTATATGCCTGAACAGCATCAGCAGTCGACTTGACCTAATTCATTGCAACTATAAATTTTTAGTTCTGAGTTGGCCTTAGTTAATGACTATACATAGTTAGTACCGTCTCTCTATACTCACTAACTATTCTTTAACAATGAGATTCTCTTAGTTTATTATTCCACTAAGTTTTATCCATTTGTAAGCTTATAATTTACAATGAAAATGGATTATTAGTCAACTTATGGGTAGTATCTCATGTGAGGGTCGAACAAGAATGGATGGAAAACTACAAATGAATTTCAAACATGTTTCGGACTATCCTTGAGCCTTCACCCAGAGCAGTTGGCCAAAAGTATTTTGTAAACTCAAGCCCATAATTCAATTCCTTGAAGTGTTGGCATTTTTATTTTCATTTAGTTTTTTTGAATCAATTTTATGATTAAAGCCTTGGTCAGATGGTGTTGGCTGTTGGCTGTTGGCATGCCCGGCCGAGCTAAGCTGAGGCGAACCGAGTCGAGTCGGGTCGAGCCACGCTGAGGCCATTGCGAGGCTCTTTTCGTTTTAGCAAAATTCGTTTAATTTCTTAAATTGAAATTATGGTAATTTCCTGTAGTCATGCAAGCCCTCGGAGCCGGCTTTCGTGTCTGATCGATTGGCCAGCACCAGCCCGGCCTTTGGGCAGACTGTGTATGATTCAGCTAACCAAAAGTCAAGTTCATAAATTTAAAGCAAATGCAGTTCGAGGCGTTCGCCTTTCGCTATCCACTTTACTTTGACAGCCGATGAATGTTTTTGGGTGCTGTTGCCATCGGGGCACGTTAAGGTTTCGTCATTGAGGTGCCATTTTCAAGGTCTGCTACCAGGCCAATCGATAGTAACTCACCCTCTCTCACTCTCTTTCTCTGTGTGGGTGTTATTTACAATGAAATAATTTAACTGTTGATTTATGATTTACAAGCACAATTAAAGCCGCACCCAAAAGAGACGCCAAAAGTGACACAGTTTATTGTTCAATTGGCGTGCACTGTGGATGCCACAATTCGTGGCGCCCCCAAATTATAATCGTGGGAAACTGTGTACGGACTGGCGAGCACAAAGAACGGCTCCAGGCAGAGGCAGCTTGTTAGGCTTGTTGTTCTCTCAATTGCGTCCTTTAGTGGCATTTCATTCGAATCAACGCACCTCAGTCCACAAGCCACCCCCACTGTGGGGCTGCGACGCCCCCTCTCGCACAGCTACGGCCTGGCTGTTCGAACAAAGCGATTTGCCATTTGCATGACCAGGCAAGGTGTGCGCAGTGCAGGTGGGCGGCATTTCGGTTACCTGTTGAGATATGTAGCACCCGGCCCAAGGGGGCAGGCGACGGAGGCGGAGCAGCAGCTTTCAAATTGTGCGAAACAGCAGGCAGTTCTGGAGCCATGTCGAGCATGATTTGCCCGACTACTGGGCGTAGCCCTAACGGGCCATTTCAGCCATGGCAAAGGGGTTCAACTTGGCTTTCGCACATTCATTCATTCAGATTCCACGAAAAGCCAAAAACCAAACGTTGAGTGCGTGCAAGAACTGACCGCCCACAAAATTGCAGTTACATATTTCTGAAACTAGTCAATAGTTGAATATTTTTGTTCTCAATTTATGAAAATTCAGCCTGGCTGCGCCCTAATGACTGAATATGAAAACAAATTTTCATGTTTTTCCAATTAAAATTCAACAATTGCGGCTGTCAGAAACAAAATCATGGCAAAGGACATGTCAAAAAAAAAAAAGGCGTGTGAAGTCATTGATTACAAAAGGTATACAGGAATCTCTTTTTTGCCAAGTTTTGTTTGCATATATCAGTGAAGCTTGAAATTTTTAGTGAGCTGCTGAATATCATTCTAAAGTTGCTTTACTGTGGGAAGTGCTCCTGAAACAAATGAAATGCAGGATAAAAGCAATCGTAGAGTAGAAGAGTTTCGATTGCATGAGTTCGACTAGCTGATTTCGGGTGATTGATGCATGGAAGAGGTAATCAAAATGTGAGGTTTTTCATGTTTATGCTGAATAATTTCATAGGAACTATGAATGCCACATGAATAGGTGGATAGTCCGGCGGATAGTCAGACGGACAGATGCACAGTGCTAGATCGATTCTGCTGTTGAGCTCAGCGAAGAATTACTTGCATGCCTTATGCAATCAGCCACGCCTCCTGCTGTTTGCAATTTGTTTTTTTTTTTAAGGACTCTAATTATACCCTAAATATTTTTGGCTTGTGTTAATAAGTCATGTATTCATATAAAATATTGAAATGAAACTTGGATAGATTACTTGGACAGATTAATTGAACTGAATATCTACTACATATTACAATTTATCTACGATTAGCAATACTACCCCAAGTCACGCAGTTCGGCCGAAAGTTCCTTCCGTCTGTCAAATTCGGTCGGTTTGCCCAGTAAATTTGGGTCAGTGCTGGGTAGCGTAGTTCAGGAAGAGGTCATCGATCTTTATTTGTGCTTGATGTGAAATTCCTTATAGATTTTTGATGTCGACTGCAACAATGCGAGAGGTATGCCCGCAATCGAAACTGTTTAAATTTTCGTCATAGTTATGGCATATTTGTGGCAAATTCGTGACTTCCGCTGCTTCCGCAGCGACCGCACACTAACCATAACTAAACTATCTTGTTTTCTGGGTATCGCCAAGCACAAAGTGCGACCACAAAGTCAGGGAAACTCAATTTTTGGTTTGGCTACCGTAGGGGGGCGGGAGCGCAACACAAACAGTGACTGCTGAAAAAGGTTGAACGCATGGGAGGCGAAGATGAACCTGTAGGAGGTGGTGGATGGTGGAAGGTGTGCGCACACATGAACGCATACCATATATGTAGGGTGGGTGGGTGTAGAAGGCCTTGAATAGGGGGGGGCTACGCTTCGCGCTGCAGCTCAACTGTAAACATCATCATTGACGATGTCGGCGTCGCACTCAGAGTCTCAGTCGCAGTCGCAGTCATAGTCGTAGTCGTAGTGGTAGTGGTAGTCGTTGCCCCCGGAACTGACTAGAATGGCTGCCATGGACGATCTCTTGTGCGACTGTGTCTATTTCCATGCGTTGGCTACGTCGTTCCAACGTCGACAGTCCCGATGGATGCCTTTGATTCCATTTCACTTCATTTCATTTTTGTTGTCGCGACGGCGTCGCTGCTTTGTGGCAACTCATGTGGGCTGCCCATCCTCCAACAGCGAAATCAACGGCCCGGAATTGTGGACGATGATGGCTTGCCATTATGTACATGCACACACACACACACACGCACCCATACATGTATTGGATGTGCCTCTTCCTCAAGCTGCTGTTGTCGCTGTCGTTGCTGTTGCTCCTCTCGGTTAAGTGTATGCCATTTTGTTGCATGGAAAATTCATTGGATTTCTCTAATTCAGTTCATAGTTGTTGTTTATGCCATTCCAATTACATTACGCTTGTCGCTCGATAGACTGGCTGAAATCTGATTTTCATACACTTGCTCAGTGGCATTGTAATATTGTCACGGAATGTGCAATGCTCGTACATTCGTACATTCCTGATCAGTCGAAATGGACGCCTCCATAAAGTCAAGTGCCTTTGTTGATTAGGTTGGCAAGGCCTGCTGCACAGCTGGAGTCAATTTTCATACTACTATGCGTACTATCATCATCATTATTATTATACTATGATATGATACACTCTTCATATGCGCTTCACTATTGTTCGCTCATCTGTGAACTCCAAGCATAACTATTGCGCTAGAGACTTCAAACTGGGAATATGTATTCGTATTAAGTGACCTCATGGCGTTTATTGACCAGCGAAGTATTATATTCTCTGCAGTGCAACTAGAGGCACATCTCAGATAGAATCGTGGCTATCTAGCTACGGTCATGACTAATCGGAAAAAGATCTTTGGAGTAAAAATGTTGAGGCGCATATAAGTCAATGAAGCTATCTTTAGTTAGCTCCCATTAGAAAATCACGAGTTTGAGCAGTCAATAGTGGAACAAAAGGATATTGCTCTAAAGCTAGAACAGTCAAATTTGCTAGTTTCTCTACTCTTCTCTATCTGCCTCTCAGCTCAATAGATACATTAAAAATGAGGTATCGTATGAGGGGTGTAGCTTTTATAGTTAAAATCTTGAGCTCTAGCCGCTGAATTGCTCATAACTTGCTTTATAAAGAGACTGCCAAAGTATAGGGCAATTAGGAAATTTACCTATTTTTGCCGTACTTACTTTTAAGCCATGTCATATAGAGCCGACGGCTGTTTTCATAGCTTTTGTGGTAACCAACTTTTCTTGTTGATATTTCTGAAATCAATTTCCTCCTCAATAGTAAATATGTCCACCCACCCAAGCAAAGTAAATACCAAATTAGTGTTTTGTTTTTGTTTTCTTTCAATAATAGTTCTTGTTTATTTTTCAATATGCGCCTAGTTCTATTATTATTATTATTATTATATGTTTCGATTATTTCTCGCCTCTTTATATCAATATATATATGGTATATATAAATAAATGTTATTGTTCATTGCGTGTTCATTTCAATGCTTACCATTTGTATTATTAATATCATTATTATTATTAGCTTTTGTTATGCATTTTTTTGTTAGTTTTTACTTTGTTTCAAATTCAAATTGCTTGTAAATGAAATTCTTATCAAATTTAACAAACAATAGTCTCATCAAAGCCAATTGTAAAAAAGTTGGTGTCTCTGTCTGTATGTGTATCTGTGTATGTGTGTGTGTGTGTGTGTTTGTGTGCAGGTGTTTTGAATTTGTTTTGAAATACATCATTATTATTCATACCTCGATTGCGTTTGCATATGTATTTATGCATTTATGTAACAACAAAATTATATAACGAGCATGTTCAACATGAAGCGTGTGTATAAAATGGATATTATGTAATAATCTATATTAATTGTTCTTGTTTTTTTATTTTGTATTTTATTTTTACTTTGTTTTTGTTTATATAATTTTCTAACTGCTGCTTCTTTGAGGCATATTCTTTAGCTATGCACGGCTTAGTTTAGTACACAATGAATTACTTATTTTGTAATTATTTTCTTTCCTTTCATTTTTTCTTTTTTTGTTGTTGTATTTGTTTGTGTCTTAAAAAATGATTTCAATTAGCTTAACTATCAAAAATTATATGCATTTTCCATCTATTTCATTTCAACTTATTTACAGTTTGTTTTATGTATATATATATATATATATATATATATATATATATATATATATATATATATATATATATATATATATATATATATATATATATATATATATATATATATATATATATATATATATATGTATGTATGTATGTATGTAACATGTATTTGCTTTATTATTGTTTGTTTCTTAACTATGAACATTTTGATAATATCATTGGCGTATGAACTTATCAATTTGTTTTGTTTTCATTTGTAAGTTTAGCGGCTTCACATTTATCTAAATGAAAATATATCAAAAACGATGCAATTGCCGTATCCCATACCGAATTCTAGCGCGAATCCTCAAAACACTTAATGTTAACAATTTAATATCCCATTCAGTCAGCTGTGACTCAACTCGACTTCTATAAGTTGCTTAGGCATCATCGTAGGCATCATCTAGTAAATGGGTCGCCGTGGCTTTTCTACATATTTCCCTTCTTTTGTATGAGTGAAAACATATTTTAACAACAACTCTAAGTAGAGTGGCATATTTTGCAAAATAAAAAACCTTCTTTAGTTTTTCTTCAAATTATATTGTCAAGCACAATTTTGGATTGTGTATGAAGTACGGCGTATATCAAAATGAAGCTGTACATAATATATCGTTTTAGCAAAGCTCCAATGGCAAGAGCTTAAAATGAAAACAACTGCATAGAATTAGAATTCTAACTGATTTTGAACCAATAAATATTGTACGAAATTCCTGTATTCCATCAAAGATATTATTTAAATCGAAGTAAGATGTATATGGTAAGTATTCCACAGGAAGTACTTGGAAATGAAAGCTTCGGTAGTGAAATTAAAGAAAAAAGCTGTTAATGCACTTTCTAGCCATACTAAATCTCCTCTCCCATAAGCTTATATAGCAACATGTGAAAGCTTTTGGACAGAGAATTATCAAACCGCTTTTACCACAATTTTAGATGCAAAAATTTAAAAGTTAGTTCGAATCAATTGCTCGAAGTGGTCTAAAAGCTTCTGAAGCTGAAAACTTTTACGACTCTCTGGCTTTTGGGGAACCTAAAAATGAGTCATTAAAAATAATATCTAAAATAATAAAATTATAAGAGGTTAAGTCGATAAAATGAATAGAAAATAAATGAAAATAAAATATATTAAACTCAAATGACATGAGCTGAGAAAGCAGAAACTTGTAATTAAAACGTACAAAAAACATATTGGCCGAGAATATTTTAAAAGCTTCAAGAAAGTTGAAAAAAAGTATTCAAATATTAATACCGTTATCATTAGTTTCAATGAATTGAATTGCTGGGAATTAAATTGCTTTGTTTCGATTGATTTGATTTGGTTGATATAAGTATAAAAAAAAATCATTTCCCATTTTCAATGGGCCTGACCATACAATTTGAATGTAAAAGAAATAGAAGTTGCGAGAAATGTGAATTTTGAATTAATTATGCCTATTATCGAATATTTATGAAATAAATCATTTTTCTTGTTTACCAATTTGGGGGCACTTTGTGAAGGGCTCATTAAGCATTAACTACTAAATATTTCAGCTATTACAAAATAAATCAACGAATAACTATGCAACAACTAACTGTGCTGTGCGCTCGTCATATTTGAATATTTGAATATTTGAATCTAAAATATATATTCAGAGTATTCGTGGTATTCGAAACATAAATAGCGTTGCGTGAAATTTGATTAATTAAATAAATATACCCAAAATGCATTTCGCATGTTATTTTTGTTTTTTTTTTTTTTTTGCTTTAATTTTGCTGATGAGTGAAAATAATTTGGAATTGGAATTTTTCGAGAATTTCAATTTATTTGTTGCTATTAATTTGCATTCGTTTAATGGTTGTTTTTTTTTTTTTGTTCATAAATTAGTTACTAATGCATTACAAACTTATTTATAAACTATGCAAAAATTTTACATCTAATTATCAATTTTTGTTTAATTATTTTCTTTTTATTCTTCATTTTTAGCAGTACAAAAATTATTCATTGCATTTTCTTTTGTATTTGTTGTTGCTTTTTATTTTTTATTTTTTTTTATTTTTTTTTATATAACTAAATATACATTTTCGATACACATTGCAAACATTTTCCTCGCATTAATATACACCTACTACATATTTCATAATAGATTTCATATAACTTGCCGATGCAGCCTCAATTCTACTGCCATCCACTCATCGTATTCATATGAAAATATGCGATATTGCGTTGCCATACATGAGTATATATCCATATCCATATCCGTATCCACATATACATATATTGAATAACCTATGCTTAAGACTATTTTCTGTTTCTTTGTTTGTTTTTTTTTTTTCTCTTCTTGGTTTTGCTTCTGCCAGGTTTAAAAATCATTTACGCTAAAAAGTAACTAAATGTAATCAATCTTAGGAATTATTCAGTTGGATCAATTATTATTATTTTATTCATGCTCTTATGTTGCACACACATATACATATACAGGTATACATATACATGCAAGTGTGTGCCATATATATTTATATATGAATATATATGTATGAGTTTTTTCTATAATTTTGGTTTGTTTTGCTAAAACTTTTCAGTGTAGTTTATCGACGGCCTTGGCGCTGGCCCTGGCCCTGGCCCTGGCCCTGGCTCTGGCCATGGTTTTTGGGCTTCTAGAATTCAGTTAGCTGGACTTGATTGACACTATGTTGGAAGAACAAATAGATTATCCGTAGTTAGTTCCGCAGTGATGATTAGCTTCTGCTAGAAATCGCTACTCGTCGATGGATTCCCTAAATTGCTCTCCACAGTGTCATCCTTGTGTCAGAGAGGCGCCTTATACACTTCAATCGCTGGCGTGAGCATGTCCACTCTCGTCGATATCGAAGTATCACTGAAAATACAAGAAATTCCATATATTCCATTAATTATGCATATAATATTGGTATACTAAAAACTTAAGTTAGCTTTTGCAAACTACAACTGAAATTCTTGTCATATTTTTAAAATTTCTTTTCAACATTCCTTACAACTGCACTTTCACATCCTTTTTAGCCTGGCAAACTCAGTTACGAAAGCAAACTACAATTCAGATTCAAAGCATTTGGCACTTTCCTTACAAATTCCTGGCTCTCATGTTGTCGAGCCAGTCTGAAGCAATTCATGAAAATAAAAATCGCTCAATTGTTCTCGGAAATCGCATTGCGTTCGAGGGATTTTACCACAGAGCCGCTGCTGCTGCTGTTGCTGCTGCTGCTGAGCGGATATGATTGAATTATGCTAAAGGAAAAAAAAAAAACTTTTATGGAAACAAAATTTCAATAACTTTGTTTTCAATCACAAAGTTCGGGGCGTATGTAAAGTTGTGAAACACATCAAAGACGGCGACTGTTTAATATGATGCCCATTGAAAGTGCATAAAAAGTAAAGGAAAACAGTTGAATAAACTTTATTGAAAGAAATAACTGAAGCAAAAGTGACTGACTGGCTGATACTCTGTACGAGATGCAGGGAAGCTTCTATAAATATAACAGAGTTATTCGGTATCTAGAGATTGGTATATTATGTATACAGTGGAATACGATTACAGGGGCACAAAAGATGCTATAACCGGATTCTATTGTATTTTGATATAGTGGGGTCTATTTATAGTCTTTTCAACAATAATAAGCTTCACTATACACTTTTATATATAGGATATAAAGGAAGGCAATAGGAAGTAAAAGCAAAAGACCGAAAAAAATGGAAACAAAAATTCAGATGCAATAAACTTTGACGAATTCAGTTCAACTTCATGCACGAATTAATCGGTTCCTATCGATTTTGCAGATATAAGTAATCCTCGATACGCTCTACCTTCAATATTTAAAGTGTATAGCACTAGTATCTGAATGAAATATGCTGAACAGACTGACAAGATAAGCTCACTATACAAGCTGATCAAATATAAATATGTATACTTGTTTATATATATACATAATGTATCTGGTATATCAATCATAATGCCCACCATTATTCACTTTCAATGGGTACATTGTGCCAGGGGCAAGAGGGAAGCAAGATGGCGTAAGGAATGTGCCTCGGGCATAAAAAGAAGTCAGCTTAAATAAACTTGCGCTGGCTGCAAGTCTCAGATATTCAGTACAAATCCAGTAACGGAGACGGAAAATGCTGTGAATGAAAGATGAATGAGCTGAAGCTGAAGCTGATGCTGAAGATGAAGCCGAAGCAGAAGCTGACGCTGAAGCTGAGAGAAGGCCAGAACAAAACGGGTCTGGGCATGTGCAATGCGAAAACATTTCGAGCAGCTGCTGCCATATCCTGTTTTTATCAAAGTCGCTGCAGTGCGTTATGTATGTATATGGTATTCAGGACACACTGCGAAAAGGCAGCAACAGCAACACTGGCAACACTGGCAACAGCAGCTCATGACGAGCTTCACTTTGTTTCATTCATTTCATTTGAGTTCAATTGTTATATTTATTTATTATATTTCTTTGCGCTCTTTGGTTTCATTGTTGTTCGGCAAGTCGCTGTTGGCAGCACCCACAATGGGGTCCATTGTTTGCTTGGATTTGGTTTCGCTTTTGTAAATGAAATGGAATTAAATGAAATGTACAATTTATTGTATTTAGGGGATTGCGAAGCGGCTAGCGGGCGGCTGGCGAGAAACAAAACCAAAATCGCATTTCCGCTTCCTATTCCAGTACAAGTAATATATACTACTCTCGCTCTCTCTCTCTCTCTCTCTCTCGCTCTCTTGCTATACACATATATGTGTGTATATGTATGTGCGTGCGTGTGTATACGCATACATGCAAAAGTAGTTGTAGCGCACAAGCTGTTCCCTTTATTGGCATTTTATTTTAGTTTTATTTATATTTATTTCTTCGCCATCCAGCTCGATTCTCTGTGCTCTGGCAATTCACTGCATTAGCAGCGCATATTGAATTAAATAGATATCTCGTTTTATTTTGCGGAAGTTATTATGCTCAGCCTCTATAAAACAGCTACAAAGCACAACAACAACAACAGGCATTACTTGGCTAAATGCTGGCTAGCAACACGATAAGAGGAATGCCGTGTACTAGGGAACAGTTGCGGCTTATGGCCAATGAGGTGCACAAGAGGCCAAGGATTTTCTCTTATTCGATGTTGCCTTATTTCTGGCTAATAGGATTCTACTATTATTACTTGTCAAGTTGAGTATTGCAATAATTTTTCATACACAACGAATTATTGTATTGGCATAAATAATTGCCAGATAGTTAGACAAGATGATTTTGTATATTGAAATTTAAGGAATAAACTAATTTTTTTTAGGTCTTCCGAATACTGCTGTTGCTGTTGCTAACATATTTTTTCATATACATATATATACATATATAAATACATATACAAACATAATACATATTACAAATTCCCATACGACTCTTGCTTTATGCTGGGCGTCGTTGGGCTTTAACTTGAGGAACATTAGATTTTATTATCTTATCCGAATAATGTGTTCATGGGAGAGGCCTAGCACGATAATGTGTATCTGAGTCACAGCATTCTCACAGCAAGTATTGTAAGGGAATTAGGAAATGTATCTCAGGAGTGGATCAAATAGTATCTGCGAATACATAATAATAATGTATGATATATCTTATAATATATATGTATCATAATGTATATAATATCTACAATAATCTCAGATATTTTTCGATTGAGTTCGTTTTATAAGCAAGTGCTACAGGTGGACTTAACATTCAAGACTTTAGGTCTAGTTCGAAATCGACATATGAGCAGCAGACCTACGGAAAGGAATTATTTGATTATGTAAACATTAAGATATCACTACGGACAGATAGACATAGCTTATATCTAACTTGTTATCATTCTGATCAAAATATGTTATATATGCTATATAGACTCTGTCATGCCTCCTTTTAACTCCAATATACCCATTATTTTGCCATAGGTATACCGTTTTTATATACATATTTTCACTCCCCTTTTGATACCATAAGTATTTTGAGAAAGAAAACAATTTTCATAAAATATTTCCAAAGTCAATTTAAATATTTTCATGAATTTTTTATTCGGCTTTTCCCTTGTTTGTTAGCAGTTTTAATCATGTTTCCACCTGGCCTAATTGAGTTGCCAACTTCCGTGTGTTGCATTATAACAGAATAAAGCAAAGTTTTCTTCAGTTTTGCTTAGCAATTTCGATGGCGACACATCGAGGCTCGACTGCGCGACTGCTCGACTGAGCAGCAGGAATGCATCGATGCAACGCGCTCTCCACTGGCGCTGGCCGACTGCAAAAGGCGTGCGTGTGGCCTGACAGCCCGCAGATAGCAGCTGCAGGTGGTGGTGGTGCATTAACTGTTCGAGTGTTGCACTCAAGTGCAATCAACTTCAAAGTGGAAAGCACTAAGCACATATAGCTATTGTTCACTCGACAACTGTTGCCGATCAATTGAAACAATGCTGGCAGCAAAATCATGAAAATCTGAAAAGCCAACTCAAAGCATGCCAATCGAGGCTGCTAATCGAGTGTGAGCAAAGAAGCCAAATAGGAATTCCATTTACCATGACTATGTAAACGGAAACATGCATGAAATGTTAGAATTTACTCGAGTAATTATTTGAATACATTGATTGATTTTTAAATTATTTCTAAACAAAAATGATTTATTTAAATCATGTATTATAAAGTAAAATAGATAGAGACTTATTAGAATATAGATAAACTGCTGCAAGCATATTGGTTTTAGATTTACCAAGCCTTATAGGAGGTGCTCATACAGCTATCTATTTATCTAGCTAAAATGTAGATCAATAGTGACCTTCATCTGGTAATACTTGCTATAAAATTATAACATACTTTTTCTGTTATGCTTTGCCACGCCCATTACATCTGTGATATTTATGTCACTAGGGGTGTTACTGTACAAGATGGATATTTCTATTAAAGTAACGAGCATTCGAAGTTTGAGCTGATAAATATACTCTTTCATATTCCAATTGGAATTTTCAATAATTGTCAGCATTGACGATAAAAGCGTGTATTAATTGATTCTCCTGCTTTATCAAAGTGTAGAAACAGCTAGAGACTAGATATTCATATGAATATATCGTATATTGTATATTGTATATAGTTTAGAAAATTAATAGATGACATCAGCAGGAACTTGCGTGAAAGTTTTGATTGATGCGGGTTTTTTTTAAAGTTTATTAAGCACTGAAGATACATATAAATATAATGTTCCCAGTAGCAGGTCTTTATATAACTAGCGTATAGCATGACTACCATGGATATAAGTAATATACTCGCATCACTTTGTGAACGAGTATAACGAAAGTTGCTTAATAACTTAATAAAGAAATATGTATTTCCAAAAAGTCTGTGTGAAATCATTTATCAAACTTAGTTGCATCTATGGATGAGCCTAAATCCTGATTCTATCTCTTTAGCTCTTTAGCTATGCAAACAAAACGGTAATGAAACATAATGAATGTGTTTTTGCAGTAAATAATATAAATGCTTAAGCGCTGTGCCATAAATAGTCCCCTGAAATGCGCAGCCAACTAATACGCATGCAGAGTTTGCCATAAAATTCTTCCACTGAAGATTAACTATGATATGGAGTAGGTTGTCCAGCGAAATACATTTAATGCGGCGCTTTCTATTAAGTGTTGGCTGCTTTTTGTGGCCGATGCTGTGCTGTGGAGAAATCCGTGTTCCGGGCTCACCGCAAGCTGCAACACTCTTTAGACCGACGTGTGCCTAACTACGTACCTACACTTGGTTGCGGGCTTAGCTCTTTGGCCGGGCCATGAAAAGCGTTTGTGGTAATTTTGTTGGTGCAGCAGCAGCAGCAGCCTCGACTGTTTTCAACTTTAGGGACTTTTGGTTAGATGAAAATTTAATGTGTTAGTTCCGGTCGAACGGTTGGCCACCTGCTCGGCCTGCCTACAGTTCGGCCTGTTGTTCGAGCCAAAAACGCAGCATCAACGCGCATGTAATTTAATTTACACGAAACACTTTGTGCCGCAGTGTCTGTGTCGCATTTTCAAATTAAATACATAGAACAGCAGCTGACCTAGCTGTCTGTCTCTCGGTCTGTCTGTCTGCCTGCCTGCCTGCCTGCTAAACACCTGTTCGTCCCACTTTCGCCCATGGCCCGCAGCCACGCTCTCTGATTGCCATTTGAAATCAGCTCGCGCTGACAGGCCAAGTTCATAAACTTGCTAATTTTTAACCGCGCAGCCATTTGCATGTTTATAAAGTAGCAATTAGTATACAAAGTCGTTTGATGCTCGGCTACAAACTCTTTCGGCTGACAACGTGCATAAATTGCCCGATCATATGGCAAAGTTTTCAGCCCAATTGCCAGAGGAAAATTCTGCTAAAGTACATCAAGTTTTATATCTCGACTACATAGTAAACTAAGTTAGACTTTATCTATTTAATCAGCAGAGTATTCTTTTGGATAAGTTGAAATCGACTCTAGATCGAGCAAATTGTAATTAAATCAGAGAAGTTTTTGAAAATATATCGAAATATATATCGATATATTTATCAACAAAAAATTTATTTATATCGGAATATTCTTTTTTTACCCAAATATCGACTATTTTTGAGTTGATATTTATTTTTAAAACCTAAATTATCATCGATACGATATTTTAAACATATTTGACAGCCCTAAATTAAATGCAAATATTCTGACGTCGCAATAGATGGTAAATACATATATTCGATGCTTTAAATAACACTTGACAATATTTTTTCATATCAAATGCGTATGCTCGATGCTGGTGTGAATATGGGTGTGGTTGGGCATGTGTTGTAGTTGCTGTTGTTGTCGTTGTTGTTGTTGTTGTTGGCCATATGGCAGCACTTTAAATGCAAATGAAAGTTGTCCTCTTCCGATGGCGGTGCGTCGAGGTCGCTTACATTTCACGAAGTGTTTTCTGTTGCCGTTAGGTTGACAGTGTGTGTGTGCGTGTGTGTGTGAGGGTGTATGCCTGTGCTGCATTTGCATAAAGCTCTCAGCTGGCGTACATATTCGGTTAGGCTTTTTGGCCGCACAATGTCTCATGAGCCTTTGTGTGTCAAGGCAGCTGCAGCAGATACTTGTTGAACACAACCTTGCAACTTGAGAAATGTGACACACACACACACACACACACACACACACATAGCTGGAGATGCCTTGAAAATAGCAAAGGTCGCCCAGCGCTGACATCTCGCACCCAAACGCTCAAATCAATGCCGCAAAAAAGCGTATAAACAAACTTGAATTTTTAAACATTTTTCGGTCGAGACGATGAATGGGGCGGCAACTTTTTTAGTTTGCTGCACGTGGGCGTTGCCAATCGAATTGCCAACTTACATTCAAGTCAAACAAGCTGCCCATTTCAGCCAACTTAACGCTCGATACGGTGTAACTGCCACAGACAGACAACTCATCAGCGCTCTCTCTCCCTCTCTCTCTCCCTCTCTCTCTCTCTCTGTCTCTTTCAATGAATGAAATGTCTTTTTCTTTCTCGTTTCACTTTTCCCTTCGTTTTTCTTTTCACTTTGTTTGCCTCTTCTTTTTTCTTGGTGAAAAGTTGTGGGATCTTTGTTTTGGGCACTCACGCGGGCCACAACAAATCGAAGAGTTTGCCATTAATCAAAGCAGAGGCAGGCTACGTGATTGCTGCTCCCAGTGCAGCGGGGGCCTCATAAATAACTCGATCTGTGTAGCATATTCGCATTCGCAACATTAAGATTTCTGTATGTATACAATGTGTATTAGGGGCGAAAGTGTTGCTTGGCCGGAAATCGGGAAAACCTTCAACACTCAGACATTTAGTTTCCGTTCATTAATTTCCGCTTACAACTCAATCATCACGGATTTTATACCCTTCTTTTTTCGACCTCTTCTTCTGTGCTTCTTGGTGACAATTTCTGTGCGCATATTTCGTTTTATACATATTTTTTTCCCACTTTTCCATAATTTTTTCCAGCTGCTGTGCGGAAGCTCTGGTTGAAGTCAGCTCATGTCCAATTCCATTTCCATTTGCTGGCCGTGTTTGCGGTTCATGGCAAATTTCATTTTGGCCTGGCATTTGTTAAGAGGTCGCACCGGTCGCATGATTTATTTGCCGCTGCATTGATTTCGGTCTCGATTTCGGGTTTCGGGCTCGTCTCCCATTTTGGATTTTGGCTCTCGATGTTTGTGTAATGAAATCACAGCTTGCCACTTCGCGGATGCCGCTCTCTCTCGCTTGCCCTCGCCCCTCGCCCCTCTGCCTCTCTCTCTCTGTGTGAGTGTTTCCTGCTTAATTGTTAAATCGAATTGGCAGCCGACAACGTTGCGTATACGTAATGCGATTATAAATGTGTTGATTACAATCAGATTAACATTTTAATTGGATTCGCATTGTTGTGCAATAATTAATGCTCTGTTCGGCTCAATGAAATGGTGAATCGAAAGCGCATAGATTACAAATTAAGGCATACGCATAGAGCCTGGCCCCCAAGGCAACCAACATAACAAGATCATCATCAACAATGTCGAAACAACAACCATCTAATTAAGTGTTGAATAACGACACAGCATTGCCTTGCTAGCTATGCGACTCCAATACTTGAATTCTTAAATTGAGCAAGGTATATTAAATTCCACTGGCTCAGAGCTAATTATAAAATATTTGTGTTTTTCTCTCTTTATGAATTATATATGAATTTAATATTTGCGCTGCTTTTGTTTGCCTCTTGTTGCTTTTTGCAGTTTGCGTTGTTTGCTGCTTAAATTTGGTCCCCTGGGCGTATTTTTGTTGATGCTCGATGCAATATTTGGTCACTTGTGTTTGCCTTTTAATGCGTACAGAGATTTCGCCAGGCGGCAAATAAATAACAAGTCTTTCGCAAAACCGTTTGCACTTGACGACCCGGCAGGGGCCAGAGTCAAACTTCTGCTGGCCACATTTACCCAAACTGACTTTGCCCCGTGCCCCGTTCGAAGGGGTGCGAAGCAGATTTTTACGAGCTGCTGCACCAAACTTTAAAAAAAAAAAGGTAGAGGAGAAAAACAAATACCGAAACCATTTGCCCCGAGCTTTTGCGCAGTTCAAAAACTCGTGTTTTTTTTTCTCCGCTCTGTTGTTGCAC
Organism: Drosophila navojoa; assembly: GCF_054131105.1. Classification (NCBI taxonomy): domain Eukaryota; kingdom Metazoa; phylum Arthropoda; class Insecta; order Diptera; family Drosophilidae; genus Drosophila; species Drosophila navojoa. Next base: position 7,555,311 of record NC_142890.1, on the reverse strand, counting down.
GTAAATGTTGCACGTATCGGTGCGACATTTAAGCCAAGAGTTGCTCAGGCAGCGGGAATGCGTTGACGAGACAGCAGCCATAGCAATGGCCAGCATATAAACGAGTGCCGGCCTCTCCGGGCCAAGTCGGTTCTGTTAACCGTTCTGTGCCATGCGTAAATTGCGTGTAATCAACGCCTGCAGCCGAGAGCAAGCAGAAGTCGCACGGCGACCTCATCCTAACTAATTGCGCATTTTTATCTCAATTATTGCAGTTTACTGCTTTCGACTCTGTTCTCCTTACCATTTAGCGATTATGAATGTGTGTGTGTGTGTGTGTGTGTGCAAAGCTCGTTATGGCGCTTTGAAGGATAAAATTCTGCAAATGCATTTCAATTTTAATCTCTTTTTACAGTCCTTGATTTGCAGACTCTTCTATAAATTGTAAACTGAAAAGACAATTCTGTTATACAACTAATTGTGCTCTATGTGCTACGTTTACCAGCACTGTTTATTATTTTTTACAACACTCATCAGGACTTCACTGACTTGCGTTGATTTTATGCATATAATTTTTAGGGCGCTCATTAGATCTGACTATCATCTAAAGTTTTAGTTTTGTTTCGGGCGTTTTCCCGTAAAACTGGCACAATTTGATGTTTACTTAAAGTTCGAAGCACTCGAAAGATAAGAGACTCAGCAGCCATCGGCTCAGAAGACAAACATAACTGGCAAAACAAATTGCAAACATTTTTCGTATGCTTTTCGGCAATTTTCAGCCATTATCGTTAATCCCAAGTGCCTCGCTATGTGTGTGTGTGTGTGTGTGTGTGTATGTGGGTGTGTGTTAGCATTGTATGGCAATTTGAAAATGTATGCAAACAGTGCTGCAAGCTTCACTATGATAAACTCTGCCGGAGAAGCAAAGCGTTGCCAATTACTAGAAAAGTCAACAGAGAGCGTCAGCAGATTTTGTGCCCCAAAAAGTATGCAAAGAAAACGAAACACGCCCACACACACACACACACACACACCCACACACACAAGCACGTACATATATTGTCAATGAACTGAAGTGAGTTACTTGTAATTACCACAAAATTCAATATATACAAACCCCAAGTGCTGGCATCCACCCAGTGACAGCAGCAGCACCACCACCACCACTACCTAGTTACCAGTCAGCAGCAACCGCTGCTGCTGTGGCTACTGCTGCTGCTGCTGCTGCTGCTGCTGCTGCTGCTGCTGTAGACAAATATCATTTGCCTCCTTTGCCTAACGACCGGCAGCTGTCTGCGTCATGTGGCAAAGTCTTGCGAGAATGCAAAGACCGCAGCAGAGCTCACGCACAGCTGCCGCAGCCAGCTCACTGGCACCACCCATCAGCACCACCCACAGCACACAGCCCACAGTGCCACAGTGCCACAACCGCCCATCTCATCGAAATGGCAGCTGTAAAAAATCACAGCATCAGCATAAAAGTGCTTAAAAGCAGCCGCCGTGTCCTGTGCTCGCGTTCATTGGGTTCTTATTATGATTTTCGTTGCTATTTTTTTTTTTCGCCTTCACTTTTTACGCTTCATTTTTTGCGCCGAAATGTACATAGATCTGACATCTAAACAGACGAAACCATTTTCGTTGAAAGTTTCAATGCCCGCTCACGAAAATCTAAGAAGAGTATATTGGCTCAGCTGCTCCGGCAATGGAACATTTTGGACCAATTGGAATATAGCGAATCGAAGAGGCCCAAATTGTGCATTTATATATAGCTGCTAACTGAACGAGTATTATGCAGTCAGTTTGACTTTCTGTGCTTTGCCAATTCGAATCGATTTTCATTGGCCAAGATTAAACAGCTTTCAATTTTAGGGCAAACAGAATGGAATACATTTCTTAAGAAATTTCCATTCACTTGCTCATAATTTGGGTATTCTTATTCAATTATTATGAGAAAAAAGGAATAATTAACCGCGTGGATTTTCCCAAAACTGATACCGTTTATAGACCCCAAAATGCCTTCCACTTGGCTTGGCCTGGCTTGACTGGGTTTCCCCTCTAATCTGATTCGCAGCTCCGCGTCAATAACAATGGCTCATGGGCAGGCGAAAGCGGCTAGGGCTGCTGCTAATGCGGTAACTTAATTCAATTTTGGCCTTTAATCCAATCAGTATATTTAAGAACATTTCTAATTGGACGCGGCAGGCAAAGGGCGAGCCAACGTTATGTGCAGATAATAATATATAAGCATTTGCATTTTAATTGGCATTTACTAATTAAAAAGTTTGCAACTTTCCCAAAAACAAGACAAGACACAATGAAATTTTAATTGGCATGGGAAAATGTGGGAAGAACTCGGAACCCTCATCAGAATCGCCGAACTGTGAATATAATGTGCGCCTGGCTTATAATATTAGACGAAAATAATTTGTTTCAGAAGGTCACAAATGCGATCTCCAACAAATAAAGTCTCGAACACAATGTTGTTTATAGACTCTAAGAGTAGAGTAAAAATAATCGATGTGCGAGAATCGAGAATCGTGTGAAAATTATTAACTTGGGATTAAAAGACTAAAAGAAATTTTCAATCGTATTTGAATTAATAACAATAATAATGCAAGTATTAATAAAAAAATTTACAATGAAAATAAAAATAATGCTTATTCTGATATAATATAATATGACTAAGATATTAACTCATTTAATTTCGAAGCTAATAAATAATAAATCAAATAATTATAAAATATGTATTCTTAAAAATATACATATATTATTTAAATATTGTATTAAAATATTTCTGATGAGAATCAAATTTAAAATAAATTTATACATGTTTAAGCTTTTATGTTATAGTAGATATGTACACTAACCAGATAGCACAGTGAAATGTATCAGGAGAACAATCGATAGGTGAATAACGATAGTTACAATAAGCTTTAAGAAATGAAATACAGCGAGAATTATTATTGTATATACATATGTGTTCTGCTCATTGCCGTCAACTGAAGAAAAAATCTGTAATATTTTTCGCTGTTATCGATTGCTCTTCAATAACTATCGTCACAATGATTGCCTCTAAGTAAGGCTGCAAAACCATCGATAGGTGCTCGCCTCGATAAATTTCACAATCGATGGAATAAACCAAATTAAATTAATAAACTTTCAATAATTTTAATCATACATCCAGCACAAAAATGATTCTTGCAATTTTTTATGGGAATACAAATTTGCAGCCCTACCTCTTAGATACTATCGTCCCTATCGATGGTTCTCTAGCTCTAAATGCACTTGGCATACATACATATGTACATTATAATATTGTAAACAAAAAATAAATAATAATATTTTAAAAAAATATATATAATAGTAAATTTTGAAGTAAACCTTAGCTTCTCCTTCTTCAGCCTCTATCAAAATGTACCCAGCAATCTTTAATCTATCAAACACTTAGCACAAGCCACCTACCACCTGTCTGCTGAAAGGTAGGATTATTTAGATGGAGTTCCATTCGAAATTGTAATGTAAGAAGGCACATAAACTATAGCAAGTGAGTAAAACTGAGCAATGGATTGTGCGTGACCCAATAAAAGCAGCGCGACCATATAAATCGCCAATATTGCGCATAAATGTGTTTAAAATTACGCATTGCTCATACGCAGCGTATGGCAATATTTCCGCTTCAGGGCATTTTATATGCATGCAGAGACAGAGAACGGGTACAGCATTGAAGCTGGCCCGAGACCATTAAGTATTCAGCTCATAGACAGAAAGCGCAGACACTCGCTGGCTAATGGAGAATGACAGCAGCAGCAGCGGCAGCAACAGTAAAGGACACCAATACGAATCCGGCTCGGATTGGCAAGTAAATGGCTCGCTCGCCTTTGCCCACGCTGGCCAAATGCAATGCTATTGATTTTTCATTTTCGGTTTCATTGCCTGCCAAGCGGCGCAACAACAACAATGCCGGCCAACTAAATGCCAAATGAGAATTAGCCCAGGCACGCAGTGGGCAATTCTCTCTTTGTTTTGTTTTTGGTATTTTTATTTTTTTTTTATTTTTTTTTATTTTAATATTATTTTTTATTATTATTCGCTTTAATGGCTATTTTGGTCGATTGGCGTGGAGTGGCCAACGCACTGGCATTTTGAGTCGGCCATGGCCATGCCAAGTTAACGTGAACGATGAGCCAATACACACACACACACACACAAGTATAGTAGGACTGTGTCTGTGTGTCTGTGGGATAGTCATAATATTCGTATTCAAAGGACAACGGTGACTCTCCTGGAAGCATAAAATTTCAAGTCAAGCCATAAAAACGACTGCGACTGTGATTGTGTGTGTGCCTCTGTGTGTGTTTGTGTGTGTCGCGACTTTTGGCGAGTGGGTTGCCAAACAAAAGCAACAACAATAATAGCAACAGCAAAAGCCAAAAGTAAAGGCAAAAGCAAAGCCAAGCAAAACAAAATTAGTTTCATAAGTTTTTTATGAGTTCATCGCTTTTTTGTGTGCTATATGCATATACATACATACACATACTTATATAGAGTATGTGTGTTCGTTTGTGGTGTGTCCTTAGACACCCACATTCGCCCCGACTGACTAACCAGCTCTTGTGCCAAGGGTCGAACGAGAAGGCAGTCGCGTGGGCGACGCCTTTCCCCAAGCACCCCAGCTGCTGCTGTGCTGGCACTTCCGCACACACACACACACACACACACACACATGCAGTTTCATATACTTGCGTACTATGGGCCACGCAAATAATTCACAAATGAAATATATATATATAGAGCAGGAAGCCAAGTAGTATACATATGTATATTGCGAGTAAATTTCTTTTGTTGCCTGGCTAGACGTTTAGTTCTGCACCTTGCGTGTATGTGTGTGTGTGTGTGTGTTTGTGTGTGTTTATGTTTGAGTAACAGAACGCGATTCGGAGAGCGAGCGAACAGCAACGTTGGCGACAATTTGTTAAATTGTTATTGTTATTTCTATGTTAAATGCTCCACTGCCCACACAATGAACAGCGACCAGGCAGGCCCCGCGCAGCTCCACCCCTCCAGCGACTCGCACTGGAAAGTTTCGTTGCTCTGGCTGCTCGACTCGCTGACTGCACGTAGCGTCAATCTGCATAAATTATGTGAAATTTACAAGGACAACAAAAGGGACAAGCAGCAGCAGCAGCAGCAACAGCAGCAGCAGCAGCAACAGCAGCACCCACAATAGTCACAGCTGGCAGCTAGAAAAACTTATTACAAAAAGCAAATGTTGTACAAGAATTTTGTTTTAATGTTCAGCGTTTTCATTCGTTCTGTCAGCTGAGTGCAAAGACTAGCAAAAAGTCAGATAAAAGACGGTGGAAAAGATCAGAAATATAGAAAAACTTTTCATTCATCTAAAAAATATGGAGAAGCGTGAAGAAAATTCTAACCAAATTTAGTCTACGAACGAAAAGTTAACAGAGCTTGAATATCGAACTGCTAAAGGAGTGAAAGGATATTAAAGAAATAGCATGATTCGAGTGGAGGATATAATAATTTAAAACAAATTTGAAATTTAATTTGTTAGCAATTTCCAGTCTGAGGTCAAGTTTAAGCCCAGAGCTGATAATATTTGAAAACAAAATTCTGTTGCATAAATAAAATAAACATAAATTAAAAGCACAAAAGGAAAAGCTCATAAATCTGTCAGGCAACAAGGCGTGGCCACACACCTGAAATATTCACAGGTGTTGGCATAACGCATTCAGTTGTGCCGCCTCGCAAGGACAACAGCAGGACACCAGCAACGGTCTGGGCAACAGCAGCAGGACGAGAGTCGTCCAACAATGTGAGCAACGCGAGCCAAGCCAAATCGTGTGAGACTTGACGATTTAGCAGGTCCTAAGTAGCCCGGCTCTAGGCCCGGCCAATAGCTAAGTGGGCTGGCCGTATTGGACGTCGTGGCTTTTGCTGGCAATTGATTTTCTCACACCCACACAATGAATGGGCAGGGCGAGGGGCACGCGCGGGTCGACAAGTTGATTTTCGATGTTTGAGCACATTTCTTTTGCTTTCAGTTGATTTGGTTTTGCTGTTCGGCAGAGGCATGTCAAGTACATAATAATATCATCAGAGCGGCCAAGTTTCGCTTTGATATTGTATTTAGTTCGCATTCGTCAGTCTGATGCCAGCCGAGCAGGTGTCAATTATGTAAGCTGAAACTGAACACAACTGAAGCCCTGACACATGAAAGCAACAAATTAATCCATGCCAATTTGTTTCAGCAAATTGGGCAAGGCAAGGCACGACACGGCTAGGCTAAGCCCTCGGTGGTGGCTTCCATCACCAAGTTTTCGTTGCCCAGTTAATAGCATAATTGTAGGGCTCAAAATGAATTAAGATTTGCATTATATTCAAGTTAATCAGCTTAAAGCTAGATTCGATATGGTATACAGAAAGCTTTAAAGCTCATGAAAGCATGCTTAAGCAAAAGCAAAAAGTCATGGGATATATAAGAGACGATCAGATCTTTCATATTCAAAAGCTCTGTGCAAATTCAAAGCAAACTATTAAAATATAACCTACTAAAATTAAATATTAATTAGATCTTCATCTTGAAGTTTTTTTATTTAAATAAGACTAATATAAAAGCACATTAAAGCTATAGTTCTTACTGACGGATGTAGAAGCACTTTAAGGCCTATAATGAATACTTTAAAAAACCTCTACTCTTATGCAAACAGGTCTCTAAAATATCTATGTTTATATTAAATTCACAAATAAGCCTGAATAAAAAAAAAATTCAAGTTGTATTCAGAAATTATTTGTGTGTATATAAATATTGAAATCTATTGATTTGGGTAGGCAAAACAAATCGATCGATGGCTCAGCCATTTATTAATGCCGAATGGATAATGCATGGGAATGGAGACGATGGGCTCGAGCGTTTAATTATTGACACTTGTAAATAAATTTGTATGAGTTGTCGGCGAACGAACTGAAAGTGTGGCATCATTTTCATTTCATCTGCTTGTTGGTTATTGTTGCCGTGACATTGCCCTTTAGTTGTTGCTCTCGAATTTCGTCCTCGTCCGGCTAATAAATTATGAACCATACGGCTGAGGCCGCACTGAGCGTGAACTGGCCAAAAGCTACTTAGCGACTTAGCGATTGGCCGGGTCGGAATGGAATTGAATGGAATGGAATGGAATGGAATGGGATAGAATGGTGATGGTATGGCCGCTGGTGAGATTAACGTCCATCCGAGTGCCGACAAATGCGAATTGTGAATTCATGTGGCTTTGACACGTGCCACCGAGATGGCTGCGATTGATTCTGGATGACCAGCGGGTTGGCATCGCATCGAAATAAACCAAAGAGAACTTTTCTACAGTTTAGATAGCAGCGCAAGTGGCTGGCGAGAGGGGCAGGGGTTCGAAGTGTAGAGAGCAAATACTGTGAGCACCGCCGGCTGTTGCCTAATTGACGAATAATCCACTTTTCACAGTTCCACAACTGGGGACGGTGAGTGAGTGATATTTAATCGTGCGAGCGTTGGATTTTTTATTATTGACTTTAATTAATTGTCCGCATGACGAGATTATGGGTTGAGAGTATGCCCAGCCACACAGTGCTTCATTTGATTACGCTCCATTTGTGTGTTCACTGTTTTTCATTTTTATTAATTTTCATGCTCGCTCGCAGTGTCCTCTCCGCCGACTCCTGGCAACAACTGAATGGCGTTTCAATTATCCCTCATTGGGCGAAGGCGACATAATTGATGTGCGGTGGCCACATTCATGGCAGATAAAGTGCACGATGTATGTATGCATGCATGTGCAGGCATCAATAAGACCTGGCTCAAGTAGCTCATCTTGTGGCAAACGATTTTGATCAAATCAATTTACGATAATTAGTATATCTAGGTCGATTGTTGTGCTCAACTAGCTATGCTAACTATATATGTTTCTCTCTCTCCCTCTCTCTCTCTCTCTCTCTCCTCCCCTCTCCTATTCCTTCTTCTCCTGCACATTGATTGAGCATTTCGCATTTCGCAATTCGCATTCATTTATTAATCCAATGCAAATAAGTCACATTTATAATTATGTACGAGCTCAACGTTGCGTATGCGTAATATTATTATGTACTGATATTATTTATTGACGGTTGCCTGCATATTCGCAATAATTATGCCATCATGAATATGAGCAAACATTAATTAATTTATGCGCATCATTTGAATGTGAACTGTAAATATAATTAATTTCATATCAAAGGCAAGCGAGCCAAATCCTATGTATATATATATGTATGTATATGTGGAACATATGCTGCCCTAGCCGGCGGCATTCAGCACCAAGATATACGGAGTGGCATTTCAATGGAATTGCAACAATAATGCTTAATTGTGTGCAATGGCCTAATACACATTATTTAATTGCATTCCATGTTGGGAAAAAAAGAAAAACGAGTTGTTAAAACCCAAATGAAAATGGGCTACGTGACGGGCTTGAATTGTGTATACAAGTCATGAATTGCTTGGCTTTAATAGGCAATTTGTAGTCGTAATCCAAATGAAAATAGCTAACACACACACACACGCACACGCACATTCAAGACAATGAAATTATTTTACACATTGAGTGCGGCGCCGGCAGCCGATAAACCGATAAAGCGAAAAGCCAAATGCTAAATGCAACCGGGCCGAAATATTAGAGGCAAATGCCACGATTTAATGGCCAATAAATCGATTGCCTGCTTGTTGCTGACTGAACGCCCACTGCAACGCCAGCGGGTCAACTCAACTTTTGGGAGCTGGGAACTGAGATTGCAGGCAGTAGCCGAAGCGAGGAGATGGGGCTGGAGCTGGGCTGGAGCTGGGCAGGAGCTGGAGCTGGAGCTTATCGGCACGCATGCACGCCAGCTGGCGGCAATTTGGATACGCAGATAAAGCATTTATTGGTCACATAAAACGGGTGAAATTACTTGCCAGTCGGCATTTCCGTCACCCACTGCTTTTGTGCTTTTGTGTATCCTTCGGCTGACCGCTGTTGAGTTTTGCTATGTAATTTCCTTTTGTTGCCGCTCGTCGCCCATTCAACTCTGCACAAAAATCAATTTACAATGGCATTTTCTCAAAAAAAAAAAATAAAATAATATTAAAAAAAATATTATATATATACTCGGACAACATTTCGGCCTTTGATACGAACGACTGCAAATTAGACAAATTGTGCAAAGGCATTTGTCATTTGCTTAAAAGGTTTCCCAGCTGCCATTGTCCTGCCAAGTACCACAATAGTTACCTGCAACAACAACAACAACAACAACAAGAACAGCCAGAGCTGAACATGAAGACAATAAAACATTTTTCACTCAGATTTCAAGTGCATTTCGTTTGCCCAAATCTATTAGAGCGCAGCCTCAGCTCGTGCACAAAGAAATGCTCTGTGAAATATTCATGGAGAGCTGAAATGAGCGCCCGAGGGCTTAGACGTTTGCTGAGCGAATCCTTTTTGCTGTTTGTTGTTTGCATTGGCTGAGCTCTGGTGATAGGCTATCAGCTATATATTTGCAGTAGTTAAATATTAAACTAAGGCCGAAGAATGTTCATTGATTGCTTTGATATTTGATTGAGCTGGAATTCGTTCTGTCTCCTGTTTATTATATTGACTCAATATATTTTGTTTCGGCTCGGTATTTCGCTCAGGTGAACCTTTTTTGTATGTATGTATATACATATATATATATTTCTTTTGTTTTTTTTTTTGTTATTTTCTACTCCTTGTCCGAGCTATCCACTCTGATTGTCCTTTACAATTTGTCATTTCAGTCAACTTCAAAAGCGAACGCCTCGGAAAGTTTTTTTTTTGCTGTGCAAAGCCCAACAGAAAAAAAAAAAAGAAAAACAAAAGACAAAAATGAGAGAAAAAAAGTTAAATTAAATAAATTACAAAATGCTTTGCCAGCTTCAGCTTTGACAACAATGCGTTGCGTAAAAAGGTAAAGAGACCGAGCGAAGGATAAACACAAAGTTCAGGCTGCCAGCCAGACGAGGACGAGACGCGCTGCAAATGTTTAACAAGGATTCCGTGGCAAATTAAAAGCCACCAACGTTGCCTCCATAAATCATGGGCCGTGCCAAGAGCAAGGCTCAAGCCTAACACAATCGCCTAGACAAAGGGAAAACAAAATGCGACGACGAGTCGCAATAACTTTCAAGAAATTATTATTTATTCATATACCCTCTGCAGAAGCAGGTGCCCAGCTGCTTAACGGTACCAGGGCTGTAAACGATTCGAACTAAGAGTTCGACAAGCAAGAATACATTGAGCCTGGCCTTAAATCTTTGTCATCTACTTTGAAACTGGTTGGGGTTAGCATGTGCATTTTTTTGTTGGTTGTTCAACTGCAAAGCATAGCTGGATCCTTCAAATCATATATGTAGAAAGATTATTTTGTAAACATTTTAGTTTATAAAAGTATAAAGTTATGTAGATATTGACTAATAATGCTTTTAAATTTAATATAAAATTGAGTTACTTTAAATTAATTTATTTGCTCAAGCTGTTGTAGAAGCTTAAAAAAATCTACGATTAGTTAGAATCTTTTGCGAGCTTCTGAAGCACATGAAAGCTTCAATCCTGCCCAAGAACAATGGGCTAGAACCCTAGAGCTTCAAGTTGAAATTTTTCAGGCAATATATATATTTCTTAAAAATATAAAAAATATAAATTATATTATAAATATTGTTATAAAGTATATATACATTTAAAATATTCTATAAATTAGAATTAAGTATATATACAGAGTATCTAGGCCGCATTCAAGTTACGTTCTTCAGTGAGCGGGCAACACAAATAAGAAAACTAGTGGCAAGAACACGGCACGATGACAATTTAAAGTGTTTTGTTGTTGTTGACTTGTTACCTTTGTTATTTTTGTAATTTTATAAATACATATATATATATATATATATATATATATATATATATATATATATATATATATATATATATATGTATATATGTATATATGTAGGCTGTTAGCTTCCGGCACATTGCACTTGAAACGAGAGCGAACGCGAGAGCGAGAGAGCAGGATGTCCAAGCTGCCGCAGACAAACAATTTAAATTGTGAGGGAGGCCGAAACGGGGCCATGGAATTGCGTTGAAAGGTCCCGAATGTCCCATTTGGAGTGCCAGTGCGAAAAAGGACAGCCAAACACAAACACAAACACAAACAACAACAATGACAAATAAAAATATGTGCGACACGAACAACGTTCCGGAACACAAACGGAAATTGTGAAATATACAAATGTTTGGCTTCCATAGGTGAACTACATAAAGTAAGAACAGAAACGAAAAAAGAATGAAAAAAAAAAAAAAAACTCCATTTCACACAAAACAAGGCAAAGCTAAAGACAATGGCACACGTACAACAAAGGCAGCTTACATAATTGTCAAGTTTTAATAAAAATGCTTATAGTTGTACGTTAGAGATGGCACGGCACGGCCTGGACAAATGCTACATGTCACACACTGGAATGAAAACAAAGGGAACTGAAAACACAATTTCCACATACCGTAACATTTCCCTAACACGCTGCTTAAAATTAAAGCATTCTTTTCCTTTGACCTTGGGCCCTGTGTCTTTGATAAACTAAGTTTTCCGCAATTCAATTCCATAACACAATACAGTTCCAAAGGTCAGCCAGCGGGAGAAGTTCCTTTTGTTCTCCAGCCTAATTGCATCAAACAATTATTAGTTGAAGGTTCATTTGCAACGATATCTGCCAACAGCCTTGCGTACGAATATCTTACTTTTAGGTCCTCAGAAAGTCAGTTGCAAGACTCAAATTAAATTAAAAGAAGAAGGTGAAGTGGGAAGAATATGAAGTTTAAGTATATACGATATATTTTTGATCAATCTCCAGTTCTAGCGTATGTCGATTGCATTAATCGATAACACTAATTTATTTAGACTCAATAATCATGTCCTAGATATTATGAGGTTACAATTTTTCGTTGTCAAAATATACAAATTAACAACAGCTCTTAAAAGATAGGATCTTGAGATTAGATTGATATATTGATGTATTTTACATGAATGTTTTAATATATATTGACATTGATATACTGATTTATTGATATTATTGATATAGTTACATATCTCTATTTCTATATTGCAATATTGATGTATTGGTATATTTTTATATTGATATATTGATATACTGATATATTAATATATTGATTTATTTATATTTTGATATATTGATATATTGCTATCTTGCTATATTGATATATTGATATTGTTACATATCTATATTTCTATATTGCAATATTGATGTATTGGTATATTGATATATTTATATATTTGTATATTGACATATATGATATATTGATATACTGATATATTAATATATATTACTATCTTGCTATACCGATATATTGATATGGTTACATATCTATATTTCTATATAGCAATATTGATGTATTGATATGTTGATATATTGCTTTACTGATATATTAATATATTGATAGATTGATAGTTTGATTAATTATATGGTTATAATTCTGTGTTCCTATATTTCTATATTGACATATTGATAGTCTGGGTTACCTCAGAGACGGCTAAGACAGTTTTCTGAATGTCAAATCATTGCCCTTTCCATCTTGTTTGCTAAGCATGTTGCTAGCTCTCCAATTGGGAAGGTCGAAAATGAATTTGAGTATCTGCTGGACTGGCAATTACCAATGGGCAGCCGCAATTGCTGTCTGAAATCATTGCGAAATATTGAAATAAAAAGGAACGACTGCAAGTCGAATGCACTTGGCGAACAGCCAAAAACTGAAAACGTAAAAAGGAAAAACACAAAGAGCAAGAGACGACCGCAGAGTAGGCAGCTGCAGAAAGGGATTGTAATTAGGAAATTAAAACTGTGACAGCTGCATGATGGACTTGCCTGAAATAAATGAATGGATGTGGCATAGACGAATTGACAGGCGAGCGGCAGCTGGGGCAACTGAGGCAACAACTGGGGGACAGATGATGCCAGATCAGCTTCAGCCTTGGCACGCGGGCCGTGGCTACTCGGCTATATGAGTATGCGGCCGCATTGTACTTGAGCTGCTGTTACTCGGCTCTTGCCGGCTGGCAGCCAAAGTGTGGCAGTGACGGATGCGGATGCTAGCGTTGCCAGCGCCACGAATGTGTTTTGGTCGAGGCCGAGCATCAAGCAGCAGCAGCAGCAGCATCCAAGTCCGGCCAGCAGGTGGCTGATGGCTGATGGCTGATGGATGATGCTCGGCTCTCTTATTGAAATTCGTTGCATTATGCTGTGGGTTGGGCGCACAGTGCAGGATGCTTGAATATGTCCTTGTGCGACGCTCACTGCACTTGATTGTCAACAAAATTGTTTTGCAGCAAAGCCTACAGTTTCTTGTTGTTTGTTAGCTGTTCTGTTTCTCGCTTGTAAATTTGCTTTCTTTTTTCATTTTTTTACAGTTACTTGCTGCTGCTTGCTGTTGTTGTTGTCGTTGTTGTTGGCTTACGGCACTTCATTTTGAAGTGAGTGCAACTGGCGCACAGCTGGCAGGTAAAAGGACATGCGGCAGTAATTAAATTTGTGCATGCTGTATGAATCGAGCTCTTAAAGCTGCGCAAGGTCCTTTTGCAAAGTAACTAAAAAATTCAATTTCATTTTTGTTATTTTTTTTATTTTTTTTTTTTACTTTTTAAATTAGACACGAGCAATGTCACATTGTTGGCTCAAACGCACACACACACATATATACATGAGAAAACACTTGAAGACGGCCATAAAGATAAATGTTTTATGTACGTGAATTGCGTTGAATAAAAGCTCTGTTTGTTTGCCTGCTTTATATGCACAAAGAGCGAAAGAGAGAGAGAGAGAGAAACAGAGACACAAACACAAAGTATTCGCACACTCTCACTCCCCCTCTCTCTCTCCCTCTGTTCCCCACTCTTCCTGCTATTCTCAAATTATGCGAGAAGGCATTTGCTAGCACGCCCGCCCACATTACTCATACGCCCCCACGCACGCTGCCGCACGCGCTGCTCTGTTGCGCTTCATTTAAGCAAATTCACGTGCACATTTAAGCTTAATTGTTGTTTGAATTAAGCCAAATACAAATAGGTGCGCAAAACGTGCTTTTTGGCCAAATATGATGCTGTTAATTTGCAGCTGCAGCCGAGATTTAACATAGCATTTTCCTCCATTCACTATTCATGCCGAGCTTGAGAGCTCACAAATGCTGATGTCTTCAAATGCTCATTAAGTGCGAGCTGAAACATTTTAGTCAAACGAAAGTTTTTCTTTGAGCTGCAGCATGCATAATATGCGATCATAAAACATATATGTATATAAATTTATATAGCCATGCTTATATACATTTACATTTATATATATATATATATATTATATATTGTATTTATAGCCATTAAAAATCTGTAGCTTTTGCTGCCTTAGGTAGCGTATGTGACTGCTTTATAAGACATGAATTTATTATGGGCTTGCATATTTGTGTATTGTTGGGAAAGCGCTTAACGTACGTATTACCTTCTGGCCATAAATTCACTTTAATAACATACTCAAATTTAGATATTATCTGTGTGTGTGCGTGTGTGTTTGTGTGTGTACTGTATATAAGTATGTTCGCATATTTTTCCCTTCTTGCGCACGCTGAGACAGGCGCAGTCTCAATCTGAACTCTCAATGGAATCGCTGTCTCCGCCGTTGAGCTATGGGTTTCTCCTAAATTGTCTGGGGCGAGGCATTTTCGAGTCGTTTTATTCAAGTGTTTTACATTTTCAAAAGGTCCTTCAGAATTTTCGTACATGTCTGGCTTAAGAATTAACTGTGCTACAACGTTAACTCCTTTGAGAGCTGGTTAAAAAGACTATTTGTGTGTTTTTTAGTTTTTCTGCTAAATTTAAGATCTCTATGACAGTCAATTAAAAAGACATTCATCTTAATTAAAGTTTAGCTTCCTAGATAAACGCCTTTAGTTTGAATTGACTGCAAATGCAGCAAACGAATGGACCGCCAAGTCAAGCCAGTGTAAGCCCGCCTTGATTGGTAAAATTATTTTAAATATCTTTTTATCTCTACAGATTCAGCTATAGATAACAAATGAAAAGCTTTCATATCACTTGAATCTGAAAAGTCTTACATAAAAACTGACTCCTTCATAACATATAAATAGTCAATATCAATACAATTAAAGTTTATTTATATATATTTAAATTTTATTTCACATTTGGAAAGTAAGGATCATATAGGTGAAAGACTGCTGAAAGCTTGAATATCTTCATGGACTGCGGATTAGCATTAGAAGAATTAGAGATTATCCCCAACGTGAAACGTACGGAGACAAAAGTATAGAAACTACAAAAATAGATTAAGATATTTCGTATCAATTCTGGGCAATAATCAGCTCAAAGAAATATTGAAATATTGCAAATGTTGTCTGGATATATCTACGTATGTGGAGGATAATGAGAAGCTTTCTCGAGTGGTATGGCGCCCTAAGTAAGCTATCTCAACAGTCTGGCAAGCCCAGTTCAAGAATAGGTAATCACTGTCTTTTAAAGCTATTCAAGTTGAGTTATTTTACTCTACTCATCACTCATTATAATAAACACACAATTATATGCCCATTAATAACTACGTATAGATAATTTACAATATCATTTCCTTCTCGACTCAATAACGCAGTCTAGATATTAAGAATATGAATAATATCTAAATAATATAAATGGTTTTTGCGTTAAGGGTGCTCGTTGGAGTCAATGTTTGAATAAATACGAGATCGTTAAGACATTTCAATTACTTTTAAAACGCCAGCTCTGGCAGCAGAAAGAAGGCGTACATGAGTTTGAGCTGGCTCGTTATCGCGCCACAGCAACTCCACCTCAATCAAATCGTCGAGTTGGAGCTTTTGATTTCAAGATCAAGACTCAATTGTTTGTGCTCAGAGTGCAGGTGCTATTGCCCATAAGCTGTAGCAAAACCGAAAGTAAACAACATCTAATCGGGCTTGCTCCATATCCTATTGAGCGCAAGTTAAGGCTGCGGCATAGCATACTTTGAGGGGCTGAGCACTATCAAATCGTATTGTGTAATAATTCTTAATAAAATTACTGAAGCGTAAACAAGTTTACTTTGAAATGAAAGCAATGAGAGCTTCTGGCAATTTAGTTCTTGTTGTTGTTGTTGTTTTTGTATTTGCTGCGCATGTGCCACTGTCATTGACAGCAATTAAGATGGCCAGCTACAGGGCTTAAATGTACATTACTTTGTCCGACAATTACGTCGTGTATACGTGTGTGTGTCTGTGTGTGTGTTATTAATGAAACGTCTAGCTGACTGCGACTTCTGACTGACTTAGCGGACTTTGCTTGCCAACTGTCCGGATTTCGTTGGGGATTTGCTTGAATGAAATGGCGTCAACGAAAATATTTGCCCGCCTGCAGTGGAGCATTTTGCTTGATTTTCCAGTTGTTGGCTTTCCACTAGCTGGCTCTAGCAGCAGTCTTCAGGGCTTATTGCCAGTGTGCTTAGGCTGAAGG
Source organism: Drosophila navojoa (assembly GCF_054131105.1). Lineage (NCBI taxonomy): Eukaryota > Metazoa > Arthropoda > Insecta > Diptera > Drosophilidae > Drosophila > Drosophila navojoa. The sequence continues at coordinate 7,538,751 of NC_142890.1, read as the reverse complement.
CGATAGTTACCAAATGGCTTTGTATTTCAATGCGGCTTGCATTTTGAATGGCGCACGGAAAAGGAAAATTTATTGAGCAGCATTCATATGCTGCGCATTATTAATATTGATTTTTCAGAGTGGGCGTGATGAGAAATAGGCGTTGCTGTCCTTCACACACACACACACACACACGATGTGAGATGCCACACACACACACACACACCCACACGAGCCTCAGCCTTCATCATATGCTAGAAGTAGTTCGAAATGTGTCTGATAAAAATAACAAAAGCAAACCTTTTCTTTTTTTTATTATTTTTTTTTTTTTTATTTCTGTTTTCTTGCTTCCATTTTGAACCCGAAAGATAAAAGCCAGCCGCATTGTATTGTTTGTAGATGCTTGAGCCAAACCAGACGCAAAGCGAAATGGAAAAATACGTGCCGAATCGCCAGCGAATGCAGCCCGCAAATAGCTAGACGACCCTTGAATGCATTAATGATGCTTCAGCTCATTGCAAATAAATTGCTTTTGGCTAATGAAACAAGGCGCGAATCAGTTGGCAAGAGGAGAGATAAAGAATAAAAGGAATATGCATACATGCGTCAAATGATATCAAGAAAAGTGTTTAGCGAGAAATTTGAATATGTGGCAGACGTGACTTTAATGCATGCGCTGCAGCTGCTTCGTTTGCAAGGCAAAAGAAATTGATTTTTTTTGCTGCTTTTTTTTATTTTTGTGGCTTTTTTCTTTGAGGAAAAAGAAACACTCTTTGGCTGGAAAAGTGGCACACACGCAGCAAGCGACGCTGGAGCAGCAGTTGGCCCGGCTAAGTAGGCCACTTTAGGTGCAGCCACGAGCCAGCAACAACAGCAGCAACAGCAGCAGCTCCTTGAAGCATATTCGCCTAAAGCTGCACTCGGAACGCTGCTTTGTTAAGTGTTTGAAGCGTTCAGTATACGCCTCATTGGCAGCAATTTGGTTGGCCAGTTGTGCGAGTCAGAGCGATCATTAGCTTATAATGGCTCAGCGTTAATCACAACAATATTTCGCAGGACTCACTGCGTGCACCGCTTGATCTGCTGCAGCAAATCCTTTTACAAAAGTCGCTGAAATTATTTTCATACTCAAACAGCGAGCGAATGCGACGTAAGGTAAGCTGATTATGTAACACATAGACAAGGCATACATGTGTGTGTGTGTGTGTGTGTGTGTGGGTGTGCGTGTGTGAAGGTGAATGTGTGTCTGTCACAGATAGCATTAACAATGGCACATGCTGACGCCAGTTTGTTTTTGCAACTTTTCAACAGCTCTTTCTCAACTGTTTTTATTAGTGATTTCCGTTGAAAACAAGCTAAATTATGCGAATTCCCTTTTTAGCTTCTCTTTTTTTTTTGTTTTAGCTTGAGGGCGTGGCAACACCTGGCATAAACTGTGATATTTTTGTATGGAAATATATATGTATATGTATCCATCCAACGCGCATATGAGCTCAAATGAAATGAAAACTTTGGGCGATACGTGTCAATTACTCCCGAAGTCAGGCAGAGACAGAGAGAGAGAGAGAGAGAGAGAGAGAGAGAGAGCGAGAGAGAGACAGTGAAAAGGGGAACAAACAAATAACCAAATTTAATAGATTTCAGTTTCAATTTGAAGTTCTTGCAGCTGCATTTAACAAACAAGAAACGAGACTGAGACAAGGGCTAACTGACAAACTCAATCTTTTTGCAGCTGAAGTCGATTTGGTCTGTGGGCCAAAATCTATCTAGGTATACTGCTCATTGGACTACTAATTGATTGGGCACGTGTGCCATAGACAATGAGGTAAACAGTCGAAAAGGCAAGACAATGGAGGCACTGAATGCATTGAACGATTGCCTGCTCTGTGCCTGAGCATGTGAAACTGACACGAGGCAATTGAATAATGCAAAGGCCTATATGTGTACATGTATGTGTGTGTGTGTGTGTGTGTGTGTGTGTGTGTAAGGGGTCGAGCAATTCATTATCGATTGACTCTATGTGAACTCCGACTTGGATATGCAAATTTCACGTCGCTCGCCATCGACTGGAACTCAAAGAGAATTGCTCTGAATGGAGATTATAATTACAAATCAATGGGAGCAGCACTCAATAAATATTGTTCTATGCCTTCCATTAGGTTTTCAATATGATAAATCTAATTGCTATTGTCGCACTTATTCGTATGGAACTAATCGAAGGCACTGCTGCAGTAAGAAAACTTCGGCTTGTCAACAGCTCAACAAATCAATCATACGCAGTGTGGTGCGTGCGCTGTCAGTTAATGCGTGACTTGCGGACGTACACACACACACACACACATGCACGTTTGACACTTTTGCTTATAAATAATACAGCTCAGTCATTACTCCAAACAATAAAGTCGACTCCCGATTTCGTCGCATATGTTATTATTGAATTATTTAAATCTCTCTCGGTTTGGACAGGTGGCTGGCATGCGTCTTAAGTTCAGTTCCCCAAAAACTTTTGCCGAACTTTTGTAAACTTCATTAATTTAAATGAACTCACAACTTGAAGTCAACTGTAACACAGCTCAACGATGCATGCAAATTAACTGAAGCTCGACAAAGCTGCAGCATCTTGTTCTTGCTATGGATGCGGATGCGGATGCGGATGCAGATGCAGATGCAGATGCGGATGCGGATGCGGATGCGGATACTGAGGGGAGCATCAGCTGTGCGAGCTCGATGCTAATCGTTCTATAGGTAGGCTGCATAATGCATAATAATGCAGCAGTCGACTTAATTAGAGGATCTATCGAAACACGTCTGCAGATGGGAAACGTTATAGACATTATGGAAATGGAACGAATTCTAAGGAAATAAATAAATAGCTGGTTGATGAAATTATTATGCTATGAATCTTACAGAAACCTTAAAGTTGGGTTTTATTTATTTATATACTTAAATCTGAACACAATTTTCATAAATTATAGCTAACCAAACTTATTAAAAGAAGACATATCATTATAAAATAAAAAAAATAAAAATAATAATAATTTAAAGATTCTTAATTTTAGACAAACCTAAATAGTTTGCAGACCTAACCAAGGCAGCCATTTGAGAGATATCGTATTCAAAAAGTGATGCCAACAAATCAAAGTGAACCAAATAAAAATATTAAATGAAAACAAAATATATTTTTAATTAAAAAACAAAAAATATGTAAAGAAAAAAAAACATGGGCCCGCCAAACATAGACAGCTCTGTATGAATTCCATAAGGAAATTACTTAGTCCCATTGAACATTCCGACATTTTGGATGATTTTGGCAATATTGAGCAAAATATGGAACAGGTTTATGTGAATTTAAAAGCACATAGACTCAATGCACAGTTAGTTTTCGTTGAATCACTGACTGCTTAACAGTCAACGTGGCTCACCTGAGATTCTCAATGCGTGGCCTGCGGCACTGGGGACGATTGCGTCGATGGCTGCGATCCTTTTTGCAGCGGCAATCGCAGTGCATGATGCAGAGTGCGATTGATGAGATGACCGTTATCACAAAGGGCACCACAAAAAAATGTATGATCATGGCCTCCTGATCGTCATGATTGTAGGATGTTAGTACGACGGTCTTGTTTTTACGCGAATAGAAACACGGATAGATGGCGCCCTCGACGCCGTAGTACATATTAAAATTCTTGCACGTCACTGTGGGCGGATAACCGCAGCCCTTAATGTTGACGAGCAGTGTGGCCTCGCTGGACTGCTCCCACTCAGCGGTGTAGTTTGTATAGTCGGTCATGTTCTCTGGTATCGTTATATTCTGTTCGATAAATGTCACATAGATGTGCACACAGCGATACAGATCGGAGGTGCAGCCCTCGCGGCAGGAGCTCCACGAGCAATTGAATATGCCAACAAGATCCTCGCGCCGTGTTGTTGTGCACAGTGTTGGATGTTCGATAAAGTCGTGGCTCAGTGTCGATATCGCTGGATCCACATAGAGCGGCACCAGAAACAGCAGCGAGGCGCCGGCCGTCACCGAGAAGAAGGCGAGTGTTGAGGTGCCATAGAAACGCGCACGTTCCCGCCACGAACGAAAGCGCCGATTGCCATTTTTCTTTTTTGGAGCCAGTTCTCGGATTTTACGTAACCGTAGCTCTTGTTGTTGCTGCTCGAGTAGTAATTCCGAACTGCCACTCCTCATATTATTGTCGGTGCACACAGGGCGCTGATGTTGCTGCTGATTGTTGCTGCTGCTGCTGCTGCTGCTGCTGCTGCTATTGCTATTGCTGTTGCTGTTGGCGTTGTTGCTATTGCTGTTGCTGTTGCTGTTGCTGTTGCTGTTGCTGTTGCTCTTCTTGTTGTTGCTTGCGTTGACGTCGGCTCCGCAGCAGCAGCTGCAGCTGCAGCGACGTCCACACCCGCACCAGCCAAAGCCTGCGGCTCGGCCTGAGAGCTGCTCCTAGGGTTAGTCGTTGTCGCTGTCGTTGCCGTTCGCGTTGCACTCGTCAATTTGACAGAGACTGAGAGAGCGAGTGGGAGAGAGAGAGAGAGAGAGAGAGAGAGATGGAGACAGGCAGTGGGATAGAGTGAGTGCGAGTGCTGGACACTTGCAGCGTATGTCAAAGCTGACGCTGACGTTGACGCCGACGTTGCGATGCGTTGGCAGCGCTGGCAGCTGGCGTCGCCGCCTACCGCAACATCCAAGAGCGGCCCGAGTACGCAACGGGCGCGACACGAGCTGCTGCTAATTGAGGTTATGTACACACGCGTCGACGCACAAGGAGACCGGATAAACAGCTGTTCGACCAACCAACCAAGGCTCACCACACTCGCACCGCACAGAGAGCCACCAGAGCGAGAGCGGGACTGAGCAAGAGAGCGACAGCGAGTGGCAGAGAGCGCGCGCTTGAGTAGTTAACGGTTAAGCGGGCATTCAGGCGAGCGATAGATAGAGATAGCGCGCACAAGACAGTGGGGGAGATGGCGAGACAGAGAGCGAGAGCGAGAGCGAGAACGAGAGCGAGAGCGAGCGCTAGAGCGAGAGAGTCACAGTCAGTCAGACGGCGAAAGGAAGACGCTCGCCAGCGTCTTCATTTGTATTGAATGAGTTGATTTTAATTTTTGCTTTACTTTTGATTAATCTCGCCGGCAGCTTTAACATTTGCATTATAATGCTAACACTTTGTCTACTTCTTCCTCTTCTTGTTATTGCTTTTGTTATTGTTTATTGTTGTTGTTGTTGTTGTTAATTCATTGCTGTTGTTGTTGTTGTTGTTGTTGCCTCTGACACTGATGGGAAAAGAACAATGTGAAGGGCAGCAATTAACAAAGTGCGGCTTGCGTGGACGCCGCACTTGACAGCTGTTGATGTAGGTTAGTTTAACGAGAGGCAGACGAAGCGAGAGAGAGAGAGAGAGAGAAAGCAAAAGAGAGGGAGAGAGAGCGTGTGTGTGTGTGTGTGTGTGTGTGTGTGTGTGTGAGCGCCCACATCTAGTCAAATTGAAAACGAGAGAGAACGGAATGCCTAGCGCCAGCGCCAGCGTCACTATCAACTGCGACTGCGACTGCGACTGCGACAGCGACAGCGACGCCGCAAACAGACTCTATGACTTTCCTTTTAGCGTGTCGCCCTAGTGACTGTGTAATACTTTTTTTTCTACATATATAAATATATATCTCTATATATTACATCTTCTTGTTTTTTTAGTTGTGGGTGGAATTATTTATGCTACACATTTTCTGCGGCACTATCTATGTTTTTGCCATAGTTGTTGTTGTTGTTATTGTTCTTGTTATTGTTGCCCTCAACAAAGACAATTTATTATTTTTCAATTTATTTGCATTTGTCTAGACGCGACTAGATAGACAACATGATTTATTAGGGCTGCCTACATCTCCTCAATGTCTGCAAACTATCTAAGAGTGAGCCATAAACTAAACTAAATACGGATCGACTTAAAAGATATTCATAAGCAATTGTAACTGTCACACAGTGACCTCAAAACTATTCACTAAGATTCATAGTAAAGTCTAAAAAAAAAAAAAAGCGCGAATACTCATTGATGAATCATGAATCAAGTAAACTATTTAATTCTGGAATTCTTAGAATTATCAGTTAGAATTTCTTCACTAAGTTTAAGAAGTTCCATTTTGTTCCTATTTGGGGACACCCATTATTTACCTACATATTCTGTTTGAGCATTGTTATTGCTGTTGTTGTTGTTGTAGCTTTGCGTGACACTAGACATTGGTCAGTTTTAGCATTGGCAATAGACTCACACACACACACACACAGCTGGACGCATTTCACAATTTCAGAGCACACACACAGACAGACACGGCATGCACGTGTTTCCAAATGTGTATGTATGTGTATGTATGTGTGTGTGTGTGTGTGTGTGTGTTGCGTGTGCTTCTATGTATTTTGGATGATTTCATTCATGTATATGCCTTGCATTGTGCGTTACTTTCGTGTATGTGAAAATTAAAACTGGATACACGGCGTATGAGTAATATCGTGACAGACCACAACTGCCAAAACGATCAATGGGTCTAGTCCAACAGCTAGTCAAGCTCTTAATCCCACCAAAATGTACTAGATCTGAGATGAAGACAATTGTGATAGCAAAAATAACAAACTGTCTTCGCTGTTCAATACAAAGAAATGGGAATATTTGCTTGCTAATAGCCCACGCCACGCCTTAGTCCTGACAAGCAAAAACTAGCTGTAGAGCAACGGGCAAACCAAAATAAAATAAAAAGAAATAAAAAAAAAGAAAATTGAAAATATAGGAATAACGACTCAAGCGAGTATCTAACTAACTTTTGACAGTCGGATTTTCGGTTGTTGTTGTTTCTCTTTTTTTTTTTTTTTTTAATTGATTTCGAATTTATATTATTATTTATTGTTGTATTTTTATTATTGTAGACAGTCGAACGGCGATTACAGCATTTGCCAGCTAAGGAGAATTTGTTGCCTTTCCTGGATTTTCATAGGCAAACTCACACGCGCACACACACAACACACAGCACAACGCACACTGAATCGAGACGAGAAGCGCGAACGCTGGGCCCTGACGTGCCTCTCGGAGTGTTTGCCCAAAACTGAGGCGACGACCCGACTCCGCCACAGGACTCGCCGCCTGACAACACATGTGTAGGTGTCTAAATGTGTGTGTGTGTGTGTGTGTGTGTGTGTTTCGGTTTGTGTGCGTGTTTGTTTGTATGTGTGTTTGTGGGTGGCGTCAGCTACGCGCAGCCGATTTGAGCAGCGCTGCAGACGTCGACGCTAACGTCGCCAAAGCGACTCTTCATCGCATTGGGAGCACTCAAAGGATTCGCATATGCGCACTTCGCGCATCCATTGAGAATGTGAGAAATACTCGTTGGCAAAAATAATGATTCGTTGGTTGGCTTGCCAGTCGATGCCATCGAGCACTGCTTGCCTCATATGTTTATAAATTTAAATATATTTTATACTATATTTTTACTTCTACTATTACTACTTGGATATTTATAAACTATACACTTTTAGCTATTTATTTATTTATTTTATTTATTTATTTGTTTCAAAATTTTTATTTGTTCAACATTTTTTTAACTTTAAGAGTACAGGACACATTGTCCTTTTCAACTTAAATATATATATATTTTTTATTAAAATTAAATTAATTAAATTAATTAATGAGCCGAACCCCATACCGAGCTATGGGGATTTACTTAAATATAATTATATTTTTATAATATGGAAATTGTCTCTTTAGAGTTTAACATACATATGGGGAAAAATGTATATAAAAACCCCTTAAAAAAAACTTAACTTGACTTAAAACTAGAACAGAAATTAAACTTATTTCTACTATGTATCTAAGATAATATTATTAATGTGTGGGTAAATGAAACCTGAACATCTATTTATGAAATTCGAATGCAGTTCTCTATTCTAAAATGAACTAATAGAACACTTGACATTAAGAAATTGTATAAGATTATTCCACAGGTATTTGCACGGCTATAGCCCCAGTGTCTATGTCTGCTATTAAAGTCCCCTCCCAGTAAGGAGTTACCAGGGAGTGTGATTAAGATACGAGTATCATTGAAGAAGATTTGTTTTTAAGGAGGATCTGTTTGACCTCCAGGGTAATAACAACTATAGATGGCTGTGCAGATTCCTGCGTTGTTGGCGGATAGATTTTTTAATAATTATAGCTACCCCCCGCCTCTTCTACCATTTCTGTAGTATCTGTAACAATAGTAATAGTAATTGATCTGCCTCAGCTTTGCAGTTTCTTAAGTTTCTTATAAGATCAAGAGTTAGGGTTTTGATCTCATCTATAGAGAAGAGCTCTTCATTAGCATTGGGCGTCGCTTAACTACATGGTATTACTCACTTGGAGCTTGAATGTATATTTGATTGGTTAAGTGTATTTGGAAAAATATTAATGATATCTAGCTATGGGTGCTTATTAGTATAATTTGGTTTTGGTCTTATATGGCTGTTCTGACATTTAGTTCTTAAGCTAATATAGTTCATACTACTAGTGCAGCTGCTGTCGTTTGATTTGTGTGGTCCGTTACAGTTGGCACATTTCACAGAAGATCCTTCTGGGCATTATGCACAGATTCCTCAGAGTCTGTGGTCTGCTTAAGCCAGACTACAAAACGGTTAATATCTAGCTAATTAAATCACATTTATGCTCGTATGATTTGCTTATATCTAAATACATAGGTGGTCTGATATAGATACAAATACAGATACAGATCTGACTTACCCTCTCTATCGAAGGCGACTTGGGGCATTTGCTGATTTTGCTATCCATTTCAGTATATAGCCGAGATGATGGTCCTGTTATGATGATCCGATCGTTGACAATGCGACACCGAAAGCTCTTGCTTCTCCAATCTGAAAACACAATTTAGTTTAATACGAGCAGATGAGGAATTTTACACATCTTATTTGTAATATCCTTTCGTAATGTCCTTTCGAATGTAGTATTGTTGCAAGGCCAAGTGTAGCTTAAACGATAAATATAATTATATAAATACATTTATTTTGCAATATAACAATAATAACTATGTTTAAAACAATGTTGAGCAGGACAACTTAACTTAGCCTAGCCGTTACCAAGTCTACCTGAAAGCCTGGAATTTCTTGTCCACGAGACTTACTCGTGGTTTTCAAAGAGTTCAAGTCGACAATTGAATTATAAAAAAATTTTGTGCTTTGCATATTCTGGGAGCACTGTTCCACGGTTGTAATTCCACCCTTCAAGATCGATAGTTTTATCTATAGTCACGATCGTTTTTTCTGAGCAACTGTGTGTGTTTCACAGCCTCAGGTGAACCTGGCTAATTTTACAAAACTATAAAGCTAATTTTATAAAAAAAAAAAATTTGTTTGTCTCAGACGTTAATTTGTGTAAATTATTCATATTTATTTTATTTATTATTTATCATTTGTGCGAGGGCATATTCATTGTAACCAAAACTGTGCAATAGAACGCGTTTGGTGACACTAAAACTTATAAGCAATATGATTCACACGTCGATACTCAAAGGAAAATTTAAACGTTTGCCAGGCCAGCTAGTATAATATAAATTGTAGACATTTATTGTGAAACTCGTCATAGTTTAAAATTAAGATGAAATCGTTAAATTGACTTTTAATTTACTCAATAAATATAAAATCCTACATGTACATATGCATGCAAGTGTTATGCTTATACATACGTGTATGTATGTATGCAAGTGTTTTTGCATATGTGTATTCAAGATGGGCAAAATGATTGCAATATCAGCTCTCCCGAAATGAGTTCAGTTCTTATAAAATTGTGGATTAAGTGTAGCCTTCGCTAATATACCCAAGTCAAAGTCAATGAGCGACTAAGTTTTTTAAATGAAACTGAGGCATATTATAGCTAAATGACATATCAAAACTGTACATATGTACAGGTAATGGTAATAATAGATTATAGCAATCACTTGCCATTGATAAGCCCGTCGACGACTTTCGCCGCCAATATAGCGCCTTTCTCGGGCGATTTCTCGTTCTTCGACAGATAATTGATTCGCGATATTCCGTTGCCTAATTGCATCATGGGTCCGCCGGGAAAGATAAGATCTTCTAGGACGCGGCATTTTTATTAATAGTAATACTGAATATGCCCTCGCACAAAACCACATAAAACAATCGAGAAATATAACTATAAATAAGTTACACAAATTTATGTTTGAGACAAACAAATACCTGAACTTTCGAGATATTTAGCTTCTGTATGCACACGTATTGTTTATTTACTTCTATACTATTGTATAATATGAGAGCAGGACCGAGAACTGTCACTGTTATCAAGCCTACTGGGTATCAATGGAAATTTGAATTTTTAGGGAAAAAACCGCGTTTTTCAAGTATTCATCAAATTTTTTCAGTACCCCGCGAACCAGTAGGTGGACTGGGGCTATGTTATTAACAGAGTGCTGTTAATTGTATAACATTATAATAAAATAAGGAAGAATATAAAATAAAACATAACGGATTTTCTCTCGAGAATTTTGTTGTTGTGAGAGACATCTCATATGATGATAATGAAATCAAAACAAAAACTTAGAAGTTGCGTGCAATAGGCAAAGTGAAAAATGTAAAAGAAAATTAGTGTAAAGGGGGCGCTATCATTCCGCCCTGAGCTTGTTGGTAACATTTAGTATATAAGTTGAATATTATGTCCCAATCTCATTAATCATCTTACAAATTTTATTTATTTTGGAATCAGTTGTTACTATGGACTTCTATCTGCTGATAGTAATACTCATAGGGTTTTTGGTTTGTGAAGCGGATTCTAATACAATTTGCGGCTGCTTGGTCGACGCTGAAAACTGGGAAAGCAATTGCTCGAATCAGACAAGTGCTGATTTCAAATGTCTATCGGAATCGAAGCTGAACATCTTAATACTACAAAACAACAAATATGGCTACCCACCGAGAGAACTGTTGCAGCACGATTTCAGCAACTTGACATACATAGACCTTTCATATAATAAAATAACTGAAACGCCAGACGACTGGGTCACGCACTTTCCCAGGCTATCGACAATCAACCTGAACTACAATCAATTGGCTCATGCACCTGAGCTGGTACGCAAGTATCCAAATATCGATATCCGCGTCAAAGGCAATAAATTCATCTGTGATTGCAAATATTTGAAGGAGACCCTTGATATCACAAATGTACATAAGTATTATATAAAACTTTTTTTAATTTACCTAATTTGTGTTATTTCTACTTTCTTTACAGGAAGGAGGTCAGGTAATAATGTGCACCAATAAAGAATTAACGAAACCAACATCATACTACGAGTACTGTTCAAAACGCAATCTTCAAAGTGATAATACTGATAATTACTACTGGGTTGTAGGGTTTATAATAATCATAATACTAATATTTATTTTTTTAGTAAAACGTTTTTGCCGTAAATATTAAGTTTTAATTTAATTAATAAAATTCCAATCAAATTTTTTTAAATAATATTATACGGAGAGCATTAAGAGAGCTTAACAGCCTCCAACCTGAAAACATTTGTTTTACAATATGTATATACCAAAACACCAGTGTTGCCAGATTAGCTATTAAATAGCATTTCTAGCTATTTTAAAATCCAAAATTATATATGAATTTTTAAAATGCTATTAGCTATAAATCTAGCTATTTTACAAAAGAATATTTTTAATTTCATTTTAGTATTTAAAGAAACAAATTTTCAACTAAGTCCCAAACTGTACTTAATGATCTGTGCGATTCTACCACCACTACTTTATCGTATACATATACTTACATAGATCATCACTAGTGGTTCATTTACACCATCACCGATTGCGCATTTCTCGGCATTTATTGTGTGAAAGAGTGTATTACAAAATGAAGAAAATCTATAAGCAAAAATTTCATGATTCGGGCACAAAAATCACAGATTTTAAAGATTGTATAAGAAATGACGAGTTGGACAACACGTGGGCATATTACATATACGGCAAATTCAGTGTTTTTGCCAAATTACACGACATTAAAATGCATAAAGAGAATTTAGTTATTTTGCAAGCTATTTTAACAATTTTTTTTAAAACTATTTTCAGCTATTTTTTAAGGCCGATTTTGCTATTTTTAAGTCTCAAAACCTGGCAACACTGCAAAGCACCTGTATATATCAAAATAACGGGATGAGTTATCGATTTTTAGTGATAAACTCGATATGCGGTATGATATCCAGTAGTAGAGACTTGTGCTTTGGAATGTACATACATTTTAACATTATGATCATGTTCTGAAATTTTCATTAAGATTGGACGTCTAGAAATTATATTATTCAACAAATAAATTTTGTCCCGACTCGAGTCTTCTTACTTGTTTTATTTATTTTTACACATTGCAATCAATGTGACCACAAAGGCTTATCTTTAAACAGTTCTTCACAAAGTGTACTAGACAATTTATTTTTTATGGACTAACTTTGTGCGAACCTGATTCTACTTCCATTCGATTAGTTTTAGTTGGTTTGTTGTTTACTGAAAGATCTAATCTAATCGAAACTACACGTCGAAAGTAATCTACTTTGGTAATTGAATGAAATAAACACTAATCTTATCGAACTTGGAATTCTGGTGGTTTTTTAAATTAGATTTGAATTTATGTCTGTCAGTGAACAGCATATGTATATGATTCCAATGTATTATATTTCTGCACAATGTGTTTTATTTGAAATAATGTTTTCAAAATAATAAACTGCTCCCGATATTTTATTATCGATTAAAACCCTTATCGAAAGCCAGTTATTCAATTAAATCTCCTACACCTTTAGAGTTAGGAGCTTCCAAATTTTAAATGTAGATTCATGTGTATTTAATATAATTTCGATTTTTGTTGTAATTTACCACTCCAATCACGTCGATTTCAGAAGATATAAGAGCTAGAAACTTGATTTTTTTTAAATGACCGTATATACAGCGCGGATGTCGAGTTTATCTTTAAAATCGATAACTATTTCCGATATTTAATTATCGATTAAAAACATTATCAATTAAGGCAGATGCCGCTGCAGCTAATTGTGAATGATTTTTAATTTTTTAGAATAGAATATGTAGAATAGAATATGTAGATCATATGCTGAAAGTTTCATTAAATTCGGTTAAGTCAATCGACGTTAAAAAATAACAAAATGATTGGCAGCAGTTTTCCTATACGTGTGCACACATACATTCAAACTTCTTATAGACATTCTTATCACATCAGCAGTTAGTTTCGCTTAGTTCTGCTAGATGGCGCTGCATCAGTGAATCTATTTCAGTTTTGCCACTAAACTTTCAAAGAGTGAAATGGCGTCTTGAATCATGTCGTGATTAGCTGAGTGGCGCTCGATCGAGAAGTTTTCTTGCTTGTTTTTTTTTTTTTTAGCAATTATCATGGAGCAATTATTAATAAAATTGCAGCTCATTGGCACGAGTGTTGCATACTTTTGGGCTCGACCAGCATTCAGTTATACGCTGCGTTGAGCCACCCTAATGCCGGACGATGAGCTTTCAAGCACGCGCAGAAAGCACGGAACAGCAAAAGCTGCCGGAGCTTATTCGAAAGCCCACTCTCCTGGGTTAAGGGGCAATACAAAAGAATGTTGCCCCAGTTTCGGGCATCAGCCCTGACATGTACCACAGATACATATGTGCGAAGAACTCAAAAAGTGGGTCAAGTAAAGCGCGCCTGCCCTTGGCACAACGAATTTGTCCTTGATGCTGGGGCAGCCCATTGAGTTGGGATTATATAGAAATGCAATTCAAATGGCACAAAAAAGCAATACCATAGATTGGGAAGATGGATTTCATTCGAAAATAATTGCAATTTCTCTATTTTAATCTATCGAATAATGCTTCTAACTTGAATATATATAAAATTATTTCCAATACAAAGAAATCTAGATATCAAACTTTAAATTTTAATTATACTCATTCAAGAAAGTGAAATGAGTATATTGGTTTTGTGCAATGTCCGTCTTGCTGTCCATCCGTCCGTCCGTCTGTCCGTATGAACGCAGTTTATTTCAGCGCTATTGAAGCTAGAGAATTGAAATTTGGAATATATACTCGTGTATATCTCGGAAAATGCATTTTCCGATATGCCAGAAATCATATTAGTTGAAGAGCTAGAAAGCTGAAATTTGGAATATAGATCCGCATCGTTCACTCCCCATTGGGGGCGTGGCAAATCGGATAAAACCGTATCTCCTAGAGTTTTTAAGCTAGAACGTTAAAATTTTGCACATGAGCTAATGTTACGATTCTATAAAGATCGATGAAAAAATTATATGCCAACGCCCTTTAGGGGCGTGGCAAATCGGATCTGAAGATATAGTAATTTTTCAAATTTTACTATATTTTGGACACTATTGATGCTAGAGATGCATATAAAATAATTTTTGCCGATCAAATAAAAAAATATATAAATTAAAATGAAAAATTGAAATTAAATAAAAATAAAGAATGATTAACTAAAATTTTAAAAATCAAATCAATAGGAATAATATTAGTTGTAAAACTTTGAAGTTTAAAATTAATTACATTTTGTTTGTTTGTTAATAATTGATTACAGTTTAAAAAAATTAAAAATCAAATAAAATAATAATAATATAATAATTTTTAGCAATAATTGTAGAGTTTTATTGCCTATTTGTTAAAATAGGGTCTGCTCGGAGCCTATTTACTGAGATACATGCACACAAACACACGTATGCATGCACACACAGACACATGCATACAATATGTACGTAATTTTGTGCAGAGCGATGGAATGTGGGTCAACATGTTTCCTACTGCTGCAAAATGACCCATTTTGGTTGCAGTGTTGTTGTTGTTGTTATTGTTGCTGTTGCATTAGATAGTTAACATAGCACAGCTCAGAGCTTGGCCCACAAAGCAGGGAATTATGTCCAATAGCTCAGCAAAGTCAATTTTTATGATCGCTATCCCCAAAATGTTTGTTGCATTGTGAGCACATAGACTGAGACACACATATAAATGCACATACACACACACACACACACACACATGTAAATGTCTTGTGCGGAACAATGAAATTGTTTGTTTGGCTTTTACATTATTATTATTATTTTTTTTTTTTGCTGCTTTCTATGAAAAATATTTGACCAAATGTCAACAATGCTCATGTATGTATGTGTATGCCATTTGGTGATCGGTGAAATTAGTTTGTTAGCCATGTCAAGTCTCAGGTGAATCGCAGCGTGGCCAACCGGTTGTCAAAATGCTGCAACATTAATTTTATATCTGAAACTGGCAACTGGGCGTCTTTTTCTTGCCACAATCCGACACGAATTGCACTTGGCTTCCATGTATACACACACACACACATATATATATATATATGTATATATTGTATTAGCGCTCATCTTTGTCTAGAATTTATGCTTCCTGGCGCTGACATGTGCACATCAATCATTGCAAGTCGCAGCCACGTTTGCTAACTTGATTATCATCTAGCCCCCGCTGTCGCTTGCTCCGCATGCTACAGACAATGGCAACAACATACAGGTAAACATTCTAATAAGCCAGCACGCAACTTGCAACCGTTTTTAATCCCAAATTCAATGCCATCAAACTGACGGCTGAACGCAGCGCCCTGCTTTGACCACTGACAGCTTTGATGGACATCTGAACACACTTTTACATACAGTCAGGTCGCTAAAAAAACTTGACATGCGCCTTGGACAGCTCAGCAATTAGGCTCAATTACATTCATTGCTAACCACATGAAAGATTTATAAAGGTAAATTTGTTATATAGCCATATCTTGGTATTTGGAGAGTCCCTTTCACCTAGTTCAAACTGCTAGCTTGGAATGTGAGTTAATTACTTAGATATACATATATCAAAAAGTACTTCAAATCACAATTTTTCCATATCACACGCCGCTAAGCGCATCACTATTAGAGGAACATCTATATATACAGCTATCTCGATCGAGGCGCCATTGCTGTTTGCAAACAAATAACCAGTATGTAAGAAAAGGATAGCGCGATCATTTGGCTGTGTAAAGATGGCTTCCTGGATACATCTTGTTGATGTCTCTCTTGCTCTTTGAGAGCGAGAACAAGAGTGCGATATCGATGATTTTGCTCTCGTATAAAATGTGCCAGCAATGCAATTGTTAAATTGTTAACGGAATACTTCCAGCTAGTGGAACGGCTCAAATGCTCGGATTAGCGTGAAAGTATACGAAATCTAATTAGAAGACATACATACATATGTATTTATCAGCTGATAAATTATTAGTTTCTTTCACATATCAAAAAGGACAATAATAACAAGGAAATTAACTATGCATGTACATACATGGACCAATAATTATAACTAGTTAATAAAATCACAACTACCTGGTCCAAGCTGAAAGACTGCCTCGTAGGACCAGTTCAGCTTATAAAATACATTTACATACACATACACATATATATATATGTCTATATGTAGATATGTATATAAACTTTGTTAACCACCCAGTGAGTATCCATACACCGACAGCTCATTCCAATCAGAGGAATTGAGGCCGCTGTTAACTAACAGCAGTTCCCGTACTAATTGTCAACTGTGCACTCTTACAATGTTAAACGCTGCTATCGCACAGCACACACACACGCAGACATATACCTCTCTTTAACTCTGTGAGAGCATTAGAGCGAGAAAGCTAATAGTTGATTTGCCCTCTCAGCTGGTTGACCTATTTTCCAGTTTGTTAATATGTCAGAGCGCGAGTCTGTGTGTGTGTATATATGCGCGCTTGATGTTGTCTTACTCGGTCTAACGCTTTGTTTTGGTTTGGGTTTTGCTTTTGCTTTTTGCGTTTCTTTTCGTTTCGTTTGGTTTTGTAACATACAGATTGCACCGGCAGTCGCTGCGCTGCTGCTGCGGCAACTGCTGTTGCTGTTTTTTGTTGTTGTCGTTACTGTTGCTGATTTGTTTTCCTTTCGTAACTGCGTATTTGTTGTAATGCTCAACGACAGCGCTGGCAACGCTCTGCTGAATAGCATTTTGTTGTTGTCGTTGCCGTTGCCATTGCTGCGACAGCGACTGCGGAATTTTCACTCAAGAAATGATTAATTGAATGTGCCAGATAGCAGCACATCTTTTCAGTAGGGCGCCATTGCTGGTTACAGGTTGTCCAATATGAATATATTTATCTGAAACTACAAGCACATACATACATATGTATGCGTGTACAGCTGTAAGCCTTAACAAGTGTATAATAAAACTTTGTAAAGATGTTCGGTTCGCCTTAAGCAACTTTGCAGCCTCTGCCTTTGACCCACACCGCGCTAACTACGCAGCGCATTTTTGGGCATCTATCGCAAATGGCGTTTTACAAATGCTTCTGCCTTCAAGTCCACCCCAAAAATATCAACGCAACAACAACATAAATCTATGCGCCTGTACATGAACACATACATACATATGCACATTTGTACATACATTGTACATCCATATTTGTGTGTGTGGAGATATGTATGTATATGTGTCTGAATTTCTGTTGGCCCCCGTAGCGCTGATGGATATCAAGGCGGTGTACGCCCAGAAAACGAAAGCCTCGGCCCCCGGCCCTCAGCCGCGCCCCCGCCTACGTTGCCAGCGGCGGCGTCGCTGTGGTATGCCTACAGAGGTCATTCCAAAGGCAACAACAATGCCAATATAGCTGTAGCTACAGCCCAACATACAGCCAGCATAAAACATAGGCAGCCAAAGAGAGCCCCCAAAATATTCGATACATATACATACATATATACATATATATATATATGTACATTTGTATGTACACATACATATATAGATGTGTGCCTGTGCTTATGCGCGTCCAATATTCACATCAGCAGCAGCAAAGCAACAGCAACAATCACAACATAGCAACATCAACCAACATCAGCAGCAACATAGAGCTGTTGCCGATGTAAACAAAAGCGTAATAACAGCTGTGAGTTGCTGAGAGGCAAAGAGAGCACGATGGCACTCTCGCATACCTAAACAAACACACACATGTACACCAATGAAATACTCTCTTTAACTGTTAAGCTTGTGACGTTGACAGAAAACCGGCCGGCGATTATTAAAGCAATACTCTGTAAAAAAAAACTATTAACATGGCAGCTACACTTAAGAACAGCACTTGAAATTCAATTAATATGCAAATGTATTCAGAACGTAACTTTTAAAAAAAGTTTAGTTTAGTTTATTAATATATTTTTGCAGCTCTACTTGAGTTAACGAGGATAGAAACATTGAATTCAAAATTATTTATTATATATTTGTACGATTAATAATAAATTATGTTTAATTCGAGCATTAAATCTTGGGAGCTGACAGTGATTGTGTGATTCTTGTGATTCTTGTACATCTTATTAGAGTATGAGTAAGTCGAGCAAGGATAAAAGCATTCTCTCATCTGTTATGTTTTGGTTGCTCAACAGCTGTTTTGGCAACATTGTTGCTGCTCTCTCGACAACAGCTGTTATTGTGTTGACAGTGTTTCGCGCGCGTTCTCTGACAGCTAGTCTCTCACTCTTCCTCTCTGTGCACATTCGGTCTGTTGTTGATATCGCACTCGCTCAGATGCGCGCACACTCTCGCAAACATACTTACACTCATACCCATATGAACACCAATACAGAGTTACATATGCGGCGCTCTGTTGACGTTGTGAAAAATGTTGACAAGTGTTTAACTTTTTGTTAACTGCGTAGTTTTTTTTGGGTTGGGGTTGGCAGCTACAAACGACGACGTCGACATTTGCTGTTATGCTGGCGAGCGGACGATGGCGTCATAGATACACATATACAGGCACACACAAATACATATGCCCAGCACTGGCTGTCTGGCCATATTGATAAGCAGACTTCGCTACTGTCTACTTATATCAATTGCCGCTAATAACAGATCAACAAGGAAGCGAAAGACAATTTTAAATGATATATTTACAATATACATATATTAAATATATAAACTATGTGTGTGTGAGTGCATGTATGCGTGGGGATTTAATGCAAGTAGCTTGACACATTAAAATAACAAATTAACAGCTAGTATGGATGCTAACATTTTTCGATAGCCGCAACTGTTAACTCAATTGAGGCCTACATATGTATGTTTGTGTGTGAGTGTGTTTGTATGTGGCGAATGCATTTTCGACGCTTTCAAGAGCATGTTCCTCAAGTGTTTTACGTATTATGCTGCCAGCAGGGGAAAAACTTGCACACACTCAAACAGACTACGCTCACAGGCACACACATAGCCGCATACTCACACACATACACACAGCTGCACTTATGTATGTAGTTTTCCAAGCAGGTACGAACGACAGCATAATATACAACAAACCAAACGGCAACACCAACAGCAACAGAGAAACCAACAGAGAGGGACACAGAGAGAAAGAGCGAGCTCTGTGTGTGTGTGTGTGTGCGTGTATGTGAGTGTTGCTCGCTGCGCGTAACTGTAACTCGTTGCTCGCTCGCTCAGTCTTTGATAGCCAACTCTCGTGTACAGACCGATAAGCGCTTATTGCGAGTCGCCCTCGTCGTCAACGTAGACGCCAACAAATAGAAAATATCAACAACAACAAATAAACTGAACAAATCAAAACAATACGAATAAATTCGAAAATAAAATAGCTAATGATAAACAGTGTAAATGCATCTTAATTGAATGCAATCAAACATATTGGGTAATGCCCAGCAATAACAAAAAAAAAAAACAAAACAAAAAACAACAACAAACAACAACAGCTACAACAACTACAATAGCAACAGTAAACAGTGCAGCATCAGAAGCGGCGACAGCAGATTGCATCCATTTTGCTCTCTCGCGCTTTGTTAGTGTATTCTGAGTGCGTGTTTTGTGCTAGTGCCACTGTGTGCATATGTGTGTGTGAGAAGAAAGAAATAAACTTGCAAGAAAGAAAAGAAAAAGTGAAACGACCGGCAGCGAAAGCAGCGTGAAAGCAAAGTGAGCAATAAATATATATATTTAAATATAAATAAATATATATGCATGTATATATATCTATATATATATACAGTGGTATATTTGTGTCTTAATAAAACGCCAATCAGTCCGTGCACATTAGCAACAACAACAACAACAATTGCAAAGAACAACATATCGATAAGTGAAGAGATTTAAAAAAAAGTGTGAGCAGATCGAAATTTATGTGACATCCGCTTTAGAGCAACTCCAACAAATTCCCGGTTTGTCCGATTTTCTGTTTGTCCCTTGTGATTTGCCAACCGCTGTCAAGCTGAGGCTGCAAACGCTTAAAATTGGATTATGCTTAGGCACAAACGCAACAACAACAACAACAACAACAACGTCAACAAGACAACGCACAGCGAGCATGTGAAACGGTTCGGCCCAGCAGATGCACTGCATCCACATCTAAATAGGAGTACGCCCGTCCAGCGCCAACTGTTCAATCAGCATCTCAATCAGCGTGTCACCCTGTCCCTTGAGCTATACCATAAGAACATTATCAAAGAACTGATCGAGCTGAACAAGATCAACGTTTACAAATTAACCAAAAACGTTTCCCAGACTTAAGTTGAAGATACTTTCCGCAATAAACGGTAGCGCCACGGCGAGAACACTGTGCAACAAGTTGTTGGAGTTGTTTTCCAAACACGACGAAACGAAAGTGCAATAAAAAGTGTGTGCAAAATAAATTAAAAAAAAAAAAAAAATAATAAAAAAGAATTAAAGAAATTCAGAGTAAAGAAGAAGCAGGTGAAGGAGAATAAGAAGCAGAAAATGTCAAGTGTTAAAAATGCTGCTGCGAGCCAAACAAACCAAGTTCAACTCCTAAATTCATAGTAAAAACTCAACTAAAAAAAAAAAAAACAAAAACAACAACAACAAAAAAGCAAATAGAATACCAAACAAACAGCAAGAGATAATACGGAAAATCGTTGAAATCGTAGTGTGACAAAAAACTGCAAAGAAAGACAAACTCGCTAAACCTTTGGTAGGCCCCCACCCGCACTCCCCACTCTTCCAGAAAGTCAACCCCGTGAGTGAAGCTTAGCAAAATGTCTACCAGCCGCCGCTTGGCCAAACGCTCAATCATTGGCACCAAGGTGTGCGCACCTGGCCCCGACGGCCTCTGGTACTCGGGCGTCATCCAGGACGTTAAGACGCCCACGTCAATGTCCGCCACGGCCGATCCGATGCCGCCGCCCACCATTTTGACACCAGGCGATGCCCAACTGAATGCCGACACTCGCTATATGGTACGCTTTGATTTTAAGACCCAATCGCTGTCATCCGCGTCCGCAAACGCGTCCGTGTCCTCGTCCTCGTCCCCATCCTCGTCCTCCTCCTCGTTCTCGCCCTCGTCCACATCCTCATCCTCGGAATCGGTTATTGTGGAGACGCGACGCGCCGCTGCCGCCGCCAACGTGCACATCAGTCCGGCCCAGGCATTACGCCGTAACGCCATGATCAAGGAGTTCCGCGAATCGGATCTCATCGGACCCGGCTTTCGATCCATTATGAGCATTCACTTGCAGCCCGGCCAGCGCATCTTTCTCACCTACAATGGACGCGAACAGAGCGGCGATGTGGTCTACCATGATGTCGCCAAAGATGAGGTTTTGGTCAAGATAACCACAGTTGGAAATGAGGTGAGTCACACATCCATTATGATTATTATTATGACTACTCAATGGTGAATATAACTAGATGTTAATCTCATTTATTTGAATTATATATAGAAATAAAAGATTTTGAAATGGAATTAATTTAATGACTTGAAAGACTTAAACTAAAAATTAAAAGAAAAACATGACGGGCTATACGAATCCATCTAGAAATCCTACTTCGTAACGTTTTTTTTTTAAGTTTCAAGAGCATTTAAATATAAGTTTGCAAAGCTTCATGAAATATCTGAATCGATTTCCCGAATTTTATGGAACTTAGATTCAATTATATCTATACATTTTGCTAAAAAAAACACACCAAGAAATTGCATTGCATAGACAAATCTATTTTAAGATCATATTAGTTGAATTACCATTTAGAGTTGCCATAGGACAATTATATATAGTATACATACATATATATGAAGCTTCAGTTATATATTGGATTGGATCGCCTCAGCTTGGTTGCACGTTGCGTCCGCCCACAAAGAGAACCATGAAAAAAAAAACCAGAACTGAGCAGCTGCTGGCGGCATTCGAAACTGTGCCAAGGTCAATCCCAGCCCCAGCCAGCATGTTGGGGGTGTGCACACACACATTTATACATATATATATGTATATACCCTGCCACATATAATACATATCTATGTATCTATGTAGCCGAACAATGCTAGGGGGCAGCATAGCTGCACACATTATGTGCTTTTGAGTGTATGTGTGTGTGTGTGTGGGTGTGAGTGTGCGTGTGCGTGTGCGTGTGTGCATCTCTATGTATATGTACATAAATATATATATATATATACATATATAGTATGTGTGCTTTTTGTGCACTTATGTGCATTCAATGCATTTCTATGTGGCACGGCAAATTGGTTTTGGGGGTCGCATTTCGCGTTTCAGAGTCACGTAACTGGGTTAACGCGGCTAACTGAATGAGTGTGGCCTTCTTCCACAGTTGCCCCGGGATGGCCCAAATCCACAAAAGCCGCATCAAACAAATTTCAATATATTCAAGCTACAGTTGTCTACACAAGTCTAGATCTTAACTAATGCGAGAGATGGAGGCACAGAGAGAGAGAGAAAATTCACAACTTTTTAGCATGAGAGTCGATCAACACGAATCGAAAATAAATTCAATTATGTTGTATAATAAAATGATTTAGTTTATGATTATTTGAGAAGACTTTTGACTCTCTGACATCTGAGTTGACGTTGCAATCGTTTACCGGGCCACAGCCCCAATAGCAATTACGTCACTCGTCACGATTGCAGAAGAAGTGAAACATCTTGCTGGCATTTATAGAATCGCTCGATTCCGATGCCGATGCCGATTCTGTTGCTCATGACGGTGCCATCGATGTCGTAATACAAAATTTGTTTAGCATTAAATTCGTGAAGGAATTCGCTAGACTAAAATGGGGGGAAAAACGAAGAAAATTTAAATAAAAAGAAATAAAAGCAATGTGCGATACATGTTCAGGGTTAAATAAACATACTTTGCTCTATAATACATACATACAAAGGGGGCATATACATCGACTATAGCCGGGGCGTTCAATTGAAAATTCTCATACGACTTACGCTTCTCAAAGCTAATTATATAGATTATTCGCTATTGCTGCTCAATTGCGTCATAAGCCAGGCAGAACTACATACGTAAAGTGATGCTGTTGATAGTTGTCATAGATTGTTTAATAAGCGTTGCTACATGTTCCACCATTTGTATCTGAAAGATAGAAACAATCACACACACACACACACAGAGACGATTGAGACCGGCATCAGCCTCGAACTGCGTTTTCTATTTAT
Source organism: Drosophila navojoa (assembly GCF_054131105.1). NCBI lineage: Eukaryota > Metazoa > Arthropoda > Insecta > Diptera > Drosophilidae > Drosophila > Drosophila navojoa. Next base: position 7,515,246 of record NC_142890.1, on the reverse strand, counting down.
CTCCACATCCCATTCTCACTCTCTCTCTCTCTCTCTCGTTCACTTGCGCTCATTTATCGTTTCACTTCCTACACTCGCTCAGTGCTTTAGTTTTTTTGCCTTTGTTTTCCGCCTGTTCTCGGCTGTAGCTTTTCCACTAATAATCGCTAAATACTCGTACTTTTGCAATCGCATTGCACTGAGTGGGGCGTGTGTGAGCGAGCTGTGAGATACCCAGTTACAGATACAAAGGCACACAGGTACACAGATACGTATCGAGATAGCCAGTCTCAATGCCAACTCAGACGCCCGTATCTGTTCCGTGTGACTTGTCAATATGTTTGTCAGCTGTAGCTGGAAGAGAGCGAGAGCTCTGTCTCAATGTATCTATCAGATGCGCAGCGCCAACATCTCATTCCCATAGTTTTATCGATCTCACAAGATGTGGGCACACTGTTTTCTTATATATATATATATATATATATTTTTTTTTTTTTGCCTATGCTGCTTCTAAAAATAGTACTCTCACGCGTTTGACCCTGAGCTCACGTTTTTGCTTTTTGAAAACAAAACAAAATAAAATTTTTATTGAAATGAGCTTTCTTTCTTTTGATCAATATAGAAACGGTATTTCCTTTAGTTTTAGATACGTATGTAGCTAAACAGAACTTTGAAAGCTCTACAACATTTTCATATATGTATATAACATATAATTTGCTAATTTTTTAGAATTTAACCAAGAGTATTTCAAAGACGATCTATTAGAGAGCTATTTTAATTTTGTTTTCATTTTGTAATCTATATTTGTCATAAAGCACAACTTATTGGTAATTAATTGAAATTATTTTTACAGTATGGATGATTCTAAGTATTTATAAAAACTTTTTGATACCAAGCAAAAATTGTAATAACTCTATTCTTTTTCGATTGAAATACTTAGCATATTTTTTGAAAAAAAAAGATCTATGTTTAACCCACAATTTATCCAGCTTAAGCTTCATTTGTCTGCCTCTCTTTCAACGAGCTTCATTTAGCCCTTATGTTATGTATGTGGTTTATGACCTCATCGGTAGCCACACTGCTCAGCTAGTTGGTAAATAAATTACACACCCAAAATTTACAAATCAACTCGATTCAAATCGAAGCTTATTTTTTTTTTTTTTGATTTTTCGTTGCTTTTGTTTTTGCGTTGTAATTGGTTAGAAACTGAGTTTCATAATCGCAACTCAAATATGCAGACGAATGTCTATATGCATATAGATTATATGTGACGTAAAATAAAAGTATGTATATATATATATTATATGTATGTATATATCATTATCAGTATCTACAGGCTGTCCTCGCTAGATGTTTTGGGCATGTGATGCTCACGTGCGTTGCGAGCCAGTTTCATTTGTTTTTGTTTTTTCATACAATGAGCCATTGTTGTATTTGGCCTGCTGCTGTTGTTGTTGTTGTTGTTGTCTGTTGCTACGTAAATGGGGAAAACGCAGTCTAAAAAAATATTTGAATTTGAATTTTTGTTCGACTTGAGCAACAGCCTTTTGTTTATGGCAACGAGTAAATACACACGCACACACACATACACACACACACACCCATACAGTTGCTGCTGTTACACTCCCCAACTAGTTTGGCCGGCTCTCTGGCGTAGAGTACCTGAGTGTGCATGTGTGTGTGTGTGTGTGTGTGTGCTTGACGGAAACGTGAGGCAATTTATTCTAAGGTTATTTCAATGCGAGAAACTTGTTGCTCGCATTTTCAGTTCAATTCACGATGACGTATACGCCGCGTCAGCCGCCTAATTACCAGCCAATGAATCAATGGACAGCCCTCAAATATCGTTAGATTATTATTTACCTGCCCAACATAATTAAAGCTGAAAACTCTTCATCTATGTACGTGCAACTGTCAGACATCGTTTATCAAGTTCAAAATTGTATTTCAGCTGGCTCTGTCTGTCTGTCTGTCTGTCTGTTGTTAGCTAGCATTTCCGCAGGGCATGGACTGGCTTCAGCTCCCGGATTGCTTCCAGTGCGACTTCAGTCAGCTGCGGTCAGCCAACGCCATCGAAAATGTTGCGTTAAATTTATGAATTTTGTATTTTAATTATGTTTTGTTCTTTGACATGAATTTTGGACTCGATTTTCACTCTCTGTCGATCCATTTGGGCTGCGAAAAAAAACTTAATTTAAGTTTTCTTGCTTCTTCTTTCATTTTTCTCAGCTGCAATTTTTTAGTTGACCATGTTTCAATGGCCGTGGCCATGGCCGTGCCGCAGTCGCCATAAATCTGCGACTGTTCGACTGCTCGTCTGTCTGTCACGCTGAGACAAAAAAAAAAAGTACAACAACTGTTGACCCAAAGAAAGTGAAAAGCAAACGATTTTTGTTGTTGTTGTTTTGTTTTCTTTTTGCGGTTGCTTAACAAGCTCTGTGAACGGAAAGTCAAGGGAATTTCATGAAGTGAAAGGGATGTGCTAAATATGAACAGGAATATCCTTCTTTAGCCAGTCTAATGCAATCTAAAATGTTAGTAGAGTTTTTCTGATTTTATAAGGGCCTAGACATGCATATACATAACTATCAATATATGTATATGTATATAACGTAAGCAGTCAATATATTAAAATCAGTTTTCACTCATTCAATTCATTCAATCATTCAAGCGGCTCTTTTGCATTGATCAAAAACCATTTCAAATTGACCCACATACCAAGCTGGCATAAACACAACGTGAGCTTTATCTATGGATGTGTGTGTGTGTGTGTGTGTCAGGTGTGCATTTATGCTGTATGTGTGTGTGTGTGTGTGTAAGGCCGTTAAAGCCAAACCATTAAAGACAACAACAAAAAAGGCGCTTTGAAATCTCAAGCGAAAAAGGCCCAAAAATAAAAACGAAACAAAGTAAGAAAAAAACTAAAATGAGCTGCCTGCATTTTATTGTTGCTGTTGTTGTTGTTGTTGTTGTTTTTGAAAGTCGTTTTGATTTTGGTTTTTAGTTTTTGGGGCTCACCTTCAAACGTTCCCTTCGCTTAGAATGAGGCACATCACACAACTTGAGATCACAAACGAGTTTTCTGCTGAGGAAGACATCGCAAGCTTCACTTTTTTATAGGGTATTTGAGCTTTGTCACGCTAGCTGTAGGATATGAGAAGAAGACGTTTTTAAAGCTATGAAATGCATATGAAATGGATAAATATTATGAAATGGAGTTATATATTATCATATATGGTTTATATATATATCATATCAGCCTTTCAATTTATCGAAAAATTCTATAAAATTTGAAGTGATTAATATATGTATTTTTATAGATTCTCTTATGGTTCTTGACTATTTTATATATGGCTTTGTTTTTTTTCGAATATCCTAAGTAAACTGCAAGCATTTACCACTGACACAAGCAGAGAAACCCGTTAACAAATCATTCGCCCTTACCAGACCGACCTTATGATAAATCAATCTACAGCTCAACCTGCTGTCAGCTAGGGTATTTCAGGTTCATGTTCTTGTTCTTCTTCTTTGTATATTATCATATGAGTCATTTGTCACTTACTGACCAAAAACTGGGCATTTGGGTCCCCCCAAAAATGAAGAAGATGAAGAAGAAGCAGCAGCAGCAGCAGTGAGTTGTCGGAAAAACGAAAGACAACTAAAAATGAAATGAAAAACTATGACATTTGATGGACAACAGACAACAGACATTCCTGATGCCTTTCGTCACACAACACTGACATCAATCCAAGAGACGAGCCCAAGGGGAACCGAATGTCGTTCAACCTGCAAAACACACGCACACAGCAAAGGTCATTGCAGCTTGTTGACCGATTTGAAGTATTGAGCGTAAATAGAATGACAGCAAATTGCTTCATATGCGATAGCATAGCTCAAGCTGTTTATGCTAAGCGCAGCCCAACAATTTATTGCTTCCAATTAGAGCGCGAAGTTTGCTGAGGCTCTACCTGCGACCCAAGGTCGATTAGTCATTAGAGTGCAGCCAGAACTTCGAGCAGTCAGCCGGAGCCGGAGTCGTCAACTGTCATTTTATATTTTTTTTAGCAGGCCCAAAATATCATAAAAAAAGAAAAATAAATACAAAACCATAGCAATGCAGCGAGCGAAAACCCGAGACCCCGTGGCAGGTCGTTAGCCGCTGCCAGACCAGGGCTAAACAGCAGGCGGTCAAAGGGCAGCGGGCAGCGGGCAGCGGGCAGCAGGCAGCGCAGGATTGCCAAATGAGAGGCGGCGGCATGGACAGGCATGGACACGTTTCGGTTTTCGGCCACTGCGTTTGGGTTTCCTTTAGTTATCGAAGAGACCGAGAAAGAGAAAAAGGGACTCCGACTTTTCACATTTTCACAAAGTGCTCGGCAAATGCCTCATGAACGAAGCGGAGATTGAATAGATTATTGGCAGCAAGCATATGTATTTATATGTGGGTATATTGATAGATGAAATGCATACACACACACACACACACACGCATACATACAAAACTATTGAAGTGTTTTTATCTGGAATGCGGAATGGACAACAGATTTACTTAAGCGAAAATTCATATTACAAAATGTGCGATAATAATGCTTTAGTTCTCCTCTCACATAGAGACTAGGTAGAGGCTTTAGCAGCAGGAGTTTTTTTTTTTTTTCTAATAATAGGTTGAGGGACAACTTCTTGATTGTTCAGCTTCTGATAAGCAATAATCAAAAAGTGCATTATAATTATCTAAAATTAACAAATGCTTTGCAATTCGCAAAGACCGCCGAAAGCGAGATTTGAAAATCTTTATTGATTTCTATATATGTATATACTTATATATATAATATAATAATATTTTGTCTAATATGTTTGTTTATTTTACCTAAATGGTCTCTGAAACTTCTATTACATATATATGTATGTATGTATATACATATGTATCATGCACATCAATATAAATTAAATATAATATATTCATATATAAATAAAAGTAGCATATATGTATATTATTTGTAGTACCGCTGCTTAGTCAGAAAATCCAAAGAAATTTTAGCTGTATATTAATTTAAATATAAATATATATTAGAATAACCGTTTTCCAATGAACAAAAGCTAATTAGTATTTGAAAAAGATATGAATATAGTTTTATCAAAACTGTTTAAGCAATTAACTTATAAGAAAGGTAAGCAAAAAACAATGGAACAACAGACTATTCCACCTTTATAAACATCTTGAGTTTTGTGGCGAATTTTTCAGCTAATTAATTTCAATTTAACTAAAAGATATACCAAATTATATTCCACACAAATCAGGGAAAATAGCTCTATATAACTCTATATATATATAACTCTCTTTAAGGTACTTTACTATAAAATCAGTTGATTCTGTATCCGTAACTCCTATCAAGCTAGTTTCCCTAATCAGTTTAGCCTATGCCGGAAGTTGAGTCGAAAACCTCAAATATTTTAAGCTTTTATCTGCACACAATATTTTTCTTATTTGCCGAACCGCCAGACAGACAAACAGACAGACAAACAGACAGACAGACGGACAGTTGTATAAAAATATAGTCGAAACCACTTGATAAAAGACAAAGTCTGAATCTAGTTTTGGATCTTTTATAATATGCGCAGTATTTTTTTATAAGCTCACAAAATGTAGGTTAAGTTAAGGTTTATGTTTTTCCCCTCTCTCTCTCTCTCTCTCTCTCTCTCTCTCTCTCTCTCTCTGTTTGCCTCGGCCTTTGTGTTCCGTTTATTATGCTTATTTTTTGCGTATAAAATTATGACTTAATTTAAAAGTGAAAGCGTTGGCCCAGAGCTGCTCGAGCTGTGCGTAGTTATTGGATAATATATTGGGGATAGTCATTGGCAATTGCATGGGGAAATCCGATGCGCAGTTAGTCAGCGTACAGCCTGTTAGCTGTATCAAATGCAGGACGAAGCTGGAAACTAAAAGACGCTGCGCTCCATATCACAGTAATCAACTTGCCAGGCACACACACACAAACACACACACACACACATGCGCGCTCTCTCTCTCTCGCTGGAGTGAGACACCCTTCTCTATATACATGCCTCTATGCGCGTGTGTGTGTGAGTGAGTGGAAGTGCTGCTGTTGCTGTTGTTGTTGTTGTTGGGTCGCGCTCTTTGGTCGTGTGCGTGCCACAGAACGTAAACAAAAACACGAATGTAAAGAAGAAGCGGAAAGTGCGAGATAAACAGAAAACAGCTGTACACACCATGGTATCACAGCGCTGTCCCAGTGTGCGACTGAGATGGCGCGAGCTGTGGAGGCGAGCCAGCGTATACAGTTTGCTAGCGCTGTTGTTGTTGTTGCTGTCGCCACGCAGAAAACCCGTTTCGTACAACGGAGCCACAGCGACAGTTACGCACTTTACGCACGCTCTGAGCTGATTGTGTGTGCGTGCGTGTGTGTGTGTGTGTGTGTGTGTGTGTTGTTGTGTGTTGTTGTTGCTGCTATTATTGCTTCTGCTTTGAAGAAAAACCGGCTCTCCGTGCCTGTGACTGTGACTGTGCCTGGGCTCGGGTTTGGGCACGACTTTGGGCTCTGTGGCGGAAATACGCAGCAATGTTGACCGCCCGCTGACACACACACACACACACACACACACACACACACAGAGAATCACAATCGCACTAACACACATGCATGCGCACACAGTTGAGACGCATTTAACAAAGAAGAAGCCACGCATGAAAATTGCTTTTCATGTGGCAAAATGGTTAGAAAAGAGAAGACATCAACGTCAGCAAAGTCGCGCGGCAACGTCATCATCGACAATGCGAGCCGTTTGTTTGTTGTGCCTTTGTTTTCCTGCCGTTGGCTGTACGAAAGGCTCTGCGATGGGGCAACCCTCGCATAATTTAAGATACAACACCAACCCGCCAGCCCGCCAGCCCGCCAATCCTCCAACCCTATGGATCTTTGTGGGCAGCCCCACCCTAAACGTGATTTAGCTCATTCCTCTTTCGGGTGTTCTTTCCTTATATTTCTTATTCTTTTTTTCGTTTACTCTTTTTTTTGGTGTTTTTTTTTTTTTTTTTGCCTAATGTGGCGTCCATTGTCACTTTGGGGAAGCGCGTCTGGGGCAACCAAAAATAACTGTTTCCGGTATTTGGGTCACATGAAATTTAATCAAATTAAAATGTTCGACAGCAACAAAAAAAAAAGGGGCCAAAGTTGGTGAAAAGAGGGCAATAGCAATTGTTTGATGTGCAGCAGTGCGTGTGTGTGTGCGTGTGTGTGTGTGCGGCATTTCCACGACATTCAAATGCATTGCAACAGTTGCTGTGCCCCAAGGCTTGCATTCAATTTGATAGTAATTTGAAGTGGAAATGGAACTGCAACAGTTATTTTTTGCTGCTACAATCTGATGCCAAATACATATGTATGTATGTATGTGTGTGTGTGTGCTAGTGCGTGTGTGTGTCTTGATTTGAACAAATTTGTGGGCCAACGTTGCGCAGTTTAGGTTGACAGTGGCTCCTCCCCTCCCCAGGGGGCATCAAGCAGACGGCAGCAGGAGCCGGCGCATCGACAGCATCGGCAGCTCAAGTGTCACTCGCATATCAAATGCTGAAATCCCGCGACGCACTGCGATTGTAAATCTTATGGGCTTATCGTATGCGGCTTATCACACACACAGCTGGCAGAACCAGTTAGTTGAATTTGTTGCACAGTGCTGAGAGCTCAAGTGGAAAGCGATTTCACTCAATGCACTTCACACACACACACACACACACACACACACACACACAGACAGAGCAACAGCTCAATAATTGAATCAGTTTCATTGAGACTCTCAAAGTTTTTAGCACAGCTCAGTTATATAAACATCTCATATGAAGTTGAAGTTGGCTTGAACTATTCAATAATTATTGCAATATATATGTATGTATGTATGTATGAATCACACTTAATAACCTTCAATTACTCGCGCATAATTACCAAATTGATTAACTACTCTGATAAACATTTATTTTTAATGGAATGTACTACATGATCCCAAAGTAAACAACATGAAAAATTTCACAGTTATGCGCTGGGAATTTAAGGAATTTTGTTGGCTAACTTTAATACAATGTAAACAGATTTACTTTAATGCTATGCGGTCTGCTTGAATATTTAGTTTATATATATATATATATATATATATATATATATATATATATATATATATATATATATATATATATATATATATATATATATATATATATATATATATATTATAATCGATCCACTTAGTTTTACATAAAACTTTTTCTTTTTGCATCCAAGCCAAGCCGGCCGGTCCACTGGCCCAAAAATAACTAACACACACACACGCACACCTTTTGAGATGATGGCGTGAGTGAGATGGCGCTAAAAACAAAACAAAATGGCAGCCGCCCAAGCTCTTCATTCCAAATACTGCGTCGCAATATGGCCGCCATTTTGGCTCTGTGTATGTGTGTGTGTGTATTTTTTTGGTGGCCGTTATGTTGAGTTTCGTTCGCTTTCGGCGTCTATTTCTCGATTTTGTTTTGTTTATTTCGTTTCTTCATTTTCGGTTTTCCTTGGCGCGCATTTTTGCCTTTGTGTTGGAGCGCGTAGGCGTCGACGTCGACGTCATCACGCCTCTGCCCTGCCCTGCGCACCTCTTACGCATTGCCCCCTCTGTGCCTATCTCTTTCCCACTCACACACACACACACACACACACACTCTATCAGTGTCTCTCGCGCGCTATTTTCGTTTTATTTACATTACAAAACGGAAAGAAAATCGAGTGGCTCGAGCTTTGAGCAGGCGCCGCTGTTGTCATCGGCTGTAAAACATTTTCGATGCCAATCATGCGTAAATTACGCGATTAAATTGGATTTTACGGCATTCTCCGTGCAGCATGCAAAATATCCTCCATACATGGCAAAAGAGTCTCCCGTCTGCCTTTGCGCTTTTACGGTTTAATGTAGCGAACGCGGACGGGCTTTCAGCTTTACAAGTTTTCACCTCAACACGCATTTTCGTTTCGCTTTTTGTTTTGCTGCTGCCTTTCGGTCGTGCATATGTATGTATATGTGTGTATGTGTGTATCTTCTTTGTGCTAGCTTTCTTGCTGCTGTCCATTGAAATGGCAATGGGCGTGGCGGGGGCGTAGGCGTTGGCATTGGCGTTGGCATCGCAACCGTTTTAATGGCATCTGCTGGTACGCAACTTTTTTATTGTCTCCAGCGCACGCTGCGTATACGTAATGTGTGTAGATTTTCTATATCTTTGGCAGTTGCTGCTGCTGCTGATGTTGCTGTTGTTGTTGTTGTTGTGCCTCTTTGTCTAGCTGTTTGTTTGCCTACGTGGCATCTGCCTTAGGCACACAGCACACAGCAGCTTCTCCTGCAAAGGCGACACAAGCAAACAGAAAAAGCAAAAGCAAAAGCCAAAAGCAAAAGCAAAAAAAAAAATCCTTTCAATTTTATTTCACTCATTTTCGCATATTTATGGCTTTCCACTTATTTGCTTATGCCTTTGCGAACAGCTGTGCGTTTCATTACCAATCGACTAGGGCGTGTCAATGGGCAGGGGCGTGGGCGTGTGCGTTGGCGTAGGCATGGGCGTGGGCGTGGGCGCTTTGTGCGACGTCATCAAGTAAATGTGGCACGCTGCCTCCTATTATCCCGTTCGCTTTGAGCAACCTGTCGATGACGTTGTTCTAACGGAAATCATTGAAGGCATCAATTGAAGCATTCCCTTAAATTTCAGTTAACAATATATGTATATACAGATTGAGTATATATATACTTTGGCTATATCTATATGACATTTCCGATTTGCGTTTGCTTTTGTGAGTTATGCGTCTTGGTTGAACTTTGGCAAACATTTTTGTAGTGAGCTCGCAATGAAATTGCTTAACATTTTCATTGGCATTTTTCTTGACATTTTCTCGATTACAATAAGAGCTCGTAAAATTTTATCGTTACTAATAAAATTTAATTGAAACAGGAAACTCTCGCATAAATTTCAACAGCGTATGGAAACACACACACACACACACATATGTGTATAGAAAATCCTTGTTGAGGGTTTGCTGGCAGCAAGGGCAGCATTTTGGGTAGTTTATGCGCATCGGAAATGCAATTGGATATGCTCAATATACCGAGTGTATGTATTAAGGGTATTCCCTGCACTCTAAATTGAAATCTGAAACGTTGCTAAGCTGTTGATTTGACAGTCGTAAATGTGAGAAGAAAAATAAAAATAGTATATAATCAGCTTGTTAGCCACAGTGGCCATCGAGTCTGGCACATTACATTAGTTAACTGTGATATCAGAGCTGGCTTTTGTGGTCTACCCCATTTGCTGAAGTCACTGAGTTTCCCGAGAAACTGGCGGCATTATTCAGCAATTTATATTTAAGAATTAAAAGTGCGCTGGATGACTAACTAATATGAGGAATTTCAGTCTGAATCAAATTGCCAAGTATTAGAGAAACAGAGGGAGGCAGAGTGGGAGAGAGTGCGAGAGTGAGCGTGTGTGAGCGCATATTATGCAGTGTCTCCCGGCGTTTAACGCTGTGTTTATACGCCCATCTGGGTTATTCAACTTTCGGGAACGACCGACGCTGACGCCGACGCCGACGCAGACGCCGACATCGAGCCGTTGATCCCGTTTGACTCTTCCAACTGTTTGGGTTTGAAAAAAACAAAACACACACACACACATACACCATATATGTGTATCTATGTGTGTGTGTGTGTGATTGTTGGTTTTTGTGTTTTGGTATTTTATTTATATTTCACCAGGGGAACAAACGCATTTACATATTTTAGAATTCTCTCTCTCTCTCTCACTCACTCTCTCTCTATCTGTGTGTGTTTCTACCCTGCCCTGCCGGTCTATCTATGTGTGTGTGTGTTTTTTATCGCGTCAATTGGTTTGTTGCGCCTCGCTGTTTAAATCGCAAAGAATTTCAATTGCAATTGCCTGCGTCTGTGGCACTTGCCGCTCCCTGCCATCCGTTGATTATGTATTTTATTTGTTATTACAGCTGACGAGTGTCATGAGATTATGTAATAATTTAGATTGAGCGCGAATATGAGTGCGGGTGTGAGTGTGAGTGTGAGTGTGAGTGGGGCACAAGTTGCCTATCAACGCTTGATTCATTTTTTTTGTCATATATGATATAACAGATCTCTTATCTTGTGTATAGGACATTCATGTACTATGCACATATGCATCTGTTTTATTCATTGGAATGGAACAGCATATAATTTACCAAGAATTTCTGATATCTTTCCGCCTGAGATCGGGCAATCAAAGCGGGGGTTTCCTTTGCCGGCAAGCGACGCTCTTCTCTCACTCTCTCCCTCTCTCTCTCCCTCTCTCGTTATCTTGCTCTTTCGTTCGCTGTGGTATTGAAATGCACTGAGAGCGACATTGAGGGTTCAATGTCTCGACACTCTGCAAACAACAACAACAGCAACAATGTCCCGACGAGCAGCTGCTGCAACAGGTGATCCTTGTCTACCTCTTGCCGGCTGAAGGTCAACAAACTTGATGGTGGCTGCGACGCAAATGCCGGCGGTGGTGCTGGCGGTGGCCAAAGGCAAACGAACTTCAGCACGCCAGTCGCTCGCTCGCTCGCTCTGTCTCTCTCTCTCTCTCTCACTCTGTCTACCGAGTAGGTGTGCGTGTGTGTGAGATTCCTTTTGTGGCGTCGTCGTTGTTAGTGCAGCGAAGCCTGAAAAAACCGTAATTTGAATCCAATCTTTTTGGGGATTCTCTTTTGAACGTGCACGAAAAATGCCAAGAAAACGGAGAAGACGAAGAAGAAGAAGAAGAACAAGCGCAGCAGACAGCGACAACATCGAAAAACGCCGACAATCAAAACAGAAACCATACGAATATAAAACCAAATTCCGTTGAAAATTAACCATAAAAATAAAAGAGAACAAAAGAAAGAAAAGAAATGAAATGAAATGAAAAGAGAACCAAAAACCGAAAACCAATTTCAACAGGTCGAAGATTAAATGCGCTTTCCCGAATTAACTCGGCTATATCAATATGATATACTATAGATGCAGAGAGATGGTGGAGTTTCAGTGTGAAAGAGAGAGAGAGAGAGAGAAAGAAATTATCGAGCCTTTGCCAAAATGAATAATATCCGCCCACGGCTAGGGTAATGCGTCGTCTTGAATGCGTGTCAGATTTAATTTATTTATAAAAGTGCGTTAAAGAGTGGAAGAGAGAGCGCGTGAGTGTGTGTGGGAGAGAGAGAGAGAGAGGGAGAGAGAGAGTGTAGCGACCGCAGGTGGAAGATTCAGTTGATTTCGTCATGAGTCCAAAAATATGCCGTTTGCCGTTTTTTGCTTTGTGTGTCGGTCGGTCAAGCAACTCAAAGGCACATACACACACACTGCTGTATAAGTATGTGTGCGTGTGTGTGTGACCAAACCCAAATCCAAATATGAGACACCGTTCGTTAGGCACTCGCGCTGAGTCTCCCTACCATCAAGTTTATTGACCATCCCCGGCAGTGACGAAATTTATGCCATAGGTAATTACCAGTAGGCCCAACAATTTGTTTTGGCTTTGTTTGCTTTGCTTAGTAGCCATGGGAAGCTGGCAGCTTGGCTATCTACCAATTGCTTCTACCTCTTCTCATTCATGTGTGTGTGTGTTTTGTTTTTTTCTATCGGGTTTCTATTTGCTTAGTTTTGCGTGTGCGTTGCCTTAATTGGGTACGTGACAAGGGCAGGGGAACAGCAATTCGGCTTTCACCTAAAAAAAAATGAGAAGAAGAAGAGGAAGAGGAAGATTGAAGCCCTCACATTGCCTAGGGCTCTAATCATCGCAATTGGCGAGTAGATGCTGGCCATCAAGCAACTAATTTGTAAAGCACTTTCGCTGCTTTGCGGCCATCCTGAAACATCTCTTGACCCATTTCTGCATTTGGCAAGCCCATGTTGATTTGTTGGCCCAAGCGGTAAAGTGGCGACGCATTTGCTTCCTGGTTTTTTGGGGCTGGTTGCCATGGCCCGGCCATGGAAATGGGTCAGACTATTTGTTGTTTTGGATGCCATCACACTCGAAACCTGCAACCGGGCAACGTTATGACTAAGCTTTTGACTTCGGGTTTCGTGTGCCACATGCAAATGCAAATGGGCAAGAGGCAGAGCAACAAGAAGCAAAACAAAACCAAACAAATATCCAAAACAAAAAGCATAGAGACACACACACCATGGGAGCGACTCAAGCGAACAGCCACATCGAAGCAGCGGCAGAACAGCCTCAATGGCGATATGATGACACACATTGGCTTTGAGGCGATATCAAGCATCGAATATAGACGAAGCTTGAATGCTCTGAATGGAGAATAAAATAGGCAAATGGGAGAGAGAGAGATAGGGGAATACAAGTAAAGGAGAGATAGTAAGAAAAGCAGAGATAGGTAGAAGGAAAGAGATGGAGAGAGAAGTAGAGAGTGAGAGCAAAATGGAGATTTTGAATGAGGGATATGTGAGACAAATAGAGAGAGAAAAAGAGAGAAAAAGGACAGATAATCACAGCTAGCCAAATAAGATAAGCAGAGAGAGAGAGAGAGAGAGAGAGAGAGAGAGAGAGAGAGAGAGAGAGAGAGAGAGAGAGAGAGAGGAAAAATAGGACGACAGAGAAGGTTAGAAGGAAAACGTGAAGAATGAGTGATCGATCAGAGATTTAAATCAGAGAAGAATAGAGAGTCGGATGTAGAAAGAAAGAAATAGACAGGAAAAGAGTGAGAGAAAGATTTGAAGATAGATGTAAAAGTGTGTAAGAAAGAGAAAGAGAAACAGTAAGATGGAGAGACAAACAAATAATGGTAGATAAGAGACATGGGATAGAAAAAGATAAATATAAAGTTTTAGAAAGAAAGAGATAGACAGGAAAGTAGTGAGAGAGAGAGAGAGAGAGAGGGAAAGAAATTCAGTTAGATAGAAAGTGTGTAAGAGACAGAGAGACATTAAAAGCGAGGGAGAATGAAAGAGTGATAGAGATAGGGATTGAGAGAGATAAAAGCGGGGGAGGGAGAGCGGAAAGGAGTGAGGCTTAAAATAGAAAGAGGAAAGCGAGAGTGGATAGGTACTAAGAGAGGCTGTGGATAAAAAAGAGAGACAGAGAAATAAATGTTAAATTATAGTTCAATGGGAGATATACATATGCATAAACTAAAAGTTATATATAACTGCATTACGTGAAGCGTTAAAAAGTGCAGACAAGCCAATGCCAAAAGCCAGGCTCGTGCACCGTTAGCTCAATCGGGAAGCTGAGTCGCTACGCCTGCAGTGCTATCTCTTGGATTGCCAGATGCGATATAAATAATATTTAGAATATATGTGCAGGCATATTTATACATTTGTGCTATTTAAATACCTGCTGCAATTATCAACGTGTGTGTGTGTGTGTGTGTACGTGTGTGTGTGTGCGTGCTTGTGCAAATATATTTCGTAGCCGCCATGGGGGCCAACGTTGAATGTTTTCGTTGCCGGCATTTGGCGCTGCGGTTTTCCCTCTAAGAGGCGCCGCTAGCTGCTGCTGCTGCCGCTGCTGCTGCTGCTGCTGCTGCTGCTGCTGCTGTGGCAAACCAGCAACTGCAATCTGTGTCACATGGCAATGTTTTGCTCATATTTGAGTGTGGACCAAAAAAAAGTAAGATATATATATATATACATATATGCATAGATATACTCGTGTGTGTGTGTGTGTGTGTGTGTGCAAATCGCAGCAGTGTGCAAAGTGTAGAAAATCTATGCCAGGCTGCCCCCGCCACGCCCTCGCTCCGTCGTTTGGGAGTCATTGAGTCTCAGTCGGCGTAAACAAATTTAGCGCGTCGCCTTGTCACAGAAATTAAATTCAAAGCAAGTCAACCAACAACAACAACAACAACGGCAGCAATTGGCATTGCTAATGCAACTTGTTGTTGTTGCGCTGTCGCTTGTTAAAATTTTATTGCAAAAATATATATATTTGGTGTCACTGTTACAATGTTGCGTGTCATGTTGTTTTTTTTCTACTCCCATTCGGAGTCGTGCCGCAAAACAAATATTGAAATGTGGCACGTTCACTGTTTGGGGGCAATGCGTAAAGAAAATGAGAAAAAAAATATAACAGAAGAGCGAAAAATGTGGAAAAAACAAGTAAGAAAGCTCTAGTCGAGACTGCTCGACTACGAGATCCCCTGAACCCTACAACCAACTGATATTTCAATAATAATTAGCACACGCACACACACACACGAATACAAACAAACAAACGCACACACATACACATACAAACAAACACACGCATACACACACACACATACAGGCGATTGCGCTTGAGTTGAGCTGCAGTGTGGCAATATTATGAGAACTTATTCGTTGAATAATTTAATTTCTAGACGTACGATCCTACTGAAACTTTCAGAAAGTAATCATAATGTTGAAATGTCTGTGTATACCGAAGCACAAGTCTCTAGTATTTGATATACGACTTTAACAAAGATGATGGTGAGGGGGTGGATTAAGGGGTGGGGGGTAAATTTTAACAAAAACCGAAATTGTCTAAAATACATCTTAATATACATTTTAAATTTGGAGACTCTAGCTTGAAAGATGTAGGAGATATAATTTTTAAACTGATCTTCGATAATGTTTTTTATCGATAACAAAGTATCGGAATGAGTTATCGTTTTTTAGTGATAAACTCGATATCCGCGTGATATATACGGACATTTTAAAAAAAAGTTGAAGTCTCTAGCTCTTATATCTTCTGAAATCGACGCGTTCAAACATACGGACAGACGGACGGACGGACGGACGGACGGACGGACGGACGGACGGACGGACAGACAGACGGACAGGGCTAAATCGACTCAGCTCGTCGCCCTGATCAAGAATATATATACTTTGTGGGGTCTGCCACGCCTCCTTCTGCCTGTTACATACATTTTAACAAAACCATTATACCCTGATTTCCCATTTTCAATGGGTTCAGGGTATAAATAGTAACAAATTAGACACCCACATATTAAGTGTCTCGCAAACTGTTGTAAGTAAATTTATGATATATATATACATATATATATAGCTGAAGTTAACCGGCCTTGCGCGGCATTTATTATATGACTATGCGGGGGCTTTGTCATGATAGCTGTGGCTTCCAGCAACACATATAGAATAGTTTATTCGAATTTATTAGAAATTTGCATTAGCTCACACATAAGTGGTATATATGTATATATTAATTTTTATTTAAATTTAAATATATATATTTATATGTATTTATGTAAATATAAAATAATATGACTGTATATTTGATAAAAGTAATATTTGATTGCTTATTGAAGACCGAACTTACGCTGTTTTAGTGCACTCTGAATATTGACTGGCTTCATAGAGTTGGTATTGGAATTTATTTTTTATGTATACAAAATGTGACAGATCTTTAAAAGATGACACACGGCACATTGTATATAAAACTTCATTAATTTATTTTTAATTTATATAGCCTACTTTGTTTCGTATTATTTGGAATATTTTACAAGTGTTCTTAGTTGACATGGAATTAAAAAAAAAAGGCTGTTGTTATTTTCTTTATGCTTTGGCATAATTAAATAAATTTTGAGGGCGCAAAAAAACTTTTTTTTATAAAAAATAAATTAAGTAAAATTAAATTACTATTTAAAAAGAAATTATTGATGTGATAGATAAGCATTAAAGATCTTTTGAGGCTATAGCTTGAATATATTTATTTTTAAAGTTCCTATAAAGTTTAGTTACCCTAGAAGAAGGGAATTTAACTTTGCATTTATTTGATGAAGGTCTAATAAAGTAATTATTGGCAAAGTACCTATT
The DNA here is from genome assembly GCF_054131105.1 of Drosophila navojoa. Classification (NCBI taxonomy): domain Eukaryota; kingdom Metazoa; phylum Arthropoda; class Insecta; order Diptera; family Drosophilidae; genus Drosophila; species Drosophila navojoa. Next base: position 7,498,410 of record NC_142890.1, on the reverse strand, counting down.
TTATTTTAAGCATAAAAAAATATGTTTAAAAAATATATCACACGTTCCACATCTGAAGCGAAAACCTTGTTCATGCCTACATCAATAAATCATTTAGTCCATCATTAGATTAATTTCATTACTTGTTTTTACCTTTAATTATTATTTCTCTTTTATTTTTTCAATATTCAATATTCCATGTTGTATTATGCATTCCCTTAAGTTTTCATATATCATTTTGCTGTTGTTTATTTATTGCTTAATTAATCGAGAATCTTAACTTTGATCGCTTGCCTCAGTTCTCGGTGTATCTAAACATTTCAGTCTTGACGTTGAGTGTACATAAAAAACACACATATACACATGCATGGATAGATACATATACATTTCGCAATTTAATTGCTTACATCAAGCATTTTGATTGAAATTTATGGCCAGCGTTGTCCTCAGTTTTCATTTTCATTTTCATTTTCAGTTTGATTTTCACATTTGTGTTCGTGTTCGTGTTCGTTGCCTATTCGAATTTACATTTCTCGAGATGAACAAATAGGCCCACAATATGTTGGTCAATGGCACAAGGAATTCGCAGCTCACGGGCCGTGAGTTTAATTTTGGCAGCGACGATTTTTTATAGCATCGCTGACAAACACTTGAAATAGATGCAACAACAACAACAAACTGAAACTGAAGAAGAAGAAGAGCAAGCAATATTACATAAAACTGACATAATTAAATATAAGAAACATTGGCAACTCAATCGATTCGTATACGAAGAATGCCCAAAATGCGATTTATAGATCATCGAATCGCATGTAGAACATCGTCGATTGAGTCCATTTGCACTTGAGGCTTGTCTACGAATTTGGCTAGTTGTTTACACTCGTCAATTGTATTAATAGCCTCAAGCTGTTTTGAATCTTCCTATTTATTTAGTATAGAGAGCGGCAATTGATTTTTCTTCCTATATACAAATGCTGGCTGTGCTCGCTGTGCGCTTCTTATCGTTTAAGTAAATATTTATAGCGGGTCTAATTGAAAGGCGGACAAAAGATATTTGCATAGAGCCAGTCGACGGAGACGAAGACGAAGACGAAGATAATGCCTAGCTGCGCCTGCCAATGATCAACTTTATACAAGTAGCTGCCACAAAGCACAAAGAGTGGCCTAATTAGTGTCAAGTGTTGCCACAGCGACAACAGCAATAACAGCAACAACAACAACAATAACAGCTCCGAGCAGCAGCCATAGAAAAGAGGGAAGTCAATTAGAAAAGCTACAAAGAGCAGCAGCACTCGGGCTGGGGCAATGGGTTCAGGTTCGGAGTCTGCGCTGCACTGAGCTTACTTAAATTGCAACATGACAACAGCAACAGCAACAGCAGCAGCAGCAACAAAAGCTTTAAGCAAATCAACATAAATAGAAGTAAAATATATAGCATTGCATGCCGAACAGTAGCTAAAAAAACACAAGTATCTACAAGTACAATTGCGTTTGGCTCGACGACAGAGCGCCAAAGCGAAATACAAATCGAGACGCTGTTGCTTTTTTTTTTTTTGGTGTCGCTTAGCCAGTCGAACTGAATCATGACCCAATAACCTAATTTTCCAAATGCCTGCCCTCTCGCTCGCACACACACGAGTGCAATTGGCCCCGGGGACGGGGCAATATGTAGCGCACAGATACAAAACACCAGCAACAACAGCAACAACAGCAACAACAACAACATCAGCAGCAGCAGCAGCAACAACTACTGCATAAGCTTGAATACGTATTGAGCTGGCATTGAGTTAAGGCTGATCAGCAGCTGCTGGCCTGCCCCCAGTTGGTGGAGCGGTTTTGCGGGTGCTAGGGGCGGGGGTTGCCAGAGGTGCGGCACACACTGCTACAGCGGGGACAGTTGCTTGTTTCTCACTCTGTTGCTCTCTCTCTCTCTCTCTCTGTCTCTCTCAATCACTCGATTTTGTTGTTGTTGCTATATTGCCATTTGCGTTGCATTCATTTTCATCAGCTGCTGATGCAACGGAAGACAAAGCAAAGTGGCAATAAATAAACTTATTTTTAGTTTAGTTTTTTTTCTTGTTAAGTGTATTTGCAGAGCGTATTTAAATATTGTACAGCTATGGTGATATGTGTAGAATATGAATATGTAGATATATATGGCTGAAAAGCTGTTTCAGGCAGGCATAAACAAACTTGGAATGCAGATTTCATTAGGCTCAAGTAAATTAACAAGTTATTTTTTAATCCGCTAAAAATCTCTATTATTTTGTATAAGTTTAAAAAAGTGTATAAATTAAAAAACAAAAAAAAACAATAATAATAAAATAAAATATCTATGTGCTAAAAATGTCTTTTAATTTATATAAATTAAAAAAAGTTTATATATATATTTGCTAAAAATTTCTTTTAATTTATATAAAATTAATAAATTAATAAATTATATAAATAAATTAATAAATAAATTTAAAAAAATATATTTTTATATAAATTTAAAAAAATATATTTTTATATAAATTAAAAAAAAATAAATAAATAAAAAAAAAATTCGTGCCTGCACAAAACAAATTTCAAGATGCATATCGAAATGTATTTCAAGTGTGCGATTGCCAAGTGTCGAGACATTTTAGTACACTTCCTCACACACACTCTCACTCTCACTCTCACGCACACACACTCTCACACCCACGCACCCACACTGACACTTGTTGTAAAGTTTTGTCTTTGATCTGCCTGCCAATGATAATGCACTCTAAAGTTGCAGCTGCACTCGGCGCAGCTTAGCTTAATTAATAGAAATAAAAAGAATTTCGATAGTAACTCAATCAGTCGTGAAAATCAAAGTTTTGTCTTTGATTTCTATAGCCATCCGATGCACTCTAAAGTTCTTGCTGCACTCCAGTATAGCTGCAGCTAAAACAATTCAATTAATGCAAATAAGTCAGGGCCTGATTCAATTATTCGCCCATAAAGTCGTGTGGGCTGTGGAATACCCGCTCGGTGCACTCACACCAACCCGAAATTCGCAAACAAATTATGAAACTCTGTTTGCCGATACCGTTGTCGTCGTGCACTGTCCAATTAGAGTGCTGCATTTATGCATATGCCGATTTCCAATTGGATTATTCATTCACATGGCCAGCACAAAGCCAACAGTGAGTGACAAAAGTTTGTGCACATTACAGCTCTCTCTGCTAATTCAATTTGCTGCTGTTGGACACTGAAATGTATGTGTATTTATTTGCATGTACCTTTACATGAAGTAAATTAATACGCATACGCACCGTCTGCTGCATTTGATGTTTTGCAACAATATCATGTGGCACAATGCGCGCTGTTCAAAATTTAATATCGAGCAATCTATGACGTCGATAATATAAAAATGCTTCAGCGGCACGCCTTGAATATTAATGCACAGCCTTGAATGTCGTCTGATTAAGGTGCTACAAGTTTTTGAAAAAAAAAAAATAAATAAATAAAAAAAAAAATATATATATATATAACATGTATAGTATATTTGGTTTGGCTTGGACAAAAGCTAAAGGTAAAACGTGAAGTGGCATAGCGCAACAATATCATCTAGTATATTTATATATATTTATGTATATGTATTTGTGCTCACATAAATAAACAACACATAAATGTATTTTTAGCCGATTTCATGTTTCCATCACGTGCACATAAACAAACGGCAAAAAAATACAAATTTTGTGTTGCTTTATGCTGATTTGATGACTTCATAAATATGATTATTGATGCATGTGTTGGCTGCAGAATAGGAGAATCGGGGAGCTAATTAAAAAACAGAAAAAAGCTGCATCTCAATGCGTGAGCAGTCAAGCGTAAGAAGTCATAAAACTTTGATGGCCCAAATGTATTGCGAATTGTAAACCAAAAAAAATGGGAAGGGGGGGGGGGGGGTCAGATTTCCATTTTATTGATTTGTCAGTTTGAATTTCGATTTGATTCAATTTTATATGAAACAAGAGCCAGCGAGAAAACTCCGTAAAGCTTAAAGCTTTAATGTGCTTGCAAAGCTCTTTGTGTTTGAAATGTGAAATTGAGTCTTGAAGCTGTTTTCAATATAATTGATGTTATCTTTTATAGCAGACATATGTTGCTCAAAGCTTTTGCCTGCTCTTTGACGTAAGTCTGGCTGCGAGACTTTGTCGAAAATTATTGCTTCTTATAGAATACTAGCTCTATGCCATCTCGATAGAGTTCTCTTAAAAAACTCACTTGTTAATCTGCTAGTTTATTCGTTCCAATTGTTATGTTTGTCTCTAACGGCTTTTCTGTGAATTCTTTAGCCGGTTCGGCACTTAGAGAGCTCGTTTTTTTGTATTTTGGGGCACGCACCAAAAAAATAGTTCGGCTGCTCCGACTTTTGAGTAGGTGTGTGTGTGTGTGTGTGCGTGTGTGTGTGTGTGTGCGTGTGCGTGTCTGTATGTGCTGTGTAAATAAACAAATTCAAGGTTGATTACCAACAACAGAATTCCCCCCGCTCTCGTCCAGCCAACTCAACTCAACTCAACTTAAATCGACTCGACTCGACTCGACTCGACTCTGAAACGCTATCACCTTCAATGCTTTGAGCGACTCGTGAGTTATATTTTTTTCGTTTTTCGTTTTTTTTTTCCTAATTTCGGTGACATATGAAAAAAAAATAAATATAAATTCTCGTGGGCTGTCGCCGTTAGCTGTAAAGGGCCCAACAATTTCAGCTAGCATTTCGCTATTGTAGTTTGCCTATATTATTTTTGTTATTTATTATTTGCTGACGAGAATATTTTTATTTTTTTTTATATATATATATTTTGAGGCTCTGTTAATTTCATAAATTAAACTGTCATTTTTTGTTTGTTGAGCTGTTGATGCATACATACATACATATGTATATACACATATCTACACACATGTATATGTACTTGTATATTTATTTTTTATTACATTGGGTTGAGGGCGCTAAAGTTTTATTGAAAACATTTACAGCTATTCGCTGTCTGTCTCTCACACAATTTTCGTCAAATTTTATTTCAATTTATCTATCAACTGTCCAGCCATTTCCAACCAGACCCAGCCCATGCCCATGCCCATGCCCATGCCCTTACCCTACTCCAATAAACTTTTATCAGTGCGTTGTAATTTCAAATTCATGCTCGTGCTCATATTTTTTTGTGCGTTGCTTCTTTTTTCAAGGTGAATTTGATAAAAAAAAAAAGAATAATAATAATAATAAATAAATACGTCGACTAGCCATGCCCCTGTGGCGTTATGTAAGAGATAATAGTATTTCGATGCGATTATTCATCTTTTTTATAGAGTATAAAAAAGAGAGCAAAGCTATATATTTTTTTAGAGTTTTTAATATCAACAAAAGGTGTTCATTATTTGTATATTTGATTGTAATCAACAAAGAAGCATGATCATGTTTTTACATAAATTCGTGTAATAAACAGACGGCGGAAGCCATTTTGTATATTTAATGGAGCGCGCAAGGTGAACTGGCCTAAAGTGCTTCTAAAATCAGCTGAATCCAAAAATATAAGAATTAGCTAGGAAACTATATTTATTGATATATAAAAACATATATTCATAAAATTTAATATATACATACCAAGTTAAACTGATTTAACTAATGCAATCCAACCACATCTAGTCAGGCAAATGAAAATGTAAAACTTTTTAAAATTAATATCCTCTTAAGTAAACATTTAGCCTGCCTTTAATTATTTATTTAAAAATTATTTACATACAAAACTCAAATATTCCTCACAAAACTCATCAAATATATGTATTACAATCGATTTTCTTCTTTATTTTGTAGGTGAGTTCACATTTCGAGCAGTCAAACATTCTGGTAAGCCCTCGAGCCGACAAGACACCTTTACTAATGAAACAGCAAGCAAGCCAAAATAGCATTAAATTCGCTGCAGGCTAAACCAAGTTCCAGTTGTACGCATATCCAATATCGTATTTTAGTTATTTGCTGAAATTATTTGCGAGTAAATTGCAAAATAATTTAAGCATGAAAACATTTATCATTGTTGTGAATTGTTTTCATTGCAATTGAAAGCAAATACAAGCTGATGTTTCGTATAGATTTTGTTATGCAATTACACTCAAATGAATCTTTCCCTGTCTCTCTCTCTCTCTCACTTTCTCTCTGTCACACTTTGCTGATTTGCTGCTATCCTTCGCGATAGTAAAAGGCAGCTGTAAAAAGCATATAAAATTAACTGGCGTAGCTGAAAAGCGTTTACGTTTTACGTAAGCGCTGCAGCTTAGAACGTAATGGAAACAATTTAAGCATTTCACGAGAGTCGAAAGCGAATACCCTGTAAGCAAAAATATTATAATGTTGATTACATTTGGTAAGGAGAAAGCTTTTCATGCTTCGCTATACGATATTTCGCAATGTAAGATCTTTAACGTAATCATTTACCTTATTGACAGTCACTTCTTCTTCTACATTTCCACCCTCAAGTCTATAATACCCAATATATGCTCTGTGCAGGGTAGCAAACTCTATAAAGACTGCAATCGCCCGTTTATTTAAAGCTTCACTTTTGACATATTATCATGCCTGTGGACTGTGAATGAGGCCCACATATAGTACACGCTGCAATGGCCCACAAACTTGGCCAACTTGGCCCACTGATAACACCTGACGCTGTCTAATAAGCCGCCAAAGCGACCTTGCGACGGGCAGACGATTGCCATTGCCGTTAGCCCCAGGGCCAGCAGACGTTTGTTTGTGTGTATTATGCATGCCCATAGCAATGCAACAATGCGCCCTCATGGAATGCCGAACGCAACCTTGGCCAACGGAATAAATACGCTCGCATATAGTATATAGTATGGATATAGGCGAAGGTGCTGCACACAAAGGTGTGCCAAACGTTATAAATGACCTGAAACGAGCAACAGCTATTTGTTTGCATTGGAGAGATTATAAAAGTTGCGGGGGATTGAAGGGAAAGTAATTTGGATTGAGTTGGATTGAACCAGGAATACCAATGGAACAGAGCTGAATTAGCTGAGCCAGGTTAAAAGTTAACTAGGAAACCTTATCTGTATACCTAGCCGAAATCAAGAGTCATAGAACTGACCAACTTCTATTTGCACATCTCATATTCCCCCACTCCATGCTCAAGTCTATGACTTGACAATCTGTCCTCCTATAGAAAGTTCTCATATTAATCTTGATGCAGTAAACACAAGCTCAGAGACGTAAAGAAGTTCCACGTTAAGTTCTAGCCATCTACTCTAGTGCATTGAACAATACATGAAGCATTAACTGTCAGACATGAAAGCTTTCGATTGTCAGGCGGCATTGACAGCGTTATTGGCCCCAGTTCTCAAGCCGGCGACAGTTTTGCTTGTTTGCTTTGTTTAGCCTTTGCTTAGGCAAAGCTCAAGGATCAGCCAAAGCCATTTGACGTGCGGCATGACAGAGCGCGACGGAAGCTCAAAATCAACAACAACAGCCGTTTGCATTTCATTTTTTATTTGCATGTACTTTGGTGGTGCCCGTGGTGCTAATCCGCCACCCATTGTCAGCAGAATTTCCTTCTAATGTCATTTCCATACACCATTTTCCATGCCAGCTTAGGCAGCGTCGACGTCGACGTTGACGTTGGCGTTAGCGACTGCGCTTGCTTGGCTGTGGCCATTCGTCTAGCTGCCAAATGGACGTCTAATTGTAGCTGGCAAACTGGCGCTGTGTGTGTGTGGGTGTGCGTTGAAGAGTGCACTAATCTGAGCTGAAACATGCCAACTATTTACAGGTATTTCCTTTGGCTCCCAGTTGCGTAATGCCCGCAATTATCGTAATACCTTTTATTATACTTTTGACTCGATTAGACAAATGTCCACGATTGCTTTGCTAGCATCAGTTTTAATATCAGTTCTGCTATTAGCTCTAGTTGCTCTATGTGTATTTGTGGTAGTTAACTCCAGCGAAATTCCCCTACTAGTTCCGATGGCTCTTTACAGGAGTTTTTAGTCGAAGCAACTCGATTGAACTACTCGTTTCAGCTCGACTGCCAGTTCAATTTGACGCTGTCAAGTATATATAGTCTTTATTGTTTCAATTCCATTTCTTAAGTCTCTCAAGTACACCTACGCTCATGTCATTAGTTCCACTTCCAGTTCCTGTTCTGGTTCCTATGCGAGTTCAAGTTCTAGTATCTCTCTGCATAAGCTTACGTTATTTGCCTCTTGGTTCCATTCCTTACGTTCCCTTAACAGCTACAGTTCCTCTAAGAGAACATTCCTACATACCCTTAATGCATCAGTTCTATTTTTAGTTCCACTTCCAGTTCCACATCTAGTTCCCCCTCTCGAGCTGGTTGTTCCTCGAGCTATTGCTCCGGTTCCTCTTACTAAAACTCTTCACATTTGTTCAACTGCCAGTTCCAGCTCTAGTTCCATTTTCCCTATATACATGTACACGCCATCAATCATATTCCCCCACCCTAGTGTTTACTAGTATATTTAGCACAGTTTACCCTTTCATTTGGTTAGATAGCCGCATAAATGTTCGCTCCACTCATCAGTTCGAGTGCTAATTCCATTACCAGTTCCACTGCTTGTGCCCGACTACTACTACCAGTTCCATTTCCAGTTCCAGTTCCAGTTCCAGCTCCAATGCGTACGATATCAGTCGCATACCTAACCTTGCGCAAATATTGCAAATTGACCTTTACATAAATAAGCGTTTCGTCGTCTCATTTGCATGTGGAAATTCATGCAGTTCCATTGCATTTTTCATACGCTGCTATTTCGCAGTTTGTTATTGTTGTTCGTTATAATTTAACGCTTTTATTTCGCTGTACGTGTGTCCGTACCATATGTATATAAGTATGAATGTATTGTATGTACACATACTATATATTCATATATATTTATGTGCATATTGTTATTGTTTTTTCGTTTCTTCGTTTTTTATTGCTGCTGTGTTTATGCAATGTTTATTTGGTTGGCTTGCAGCTTTGCAATATTCGAGCTCAGCGAAGCTTTTAAAAATCAATTGACAGAGTAATAATAAAAAACAAAATGTGCGCTTCTATAGCGAATTACATTGATTTGTCTCTGATTTGATTGCTTCACTAAGTGCTATGTATTTCAATGTGCTGTCAATAAAGAGCAAATAAAACGGTGCTTAATCAACATGCATAAATGGCAAAAACAACTTAATACTAAATGTAAATGCTCATAGACTGTTAGCTTATTCAAAGCTACTTCTTGGCCTTTTTGTGCCCAGGGGATTCTTCTATTTGCAGAATTTCGCACATTTCGAGCTGAGAATAGAGTTTAATCTGTTTTAAATCTGCTACGATTTTGGTTAAACATATTTTGCAGCCATTAAGCGTTAACAATTAGCCAAATTAACAGTTTTTGGGGAGCAGTCGCCGGCAATCGGCAATTGGCTGAAAGCCCAGGCGTGCTACACAACGTTGACGTACATTAGCGGCCGAGCCGCAGCGAAGCCAATTTTAATGGCATTTTAATGGGTTCGACTCTAGCGGCGAACAATGACAGCTGGAATGACCGACGGACTGAGAGACAGAGAGAGGGAGAGAGAGAGAGAGTGACAGTGGATCCTTCGTTGAGCCGCCACAACAAATGCGAAATATGTATGTAATTTGCATTTAATTTGACATGTCAAATGCGTCGCCAAGCCGAGCCGAGCTGCAGGTAATTATGTCGAATACAGTGAGGCAATTGCGAGTCTCTGGCGGAGACAAGCTCGATTGTCTCAGCAATTTTCACTGGCGACAGCTGTCGACTGCTTAGCAGAGCTAATCTGTGCGGCTCTCTCTATTAGCCAACTCGATGGCTGTTCTGTTGCTGATGTCCTGTGCTAATGAATATAAACAGCTGCAGATCCTTATTTAATGACGTTTATCTGGTGCTGTATCAGCGCAGCGCTTACTTAAGACATCGTCTCGCATTTCATTTCAGCTATTTTATGGCTGGCCTCGCTTTGACGTCAACTTCGACAGCGAGCCGGCGTTCCCGTTCGCATGGCCATTATGTCAGGTGCAGTTGGCAGGACTGCAGCCTGCTTCCGCTTAGTCAACCGTGCATTCTACTCCCCTTGAGCCCACACGACCTGCTTTCTATCTGAGTCCGCCTGCCCGAGTCACCGGATATCATTTCTTTTAGCCTGTTCGTTTGAAAACGTATTAAATTTCAAAAGGGTTTCTGCTTAGCCGCCGTTACCGTGCACTACAAAGCATGCCGCTAATCATTGCCATCAAGCTGACGGTCAACAGCTTATAAGACTTTATAAATATAAGAACAAATATAATATAAAGAAGTGCGTGTGTGTGGCTGTTGGTTAAATATATATATATTTTGTGCTTAATGGCAGCTGCTGCTTAAATTGTTGCATAATCTTGTTCATGCCAAGGCTCTGTGAAATTCTTTGATTGAATTTGCTAGGATATATTTTGATTATTTTTAAGGTAAACTAAGCCTTAACAAAGTTAACAGTGAAAAAAAAAGATTTAATTAAACAAATTTTAAAAATAAAATATATAATTATATATAATTATAATATGTACATACATAAGTTTTGATTATTTTTAAAGGTAAACTACGCATAAGTAAAAACAAATATATATATATATATATATATATATATATATATATATATATATATATATATAAAACAAAACAAAAATTTTAAAAATAAAATATATAATTATATTATGTATACAATTAGTATCTCGCTAAATCAAAAATCGGGAAAACTCGAAAAACAAATTCAATCTCCTTAAAATAAATCGTTCTCGATAAGTTCCGATAGTATGAAATTCTGTGTAAATCGAAAAGAGTACTGACCCCCTTGCCATTTTGAGTTATCGAGTCCCGACGGTATAACATTCGTTCTATTGGCTTATTATAGAGGATTACGAAATCCTTTTTAAGTTAATTTTTTTTTTTTTTTTTTTTTTTTTTTGCACCAGATACGAGATTCTGATTAACTTTGCCGTTCACTAGGCTCGTGCATAAAGCTAATTAGCTTATGGCGTTAATTTTATGCTTTTATTTAATCATATATTTATTTATTTATTATTATTATTTTTTTTTTTTTTTGCCATTTAAAGCTTTTGCTACGATTTTATTAAAGCTTTGATTAAGTATTTCAATATATATCATAAAATTTATTTACTTTACTTTGCGTAAACCCAATTGCAACCCGTTGGCATTTAATTCAATCAAATTTTGTGAGAGCTCGCAGCTGTTTCGCCAACTCTTTTATAACTATGTCAACTATCTCTTTTTGGCTTAAATACTTAATTATAATGATTTTCGAAAAAATGAAATTGCGCAATGTTTAAACACAACTAAAAAAAAAAAAAAAAAAATGTGGAAATGACATTTAAAGTGCCTCGAGCATAAAAAGCTTGTTAATTTTTTGTCATTGCTCGCTTATTTCCTACTTTCTTGCTTTTATTTTATATTGCACTTTTTTTTTGTGTTTACCAAAAATTGCGAAAAAAAAAAACTACAGTTGGGAAAATGTTTTTTAAGCACGTCGCTTACAAGCTATATCCATTTCCATTTCCATTGCCATTTCCATTTTCATTTTCATTTTCATTTTAACTGCAATCGGCAGCATTAAAGCTTGTTAAACGCAAGCAACAAGAACAGCAAAGAAATTGCGTGTCAAGTCAATGGAGACTACAACAAAAAAACAACAACTCCAACAACAACAACAACAACAGTAATAATAAGCAACAAGCAGAAGACAAAGTGCGCTTTAAGTTGTATTCACTTGCGCTTGTTTCATTGCATTGCATTTTGGCATTACAATTTCAGTTGTAAATTTTCTCTATGACCAGCGGGGCTTTTCACTTTTGTTTTTTGTTTCGTTGCTGTAAGCCCAACCCTTTGGCAACAACTTGAAATGGAAGCTAGAGTCGAAGCTGTTTTTCGTAATTATGAAACTTTTTGTATTTTAATTGGATTTTTATTGATTTTACGCACGTGATGTACGCAACAGGGGGCTGGGCTGAAGGCGGCTCAAGATACTATCACAACGCTCACACACACACAGACTGACAGTATGGCTACAGCCTAACGGTAAATGCCCCAGCGACTGCCAGCGACTGGCCCCCAAAAAACAATGGGCCACAGGCAACAGGCAACAGGAGAACTGCTGCAAATGCTAATAGGAAAACGTGATCATCGGCAATGGCTCATTATTTCGATTTCAGCTGCGACTGCGTATGGTCTTAGGGTTTGTTTATAAGCAAAACAAAAATACACATACATACTTATATATGTGTATATATATTTATATACGTGTTTTTTTTTTGTGGGTAGCGATGAAAATGTCGCTGATAAATTCCATGGCAGGCCGAAGGCGCGTGATATGCATATTTGGATATCATTCCATAGACGGAAACACAGCTGAACAGCTGTAAAGTGTGTCTGTGTGTGTGTGTGCGTGAGTGTCATGTCTGCAACAATATGTTTAGGCATTGTGCAACAAGTTTTGAGCTACAATATGGCTGCCTAACCCCATGTACCTTACCCAACTAATTGTGTCGAAATATTCGTTTATTTTTGTAATGCCTCAATTTTGAAGCTGCTGCTGTTCCGTTGTTTGGCTTATCATCAGTCATTTATAGATTTATACATTTATAATTTCATGTCGTTAATGTCAATAGGGGTTCAAGTCTCTCGACGCCTCGCAGACCTTCTTCAGTTTTTCCAATTTTCCTTTAAGTGTTAGTTTATATTGATTGATAGATCGTCGAGCATTGCTGCAATTAGAGTTTATGGCGTGCCTCCCACCATTAAAGAGAAAGCTGCTTATGTACAAAACCTAATAATTACATAGAAGATGAAGCCATAAAAACCAAAATTACAGCCGAGAAGTGACTTTGTCCATTAAACATTTATTTATTGATAATAACTTGACTGGAAAGTGTTTCAGACAGATTTGTCGTGGGGTAGTGAATGGAGGAGGATGTGAGTATTGGAGAACCGACTGGGTTTTCTGATTAATGCGGAAATGGCTTTCATAAAATATAGAAAACTATGCTAGACCCATTCTATATAAATGTAGTATCAATTCTAACTGTTGCTGCTTGGGATTTAGTACTCAGGAACTACTCATTCCATGCTCTATTTCACTAAAAGTCTGGCAGCCCTATATCTTTTGACAGAGACGTGCACAGTACGCCGTACAGAGATATCATATTCGAAAAATTGGCGTCCAAAAATCTAATTGAAGCAAATAAATTGATTATTATCGTCAGCTTAAACAAAAATATTGTTTTGTTTGTTTGAATATGGTTAACCTTGTAGGGTTGCCAGATGGGTTCGTCAAATATGTATAGTCAAGTCCCAATAATTGAAAATGGCAAGGCTAAGATTCTTCGATTTACAAAAGTCAAATTATCGATAATTATCGATAACGACTTTTTTCAAAGGAATATAATTTTATTCGATTTATTGTGATTTTCGATTTAACGAGACTCAGCCACAACTTTTTTGTTTTATAATTCTCATCATTTAAATTATATACTCAAGTGCATAATAATAATACGTATCATTTTCATAAGACTACAGACTCGCCCCGAGTCGATACACAAATAGTTGATGAATGCGTCTTACATTCACCTCAACTCACATGCGTTGAGTCACTTGGCTTTTGTGTGTGCTCGACTTCGTCTTTCCATTAATTTAAGGCTCTTCGATAATATATAATGCATAAAATGCAGATTTATAGTCGTACGACTCTAACGGTAAATCCCAGTCAAAGCCCAATGCCCAAAAATTTATGTGTGCCTGCAACCGGTTGGGCTTAAAATCTCTATACGAAATGAATCGACATTTGGCCGAAACGAAAGTAAAGAAGCAAAGGCAACCAAAAAAAACACACAAAACTCCTGCCGTTGTTGAAGGGCAACCTTCAACTGAGGCTGATCGCACTTGCTCTGGCTATTGCTGCTGCTGACCCAAAAAGTACAATAATCGAGGGAGAGGAAGAGGCAGAGAGAGAGAGAAAAAAATGTCGTAATTGGAGGAGAAACTCCAGAATGCAATGTAATTCGAAATTCGAAAGTTATTACGCTTAATTTGTGGGTCAAATGGCAAGCCGGACAGTCGTCGGGCTTTTCCCTTTCGCATCGAAGACGCCACTGATTTGAAAGTCAAGATATGCGAGGGGCAGCACACAAACACACACACACACACACACACATACACAGATATACATACATGAGTTTTGGTAGGAGCCAGAGACACATGAGAAATGCAAGCCGGCCTTAATTTATATGATTAGCAGCTGAGCCTCTGTGTGTGCAGCGTATGCAGATAAGCTTGTTGATTCATGGGCTATCCATAAACGGTATACGCAACGAAATGAAATTTCAAACAAGTGGGTCAGAGGTGGGGGCCGGGCAGACAAATTTCGAACAATGCAAATTACGATCTTGTGCTCCGTTGTCAATGGAGTCCAGGCGTTTCGTATTACGACAACAAACAAGCAGCTTCTACTATTTCGGGCAGCAACAGCAACAGCAACAGCAACAACATCTATATTTCCAAATATGCAAAATATGTGAATATATCGTGTCGGCTATTTGAATAATTGAATCGGCCGTAGCCGTATACGCTGAACTTTTCAGCATCAACGGGCAGCAACTCTTTTGGCAGTTGATGCTGCATTGGCTGTGGCTGTTCCAGTGTCTGTGGCTGTGGCAGTTGCAGTTGCAGTTGCTATGACAGCTGTCCATTGACTAGCCTGGGTAGCTAACAAAAACGGCCGTCCACTCATCATTTTGTATGCGTTTCACGTCCATTTCCATAGAAAACTCTAGCCAAAACACGCACACACACCTCTCTCCCCCTCTCTCTTTCTCTCTCCTGCTCTCTGACAGATAGTCGAGTGAATTTTGCGTTTGCTGTTTCGCTGGCAACCGAATGTCCTCAAAGGCAAGTTAATTAAATCCTACCGCAGCGCACTTTTAATTAACTTGTCATCCTTTGCCTGCTGCAGTTGGGTGGGCGGGGTTGCTCGGATTTGGACGCCTCAATGAAAAGAATTTCACTAAATATGCTGTGCGAATCAACTCTGGAATTTACTTCAGCAAATTCTTTCTGCCAGTCACAAGCGGCATCAATTTGTAAAAACTAATTATGTTGGCTCAAACAAAGAGCTGAATATGACAACACAAATGAAATCCACAGGGATTTTAAATTGAAAAATTTTTATTAAAAAATACAAGAGTTTGGAAATAATATTCATTGTTTGAAATTGCCGGAGAAGATGAAAATTTATTTAAGCCATAAATTCAAGCAAACGCAAGGCAAGTTTATGTTGTTGATTTTGCCTTTCCCTCTAGAGTATCTGCTAGTCAATCAGTTTCCGTCTATGTCTGTATATTCTATGTTCCAATTTGTCTTAAATTCGATTGCCTGCAGCGAGTGATCAGTGTATCTTTGCAACTTCATGACTTAACTGTTATTTGATTTAATGGCCATAACCCATTTAGTGTAAATTGGCCAATAGAGTGCACTTGGCTCGATGCGAGCCCAGTTAACATGAGCAATTTATTTAAGAGCCATCATTAATACACTCCGCTAGATAAGTACAAATGAATGTTTTTTCGATAGCGCGAGGCCATGAATCAATCGCCGTTGCTTATCTGATCTCGTCGGGCTCCCAAAGCAACAACAACAACAACAAATTGCCCTCGCCACCAACTAAGTAGAAACATGTTGGCCCAATCTTTACGAATGAATCTCTTGTCTTGTTGTTGTTGTTTTAGCTATATGTGTATAAGACCGGGCGCTGGCCATAAATATGAGG
This sequence comes from Drosophila navojoa, assembly GCF_054131105.1. Classification (NCBI taxonomy): domain Eukaryota; kingdom Metazoa; phylum Arthropoda; class Insecta; order Diptera; family Drosophilidae; genus Drosophila; species Drosophila navojoa. Next base: position 7,482,593 of record NC_142890.1, on the reverse strand, counting down.
CACAAGTTGATGTTTCGAGGAGACAAATTGAATTGCCGCACTGCATCTCTCAATCTATGAGCGAGTTCAGCGTTAGGCGGAATTGATGGAAGTGTTGGTTAGTTGGCTGGCAAAAAGGCGAGACATAATTGTCAAAGCGCATACCAAGTGAGTCAGCCACATGCCAAACAATTGATTTATGCCAGCCCCAAAATGCAGAGTCCCGGTTCGGTTCGAGGAATATTTTTGGCTTGTTTCTGGCACGCACTTTTGACAACGCGAATCTGCAGGCGTCGCATAAATCATTGTGACAGCTACTGGGCTTTGCCTTAATGCGGCTGGTTGGTGCAGCGAAACCGGTTCGAGAGACCTGGCATCCTGTGCCGAGGGCAGCCAGCTGTGCGCCAGTCAATGGGCCAATGCAGTCCAGCGCTCGGCTCGACTGAATTCCCGATAATGCATTCAACTAAGATGCAGCCAGCACGCATCATGCAGCACGCAGCACGCAGCACGCAGCAGGCAGCACGTTGCCTTTGGAGCTTTCTTTGTTTACGGGCAGCCAATCAGGCAACTATTCTGCGCTCATAATTGGCTTTTGGTTTTGCATTGCATTTACAGCAATTTACCAAATCATTGCCTCCAGCCATTGCGCATACGCCGCGTCGTACAGCGCACCAAAAGCTAACTGCGAATTTCACACGTTTGTCTGTTTGACGAACAGCTTACGTGACACGATAAGCGCATCAAGTCAACAGAAGTAACAGAAAATGAATAAGACGAATTATAAAAGCAAAAGATGTACGAAACATTGACACGTAATTGAGATATGAGTGCATAAAGGAATAAAAACATGGCGAGAGCAAGCTTGAAAGTAACAAAAGTACTTTTATATTCCAGCCTAAGCTTGGTCAATTGGGCTGGCAGATAAAAAAAATTAATTTAGCTTGATTAATCGAGCTGTTAGAAAAGTGAAGAAAGGAGCTGATGAAATCGAAGGGTATATAACTTTCTATTGGCAATTATGGAGCTGGCAGAAACTTTGCTAAAAATCTGAAACATTATATTCAGAGAAGGAGAGAGAGAGAGAAAGATATAGAAAGAGAGAGGAAGAGAGAGAGAGAAAGATATAGAAAGAGAGAGAAGGAGAGGTAGAGAGTATAGGAGAGTGAATGACAAACTAAAGAGTGCTTGATACATTTATTCCTGAATCACTTAAAGTTATGACTGAAATTTCTCAAGTTTAAATATATTTAAATTTAAGATACAAAATATATGTACATATTTTTAGCTGTTTAGGCCCAATTAAAACATACCTGCCCAATTACAAAATATAAAAAGCACAGCTTGATTAAACTTGCAGAAATTATGATACATGACTAACTGACTAAAAATTAAAAACTCGTAATTTTATGTAAATAAATTCAAATGATTAGCTAATTGCCAGAGTCGACAAACTTCAGTAATGACAAGTTTTTTTTTTTAGTTGATGTTTAATATTTTACGATTATGGCTTTTGGTTCCCTATTTCCATTTGCCATAGCCAGTGTGGCACGCCCCTTTTGCTGGCATTTGAGTGCCGTGAAAGGAGGCGCTGTTGACATTTGGCCAAGCTAATAAATGTTTGCCAGCATTTGGTGGCTTAACTGCGAAAAGAGCAAATTTAATTATGTTAGGTGGTTAACACACAAAGTGCAGTTGTTAATTGCACTTGGTAGACAAACAATAAAACCGCAAGCGAGCCAAGCCGTAGCCTTTTGTTGGCCAACTTAGCTGGCGCCGGGGCTAGTCAAGCAACAGCAGCAACTGTTGCAGCGGCAGCATTAGTAGCCATAAGCTGGAAACCTTGTCGGAATGTTTGTAATTAATTGCCATCATAATTATGCAGACACCTGAGCGGCGGCGATATGCTGAGGGGGGGCGGGTGCGCTGTCGACGTGCGTTCGTGCCGCAAAGATTTCGCTTTTGGCTTTTATTAAATTACGCAAAAGTTCTCATATGCAATAGATTGCAACAACTTCATAATTAAAAAAAAAAACTTCTTGTTTCTTTTTTGTTTTATTAACTGAATTACTTCAACTGCTAGTAGTTCATGGTCAGTTTTTGCTGCCGACTCTGATTTGCATAGAGTGAATGGATGCAAACATAATACACATGTTGGCTGCAGCTCGGCTCGGCAACAATGCAAACTTGTGTAAATATTATAATTCATTTAATTAATTCTGTGTATTATCTTCTTCTATTTGCAGGTAAGCTGATGCTGGAAGCCAGAGCCGTGGAGCTCAAGGTAGAGCCAATTAGGTGGCTTGATTTGCTCTGGACTGAGAACTGGGCAAATCGAGTACGATAATTGAAATTGAGATTATGAAATTAATGCCAAAAGCTGGCAACAGGCTTGGTAAATAAGTTTCAGTTTGCAGCACAAATAGAATCAGTTTGCCTTTGGCTGCGACCTGTTTGTGCCGAGGCTCAACTGTACTTTCGAAGCATTTGAAGTACAATGAAAAATGGGGTTTTAAATGAAATAAAACAATGGCACGACACGCATAAAGTTGCATAATTTCATGCGCATAGAGCAAATAATCACAATCATTTCTCATACGCCCCGTTAGCCTAGCGCTCTCTCTCTCTCTCTCTCTCTCTCTCTCTCTCTCTTGCTCTTTGGCTGCCTGCATTTATCGCTTGACATTTCAATTTCTCACATATTTCACTACTATTAATATAATTTTATACGTCGCATTGTTGTTGCTGCACAAAATTTTGCGTGACATTTCTCAATAATTTCGCTTCATATCGCACTGAGCGACGCCGATGGCGACGTCTGGCTTTCATGTTGGCTGGCAGGGGCAGGGGCGTGGTAGGTGTTAGCTGTAGGATTTTGTGCTGTACGCAGCTGTCTCATTACGTGTCCGGGTCTGGAGTTGGGTTCAAAGTGTCATACATGGATTTCCGCATATTTTCTGGCGAGCGTTGCATTCTTATTTCGTATATTTTTATGGTAATTTATTTGAATTGAATTGAACAACAACAACAACAACAACAACAACAGCAACGGCAACTCTAACATTAACGCCCGACCTCGCACTTGCCACAAAATCGAAACGGTACTTTTCACAGCAGCAACAACAACACCACCTGACTGCAACCACAATGACAACAAAGCCACAAACTTAATGACCTGCACCGCCCCGCCCTCCCTGCCGAGCAGCCGTTCCCCTTTTGGCTTATAGCCTGTCGGGTCGCTTGCATGTTGGTAACGCACTTTTCGCGCACTCGGCCAGAACGAGAGCGGGGAATGAGAACGTGAACTCCGTCTGCCGGTTACCAGGCAAACCGTGCAATGAGAAAAACTCCACAGCAACAACAACAACAGCAACAACAACAACAATATGCAACTGTAGCACTGTCGTAAACATCATAATTCAGGTATATTTGCTGTGCTTCCGACTTCCGCTGAATATGTTGGAGGAATTTTTTTTTTTTTTTTCTTTTTCACTAATTTACATATGAGCTCGGTTCGCACTCTGGGATTTTCGTAGAATTTTCATATGCTCTAGTCTCATGCTGGACTAGCGACAGTTGGAGTTTGTTTTCGTGCAGTTGCATTTTCATTTGCAATTCCATTTTACGACCGCAAACATTTTGATAATTGGGCAACGCCAAAAGCTTGCCAACAATATTTGGAATGCATGTTTTATAACAATATCAAGTATTCTTTCAGCTATGCAATTAAAACCGGAAACAGAATAAAGTATGTGCAAATATATGTATTTATATTGCAAATGTAATTAGTGCAAGAATTTTCAAATTAGATGTCTAGCAGTTGTAATAGCAACTGCAAGGCTAACGCAAAGGGAAGTAGTTGAATGAAGTCTGATTAAGGGAAACATTTGTCTAGCTGTATGAAGTCTAAATTGTAGATAGTATGAATATATATGTATGAAATTTATTCGCCAAATATCTCACGAACTGTTGTCTTGATGCAGAGTTTAGCGAGCAATCAGAAGGAAGAAGTTACTTAAATGATCAGGAATCAGTATCTAACTAGAGAGAGAAAGACACACCACGAGAGACAGAGAAATAGAGTGAGAGACAGTGGGACAGATATAGAGAGTGAATTAGATATAGTGAGGGAGAGTGAACAGGTAGAGATAGACATAGAGAGGGAAAGAGATAGAGTGAGAGATACATATAGAGATATATAGATATAGAGAGGGAGAGAGATAGAGAGATATAGATATAGAAAGGGAGAGAGACAGATTGATATAGATATAGAGAGGGAGAGAGATAGAGAGATATAGATATAGAGAGGGAGAGAGACAGAGACAGATATAAAGAGAGATATATATATATAGAGATAGATATAGGTATTCAGAGGAAGAGAAACAGGGATAGATATAAAGATGGAGAAACAGAGATATAAATAGAGTGGGAGAGAGATAAATATAGAGAGAGTAAGAGAGATAGATATAGAAAGGGGGAGAGATAGAGATATAGAAAAGAGGAGAGAGAGAGAGATAGTTTAAAGAGATAGAGTGTTAAAAATATTTACTTCTTGTCTCTATTTAAATTCTCAAATTTTTCCTATAAGGCCAATCACTTAAACATCTCACTTCTTTTATTCCCATATATCTCATATTTTCCTATATCCCATATCCCATAACTTCCACTTCTTCCCAAAAACAAAGTCTCTCGACACCTAACAAAGCCCAATCGAAGCTTCGTTTATGAACCACTCAAGCCTTAGGCGCAGCTAATTGCGTGTAGTAAATGCTATTAACCATATGAAACACTAATGGTCGGCAATCAAATGCACTTCACGATGCAGTTGTATGTGTGCAGTTGTATGCACTGCAATTGCGGCAATCAAATTGAAATAAAATCGAATCATCGAACATTCACATTTTACAACATTCGCGCATCAAGTGGAGCAACGAACTTGAAAACATAATACGCTCAAATTGTATGTTGATTATTTCCCAATATTAAAAAATCCACAAGAAAAACAACATTAATAACAATAACAGAAACAACAACAGCAACAGCAACAACAACACACATTGTTTTCACTTTCACTTGCACGAAAATCAAAGAAATTGTTGAAATCATACAGAAAAATTAGTTTCCCAGATATTGATGCGTCTTGTTGCCGTTGCCGTTGCTGTTGCTGTTGCTGTTGCTGTTGGCCCTGCGGCAATTTGTTTGCTGAAGAGAGCCCAGAGCCAAGGTAAATTAAGCTAAATAGGCTTGACATGAAAATAATAAAGCGGCTTAAAAGTATCAAAAAAAAAAAAAAAAAATAAAAAATAAATAAAAAGACTGGCAAGCGTATCAGAGACCGAAAATGAAAGTCGCAAGTTCACTTTCAATTTTTGTTGTTGCTGCTATGGTGCCTAGCTGGTGCTAGTGTTGTTGTTGTGCAATTGCCGGCGCCACGAGGCCAACTGCAAAATGTGCCGTAATCATTACAACAAGCCAATGGCAGGCGGGGGCGACAGCAGCCGCAGCCGCAGCAGCGCCACATAATTCAATCAAAAAAATGCCGCATATTTCGCAAGCGTTGCTAGTAAAAGTTGAAAATTCACTTGCCGCACACACACACACAAACACACACACACACGCACACAGACACACACACGCACACATGTATGGAAGCAGCTGTGTCGGAAAAGTCGGCGTCGCTTTTCATTATGCGAAACATTTTGGCGGATTATTACTCAATCTCAAAATTGCAAAGTCCATTCACTTGCGAGCACGAACTCAGAATTCGCTCGTACGAGCACATCAAGCATACGCCGCGTTGTCATTGAGAATTTGTTTAGCCAGCCAGCTATGGGCCGTGCTGTGCCGTATTTTTAGACCAACAGATTCTTGTGCCACATATACCTATTATTAATTTGAGCCGCCAACTGGTTTGCCGTAAACCGTAATTCATTTTACTTCGCTTACAACGTGTTTGGCCGGTGGCCCAAACCAGTTAGCGATTGGCCCGGTTCGCTTCGACAGGCCTCGCTGTCTGCCAGGCCATTTAAATGCTAAGCAGATTGATTTCCAGCCAGCCCAGAATGAGTTATAAACTTCATATGCATATTGCCATTAAACACTTAACTCCAAATTCAATTAGCCAGCCAGTTCAGTACCTCAAAGCCCACAAACTGCGGCCGGCTGCCCATTGGCCAGAAGAGCACAATAGACGGCCAAATGATTACAAATATTTCGTCAACTAATTGACATAAATTCGCATTGTTCCAAAATATATATATATATATATACCACATCGTTGGGCGTAGTCCCTACTCCGGCCTTATCGTGATGGCACGTTGGCTGTTAATTAACTGATTGTTGGCACCGTCAGCCGGACATAGGGCGTGCGCTTCATTGAAAGCCGAACTGCAGTTGGTGATATGACGCGCTGGCCATGCTGCAAGTCTATTTTAATCCAAGGATATTAAATGCATTCGTGCATTAAGCTGCAACTTAATTACAACGCACACACATTGACTATATCAATATATACACACATCTATATAGACATATATGTGGGTATGTGTATGTATTTATCTTATTTTCATTATTGCTTTCACGGCAATATGCAAATCACGGCTGGGCCCACGCCGTGGGCGGGCGTTTTCCACTCTTTTGTTTCCCTCCCTCTCTCTCTCTCTGCCTTTCGCTGCTTTTTAACGCATTCACGAATTTCGATATTATTATAAACCGAATGTTTACACGACGCAAAGCTGTAACTGGAAAAAAAAAAAACAGTATTTCAATATAAAATGGCGTGTAAAACAAATATTTAAAAAGCTTTTCGCTGTTGTCTGCTATTAAAATATCGCATTGTTCAGATTTAAAGCCTTTTTGAAAACAATTTCATACGTAAGGAAAAACTACCTAAAAGGATTAAAACGTATTACAAAAGTTCTTCAAATATAAATTGATGATATTATTGCAAAGAGAGTGAAAGAGAGAAAGAGAGAGAGAGAGAGAGATTGATAAAAACTTGAACTATTTGTTTTTACTATTGAAATTTACAATTTACTTTATATTTGCACAAATGCAAATATTTTGCTATCTTTGATTGACAGATAACGAATTCATTTATGATTTACGTTACTTTGTAAATGGAAATGTTTTAATTGACAAAATTTACATGTGATAATTGGCCATTGGATGGCACGTGTTTTTACGTACGTAATTTCCTTTTTAGGCAATAAAATTAAGTAAATTGCTTTTCGATTCGTCAACACCTTAATCCGGGTAGGCCAAAGTGGGCTGGCTTGTGGTCAATTTTCTGCCACAATTTGTGCACTGAAATCTCAATTATTGCCACAGCAAAGGACTCTAGTGTGTGTAAGTGTGTGTGTGTGCTGCTGCTAGTGGCATTTAATTCAATTTTATTTAAATTGCATGGAAAATTGCCAAACGTCGAGCAATATCCATTGAGGACCCGCCACACACGGACGTACGAAAATATTATTTCAGCCGTAATGCTTGCGCCCGTGTGGAGGGAGCGTAGCAAAGTGTTATTTCATAGCATAAATTTCCACTTAATTAGCGTGCACCTACGAGAGTCCTGGCCATGCGAGTCCTGCTTGCCGGCCGCCTTCTGCCTCCTGCCTCCTGCCTGTTGCTTGGTCAGCAAATTACGCTTAAATTTCCGCTGCACATTTTTCAAGGCGATTGCGTACACGCTTTTCAACTTCCACTTAGCCGCGTAATTTATGTTAATTTACGCAATTTTCTCGTGTGGCATATGGGCCGTACTTGCAACGGCAACAATAACAGCAACAACAATAGCGGCAGCCGAGTGTGGCACGTTCAAGGGCCGTTACCTGGGGACAGCTTGACGTGCCGCTTGAGTTATACGTGGGATCTGATCATGTTATGAAAGTTCAACGTGCCACGCTCAGTGTGCGACTTGCAACGTGCAACGTGCCACTTGTAAAATTGTAAAATTGTCAATCAACATTGTAAAAACTCCACAGAGAGAGAGAGAGAGAGAGAGAGAGAGAGAGAGAGAGAGAGAGGTAGATAGACACGCACACACTAGACGAGGCCAATGGCATCCAAATAGCTGAGCACAGACAAACGGACAATTTCACAAAATTTATATCACGCACCTTGGACTACTTTGAGGCGTCGCCAAACGAGTTTGCACTGTTGCACACGCACACGCACACGCACACGCACTCGCAGTGGCGAGTCTTGCGACGGCTGCCCCGTCCCCTGGCACCGCCAGCAGCGCCGCCTTCGCCACCTCCAATGACTGCAGCGATGTCAACAGGCAGCGCGATTTGATGCCGGCCGGCCAAAAGCGTATAAAAATTGCATTAAAAATCGAAAACACAACGAGCAAAAAAATGTATATATATATGTATGTGTATGCTCAACTCGTTCAAAGTGGCACAAGCAACGGTACACAGGCACACACACACACACATACACACATATACACATATTGCCACACGCATATGCAACAGCATTTCTATCACTCGCACTTAATTCATTTTGATTTCTGTGCAAAGTGGAAATTTATTTGCATAAATTAAAATGCAAAATGTAGAAAAAAAAAATATATATATATATATATATTAATATATGTGAAAATGTTGATTATTTTTTTATTTTTATTATTAACTCATGCACGTTGTCTGTGTGTGTGTGTGTGCTCAATAGATATACAAATTAATTTATATATACATATATATATGTATATATGTATATCACTTGTATATACATATATATTTGTATTCATGGCAAGCTGTTTGTCAGCCGCCTGGTCCGTTATGCTGGCTAAGCTAAGGCGCAAGACTCCAGCTCGACTGTTGCATAAATAGGTAATTTATTTATTGATTACGCTGTCTGAATTTGTATAAATTATATAGCAACAAATGAGTTTTGCACGCACATACATACATACATATATGTATATAATATATATAATTCGATTTGTCTCTCTTTTGATTTATTTGGTCATCAAAGGTGAAAAAGCTTTAATGGTGCATTTAGCACTGCAAAGCCTAGGCAGAAATATATTTTAGTTTGCATTAAATTCAATAGGAGACTTTGCTTTTGGCTCTTTGAGCTACCCTGTAATGGCTCAAGGAAGTGCTTAAGTGTGGCATATTGTTTTCATGCTTGAGTTTTGTATCAACATTTATTTATTTTTTTTTACACAATATAATGCATATAAATAAATATAAAAAGTATAAATATTTAAATATTTTAATTTTTTTTTTATAAATATTTAATTGAGGAATACAAACTAGTTAAGGATTTAAAAAATATTTATTTTTATTTTTAAAATTTTTTAATTACTTTGTATAATATATGCATTATAAATAAATAAATATTTTATTTTAAAAATATTTTATTTTAAAAATATTTGTTATTATTATTTATTAAACAAACAAAAAATATATAAATATAATCCTTATTTTAATATTTTATGAATTTATAGAGCTTCAAGAAAAGAGAAAATTTTTTAGAGTTTAATAAAAATATGGTTTTGACTACGTGAGATTTATCGTATTAGTCTAAAAGCATTTGAATGTATAACTTTTGAATATTAAAAATTTGTTTTTTATTGGATTTTATGTCAAGTTTATTAATCAAAATTTATATGTGAGCTGCATTCAAATTTAGGGACATTTACATATTAGCAAGAAATTTCACTAGTTCAAGCCTCTAGTTTAAGCTATAAATAGCTATAAATTATGACTCAAAGAGCATCTGAGTGTAGTATCTAGGGTATCAACTAGCCCATCAGCTAGCATGACTAGAAAAATGCAAATCATGAATAGTTTTACTTCATTTTTGCATTCATGTGTCCGGTCATATTTCCGACTTGTCAAAGGAGAGCAACGAGCCGAGCTGCTTTAAGATTTAACTGAGCTCAGATGGAACAAGATATGTCTGATTACATACATACATATGTATATAAGAGACACAGATTGCTTAAGCTAATTATTAGTTGTTTATGATTTAACTGTGCGCTTATGTTCAATAACAATTTGCTTGGCTTGAAGACCGCAATCGTAAATGCAATCCAATGTGTGTACTTCCTCAACCTTAGAAACACAATGCGAATGGCCTTGTCAAGTAGGTGGCAGAAAACATAACAAAAACAGAGAACAGAAACACAGAGAGCAGAGAGCAGAGAACAACAAAAAAGATTAGCTAAAGCGACGACACAAATGGCAACGACAACAACAACAACACAATGTGAAGACTAATTGTTAACACAACAAGCATTTTGCACATTGTTAGCAGGCAAAGTGGTATGCAACCAATCATTAGAAGCGGCTTTGCAATTTGTTGTGGCTCAATGTCAATTTTAATTAATTATTATAGAGAACATCATAGGAAACGAGCACGCATACATATGCAAACCGTTGGCGACTGAATGACTGAAAAATGTTGCACGCAACGATGCGTTGCAACCTGACTGCCGGACTGGCCCCCACTCCTGCCTCCTGCCTCACCCAGCCATCGATTTCTCTAGCTCTCATAGAAATTATAATTCAGCAAACGATATCCAACACTCAATAGAGCGACAACAGCAGCAGCAGCAGCAACGGCAATGGCAGCAGCATCAATGCAGTCGCATTATTAATGATTTTTATGGAAGCGACAACAACAACAACTACAACAACAACAAGCTAGAAGCAACATTGATATGCATCAGAAGTCGTTTGGGCATTCTTTTGCAATGATACGGATACAAACTGCCAGCATATGCTTGATATCAATGCGTCTTACCCTTGCCACGCCCCCCAACTAGACGCTACACGCATGCAATTGTTATGGCTTGCGTGTGTGTGTGTGTGTGTAGCTCTTTGAGTGTGTTCACATTGTGTAAATACTTAGCTCTAGCCAGGGGAGAGAGCATGAAAAATATCATGTTTGAGATATCAATTTGTTAGCACCCAGCAAACAGCAACACAGACACAACTACAACGATGATGATGATGATAATAATAAGCATAAACACAAAAGTATTGAATACAATAAGGAAGAGCCAAGTGTTTGCCAGCTGTGCAGCCACCCACAGACAAAGCAGAAGCAAACAAAGAAAAAAAAAGAAAAAGAAAACAAGTTTGAAATAATATCAAAATGCTTGTAAACTTTGTCTCGCCACAAAATGATTGATGTCTGATTGACATCAAACGACTGATTGGCAATATCATAAGTAGTTTGTAAGAGTTGCACAAAAATTATATTTGCTCAAATATTACACAAAAAATAATCAATCAGTGGAACTTGAAAAATAATATTTGAGGCTAGGTTTCCTTGCTTGATACACTTTTTCTAGGTATACTTACCTTTAAAAAAAAAAAAAAAAAAAAAAATCTTTTTACCCTCCCTCAGCTTAAATATTTCTAGGAAACATTACTTTGCTCTGAGCTTCAGCTATTTCATATAAAAAATGAATTTCTAGCTCTAATTGGTTCGGCTGAAAACGAGTTTTGCCAGCTGATCCATTTTAACATACAATATAATCAAACAATAGTTGAATTTAAAGCGGAAAATAAATTGTTATTGTTGGGAAAATTGTGCCGAGAAGTGAGATTTTCCTCCCCAAGAGTTGACTAAAGCTTCAATTCTTACTAAATATACAAAAGCTGAACGACTAAATAAAGTAATTCATAGGAATAGCCAAAGTAACTCAAACTGGCAATTAAATTATGGCGAAAAGTGTGTCATAGCCAGGCTTGCCTGTACGCACTGTTGCTGCTGAAGACGAAGATGAAGAAGAGCTCATCTCGAATGCATTTTCCCATTGTTGCTCAAAAAAGAAAAAAAAACAAACTAGAGCTGGCTTTGGGTACGCCATTCTCATGTGGATTGCAGCTCATATTCTCAGACTTATAAGCAGCACAGCAATAATTGGTAGCTAGGCTCAACAGTAACTCCTCCCCAGCCTGCTGAGCAGCCCTCCTCCCCTGCCGTTCTCAATTGCCGCAGAGCAAAGCCAACCAGTTCAGAGTTTGCCATGGCGGCAATAAAATGATGAGCAACAGATAACAGAAATTACTTGGTACTTGTATGGTTACGTTGGCCTAAAAACCTAACCGTGAAAAGTCCATTTAGATTTTTGTGCTGCCTCTTCTACTTCTTCTTCTTCTACCTGTAGCTGGTTAGTGGCTAACCGTTGTTGTTGCTGCGGCAACTCCACCTCTTGCCACATTGTTGTGCTGCACTTTAAAATCATTTTGCAAAACTTTTGTGTTGGCCACAAACAAAACCAAAGCCAAAGCTGAAGCGTTGAAAATTTCACTGCAAATTACATTAACTGTTCAAATCTACACAAGTTGCAATGCAATGCAATTGTTGCCGTTGCTGTTGTTGCAAAGACAACAACTAGAACGTGCGCTAAATAGGTCACAAGAAGTAAAAAATTCAACAATTATTGTTTACTTGGCTGCGATTTTATTCGTTATTATTATAGATATAGACTATAGTTGCTTGGTTGAAAGAGCTTCAATCTTTGCTTATTTTCAAAGTGTATGGCACTTAATAAATGCCTCTCTACTTTATAGCACCGTCTCAACACCTCAAAACTCGCGCGGTGTAAAACTTTACAACACTTAAACGCAGCGAATCTCTGAGAAAGTTTACTTGACTCGGAGTCAATTAGCAATTAAACAAAGTTTTGGCTATAAACTATTATGTTTCCTTTATAAAGTTGCTGTTGTGAGAGAGATAGAGACAGAGAGAAAGAGTGAGAGACTTTATACAATGGCTTCACTGTAGTGCCCATTATCAACTATACACCTTTGCATAGTTTGATTGCAACTGCTCGGTCCACTTGGTATTTGCCGCCTATGCTGCGGCTGGCCAAGCCCGGACACGGCAAGCCATGCGCAGGCTGGCACAGCTCACCTCACCTCACCTCACCTCGGTCTCGTCTCGTCTCGTCTCGTCTTGTATTGTATTTGGTCAAGTCTTGCAGTTTCACTGTCTGCCTCAATGTTACTGCCTCCTCGATCAGAGGTTAAACATTGCGTTTGCTCTGCGATCCGGCAGCAGCAGCAGCAACAGCAACAACAGCAACAGCAACAAGCTAATGATGAAGTTGCGATCGGCTGGGAGGCTGGCAGAGAGGCAGCTGAGGGCCATCTAAAGTGCAGCTAACCTATATTTTAGGTCATAATATGGTGGGCAACGTTGTAGCCGACCACCATTTGAATGGCGTTGCGAAAAACATTATTAACCGATTTTTATTGCATTTGGCGTGTTGTTGTTGTTGTTGTTGTTGCTGTTGTTGTTGTTGCTGTTGCCTTTGTGGTGGCTGCTGCCGTCGTCGCAACATTTTAAGGCGGTTAACTACCCATTAAGGGGCGTTTCTAATGGCACAAACGGACAGTCGGACAGACGGCTTGGCCAAGCGGGGCAACTCCTTTTGGCTATGACTTCGTCATCATCGTCGATTCGTGCCACATACTTCAAGATGATGAAGAAGAGGAGAACCCATTTTATGGCCATTTTTGCTGTTGGCTAAGTACAAATTTTACGTTGCTTGCCATTTTGCTAGCCCAGAGCCCCACCTCAGTCCCCGTTCATGCGCCCACAATTGCAGTTGCTATTGCTGCTGTCGTTGTTGTTGTTGTTGTTGTTGTTGTTGTGGCAAGTGGGCTGTGCCAAGTCGTAAAATCATAAAACAAATTAATCGGCAATGTGTGTGCAATAGATGAATAGATGCCTCTGCCTGGATGAGAGCTGACCCGGCCGGGCAATGGGACCAGGCAGGAGGCAATGCGGCGGCTGCAGCTCCTCAGTCTCGTTTCGCGTTTCGCGTTTGTCCTTGTCATCAATTTTTGGTTTCCGCTTAGCCAATTTGCCGTGCAGTTTTGAGGCTAGTTTTGAATGCAGCTCGACGATCGCAATGGATCGGTTTTTTTCCCGTTTCTTTCTTTTTTTTGTGTTTTGTTTTTTATTTTGTTGCTGTCGCCATTTGAATTCTGGTTTATTTAATGACTTTTGCAATTGTTTTCGTGAGCGGATTTTCAAAATTGACTTCAGTGAGCGTTGCTTTGGTTTCGTTTCGTTTCGTTTCGTTACGTTTTTATTTGATTTTGTTTTCAGCTCAAGGTTAAGCGGCTTTTGGCTGCGTACAATTTGTTATTGCAAGAAATAAAATACTGCACCTACCCGGCCACAGATACACTCCCCCTCCCCCTCACAGAGAGAGACAGAGAGAGAGAGAGACACACGTTTGTTGTGTGGTACAATTTCATTGAGTGGCAAATAATTGCGGCTTGTGTTTGTAATTTGTTACTGTTGCCTGGCTGTGGTTATTATAGTGGTTGATTGGATATGAGTTTCAAATGTGGGTTGAGGCAAATTGCAAGGCACGAAAAAAAAACGAAAAAAAAAAAATAAAATCGCTGCAAAGCAGCACAAAATCAAGCAAAAATTGTATGGCAAGGCCTACGAGTCCGACAACAAGAAGTTGTTTGATCTAATTTATTATACATTTCAATTCAACTTTTTTTTTTTATTCTTGCAGAACTCTTTTAATGAGTGTAGAAGTCAGAATTAGCACTGAGAAATATATTTAGAAAAAAAACGTTGCTATTAAGCTTTAAGTTTGCTTGCTTGAAACTCTTCTGAATAGAGTTGAGCTTTAAGTAAGCTTTGTCTTTTAAGTAAATAAATAGCTTCAGTGGAGTTTTTGCATATTATAAATGTCAGATTGGTCTTGGTTTAAGTTAAGCTTTAATTTAAAAAAAAGCTTCCTTAAGAAAATATTAATTCTTTTCAAGTTTTAAGCCAGATCAAGAAAGCTTCTTCAACTAATGCTTCATATCAGCTGCAAACAGTTCAAGTAAAGCTTTAAGTTTTCAAAAATTGTCTTCCGCAATTAATCGTATTACGAATCGAGCTTTAAGCTCTCTTTGGCACACGTACGACTTTAGACAAGCTGTACAACTTTCAGCCAGCTAGATAGCTAGTTAATCTAGTTTCCAGCGCAAATAAAGCTGTTTAAAGCTAACTCAAGGCCGTCTTGATTGTTTTCCCCCGAGAGTAGTTGTTGGCTTCCTTCTTGAGTATTACATAAAGAATCTGAATCTGATGCGTAGCTCTTATTTGTTACTCGAGCTATTGGTGGCCTGGGTGATCTGTTTCGGCTTGCAATTCGCTTAAATTTATAGCATTTGCTGAGCTTGCAGCTTTCACGCCAGCGACATTGATAAATTGCACTTTGTCAAGTAGTTTTGCGGCCAATCGCCGCTTTCAAGCAAGTCAAACGCAAAGCTGACACTCTCGCCACTACTTAGACACGTGAGCGTGTGTGGACCGGCTCGCTGCTGCAGTGCGTCCGATGTACTTTGCGTTGTCATGACAAACACGCTCAAGACTATGCACTTAACATGGCGTCGGTTGGCCATTGTCATGGCGTTCTGCCATTGCCAACCGATGCCAATTTACGCATTTTATTTGATTTCAGACACCCTTTGTTGTTGTTGTTGTTGTTGTTGTTGCATTGGCGACCTTCCTTGTTACCAATGAAGCATGATGAAATAAACGACAATTAACTTGATTCACTTTGTTTCAAACTGGAAGCCAACGCCACTGCACGTCTGCTGCCCCTCGTTCGCTCCATCTGCTGCTCGCAACAAGGCATTTTCCTCACATTTTCTCGCACTCCGCCGCGCTGAGGTAATAATTTACGAAATTGACAAGTGATTCACTGAAATGGCCAGCAGTCAGCGGGGCGCGCGGGGTTCAGCAGAAAATTAACGCGTAATTAGTTGTTCCTTTTAAATGCAGCGGCGTCATCTTTGCCTTCACAATATCTCCCTCTCTCCCTCTCTCTCTATCTCTTTAACTCTCTGCGTGAGGGGGCTGTCTGCCTGTCTCTCTCTCTCTCTCTCTCCCTGTCTCCCTGTGTGTGTGTGTGGAGGAAATGTCGCCAGTTGACTTGTTGCTTTCTTTGTTTTGTCCAGGCGTTGATTAATGAGCCACGGCTGCACTCTGGCATTGACTTTGATGTGTGTCGCCATTGGCCGCAAACGCAAACGCAAACGCGAACTGTGACTGCCGTTTTTCCAATGATCGTGATTCAAATGCAGCTTACGTGGCTTCTATGTGGCTATGGCTGCCTGGCAGGTTGCTGTGTAGATCAAGCAGCTGCTGATTAGAGAGCAAAACATGCGCTACCGAGGCTGACTTCATATGTGGGTTGTGCACATATCGGGGCATATCTGCGCTTGTCATATATACATATACATACACATACTATATACATATATCTATACGTACGCTTATCTTTCTGGTATAATAAATTGTAGGAAGCCTGGTAAAAGTTGATCCTACATAAGTTGTGTGAAGTAATTGATTTAAGAATTGATATAAGCATTGATATAAGCACTTTCAATGATAGATATCAGTTAATAGAGATTTATAGAACTTTTATAATGATACATAATAAGTAATAATACTTATAGCCAAGTTATAGCAATGTAATATGATTCTGATTCTTTTGTATGAGTTCTTGTGTAACATAAACATCTATATTATATATCAGTAAGCTATATTTTTTCAGTTCAAGAATATGAATTCCTCACTCTTCGTCTTGTTGAAGCTGCATATTGGGAAAGGAGAAGGAATATCCTATACTATCTTTTTCGCTCACAATAAAGTCTTATATGTCTAACAGCAATTACTATCCAGCTATTCATACATTTCTTGCCTTAGAGAGAGAGAAAGAGATAGAGAGAAGGAGATAGAGAGAGAGAGACAAAGACATAAAAATAGAGAGAGACATTTATGGAGAACCCTACTGGAAAGTTACCCATGATCATATAATTATAGATATAGTCTTGCATTTACTCTCCATATATTTCTCTATAGATATAAATTCTATGCTGAAGGCCTCTGCCGCCATAGCCCTAATACTAAGCTAGCCTTTAATTTTATTATTAATAAGTTAGCTCTTAAATAAATAAATAAATTAATTCTATACTCTAACTTTATTTATTACCTTTCAATTAATATAATGTTCCCTATAGATCTTACTTTAATTATAAATTTCTCCATAAATACTTTAAGATTTATTAATTATCTCCTTAATTTATCATATAATTTTTTAGAAATTCTCTATCGTTAATTTATTATAAATATTTGGAAAATTCTGTATTGCAATATTATTTATTCCATCATTTTAATTTCTTATGTAGTACTATCCATATTCTGCATTCCATTTCTACTGATTAAATATCTTTCATTTATTATGTATTTCTTCTATAGTTTCTACATTCTTTATCTATTCTCTTCTATCCATCACAATTGTAGTTTAGCTGTAGATAATATCTATCTAATATCAATAATATCTAATAGATATCAATGGCTTATCATGTGATAGCATCGATCGCCTCTGCTTGATGCTAACTCATACTGAAAGTTGAAGTGGCCAGAGTGAACAGTTTTGGGTTTTGTTGACAGCTGCTTTATGAGTGTTGCACAGGCCTAACCTTATTTGGGCAGCGTTTAATTGATGCCCCACCTCGTCGACGGCTACGGCTGAAATTGTTTGTGACTAATTTCAACAATGAAAGGTCATTGTTTCCACTTCAATTAGCCTTTTACTCGTTTCGCTGTTGCTCCGACCAAATTGGAGTGGCTGTCACTTTGATGAACTGCGCACGACGCACAGCACTCGATCGATCCGTTGCTTATGACAAAATGCCGCTGACAAACCGTTTGTTGTTGCATCAAATGCCAAATTGTCTGCGGCTGAAAATTTGTCCAAATTTGGCAGCAGACAACTGCTAAATGCAGTCGACGGCCGGGCCAGAGCTGCAGCAGCTGCTGCTGTTGCCATCTATTTGGTTTATGGCATAGACTTGCCGGCCGGCATGTACTAAATTGGCCAAGCAGCAAGCAGCAGGCGGCAGGCGGCAGGCAGCGTCAGTCGGCGTTCAGCTTGTTGCATGCAACAAACTTGCCAAGCGCTTCAAGTGTTGCGCCTCATGCGAGGCGGCAGAGTGTCACAGCGTCGCGCAAATTAAACAGTTTTATTATGACAGCCAACACACACACACGTGCACACACACACACGCGCACACACACAATGGGAGGCGTGCAAGTGCAGCGCACTTTAGACAGCTATAACAAAGTAAACGAAAGTCATAAAATTAAATTTAATCCGCTTGCAAGTTGTTGTTGTTGTTGTTGGCCTGACTTCTTATTGTTGGCTTTTAACTGTTGCCACGCCCATTGTCAGCTGGCCGCCCCCTACCTGTCTGTCTGTCCCCGTGCAGCCCCCACACGGCGCCTGTTGCCCCGTTTTATCCCGTTTTCAACTTACATGTAATCCGCTTGTATTGCCAACATGCATATTGCCAACTCATTTGAGCAAATGACCAGGCCAAAAGACATTGGCCGGTCAGATCGCGATAAACCAAATGCACACACACACGCACACGCACACTCAGCGAACAGATGGCATTCAACTTTTTTAATAAATTGCTGGCAATGCGTTGCCTTTCTTATTCCTGATTGTTGTTGTTGTTGCTGCTGCTTTGGTTGTTGTTGTTGTTGCTGCTGCTGTTTTTTAGCTGCTTATCGACTTGTCGTCTACTTAAAGTGTTAAAACATTTTTTTTTTCGTTCGCTGTTTTATGAACTTAGTGGAGTATATGGGTTTTATGCAAAGTAGGGTTTCTTAATATAGGTGAATAAAGACTAAAATTTTGGAGTAAGAAGTTTGCTGCTCGTCTGATGTGGCATAGATAACAAAATCCACAGTCTGATTAAGGAGATTTCTACTTTCTACATAAGCATAATACATTTTTATTTTATTTAATATTTTGTTTTCCTTTTTATTTGCTATTTATCTTATAAAAAACCCTAGCCAAATGAATAGATAATTCTAAAAATATTTCTTTTATATTTACTTCTTATTTATGTATAAAATATATAGATTAAAAAATAGATTTTATTCATGAATAAAATGTATATGCCTCTGCATAATTGAAAAGTAAAACTTTAATCTCGCCCCTTTATAGTGCCTTCAACAAGTATTTGACTTGAATATGGGCTAAACTGCTCCCCAATTCAATCTATAATTATTCACACAAGTCTGACTCAACTCGCTTCTGCGTTGAGCGAGCATTAGGTAGTCGGGCGCACGATTTTATTCACTGCTGAAAAAAACATTCTTAAACAGCTACTTGAGCAGCTTTTTCATGTGGCTTTTGTTTGCCGCTCGGATATTTATTTTCAGCGCATAATTAATTTAAGATGCACATTAATTCCCAATCGGGCAGCACTTCAAGTGCCCCGCGCTTCACTTCACTGACTCAGATTTATCTGATATTTTATAAATATAAATATAAACTGATTATTCGTCAGCCGTCGAGCATCACTATCTGTGTGTGTGTGAGTGTGTGTGTGTGTGCGACAACATGGCTTAATGCGCTTACATTTGCATTATGGCTACTGAGATGTGATTTGCAATCGACTATTTTCAATTTTCGATTTTCCCACACTGACCTCTGGGTCAATGTAATCCCTTTGGCGAGCTGCTTTAAGTCTCAATCAGATTGCAGTCACAATAAGATATTGATGAATGTGCTGCGTATTCATATCGGAGTTGTAATTAAATGCGAACTGTGATGGCACACAGGCTCTTGTGCGGCTGACAGTTGCAGCGGATTGGGCAAGGGGAAGGGGCAGGTGACAAGGTAGCGCCGCAGGCAATTCCAATGACGTCCGTCGGCTCGTTCGTCATTCACGCAGTCAGCGCAACATTGCCTAACACTTGTGGGCCTTCATGGCTAATTACGTCGCTTAAATTGATGCAAAAGAAGGTTAACATGTGGGTGTTGGCATTTATGAGGTAACACACATAGCACACGCACACAGACACACATACATACATATATACGAGTTGCTGCTGCAGCTGCATTTGCCAGAAATTATGTAAATTTGTTGTATTTGTATTTTGTTAATAGCTGTCATAAACGTAAACACCCCCGCGAAATGCTAAAAATGTGAGGTGTGCGAGGTGTGTGTGAGTGTGTGAGAGTGTGAGTATGTGTGTGAGTGTGAGTGTTTGTGTTTTGTCAAGGCAAAGGGTGGGAGTTGCCACAGTATGACAATAAGCAGTCCATAGGCATATGTATATGTATATGTATATGTATATGTATATGTATATGTATATGTATATGTATATGTATATGTATATGTATATGTATATGTATATGTATATGTATATGTATATGTATATGTATATGTATATGTATATGTATATGTATATGTATATGTATATGTATATGTATATGTATATGTATATGTATATGTATATGTATATGTATATGTATATGTATATGTATATGTATATGTATATGTATATGTATATGTATATGTATATGTATATGTATATGTATATGTATATGTATATGTATATGTATATGTATATGTATATGTATATGTATATGTATATGTATATGTATATGTATATGTATATGTATATGTATATGTATATGTATATGTATATGTATATGTATATGTATATGTATATGTATATGTATATGTATATGTATATGTATATGTATATGTATATGTATATGTATATGTATATGTATATGTATATGTATATGTATATGTATATGTATATGTATATGTATATGTATATGTATATGTATATGTATATGTATATGTATATGTATATGTATATGTATATGTATTATGTATGTATATGTATATGTATATGTATATATATATGCATATATGTATTTACACAGATTGCCTCAATATTAAGCTGTTAAAATAAAAATTGAAGTCAATTAAGCAAATTGAATAATTATATGTAACACTCACACACACTCTCTCTCTCTCACACACACACACTATTAAAGATAATCATCGACAGAGGTGCGAACACAATGTTTTGGCTGCTGATGCGTCGCGTCGCCTGTTGCAACGTGTTCAATTGGAATGCAATTAAAATGAAATGTTGTAATAGCAACAACAAGCTTGCAGTTATTTATTTTTATACCGATTGGCCATTGACTTTGGGGCTGCTCAAATGCCAGCAGAGGCAGGCCATAAAATCATGTTGAAATTAATCAGAGAATAAGAACGAAACGATTATAAATATGCAAAGCTGTAAGGCTGCAAGATTGTGTCAGAGGCGGGCGCCCTGTTGGCCAACTCAAGGCTTTTGCTGGCAGCTGAAAATATATGCAAAGCTAAATTTATGTGGCAAGCGTCAGCAGCAAGAGGCCAAAACGGTAAACGTTTGAGCAAAGTGGCCGCGCCTGCGCCCCAGCTAAAAACTTGGCCAGATTCTGTGGCTGCTGAGGCTGAGGCGGAGGCGGAGGCTGAGACTCGAGCTGGGGTGGAGACTGGGGCTGCAGCTGGGAGTGGTGCCTGCCCTGGCCTGACTTCGCCCCGGCCAATACGGAACCAGACATCATGGTTCACCGAAGGGGAACTTAAGGCTAAGCGTCGCGTTTTGTAAGCAGTTTTTTTTTTTTGCGTTTTTCATTTTCAGTTTATTTTTTTTTTTTTTTTGTGTTGCCCAAATGCTGACAAGCAAATGGATGACCGGCTGAAGCTAAATACTTGTTGGTTGGGTTACCAAAAGACCTTGGACTATGATTTTCAGCGCTCTGTTCTCTTTATTACATAACTCAGCTCACTGTGCGTGTGTCTGTATGTGTGTGTGTGTGTGCGTGGGGGCCAAAGTCGAAGGCAATAGATTGCTAATTGAATTGGAATCCAAACCAAGAGCGTGGAGTTCTCAAGTGCAAGCAAAAGTCGAAACGCTTACAAAAGAAGCCATTGTTTTGTCTCAGTTTGATATATTTATATAATATATAATTCAATTACGAAACTGAGTTTGATTAAGATACTATGAAAAGGTCCATTGATAAATTAAGATAAAACTTTTTCAAAACGTTTTCTGCAAACATTTAAGTGATAGATAAAGCTCATTGAATGAAGCCTTAGCTTTATTTTAATCATCGACGTAAAAAAAATTGATGAGGGGGACAAGCTTTTGAATATGGATGTTCCTTAAAGCACATGAAGTTTTATAAGGTTTAACTTAATTGAATTAAATTAAAATATATAAATATTTATAGAAATATATATATTATTAAAATGTATTTTTAGTACACACAAGTAGAGCTTCTGATATGTGTTAGAAGAGTAGAAACGATATCCATATAAAGCAACTTCAGCTTATGGATATGGTTGAAAATTTCTGAACTACTTAGAAGACAATAAAAAGCTGCTTAAAAAGCTCTTGCTAAACAAACTCTGCGAAGCTAGTAAAAGCTTTGTAGTCGTGTGTAAAAAGCTTTTGTTGTTCCGCTCTATGTTCGACATTATTGAAAACGTGAAACAGATCTTCAAAAAAACTTTATAGTATAATATAAATGATAAATTAAGATATAGGCTTTTTAAAACATTTGCTTTCCATCAACTTGGGATTACGTTTTATTTACTGAATCAAGAGGAGGAAACGGAGAGGAAATTCAAATTAATAAAATGAAAACTTGATACAATTTTATTCATATTAAATGAGAGCAGATAAGAGCAAGATAAGTTTTCAATATTGTATATATGCAATAGTGATGTATCATAATGGAATATAAATTAGTGTTTAAGGGTAAAGCACAGTTGAAGCCAAAGCTCTCCAAATTAGTCAAACCGAACATTGTGGAAAGCACATTGAGACTGGCAGGCATATTAATTGGCTTGCACTAAGTGGCCTGCGATATTTATGGCCTGTTGCGTTCCACTAGACTCGTCTACGGTTTCACATGCCACAGCGATTGCCACATTTACCGAAACTGAAGCTGACAGCTAACAACCAGAAAATGTCTATACAATTTTCTTTGGCTAGTTTTCATTTCGTTTGGGCTTTGTTTTCCAACTGTGTGTGAGTGTGTGTGTGTGTGTGTGAGTTTTTTTGGGTGCGTGCGATGCATAAGCAAGGTCTTGTTGCTGCGAGGTTGTTTTTGGTTTCGGTTTTGTTTTAGTTATTTTTTTTTTTTTGTGGCTGGTTGGCTGACTTGAATTGTATTGCCCCACCTACTGTTAAGGCAGACGCTTAACGCTTCGTCAATTTGTTTTCTATTTTTTAGGTTTTTTTTTTGCTGTTGCTGTTGCTGCATTTGGTAGGCTTTTTACAAAAGTGACCTCATTTCCCCTCCCACCCACAAACGAAAAAAAAGCAACAAATTAGTGTAGAATTTCAGCTAATTAATGTACTCCCAGAGCGCCTGTCTCCGTGTGCGTGTGTGTGTGTGATGACCATCTGTGGTTAGCTGCACAAGAGTGAAACAAATGTACATTTGAATACAATTCATAAAGATGCCGCCAAGTGTGGCGTGCAATAAACGACTAATAAATATGAGGCGGCAGCACACGCTGCTGTTCCCTGTCAAGTTTGCCTCTGCCTGATTTCTAAACCAATTAACATGAATTACAAATGTCACGTTTGTCGTCTTCGCTATATTTGCTGCTGCTGTAAAAAAGAAAAACAAAAACAAAACAAAACTCTGGCCGAGGCGTCAGGGCGTGGCTGAGGCCAAAACTGGGGCAATGTATGTGACATTGGCTGTCGCTGTTCATTTGAAGCGCTCACTGACCGCTGGCCAAACACTTCCTGGTTGCTTTGACATTTGTTGAACACACACACACGCACACACACACACACAGTTACACACCCTCTTCAGCTCAGTTTATGCTACGCTATCGCAGTGCAAAGATCAAATAGTCAACGGCAACAGTTGCTGCTGCTGCTGCTGCTGCAGAGGCAACTGCAACTGTCAACTGGTAGACGTAATTAATTGCCAGAGCAACATGAACGTCAACAGCAAATGCCACAACATCAGCAGCAACAGCAACAGCTACAGCTACAGCAACAACAACCACTTTTGACCATGGCCACATCTTTGACTGCAACAGCGTCTCTCTCGAGCACCGCTGGCCGCAGTTGGGTTGGACACTTTATGTGCCAGATGTGCTCGTAAAGATTTCCTCATTGTTGAGCGTGTGCATAAAAGCATTTTTAGCATTTTACCTAGCCGAACTCTCGCTCTGCGCCACGCGGCCCGGCCGATGCTAATGCAAACAATTTCGAAAATAAAATCTATGGAAATGTGTGTCACACTTGTCGCGCCACCGTGTTGCCATAGGGAAAAATCATGTACAAAGCGCTGCTACCACATAATGAAAGCAAAACATAAAAGAGCAAGCGGCTCCATAACTTTCAGAGCTCTGCTGCTGCTGTTGCTGCTGCCGCCGCTGCTGCTGCTGCTGTTGCTGCTGCTGCTGCTGCTGTTGCTGCTGTTGCTGATGCTGTTTCTGTTGCTGCTGCTGTTGCTGCTGTTGCTGCTGCTGCTGCTGCTTCTTTTTGTGCATGTTTATAAGCCACATGATGCAAAATATGCTGTTGCAATATGAAACTGGCAGAGACAGGGAGAGAGAGGGAGAGAGGGAGAGAGGGAGAGTGAGAGAATTAGAGGTGCCAATTAGTTGGCTGGAGTCTGCGATTGCTCGTTAGAATTGTCACTAAACTGGGTTTGTTTATTGCGCTTATGCAAAGAGTTTGATATCAACAGCGAGTCCGTTTGAAGCTGTATCTCCATTGAAACTGGAGAGCTCAAGCTTGAAATATTCTCCCTAGGCAAAAAAAAAAAAAAAAAAAAAAAATAAAATCAACTTTCCTATAAGAGCTCTATAACTGAACAAAAACATATATAAAGGCTAAAAAGTAAAAAAAAAATAAATAAATAAAATTTTATATTTATAATAATAATAATAATAATAATAAAAATTATATTAATATACTTATGTATAATATATACTCTGCTGAAAGAACTCCCCTGGACCGTGCTAAATCTAAAAATATATAGATATATAAAAAAAAAAAAACTATTTCAACTTTCCTCTACAGCTGAACAAAAATATATATAAAGGCTAAAAAAGAAAAATATAAAAAAATTATAATAATAATATACTTATAATATATCATTATTGAAATGCTCTGCTGCTAGACCTCCCCTAGACCGTGGTAAATCTAAAAATATATAGATATATATAAAAACAATAAAAACTATATCAACTTTCCTGTTAGAGCTCTATAGCTGAGCAAAAAATAATATATAAAGGATAAAAAAAAAATAAAATAAAATAATAATAATAATATACTTATAATATATCACTATTGATCTATTCTGCTGTTAGACCCCCCTGGGTCGTGGCAAGTCTAAAAGTTTATGCAGCTACAATTTAAGCGTCTTTTGCAACATGCACACGCTTCAAGCATTTATTTCACCTGTTAATTAGAGAGTCAAACGTGCTGCAAAACTCAACTCAAGTGAAATACATCGAAAGTGCATGGAACCAATAAATGTTTTTTTCACAACAATGCGCTTCCGTCCAAGTCATAAAAAATACAATAATTTTGTTTTCCACATTAGCTTCCATTGTGAATCGAGGACGATTTCTCGTTAATTCTAATGCGCATTTAGATGACAATTAAAAATGCATTCAATTATCAATTACAGCTGTTCCAATGACAATGAGCAATTAAATCAGCTGCATATGTGAATGTATGTGTGTATTCAAAGTAATCTGTAAGGCGCAGCATATATAGAATATAGAAAGACAATACTATTTCCATAGTATATATTTAAATAATTTTTTATATAAGAAAAAACTAACATAAATGAGATTGGGCTGGCTTCAAGTGCACGCAGCTGTGCAAAAATATGCAAAAATTGAGATTAATGTCACACACACACACACATATGCACAGACAGATACATTGATTGAGTGTGTGGCAATTGAATCTCATCCAATCCAACTCAATCCCAGCTAAATGCAATGCAATGCACTGGAGGCCGCTGCTCTAAAACTGTCAACACCAAAATACAAATATATATAAAAAAAAAAAAAAAGAATTGAGGACGTGACAAAGTTGACATTTGCGAATGACACGTGTGAGCTGATAGCAACAGTCATAGCTGTTGTTGTTGTTGTTGTTGCTGTTGTTGTTGTTGCTGTTGCAACTGGCAGTGCGAACAAAGCAAATAGAAATCGCAATTCGCATTATGACTGCATTTCACAGATATTGCCGTCAGCTGGCGAGTTAATCGGGCCAAAAGCAGCGACGACGCCAATAACTGAGCACGTGAGCGCTGATAAGACGACGGAAGTGCGACTTCTACTTTTATCTCTTCTTCGCCTCCGTCTTCTGCTACTTGTTGTTGTTGTTGTTGTTTTCATGTTGCTTCACTTGCAGCTTTTGTGCGAACTGCATTTGCCACACGGCCATAAATGTGCGCGATAAGAACGAGCCAACATTACGAAACTTTTAACTGTTGATAAGAGCCAAACAGCTGGCAGCCAACACAGAGAGCGAGAGTGACAAACAGAGAGAGAGAGAGAGAGTGAAACGGAGAGATAATACCTGTGTGTGCCTGTTGTTTATCTATACAGGTGCATGTGATGCAATTGCCCGATTACAAAACCAATGCCAATGATAGTGACAGCCAATTTGCAAAGGAAATTCGTTAACAACTTTCAAGTACATTAAACAACAACAAATTACACAACAGAGCCGTGACATTTTAGATACACAAATATACATACGTACATATACATATATGTATATAAATGTATATCAGTCTCTTACACAAGAGCTCAACTGTGTCAAGAAAATAAAAAAAAGGGAACACAAATTGTCTGGCTACATTTTGTTTTTGTTTAATATCCATTGCACATTGTTTGCTAAGAACATTTCTAGGACGTGGCCAACGCATTCGAAACTTTGTGAGCTGAATGGATTTCTATGCTGCCTGAACTCACTTCGGCACGAAATCAATTTGCTTTGCTCTGGAAACTGTAACTGAAAACTGGAGCAAAATATTGAATATCAAATTTAAACAATTGAGTTTAGTTGAACAACAACAAATCTGAAGCATCTATAGGATATATATCCTAAGCACATATGCTAAATGTTCGATTGATAGCAAATGATGCACATATATACATATACATATGTGAAAAAGTATGTAACAGGCAGAAGGAGCCAAGCAGACACCATAAAGTAGATATATTCTTGATTCGTCAGTCCGTCATTATCAATGCAAAGATCTCGAAAACCACAAACTCTATAGACTTGAAATTTTGACTATATCAAGTTTATACCATACACAGTACGACCTTAAAATATTTTTCCAATAACTCATTTTGTTTCCAGTTTATCGATAATAATTGATAGTTTGACTCCGATTGTTGTGCGTGATTTAAATACTAACCCTTCAGAGCATTTAGAGTATCTCTTAGTCATGCAGCTTCAACTAGAGCACCCTTCCTCGTATTCTTATTTATATTCTCTGACTGAAACTCATTTAAGTTGCATGCGTAAATTTTCTGAGAAATTTGCTTGAGTTGAGGCACTCAACAGAATTTTGTAGTCCTGTTATACTGTATTTGAAATTCATTTTAATAATTTAAATAAGATTACATTAAGAACATTTTTAATACACATATTCGTATATCCATTATCACTCTCAAATATTTTAGAAAAGTTTATTTGTTTTTCATAGTTGGTAATATGTCATGAAATTTGTTAGTTGATTCATTTGTTTGCTTAAACGATTCATTACTTTCGACGGGGAAAACAAATGTACTTGGCATACTTTCCGAAGTTCCCTATTCTTAATGCAGGCGACAGGGCAAATGACCCCATTAATTTTCAACGCGCGCAGACATCGGCATTCTCGGCTAGGAAATTCGAAATTTTTGTTGTTTTTAGCGTTTTTTGTTTTTGGGAAAATTCAAGTTAAAGCGAGGAACAACATCGTCGCTAGTTTGAATAAATTATTTGGGAAATGAATGACCAGCGATTCTCATATGCCGCCACTCCACCGTTTGGCCTTTAATTAGATGCCCGTTGTCTCTAGATGGCAGCGGCAGCGAGGCCTGTGCATCTAATTAGGCCCGCGTTCGAGAGCACCTGA
Source organism: Drosophila navojoa (assembly GCF_054131105.1). Taxonomy (NCBI): domain Eukaryota; kingdom Metazoa; phylum Arthropoda; class Insecta; order Diptera; family Drosophilidae; genus Drosophila; species Drosophila navojoa. The sequence continues at coordinate 7,454,620 of NC_142890.1, read as the reverse complement.
ACCCAACTCGAATTTATTGGACAACGAGCCGCAGACAACGAGGCGAACAGAAGAGCAACGTAAGAGTGTTTTGAGGCAGCGACTGCAGGTAAATGTGAAACGTAGAAAGGTAGAGGTGTTGAAAATAGTCGGGGTCGTTTAAGAAGCCTGAAAAATGGATGCATATCAAAGGAAAGAGAGAGAGAGACAGAATGAGAGTATGTAATGAAAGGCAAAAGGCGTGGCTGGCATTAAATATATGATATATAATTGATATATATCTATCATCTCTCCTCTATGAAATCGTGTAAAGTCGATAACAAACTATGATTAATCGATAACAAGTCCTTGAAATAACTACACCCAAATAAGCAGTACTTCATCTCTTAGTTACCTTAGGGTATCTGCCATTCTGTTATTCTGATCATGTTTGCTTTAGTTAGCTTAAAGGTCAACCGTAGTAAAGCTAGCTGGTGAAATATGTAAAATGAATTTAAATCAAGAAACAACAAAAATGAGGTAAATATTATTGCAGAGATAAACTTGAAGCTCTCCGGTTGTAGTGGGTGTGGCTCAGCTTGTGCCGTGCCAAGCGACGAGAGATAAAACTGAGCTAAAGATAATGGAAGGAGAAGACAAAATAATGGAATGGGCAAAAAACAGAAAATTATCATGAAAAATACGATTATATATAGAGAGAGAGTGATTGGAGCTTATTATCTCTTGCTCACTCTCTCACTCTCTCTTAACACTGGCAGTAAACTTTTTAGAATAGACTGAGTTTTGCTGAATTGTAAATTGTTTTCTAGCTGCAAAGTAAGAAATAAAATCCTAAAAAATGTCACTTAATTTTTTACATTTTTTCTTTGTATTTCTTAAATCCAGTGAAGAATTTGAGACTCAATTTTTGCAGGCTTTTCGACTATTTTTGCCACTGCTCTTTATTGCCATAGAATCAAATGCAAACACGGAACTGTAAATTGAAACTATTTCTATATTTCAAGCCCACGCACACTTTTGTCTCTGTTAACAATGCTAAATTCAGTCAACAAATAACAATTGATAAGGTTTTCCATTGTGTTTTTTTTTTTTTTTTTTTTTTTGTGAAATTTCCATCAAGTCAAATCAGTCAGCACAAAGGCTTTGCTATTTATAGCTGTTTGTTTGTTTATTTTTGCATTTCAATGTAGATACATATATATATTTATTTATTTGATTAGAACCAGCCAAGTGCAAGGCAACAATAGCAATGCCATTTCATTTGGGCCAATTTTAACCTGGCCAGCTTGCAGACACTTGCAAATATGTGGATGTGAGTTTGGGCTTGGCTAACGTAATTTGTTAGCCACATTCGTTCGACAAGTTCTCTTGGCCATTTCCGCACTGTTGCGCGCTTCTCGAGCTGTCTGCCGTGTGCATATCTCAATTATAAGTCGCCGCTTTGCATTGTTTTGCAGCAGTTGCCAGTTGCCAGTTGCGAGTTGCGAGTTGTCTGTTGCAAGTTGTTGGCTGATAAATGCGGAATTTGTTGTTTGCCATTTGAGTTGAGTTTTTGGCCAAAAAAAAGCTGCTCGACCGGCAATCACAACGGCAACACTCGCCAGCTAGCAAACAGGTGCGCAGCAGCAACAACAACAACAACAACAACTGCATCACAAATAACAAGATGCAAGTTTTGTGAACTTTTAACTTTTAGCTGCGCCTACCCCTCCTCCTCCTCCTCCTGCTGCTTGGCTGCAACTGGATTTAAACTCGGCTCCGCTTTGCAAATTTAAATTCATTCACCTGTGGAAATTTTATTTCTTCTATGTGTGTGCGTGTGTGTGTGTGTCTATTTATACCCTGAACCCATTGAAAATGGGAAATCAGGGTATAATGGTTTTGTTAAAATGTATGTAACAGGCAGAAGGAGGCGTGGCAGACCCCACAAAGTATATATATTCTTGATCAGGGCGACGAGCTGAGTCGATTTAGCCCTGTCCGTCTGTCTGTCCGTCCGTCCGTCCGTCCGTCCGTCCGTCCGTCCGTCCGTCTGTCCGTATGTTTGAACGCGTCGATTTCAGAAGATATAAGAGCTAGAGACTTCAACTTTTTTTTAAAATGTCCGTATATATCACGCGGATATCGAGTTTATCACTAAAAAACGATAACTCATTCCGATACTTTTTTATCGATAAAAACCCTTATCGAAGATCAGTTAAAAAATTATATCTCCTACATCTTTCAAGCTACAGTCTCCAAATTTAAAATGTATATTAAGACGCATGTCATACAATTTCGGTTTTTGTTAAAATTTACCCCCCACCCCTAAATCCACCCCCTCACCCTCATCTTTGTAAAAGTCGTATATCAAATACTAGAGACTTGTGATTCGGTATACACATACATTTTAACATTATGATTACGTTCTGAAAGTTTCATTACGATCGTACGTCTAGAAATTAAATTATTCAACAAATAAGTTCTCATAATATTGCCAACACTGCAGCGCAACCCAAGCGAAATCGCCTGTATATGTGAGTGTGTGTGTGTGCGTGTATTTGTTTGCATGAGTGCGTGTGTGGGTGCTAATTATTATTGAAATATCAGTTGCTTGTAGGGTTCAGGGGATCTCGTAGTCGAGCAGTCTCGACTAGAGCTTTCTTACTTGTTTTTCTTTATTTTTTGCAGCTCGTTTGTTTTTGTTTGCTTTTCCAGTTAGAGCTCGCTCGCCATTGCCGTTGCCGTTGCCGTTGCTGTTGTTTATTGGCTACTGTTTGTTGTTGTATTACTTTCACTTTTTTCACTGCTGTTGCTGCTGCTGTTGCTGCTGCTGTTGCTGTTGATGTTGCTGCTGCAAGAAAATCAAAGCAACGGTTTCTTCTATCCACACTCCAAGCCGCAGCTGTCTCTCTGCAACAGCAACACCCAATTGCACTGCATTATACCCTGCCCCTGCCCCTGCCCCTGTCCCTGCTCCTGCCTGCTGCTGCCTCTGCTCTCCAGCTACAAGTGCCACACGGTCTTTGCTTTATGCAACAACTTAAACATATCAGCTGTCTTATTGTTGTTTTCTCTCTTTGTGGGCATTAAAGACAAACAAACCCCCCGCCCCCCCCTCCTCCCCCTTCCAACGATTTGTGGCTTACAGGTGTTTGGCTCCAACAACTGGCGGCAACTGTTGCTGCTGTGTGCTCTATAAAGAAAAAGAAAACCATACATAAAATGTGAAATATATATAACAACAACAAAAATGAGGAAAACTCTCAGCCAATTTATGGCACACGCTTCGCAATACGTTGCAAAAACAACAAGAGAAAAATGCAATTGGTTTTCATTGTTGTTGTTGCTCGTATTGTTTTTCATTTCGTGTCTTCGGTTTATTGTTGCAAGCGCCGTTAACGGCATTAAAAATAACGCTACATTGTTTAATACTTTTCATAAACAATTAAGCAAACTTAAACGATTTCGTCTCTTTTGTCATTGCAGGTGCGTATTCATGGCATTGTCGACTTTAAATGAGTTCAGGCGTATGGTAAACAGGTAAATGTGTGTGTGGTTGCAAAATAATAGCCCCTGAGCTGGAGCAGGAGCCTTGCTGCCGGCAGCAGTTCATCAAAGTTTACTTTAAAACCCTGCCGAGAACGTGTCACAGAGAGAGAATTAAGTTCAGAGAGCTCGAATTGCGGCCATTGTACTTTCATAGAGAACGTGTCACAGAGAGAATAATTTCAAGAGGGCAGAAGTTGTAGCGACTCTACGGACATAAGCCTGCAGCTATCAGGTAGTAAATGGAGCTGATGTACATGTACATATAAAATACTAATACTATTATCAAAGGGACTAGTATCAACTGCAAGGGAAAGCTCCTTTTGTCCCTATATATAATGTAGAAATAACGGACAAGAGCTTAAAGTCATATTTTGAAATTAAATGTGAAGGAATATTGCCTTAAATATGGTAAAGAGATGAAAAGTCAATAGAAACTGCAAATAATGCCAATAGATATGTAGTCTAGCTGACCTAATCTCAGCATTTAGAAATACATTCAAACATGGTTATATTTATAGCTGAACAATTAGGGGTAGGAGCTCAAAATTCTTATGCCAATTTGAAATAGAACTATAAAGGAATATATAGTCTACATAGATATAGGTATATTAAATATAGATTTCCTTATACATATAGTATAGTTGATTTTTATATACATAATAGAATTATTAAAAATACTCCAAACTTTAAGTTGTGCCATATAAAAGAAACAATGGAATCAGCTGACTTAAAAATAAATTAAATAATAAAATAAAAATAAAAATTCCAGCTCTGTTTATTTTTAAGCTAGACGAAGGTGTTAACTTCAGCTTTAATAAAATTTATTAGCATAGAATTTGACTAGCAAAAATATAGAAGCTTTAGCTTCAGAATCAAACGAAATGTGAGCAAATAATATAATAATATAAATGAATAAATATTGATATAATATAAATTAATAAATATTGATACAATATAAATTAATATATATTGATATAATATAAATGAATAAATATTGATATATTGAAAAACTGTCCAATAGAATTAGAGCCATTTGCTCAAAGACCTAACTCCTATATCATTCAGCTCATATAAAGCCCTATAAGACCTTGTCTATCTACAGATATATCCATTTCATATATCATATATATATATCTCTTTCACCTCTTTATCCCGACTGCACTGCCTACTCATTATAGCCACCCAGATTCTCAGCTGTCGCTGCACCTCCGCTCCCCTCCGTTTCTCCTATGATAACGGTGAGGCCGCCTTTCAAATTTGATGCCAAATAAACGCACAATTGCTGACTGCGTGGCCAAGTGGCCCGAGCAACTGTTGGCGTTAGATAACTTTGGCATTGTGTTGAGGCTTTTTCGAAAGTAATACAAAACTGTGAAATTGTTGCGAGGATTCCTTAATTAAAGTTTGGCTGCGAATGCGCCTGGCTTCAAGTTATTCGCTGGCCGGCATATCATGGCGAGGGGGGGGTCACGAGAAGTTATTTCAAAACTTTGCAGCGACGACGACGACGACGACGACGGCGTCTGGGCAATTTCAGCGAGTGCAAATACTTTGAGCAGCAGCAACAAATAACGATAACAACAAATGCCAATCATTGTTTGCGTAGCGCATCAGTTTGTATGTAACTATGTGTGTGTGTGTGTGTTGCAGCTTATAACGCGCTACACACACGCAATGGACGCGGCATCCATGAGATACTTTTATTTTGCTCAGCCTTAGCCGTTAGCTACTTACTCAAGCATAACTCGTAGTAGTCGTAGTGCCCGCCGCTCGAAAGTGTGAAACTAGCGACGTCGACTGAGGCAGCGGCAGCGGCATTGCTGCTTATGTCTATTTAACGTTAGCATGCGAAACTTGTTTGCTGCCGGAATTTGTTTATGTTTTTCCTTAGCTTTTATTTGATTTGCTTTTGTTGTTGTTTTCTTTGTGTGTGTTTTGAGTCAAGTTTTTATGCTAGTCGCTCGCCAGCGCCCCCGCACTTATATAAGCCGTCTCCAGATATATTTGTGAGTCTTTTATCAATAGATTTTGCGGCTTGATAAATGAGTTAACTTCACGTTTGAGATAGTTGCTAAAAGCCAACATCAATTATTGTTAGCCAGATCTGACCCTGATCTCGATGGAAACTCTCGATATTCCAAAAGCGCTACGAGAATATTTTTCATAAAATTCTTTTATTTCTTGTGCTAACAATTTGTGTAAACTCTTAAGAGTTCCAATAAAACTTTTCTTTGTCAGCTTTTGTTTAATGAAGCCGAACTCGAACTCGAACTGAGCTGAGCTGAGCTGTAAACTTAATATTGTTTATGAGCTGCTGCTGTTGCTGTCTTTGCCTTGTTTTGATGCAAAGTTTTTGGCAGCTTGTTTTTGGCTAAATAGTTTGGCTTATGCTAATTTTGGGGCGTGCAAAAATTCGCACTTTCCAACTCGTTTGGCATGCGAATTCCGAGCCGAACAACAAAAGTTGTGCAAATTTTTAATAAGTGCCGTCAACGCAAAGAAGCAACATGCGTGTATGTATGTGCGTGTGTGTGTGTGTATATATTATTATAAATTAGGGTCAAACATGTTGCGAGTTTTCACTTTCAGTTGCCGCCCGAAAACTGGGTCAAATTGACCTGAAAAACTGAGTTGAGAATTGTGCTGGAAAATTCATTTCGAACACATGGAAAAGCGCTGGCTGGCTGGCCGGCATGCGTCTGACCTAGTTTTTCACATTCCGCATTCAGTTTTCAGTTTTCAGTTTTGAGTTCTGAGTGGCCAAATTATACAATTAGACATCATTAATTTGCTTGCCTTGAAGCATTCTCGCTGCATTTGCGGGACAACGGATCTCTGCTTGGGGCCACACCTGCGAATGCTGATTGGCTGCTGCGGTGACTCAGCGCTGGACTTGCCGCAGCTGCGTGGCTACGGTTTCCGGGTTGCCGATACAAATGCATTGATATGCAAGTGTCTGAGGGTCAGTGAGGGGGTTAGATAAATGACAGAAGTTGAGCCACAGCCACGTCCCAGTTCAGTTGGCATAATTTCAATTATGTGCTATCTATTGTGGTATGAGAGCTACAAATTATAAACTGGAAAAGTTCACAGAAATTTGTCATGTTGTGCTGCCTTATCAGCGAGAGAGTTGGCTAATTCGAAAATCATTCAGTTTTATGGCTCTATTCCAATGAAAGCCAACTGAAATCTCGCGTGCCAAACGCGGAAATTATGGCCCCTAATCGAGAGAGAGAGAAAGAGAGAGAGAGTGTTGGAAGGGGGTCTCAAAGCCAGCGCATGGCCGCAGGATAATGCGAGTGGCTTTAGCAACTCGCTTCTAATTTGCCGTTTCCTGCCCCTGTCGCACGTAATTATATGGCCAACGCGAGCGAACGAACGAACGAGCGAGCGTCGTTGCAAAATGCAGCGCTGACAAGCGCATTTGGCTAGCTGCCTGCCTACCTGTCCGTGCGTCCGTCCCTCCGTCCGTCCCTCCGACTGCGAGCGCAAACGACTGCAGTTACAGTTAACGGCATCTAATAGATACTTTGGCACCTTGGCATTACCATTTGGCCATTTACCATTTGGCCAGCAGCAGCAGCGCACACAGATTAAATGCTCATTCGAATTTACAGAAATCATACATCAGGCATAAAGATTTTCTAGCAATTATTTTATTACTCATACGTCATGTGGTGCGAGTCAGTCTGAGGCTAATGAGGAGCTCAAATTGATTTGTGCTGTGAATAAAGGCCAATATATGCGATTAAGCATTCAAGTTAAAAGAGTTTGCTGATTTCATTTCACGAATGTATGAAACATCATGAGGAATGAAAGAGAGGAGAGTATTTCGCACAAAACTAGTTTTCTTTTCGCTCACTTTTGCTTAGATCTGATCTACAGCAGAGGCGTATGAGTAATTAAAAAAATATATGTATATGTTTATGGAGTAAATTAAAGTTAGGGTATTCCCTGAGATTGTAAAGTCCATTTTATAACTTAATTCCGTTAAATTCGTTAGAAATTGAATATTGATTATAGGAAAACTTTAATCTATGATGAAAAGAGAGACACACAGAGAGAGAGAGAGAGAGAGAAAAAGAGAGACAGATAGATAGAGACAGAGACAGAGAGACTATGAAATCTACAAGGTAACCGAGAGAGAGAGAGAGAGAGAGAAAGATAGATCGAGAGAGATATATATATATATATATATATTGGGAAAGAGAGAGGGGGAGTATGAGAAAGAGAGCGACATAGAGCGGGTAACTTTAAAGCTACAGAGAGGGAGAAAGAAAGAATGATAGTAAGCAAACAATACCCAAGCAAAAGTTTTGATTAGCAACAGATACTACGATGTTCAGCTCAGATTAAAGCTAAGATTTCGTGCATCAGCAAAATTTAAATGCTCAAGACTTTCATGTGCTTTCAAAGCTTCTGTTTGAACATGCCCCAAATTGATAAAGCGAATGATTTTCAGCTTGAAGAGATAATTTTGCACATAAGCAGCATTTAGCTGTCTCAGCTTCGCCTAGACAAGACAACCATGTAACTGGTCAGCTACCAGCATAGGTGTGTGTGCATGTGTGTGTGTGTGCATGTGTGTGTGTTTGTACTGCGTGTACTTTGCAATGGATTCAGCCAAGCATTTGGCACTTTCACCGCCCTAGCTAAGTGATTTAAAGCTGGCTCAGCAGCACATGGCCAAGAGCAAACAGAGACAGATTCTGTCACTGGACATCCGAGTGGAGTAACAAGCAAAAGGCGCACACGAAATGCGGCCAAATTTGTTGCTAGCCATTAATTTAAATCGGCCGCCAATCGCTTAATTAAAATCTTTATTGCTGAGCCAAAGGCAGCAGAGGCTGTTCAAGCCCAAACGCCACCTGCTTTTCCTGCTGCTGGTGCTGCCGGTGCAGCCAAAGCTAACAACATACAAGAGCAGCAACACTGTGTACATTGCATATGCGCCAACAACAACAACAAGTGCAACCAATGGCTGCCGCTTAAGCCCGGCCAACAGATTTCAAAAGCTCCCCCTTCGGGCCGCTGGCTCTGGCTCTGGCTGCCTGGCAACGATTTCGACTCATTGTGAAATCTGCGAGGCGATGCCCCTCACTTCAGTTGAGTTCACTTCGCTACGCTTCAAGCCAAGCGCAGGGCGTTGAGTTGACTGCGAAGCGGGCGAAGCGGGTGAACGGGCGAACGGGCGAAGCGGGTGAGCTGGCAGAGTAAAAGAGTGCGAGAGTGCGAGAGTGAGCGAGGAGTTGCCCTCCCCCTCTTAAAGCAACTCTATAGATGTGTGTATGTGTGAGAGTGTTTGTGTGTGTGAAATACTTATGCTACAAATTGAGCGCAAACGCATAATTAATTTCAGTGCCAGCCACAGCGTGTGAGAGGGAGAGAGACAGAGAGAGAGCAAGAGGTAGTGAAGGAGCAAGCTGGAAAAAAAAGTAAAGAAAAAATGAAGTTAATGTTTTGTAATGCCCAAGTGCGGGAGCTATCTGGCAGGTGCTGGCTGCGCCATAGACAAGTTGCCCCGATACGAATACATACAGTATATATAACGGTAATTGCTTAACTGGGTAGCAAAGCGCCCAAGGCATGGTGGCTACCAACAGATTGTTGCCCACTTGTCCATCAGCAACAGTTGGCCCGGGGGCATGAGGTTTTTTTTTACTTGCCTGCATGAAAAATCTAAAATAAATTGCATTAAAATTGAATCCCGCTCTAACTATACCTATACTATAAATACAGCCGCACAAACAAAAAGTAGCTAAAATCAAAATTGGCTATTTTTTTTGTCTAGTTAAATTGTAGCCATAGGCATATTGCTCAAATTAAATTAACTATCAATTGCATAACTGGAAAAGTCAAAAAGCTGAACAAAAAAAAATCAAAGTCAACACCTCGAGCATTTTCATTTTGGCCATTTGCATTTGCAGCGCTTCTCACGCCCAGAGACCAAAAGTCAACTTTCCAAAAACAAAGGCAAGATGATGTGGCGGGAAAAATGCCAGAAAAAAAAGACAGAAAAAGATATTAAAATCTAAAGCTGAATCTGTAAGCACTACGCACGTAACACAAATAACGGTTAATTTTGTTGGTATTCCGCTTAGCCGGCGCAGCAGCAGCGCAGCCACAGCGCCGGCATAAACATAACTGTAATTGCCGGCAGCATAATTGCGTCGTAATTGCAGCCGAGTGAGCAAAGAGAAGAGGCGAACAGCCGAAAATGAAAGTGCAGCAAATAGACAAAAACAAAATTGAGAAATATAGAAAAAGAGACGCAGCTAAGACTCACGCTCAGAAGCCAGGGCGTTAGAGAGAGATGGCAACGGAGATGAAGCGCGGCGCAGCCATTACAATTAAGCAGGGCTCAACAATTGCAGGGGTGGGAGGAGGTAGATTAGACGCGTTACAATTTCGTTCAAAGGCGAATCGAATTTGTCGACAAATTTAGAAAGGCAGACAGAGGCGCCCCTAAGGCCACAATGAGGGCTAAACAATGAAATTGATTTCAGTTGTCGCTGTGTGTGTGTGTGTGTGTGTGTGTGTGTTTCTTGCGCGCGTGCTGTCCGAAAATCTGGAAAGCCGCAAACGCCAACAAGAGCAAATGCAGACGCCGCTACGAGTGAAAGTAAAAAAGCAAAACAAGACAACAACAACAACAACAGTGGCTACAGTAGCCACAGCTATAGTAAAAAATTCGTTAAAGAAATAAAAAGTCGACTACTTGGCTTTCATGGGTATTATGAAACGGCAGTCAGTCAACCGGCTTTGGGGGCGTGTGGAGCATTCCCACTCCGATTGGCAAGTCATGCAAGCGCTGCGCGCCGGCGCCCACAATAGCTGATAGACGCGGCGGGGCAGAGGATGGTGCAAAAACAAAAAATAGACAAAAAAAACTTTCAACAGGCGCCAACGGCATTGACTACAAATCCAAAGTTGGCTGCGTCGCTGTTCGCACATTGGCCGCAGATTGAACGAGTGTCGAGGCTTACATAGGTATACGCATTCACAGTTAGCTGTCAAGTGGCTCGAGTGGGTCAAGTGGCAAACAAGGTGAGAAGCGATACCATACAGCTTATAAAGATTAGGAAGACGAAAAAAACAACCACAAAAAAAAAAAAAAGAAAACGTAGATAAAAACGAAACTGAAAACAGACAACTAAAAACTGAAGATCATTTGACACTGGAACTTGCCTTGAAATGTTCAAGTGCTTGAATTTGTTATGGGAACTTCTGGTATTCGGTTTGCTTTTCTGGTTGCCTTCAATTAACAATTGTTCAACTAAAGACAGGGAAGCTAATATGAAATGACCGTGACTTATGGCATATGTTCAAGTTAGAGTAGCTGTAATGCGGACTGTCCATATGTGGGTCTCTGGGTCTATGGGCGTATCTCTTTATTGAAGTCTATTTTCATATTCTATTACATGAGTGAACTTCATATCATAATAGAGGATATTTGTGCAATCGTGATTCATATATGACTTTATTTGAATAATATATGAATTATGAAACGTAAATATTATCTCACTTTCTGCCTCTCTGCCTCTCTCTCTCTCTCTTTCGGGATTGTTAATGTGCCCAAAAACCTATGAAAATCGCATAGAAAGGCAATAGCTATCCGTTTCTCATACTCTGGCACTCAATCGCTAAATTCCTGCATTACATAAGCACAGCCGAGAGAGTTTATCATTGAAATGCATTCGATTTTGCATCAACTTTCCATTAGCAGCACCACGAACCACCATCCACCAGCATCCACCACCCACTAAGAGCCACAAATCGGCACTCGGATTTGTCAATGCGATGCAAGTGCCATAAAAGTTGCATCATCCAGCTCGCATAAGCAAACCATTTTATCGAACCACTCGAGTTGGGGCCCGATTGTGGATTGCGGACAGCGGACAACGGACAGCGGACAGCGGATAGCGGACAGCGGATAGCGGATTGGGGCAACCAGCTGGATATTGCGAAAGTCGAGTTAATCGCGGCGCAGAGTGTGCGAAACATGTGCTGCACATGTCGAATCGAATGATCGAACGATCGGCCCGGCCATCGATCGCCACTCAGAGACCACTTGCAGCAGCTGCCCCACGTTGCGACGCCTCTGTTTGATGACCCACAATACGCTTCAGCGGCAGCGTGAAATGAAAAATGAAAAATGGAAAACCGTTTTGCTTTAATGGCTTTTTCAGACTTCATTAGGCGCTAAAATGCCAGCGTTCTAGGCATCTAGGCATTGTGATCGACCACGCCCCCGCCACCAACCCTCCACCCCTCTGCCTACGCCCTTGAAATATTTCGCATTAGACTGCAAATGGGTTAAGTGGTTATTCACATCAAGAATACCAAAATTCCATTGCCAGAATGAATCACAAGACAAAGAGTGATTCACACTCCGATCGCCACCTTCCTCTCTTCACTCCTCACCCCTCACTCTACACTCTCTACCCTAACAGCCACATACCATCCTCAGCATAGAACGTGAACAACTTTGGAACTGATTGCAAGGTATAAACGACTCATAGACTCGTAGATCTTAGCATGCACGACTGCACATATACTCTGTAAAATATAGAGAGGTATCTTGCAATGCTTAGACTTAGCAGAGGTTCATATGAAGAAAAAACTGGGAATCTCTTTGATCTCTATACCGTTCATTTAGAATTTCAATTTATAATATTCTTAGTATATTTCAGCTTAGGCAAAAGCATATAGATATGTTCTTACTGACTGAAACATATTTCAAAACAAATTTTGTGAAGAAATATTATTAGTACACCTTATGAGTAGATTAGATCTGAGAGCTTACAAATAGCCTAACTCACTTGATTGAATGTCTAGATATAATATATATACAACTTAACTTGATATGTTTTTGATTATTGTATAATCAGCTTTATAAGAAGATTATTTCATAAAATCGTTTGTTATATCTATAATAGTCTATAGAAACGTATATAGAACTCAAAACCCATTTCTACTATTCCTGATAATGTGCAGATCATTACAAATGCATATACCCGCTTGCCCAGTCGAGCTGTTAGGCATTTCGGAAAACGGTAAATATTATGTAAAAACATGATTATAATGGAGAGCAAACAATCAACAAAAACAACAGCAAACTGGAACAACAGCAACAGCCGAACTTTCAGTTTTCAGTTTTCGTGTTTTTACCCAATGCTCATTCAGGAAGTGAAACGAGCATATTAGTTTTGAGTGTCTAGAATATATGGAATTGTCTTTGTTGAGATTGAGATTTGAATTGTCTACGTAGAGTTATTTAAGAGTGAGATCATTCAGCTTGATCCCAAGTGTGACCCAATTAGGACTCTCGATATTCACTGCTTTTATACCCTGAGCGAGTAGTCTGCAGTTGGTTACACCCCAGCCAGCATTTCATGTAGTTTTGTACTTTTGAAAACGCGTCAAATGACGCCTAAAATTTATTATCTACAAAAGTCGCGACGTTGCAAAGTTCAATTTGTGTTTAGCTCGTGGCTGAGTCAGGCATAATTTTATGGAAATAATATATGTTTGCATGTATATCTATTGTGCGGATATCGGATATATACCTCGCCCCATTATCGTGACAGTTTTGCATGAGCCATATATCACAAAATTGGCAGCGAACGCGTGTCAGAATGCAAGGCTTTAAGCGGCTTTAATGTTGTGGCGGTTATAAAGAGATCTATGTACCCATATATACATATATACTATGTATATATATACTATGTATGTATGTGTGTAGTTAGACATTTTCTTTTTGTCAGTCAGCACAATGGAGTTGCAGTTGATCCATAGACAATTAACCCAAATTGCGGTGCCAAGCAGCACGTGGGCAACATTTTGGGGCGCCCCGTTCGTGAATTTGCCACGTCGCGTATTCTTGCAACAGCACTGCAACTGCAACAGAGACAACAACAGCGGCTACAAAAAGTGATCGTTGCATAAGCCATAGGCAAACGTCATCTGGCAGCTGCCTCTCTTGGCCATTTGAAAGGCATCGAGTTGCGAATGGGCCGCCATTTGGGCTAGGCGCAGCAAATTAGGCAAACTTGCTCTAAGTAGCCAAGGCAGGCAGCCGGAAAATGGAAAATGGTAAACGAAACAAGAAGCATTATTATGGACAATATGCATACATAAATATGGTCAGCGAGATGGCTTTGCATAGATAGACAACTAATTGGTAAGGGCTCCAAAAACTCATGAGAAACTCTGAAATAATAGACAGAGACTGAGCCAAAGGCATATCTCGAAAAACTATTTACACGTTAATCACATAAGAACTACGTCGTCAAGTACGTTTCACTTAGCATATAGGAAATAGACAAAAACTTCAACTTATCGCCAGGGGGGAAATACAAATAGATTTCTAAAGATCAAACACACATGAAACAAAAGAAGAATGGAGTTGACTGATATCATAATAAGACAAGTATTATATATATGATATTACTTTAAAATGGTAATACCATTATATTATTATGTCTATATTATTTATCTACAATTCGCTTTGGCATTTCTCAATCGTTTCGATCCAATTGGCCTTAATCTGTTGCATTTGTTAGCCATATTCAGCAATTGTGAGTCGAGGCTCGGTTCGCTGTTTGCAGCTGGCTAAAACGCAAGTGGGATGCAATCAATATGCAAACGGTTGTCCCCTAAAAAAGAAACAAAAGCGAAAAGCGAAAACGAAACAAAATATTTTACGATCGCACTCATACATAATCATAAATATCTCATTTGGGATGCAGATCGTGTATTCGGCACACGTTTAGCGCATTTCAAGAAGGCTTCGCGTTAAGCTCGGAATCGACACGCGTCTTCCACATTATCATCATCAGGCTGATGATCACGATGGCGATGATGATCGAGTTGATGATGTAGAGTGTGTCAAGTGACAAATATTGCGCAGGCGCCAATGCAATTTATCGCCTTGAGTGAATTATTTTTAATATCATGGAGGAACCATAAATATATAATGAATATAAATAATAATTCAATCAAAATGATATATGTGTGTATTTTATTTTTTATATATTTTTTTTCTTTATTTATAAATTAATAATTTTATTTTTTTTTTATTTTTTATTTTATTTTATTTTATTTTTTTTTTGAAATCTTAAGTTATCCACTCTTATCCTATTAAAAATCATACACATAATATATAGCTATTTATATGCTCAAAAATATTGATGGCTTACAGCAATTGACCGCCTGGCATTGCCCCATTGTCCGCAAATGTTTCTTTGTGGTTAAGAGCCCTTATCGCTTATCGCCTCGCGTTGGCCTTATCGGGCGGCACACATGGCCAGCGATATTCCCAGACCGAAATTCGCTTATTTATTTACATACATACTGGGCGTGTGCGTTCGTGTTCCATGCGGTTTTGGCCGTCGCAACTTTCCATGCGACATACATAGAGCATAAGTCGTGTGAGAATCGAGACGTTAGGACCCCGATAAGCGTTATCTCCGGCCGCAAATGTTGCCCATTATCATCGGGCAGTCGACGCAGTAGCAGCAGCAGCAACATATCAGCATATGTGCATATACGTATATCTATAGACTTATGTACTTCAATACATATGCAAAGTACACCCAACGCCCTATTCAAAATTTGAGTGTTTTCCTTTGTCTATCATATTCGAAAAAAAAAAAAAACATTGTCAAATTGTCAACAACAACAAGAACAGCAATCATAATAATGGCAAATATAGTTTTGAGGCTTTCAAGTTTACAATTTCAGTGGAAAGATGATATGAGGTCAACATAACAGCATTTGCATTTGATTTGAAGCCCAAATATTAATTTGTGGGCAGTCAATGAAAACAAAAAGGCAAACTGGGCCGCTGATAAGCCAAAGATTAGTCAATTATTTATATTTGGCATACACATAGAAATAATCAACAAAGGATTGTATGCACACATCTACATATTCAAAAGCGAGTAAAGTACAGTACTCTCTCGCACTCACTCGCTCTCTCTCTCTTCAATAATAGACCGAACTAAAGCAAAGATCATTTGATCACATGTCCGTCGAGTGAAACATCAGTGGGCCCACTGGGCCATCAGCTGGCATTAAATGTGTCATAAACACTGCATAAATATGTTGGCATTAAGACGTAAAGCACAAAGAGGGAAACCGAAATCCCCACGTTCAGAGTAAAAATCCCAGCATGAGCTCAGAGTCGAGCCGTAACCAAAGAGGAAGTGGGCTGGACGGGCGGGGGGTGGCGTTAGTGTTTCGTCATCATCAACGAAACGCGAAGTGAGCGTCCGCATTCGCGTCGGCTTGATCATCATGATCACCATGATCACGATGATGATCTTCGTTATTGTCAGCGGCCGGCGCGTCATAAACAACAAAAATATTTCTCTTAAGTCAAAGTTAATTGCTCTTAAATCAAAGTGAGCGACGCGATCGGCGAATGCTTCCAGCACACGGCCTTTGTGTGTTCCGCTGTGCTGCGCTGCGGTGAGCTGCGCTGCCTGCCTGCACACGGACAGAGCCTGGCTTTGAGCCGGGCAAACAACAAAGAGCCACAGAACGGGCCGTTAAAGTCAGGCAGCGGACAGACAACAGGTAAACATTATATAAAGTGAGTTGAATGCAGCTACCTGCGGGGCGGTTGCTCAGTGCAAGCGGCAAACAAAAGTCACACACACTCACACATATGCAATATCTATCGTTTTCTTCTATTTGTGCTTACGTAAAAGCTTGAGTGAATTTCATTTTTGCCCATTCGAGTTGCACTCGAAGAGAGCACGCGACGGCGCAGTGAGAGAGTGCGAATTGGTTCAGAGGAACTGGCGTTGGGTCGAGTGCGAGTGCGAGTGCGAGTGCGAGTGCGAGTGCGAGTGCGAGTGCAATGGTTGCCGAGATACACAAACCCAACGATAGATACACGAATACGCCTTCAATGTGGGATACATAAACAAACGGCACCATACAGCGGCTGTCGGCGGCCAAATGCGAAAAGCCAGCACAAAGCATAGAAACAAAAACAAACGTCACAGCGTCGAGAGTAACCAAAGAGAGCAACGCCGAAGAGAGCCGCCGCCGAGTGCAAGCCGAACTCAACGAGCGTCGGCCGAAGCAACGCGAAATACCGAGCCGAAGCACTAGCAGCGGACCCGGCAACGACCAGCGAGCGCCACACAGAATCATTCTTGAATGCGCGCGCGAACCTTTCGCATCAGTCCAAGAGCAAGCAGCAAAAGCAAATCAACAACGAGAACACAGTAAACCCAAGAAATAAAATATACATATACCATAATAACAACAAGAGCAAATAAGAGGGACAACAAAGTCCAAAGCAAAACTCCACTACGGAAGGCCAGCAAAAATTTTCGAAAGCGTGTGAAACTCGAAGTCGAGCGAGTGAAACAAAAGTGCAAGTGAAATTTCTGTGTGTGTGTGTTTTGACCAAGTTCAAAGTGTGAAAGAAGCAGCGGAGAAAATACAAATGAAAATAAAAAGAAGCTAAATTACAAATAAAAGAAGCACACGAAATTAAGAACGAGGCCTAGTAGCCCAAATTCAGCAGGCGAGACATTGGCGAGAGCAAAAAGAAAAAGAAAAATAAAAAAAATAAAATAAAATAACAACCAAATATTTAAATAATTATAAATAAACTCAACGACGACGTCAACGAATTCTTCACTGCCGCAACGCTGCCTGCGTGTGCGTGTGTATAGCTCACTCCCCCCTCTCTCTCTCACTCTGACCCCATCACCCACTCTCTCTCTCTCTATATGCGTGTGTGTGTGTGTGTGTTTCGCCTTGTATCTGTAAGATACGCGCCCCGCTGACGCATTTTGCCCCGTCTGCTGACGTCGCCGGCCGGCGTTTTGTGCCCAATTAACGGAACAGCAAGAACAACAACAACAGCAGCCGAATCGCTCCATTTGGCATTCAAAAAATATTAAATAAAAAAAAAAATAAAAATTAATTGCAATTACAATTAGAGAGAGTGACAAATTTAATACATTTGAATATCTAATCTGTCAGATAGTCAGATACAGGTGCGCGATATATACATACATATGTATCTGTGTTTGTGTGTGTGTTTTTGGCTAAATATTTAATATTTATAGTGCTGGCACTGCAGTTGCAACAGGGGCCAAACGGGCACAAAGCAAAGTTTATAAATAAATACACAAAACATACGAATTAAATAAAATACAATTACGACAAATATTTGAAATAACGTTTAATACAGATGTTTGTCATAATCAACAGCTAAAAACAGCCCAAAGAGAATTGTGTAAAATTTACAATTTCTGAAGGTTGCCGCGACAACAAATCAGCAACAAAAAACAAAAAAAAAAATCATTTATATATATACACACATATATATATACATAGATATAGAAAAGGTGATTACATAAAGATACAAATACTAAATGCAATGTGCAAATGTGAAAGGCGTCAAGCGAAAAGAGAATAGCGAAATATACATACATACATACATATACAGTTATATATGCACATGTATTTAATGAGCGTACAAATTCGCTTTGCTTTTTTTGGGGCGTGCCTGACCCGTTTAGCTGCCCTCGACTCTTGGCCAAATTCTCAAGGTCAAGGCGCATTCCCTCACACAGTGGCCAATAGCCAGGTGAAACGGTTGTATCCAAAACCCAGGCGCTATTGTCAGGGGTGCACGCAATTGGCAACTGGGCACGATTCATGCATATATCCAGCTATATGGAGTTGCCAGATTGTTGTGAATGTGATTCAAGGCAGAACTCTGAAAGCTCTACTACAAAATTTCTCACTTAGCGGTAAATGTGAATGGGGTCGAGTATGTTTGGCAGTTTTGGATATTTAAAACTATAAAACTGTTAAAATTGGTAATTTATTTGCTAAAAATTGGAGGTGCATGCTAAGACCTTAAGATTTTTATGCAGAGACGTAGGACTTTAAAGACTTTTAAGAATTATTTTTTTTTTATTTTTATTTTTTTTTGTAAAAGAAAGATAAGCATAGGAAAATTTGATATACTTAGCAGTAATACCACATAAAATGGGAAATCCATTGTGTATAATAATTAAAAAAAACAGTTTGTTGTTAACTGATCTATCTAACAATTACAATTTCTAAATTTCTCGGAAAATTTTAGATGAAATTGTTAATAGTTAAGTTCTGTTTAGGTTTTGCGTGACAATAGCTGAAATTGTTTCTAGGAATATGTTTGTACATTTCATCGATATTGAGCCACAATAAATTCACATATTTCATTTGCAATTCATATTTAATTGCCATTAAATAATTATAAACTAAAGCAGGCAACAACAGAGAAGACAATTAAAATTTTGATGATGAATGACTCACGATTTGAGGTTTTTTCCACTTTGTTCCAACTACTTGGAAATGCGTCAGCTGTTCAGAGAGTTTTGTAGTAACGAAATGTTGGTATTATCCTTTTGCAGGAACCCATCGAGCTGAAGAAGCGTTTGGAGGAGGTGCGCCTGCTGGAGTCTCGGCGCTCCGCTCGTCTGGCCGATCAGGATCGGGACACGGACTTTGCTCGACTGGCCGACATGGGAGGCGATCGTCGCCGTACCACACACAGTATTGAGGTGCCATTGACGCAGACGCCGCCGAACAAGTGAGTACCCTCTACTAGTACGATAAGTTATCGGGTATGTTGTCCCTCCCTCCGCCCACCCTTGCGCTTTGCATAAAAATGCAACTGTGGCGTTCGTTTCGAGTCTATGCTATATCAATAATTCATAAGCGGCGACAAATTAGCGGAACAGAGCGACAAGTCACGGACAGATACAGTCTGTACTCTGTGTATATGCATACATACATACATCTGTGCATTTCTGTATATATGTATGTATATACTATATAGAATTGTAATTTTGTTATTGTCTTATCTAAGCTCAGCCGGCTAGACACCGCCCGGCTATTTAGCATAGACGCCGTTGCTCGCTGCAATTACACTTATATAAAGTGCCCACTGCCCAATTTGCCCCGCTTGCCCTCTCTCTCTCTATCTCTCTCTCTCTGTCACCGTCTCTAGCTATCTCTCTATTCGCAGTGACTACGTCGTTTCGCCAGCGACGTCGACTGATTGCAAAATAATTCAAATTTTCAATTACTGACCGCTCAGACGCGACGACGACGACGTCCACTTCTACGTCGATGTCGATGTCGATGTCGATGTCTATGTCGTAGTCGTAGTTGTTGTCAAAGTCGAAGTCGAAGACGCGACAATAACACTTGATTACGACGTCAAATAGTCGCGCGATATCTGGTCTGCTTATGGGTGTTATAGTCGCACTATGTCAGTGCCATGCTCTGCTCTAGCCTAGGCTCAGATTCCTCAGTGTAGAGCCAAAGGAGACCAAAGAAACCAGTTCGAGTTCGCCCCAGCCAGACATTAGCATATTCATAGACATCGTAGCGCTGCAGTAATTTAGAACAAGTGAAGCAAGTGTTAAATTAAAAACATATTATTATAATATTTAATATTTGGTTATGAAAGATTATAACTACGATAAATCTAGGAACATTTCTTTATATCTAGGGCATATTATTTAGTATTATGGATTGTATTCATGTAGTAGTTCTGTAGTAGATTTTTATTTGTTATTATATATATAAAGATTTATATAAATTTTATATTTTGAGCATTCAATTGTTTTGCCATCATTCAATATTTTTTATGTGCTGATTGATAGCATTTGAAATTTATGAATTTTGATATGGAATACTTATGGTATGAAATAATTGGAATGTTAAGGAACAACTCTTCATGCATAAAGCCTAAAATAAATGTTGATATGGTTATATTTTTGAGAGAATATTTATTTCTTTTTAGGAAATTTCAAATTCTGTTATTATAAATTACAATAGATTGAAGGATCTTAAGATTGAAAGTATAGAATAATACTATATATAATTAATTCTTCACCTTATATTATTATAAATTTTATCATTATAATCTAATATTCTTTATAAAGTATATATAGAACGAAATTATAATTCGTTAGTCTTGCTATGGATATCAAATTCTTGTCTTGTCTATCGACGTATCTTGCCCCACAATACATTTGTGAATTCATTGAGCAATGGAGAGCATTTGGCATTCGCTGTGCAATTAGTTGTTATTATTTGTCTGATTGTTGTGGCGTATTTCATTTCAATTTCAATTGATAAGCCTCGCGCGAGCCGCCTGGGCAAACTATTAGTCAAGTGTGCAAAAACAACAGAACGAACGCAGCGACAAGTGAAAAAACTGAATAGAGCGTAAACAAAATAAAAATAAAAAAAATAAAAAAAAAATAAGGAAAGCACCAGCGAAAAGGAAAACAAAATGCCGACCACGTTCTCAATTGATAATAAAAGTAATAACAATAATAATAATCAACAAAAAAGAGAAGAGAGGCAAGAGCATTCGCCATGTCATGCTCTCACTGAAACTGGGCTGCGTCTGTGGCTGGAAACTCGGGCAGGGACTCAGGCCACTCAATTGCGTCGTAATCAACAAAACTAAAACTGAAACTAGCGAAAAAAAGAGCAACAAGAAGAAAACTAAACAATAACAGCAACAACAACAACAACAATAGCAACAACAACGCTAATATAAACTGCAATGCGCCAAGAGCAGCAGCCGACAATGTCTGTAATAAAATTCAAATAAAATTCAATTGAGTTCAACGCGAGGCGCTGCGCCAGTTTAATTTAATTACTTACAATGCACGCGTGCGACAGAGACAGCGCTACTCTCAGGCAAAGAGAGTGACTGATTGAGTGTGTGTGTGTGTGTGTGCGAGCGCAAGAGCAAGGGCTTAGCCCTACGCGTCGGGCTGGTGTGCGGCGACATGTGCGAGCGAGATAGCGCGTGTGACTTTTTGTCGGCCGCATTTATCTTACATGCTCTCAACGCACATGCTGCTGCCGTCCAGTTGATGTTGTTATTGTTTCATTGGATTCGAACTCGAATGCGGAAGTGTTTATACGCAAATACCCATACACACACGCACACACACAGAGGCACGCTCTAGTTATGTGGAGGCTATGGATTCTATCTGTTGGTCGCCGCCATTTGTCGTCGTCTTCATGTTTTGATATGCGCAGCGCTGCTCTGCTCCCCCTCTCTGCCTCTCTCTCTCTCTCTCTCTCACTCGTGCGCGCTTATTATAATGTACTCGTGTAATGATAACAAAAAAAAAAAAAACACACACACACACACAGCTGAAAGAAACCCGCTCACCTTGCACAGACACACACACACACACTAATAGAGACGATTGCCACGCGTGTTCCAACACGTAATACGACGTAATATAGCCGCCACGATCATCTCCTCTCTCCCTCACTCCACCCCCTTCAAGTGCTGCTAATCTAAAATGTGATTTTCTCGCTTACGTACGCGTGTTTTATTATTGTTGTTGAATTCTGTTAAGTTGTTATTGTTGGGTTGTTTTCCTTCTCTTCTTCTTCTTCCACTTCTTCCACTTTTGCTCGCCGTTGTTGTTCGTCATTTTTCATATTTTTATTAATTTACATCGCATTGTGTTGTTGCGTCTGAGCAAACAGAGTTTATAAACGAATTCGTTTAGCAATTTTTTCCTCTCCATATGCACACACATACATACATACATGTATATACATATATATTATTATTTCATTTTTTCCGCTGCTACTATTGATAATTGGCTCTGTAAACAAATCAGTTATTAATTAATATTTGCTTTCGATTCACTCATTAGTTGTGGGTGAAATGTGTTGAGCTGCAATGGCTGCAATAAACAAGCGAGACACAGAGTGAGAGAGAGAGAGAGAGAGAGAGATAGAGATAGTGCGAGGGAGAGAGTAGGAGAAGTAACTGTGTGTATTTGATTATCTAGTTAAACTCGCAAAGATAACACTAGAGTCAATCTAGTCAAGTTCATCCATATGCTTTGCTTGTTGCCTGCTCTGGCTTTTGGCCCATCATTGCTTTTGTTTTTGCCTTTTGCTTTTTTCTGATTTGGCTACACCCAGCAATTAGCTAATCGCAGAGCAAATGACGTCGTTGCATTACGTAGCTGTGGAGTCTATTGCCATCTTGGGGGCTTAATAGACTCCTCGACATAGCTGACAGCTCTCTAGTTTCAAGGTTTTGCAGCCCTTCCCTTCCCTTACCTTCCCCTCGCGCTGCAGTTGCAGCTGCAGTTTAGCTGAATGACGTGCCCCAGGGCAACAGACCAAGAACGTGTGGAGCACCACAAAAAAAAAAACAGCATGCATATACATAAATATATATGTGTTTACAAACAAGAACAAATTAAATACAACAAAATAAAAAGTTATAAAAAAAAAAAAAAATTATTAGAGAAAGAATTAAATGCGGAAAAAACTGGTAATAAATATAATAAGCGCGTAATTATCGCGTAAATGTCAATTTAAGCGGCGAACGCGTTGCGTCAGTGCTAATTTTCAACGCTAGAGTGAATAGACCGGCCGGTCTACAGATGCGAGCGGCTGCCCCGCTGCTGGCGTCGCTGCCGCCGTCTCCTGCTGCAGCACTCGGCGTTTGTTGCTTAATGAAAGCGTGTAAGCGCCAATTGGCCAGGCATGTTGTTTGTTGCTGTAATTGCCATGATTAACAATAACAGCAACAACAACAACAGCAACAACAGCAACAACAACAGCGGCTGCTGCTGCTGCTGCCATTGTTATTCTTTATTGCAAAAGCAAACAATATGAGAAAATTGCAGCGCGCGAAGAAAAAATACTATGAAAATAATGCACAAACAAGTTTACCGTTACCAACAACAACAATAACCGCAACGGGGGCAACAATGACGCACCGAATGTTGCATGCAACGCGAGTGACTCGAGCAACTCGAGTGACTTTTCAAATGTAGAACTTTTGGAATCCGGCCGAATACAAAAGGCAACATTAAAAGTCAGCACACACACACACACACACACACACACACAAAATTGGGCGCACGGCCAAAAAGGTTTATAGCCAATTATTATTATTATGATTTTTCGTATAGAAAATTCATTTTCATTTTATATTATTTCTCTTTATTTCCCATTTTCTGCTGTTTAATGCTGCATGAATATCACATTGAGTGGCTTTAAAAATGTTGAAATCATTGAAATGATTCGAAATGCAAAATTGAGCAACTGCATTTCGTTTGCTCAAGTTGAGAAGTTGCACAGCAATTGCATGCAACAGCTTGGAAAGCTCATTAAAGATGCATTTACAAGTGCGGTCCAATAATTGAAAGTGAATGTGTATGTGAAAGCTTTACATTAGCTAAAGCTTTAATGAGTTTTATTAGCTTTAATATAAATTTAAAAGTTCATCGAAAAGCTCTATGTAGAGAGTGTGGTTTATATAGACATGCAGCTGTTTATCTTATCAATGCATAGCTCATCCAACAGTTGGATCTAGGCTCTTGTAGGTTTTCGTTAAAAAATATCAGAAAAATAGCAAAGCTTTGAAAGTCAATTAAAACAATAAACAAAGCTTGAACACAACTAGTAGATTTTTTATTTTTAAAATATTTTAAAATATTTTATTGTTATTTTTTTATTAAAAATTCAAATATTGAGCTTCTCTAGTTAAATTTGAGGTATGCTTAAATGCCTATTTTTTAGCAATAAAATATTAAATATATCATTCTTAAAGTTCTACTTCGCCTAAAGTAATGTTTTGAGCTCTATTTAAAGTTTCTCTGACTTCAATGACTACTTCAATGAAAACTTTCGATCACGACAAGAGTTTTCTAGCATGAATCTAGCTGATGATTAATTGACAGCTTGCAGCTGTTGTCATTTGTTTTTTTTTTTGTAGTTGGCGTTGCAAACTGCAGCGCAGACTTTGAGTGCCCCACTTAAGGCATGTGATAAGCGCTTACGAACGAAATGCATAAAGAGGAACAAGAACACAACAACCCGCTATGACGTCAAACCAAGAGCACGACTAAAATTACAAACCTGCATAGATATAACATATATATGTATATATGTATATAATGTATATAGTTTATATACTTAATTCACAACAATGAAAAAAAAAAAGAAAAACAAACTCAGGCAACGGCTGTGCGAAGCGAGGCAATTAGCCAAGTTTGCCGCCAAGAATATGAACGTACAAATATTGTGCGGAGCGAGTGTTTGTGTTGCCCTCAAAATACAAAAAAAAAAATACAACAAAATAAAATACAACAGAAATACTTAATTTCAGTACAATAAAAAGTCAAGTCGAGCGCAGAAGTGGGTCAAAATTATTATTGAAGCAGAACAAAAACAAAGCCAGCGACAGCAACAAGCAGAAGGCAACGATAATGGCAAATGCAATGCGATGAAAAAAAAAAAAAAAAATTACAAGAAAAAAAATGAAAATGAGGGGAAAAAATAAATTTATAATCATTTTCTAAGCATTGCTTCATAAGCAACGGCAACGACTTCGGCCCCTTCGACTGCAAATTATTGAAATGGATTCGCATTCGCAGCTAGCCGGGGATACTTTAGCTGAAAATGGGGGGATACACACAGACACAGAGACATGCACATGCACACACACACACATACATATAGATATTCATAAATGCGAGTGGCCAATGTTCCGTTCCCTTTACCGTTCCAAACGAACGTAAACACAATTTTCCGATGTTCTGCACGAATAGTTTGTTTGATCGTAAAATTTTATATTTTTGCATTCAAATCGCGGCGCGCAACAAATAAAAAAGAAACGAAATGGCAGAGAGCGAGAGAGAGAGAGAAAGAGAGAGAGAGAGAAACAACGAGACTTGAAATGCCATTGCAAGTTTAGTTCCTGGTCGAATGTCTTTGTGGTCATTGCTTTTTCGGGGTATTATCATTTTTTCTTACCTGCCTATTTCGCTCTCTCTTTCTCTCTCTCCCACCTTTCTTCCTGCCCCTCTCATTGGATATTTTAAGCCGTCTAGAAGGAGGCGCCTTGAATGAGTTTTGTCCGAATCCATTTGGCTCTCAGAGTCAAAGCATTTTTTCTCAGTGTGCCCAAAATGCCGGCAACAATCTGTGATATCCATGGGACAAAACACTCAAATCAAACGAGGAAATAAAGTCTTCAATAATATAATTCCCATAAAATTCAGCAGTAGTTAAAGTAGTTATAGGAAATACTTAATGAGCTTTAAGCTTTTTTGGATTAATCAAATTTCGACATTTTACTTCAAGTTTATTTTACTTCAGTTTTAGCTTGCAATTTATATCACAGCACGTTAAACTCTTGGTTATATTAGCTTAGACAATACATAATTGGATTAACTTAATCAAGTCCCTCTTCTCTGTTCTGCCTCCTGCTCAAGTCTCAATTGCCTGCAAACCAAGTTCAGTGAAAAGCTATTGAAATTCCATCCAATCAGCTCAGCTCTCGTTCTAAACAGTTTTAGGTTTACTTAAAGTCTTTATGGCTTTGCTTTTAAAGATTGAATTGCACTCGAAGCGCTTGAAATATATCTTGTAAACACGGCTTAAAGCCGCTTTAAATCAATCTGCAGCTTCGTTAAGTTTTTATAGCTTTGGAGGAATAAAAGGTTGACACAGTTTATCTCTCGCCTGATTAATCTGTTTTCGCATTCTTGTGATTAAAAAGTCTAGGCTGCTGCAATTGGTTTTTAGTTGAACATTTCTATTACAACTTGCCCGTTGGCCACCGAGAGCAGCAGCAGGAGGAGGAGGAGGAGCAGGAGGAGGAGGAGCAGGAGGAGCATCTGCAGCTGGAGTTTGCTTTTATTGGCATCGATGCTGCTTAACACGTTCTCGCTGGCCACGCATGGCCAATGGGCCACTGGCTATATTTAAAAGTGCATTTGGGCCCACTAACCCAGGCACCAAGCAGCGAGCAGCGAGCAGCGGGCAGCGGGCAGAGGGCATATCGAGGCTAGCTGGAGACTGGCGACTGGCAAAGTCTTTGCATTATTTATGCACGAATACATTAATAAGCCCGCGGCAGAGATGTCGAAATGTATACGAGTGCCAATATATATATGGATATATGTATGTAGTATATATATACATATATACACATAAGCATATATCCATATATCCATCTGCATATGAGTATGGGAAACTTGGACGAGGCGCTGATGTGGCCGCAACGAGCTGTCAGGAAAAGCGAAACGAAAATGAACCATTTTCCGACAGCTAGTAAATTTTCGTAGACCAAGCTGACGCAGCCAGCACGGACTGTGCCACAGCAGCAACTGCAGCATTGCATTGCAACAGCAACAGTTGTTTGTGAATTGAAGTTTAGTTTTTCATTTTTTTTTTTTTTGGTTTTTGGATTTTCTGTGTGCCGATTCGGATCGTCCGGCAATAAAACTTAATGTGCACACTTATGAGCAGCGCCCCGGGCAACGATCGGTGGGCGTGGCTCGTGCTGCATGCAACACACGCAACATTTTGCAGTCGAAACGCAAATTCTGAGAACGAAAAATGCGCAAAAATTAGATTGAATTGTTCTAGCTGCAATTGTCAGTGGGGCAACAGCAGCAGGAGGTGGCAGGCGGGTGGGGGTTGGTTTGAGTCTAGGCGAAATGCATAATTGCAGTTGAGCTGAGTCTTGACTGGATCTGTTATGTGGATCTGAACAGGGCCAGCATGGTCCGGTTGCCGGCCGTCTACGGGCCTGGCAATTTGATTGAGTCGTTTCCAATTGTAATAGCAAACGCTGCGGGTGTTGGCACTGACGAGCGTCGACTGAGCGAATGACTGACTGAATGGCCGAGAGTCCCTCCGTCCGAGCTGTTGGCCGGCAACAAAAGTCATTTGGCCGCAGTCCGAAACGCAGAACGCAAAAGAAAAAGGCTAAACCAACCGCAGCGCACTATAATTTGCCAGCCAGGCAGCCGGGCAGCGCTCTGTGCAGAGTTACAGTTACACATTTGTAGCCTTTGGTGCCAGAGCCAGGCAGCACAGCAAAGCGAAACTACTGCAAACTGATTTGGCTTATTTTGCGACTATTGCGGTCACTGGAAATTGCATTAGATTTGTGCCAGTGTTGCCTGTTGGCCGTGGCCAGAGACTGAAGCTGAGGCCGAGATTGAGACTGTTGTCAATTAAAGTTCAGGCTCACTGCTCGAAAAGTTCTGTTAATGCCTTTGGGCTTTGTCATTGGGCGACCTACAACAACACAATGAGAGGCATTTACATGAAATTGTTGTATCACGTTTAATTTGGCAATTTGAATGCAAATACGCTTGAGCCAAGAGCGCGCGTCTATTTGGCCAAGATGCTCGAGACGATTGAAGGGATTTTCCTCAGCCTTAGCCACGTTTCAACTTGACTCTCGGCCAGCCGTCGCAACAGCAGCCTTGAGTACATGGCCAGTGTTGCTCTCTCGCTCGCGCTCGCTCTCTCACTATCTCTATCTCTCTCATATATTTATATCAATTCAAAATTTTCAATAGCGCGAAGCCAACTTGAAACTAAAGTAATCAAGGCTATAAAATGCACTGCGGTTAGTTACGGTCGAGAGAGAGAGAGAGAGACAGAGTTAGTGTGAATGAGCGAGAGAGAGGGAGAGGGCGAGCAGCTTGGTTTGTTTATTTCTATATAATTAAAGTGCCAGGCGCGTTTACTTTTTTCTTTTTATTTATTCGCTGGGCTGTTGCGATTTGTTAATTGAATTAAATGTTGGCCATGCAGCCGCAGCGAGCGGGTCATCAAAATGCAGCTGGCATTATTGCCCCTGCGGGCAATGGATTGCAGTCTGCATGTGTGTGTGTGTGTATCAGTGTGTGTGTGTGTGCAACCTATTTAGCCAATGTGTGCGGCGGCTCTCGACGCTTAACTGTAAAAGCAAACGCACGTACGCGACAAACCGCTGCTGCAAGTGGGCCAAATGCGTGGCAAACGCGATAGCTTCCTTCTAGGGTCAACGCTATCGTTATCATACTCAGATCGATAACAATTGAAGATGGGCAAAATTAGTTAAATGATCTTTTTATACTACTATTAGAGTAAGTCATCATATATGGGGATCGATAGTTTTGTGTAATGCTTGTTATATCTGAATGTTGCATATATCGAAATTCTATCGTCTATCGATATACCTTTAGTACATTGTAGGAGCGAAAATGCGCTTCCTCTTAATTTAACGTATCATTTCTTGAATTTATGGTTTATATATGTTATAGAAACGGAATATCGATCTCCTGATACAACATTTATCGATAATTTCAGCCTGTTAGGCAATATCCTATAGCTTTCAAACTTATATTTTAATGTATCATCATATTTGAAGCTTATTTTTATATGATGTTTCAGCTTTTATATGTTTTTATCGTTAATCGATAGTATATTGTAAATATTATCGATATTTGAAAAAAATAAAAATCAAATATTATATTCAATTTTCTCTTTCTGACAATTACCGATAGTTTTTCACAGCTACAATTGATAAAATATCGATATATTTTTCATATATCGATTGTCATTGATATATTGTTAGACATTAAATTCGCATTCGGCCCACTGCTAGGCCCGCATTCGAGCCGCTCACCGCTCGAATCACGTTTCCCACTGCTTGTCCGAGGCAAAAGCGCGTAATTCCCATGGTCGTGCTCATGGACTTGGTTACATGGCCGAGCCAAGTACCGCTAAATTGTTGCAGCCAATTGTAGCTGCAGCAGCAGCAGCAGAGGCAGAAGAAGCAGCAGTGGCAGCAACAGCGTTTGCAACGCTTCCTGACGCTTACTGCGCTGCATGCTAAGCAGCTGGAGGCGTTGGCAATGGCGCTGACACTTGAGTGACAACAACAACAGCAGCAACAACAGCAGCAGCAGCAACAACAGCAGCAGCAGTTGGCATTAGAGCTGCCCACATGCGAGTCACCTCTAGGCAGGTGTGTCTTGTGTCTAGTTGCTCGCAGTTCGCCTGTGACAACTGCCAGCTTGTTACGCCCTTTCGACTGTCACACGCCTATTACGGCTGTCCATCGGCCCGTCGGCCCGTCGTCCCCTTGGCCCATTGGCCCGTTGTCTGTCAAGTTCGTGCGGATATTCTGCGTATCACGTGCGTCGCCGACTGCGGACGCTGTTTAGCGATTTTCAAATTGAATTTTCCTGTGATTTATCAATTGGCGCTGAGACAATAGAAAGTGCCAGTGTCACGGCCGAAAAGGCTAAGAGAGCCTGGGTACAGTAGGCCCGGCTGGGCACTCGCTGCTGTCATTCGCTGGCAAGGTGCAGTCGCAGCGCCTGGGGAAAATCGAGCGCGAGCAAGGCCTGTCACTCGATGAGGTCCGCGCATTTCTAATAGACAACACACACACATACACGTATATCGTGGCTCAAGTTCAAGTTGGCTGCTCCTGTTAGCTGCCCTTGAGGCAGCTATCGAGCCTCTGCCTCGAATTAATACGATTTTTATTCATGACTGCTGCCGGGCAGGGACCTGGAGCGCGCCCCTAGGGCGATTGCCAATCTGCGACTCCTGCTGTCGCTGCTGCTGCTGCTGTTGTTGTTGCTGTTGCTGTTGCTGCTGTTGCTGCCTCGTTTCTAGTGGCAATTGCAAAACATTGCCGTTGGCTTCCGTTGCCGGAATGTGGTGACAATGCCTCGTTCGGGTTTCTTTAGCTTTTCTTTTCTCTTTCTTGTTGTTGTTGCTGCTGCTGTTGCTGTTGTTGTTGTTGTCCCCCAGCCACTCAGTTTGTTAATGTTGCCTTTAAACAATTGCAATTCTCCTGCCCATCGATGTCGTCGTCGTTGTCGTCGATGTCTTTAGCCGCTGTCGCAATGTTAGTAATTTGTGCAAATGAGCCTCTAAATAGCACAGACAGCAGCTAGAGAGAGCGAGATGGAGATGGAGAAAACGCCAAAATATACAAAAACAAAGAGAAACGAAATAGACGAAATTTAAATGCGCTATTTGGCCATGTAAACGATGCGGTTGCCGGCCAACTATGGAAAGCTGTTAACTGTTTTCTTTGCTAAATTAACATGCGCTTGCTTGGCCATGTTGCCACAGGACTCTCTCTCTCTCGCTCTCGCTGTCCATGGGACAGCCGGAGGCAGATAATGCGATAGTTACGCACACGCCAACAATCAATTCACACTCTCGATGCCAAAGCAAAGAGCACGTGCTCCTGCCCCGACGATAGTCAGCTACTACTGCGCCTCAAAAAAATAGCAATGAATAGAGAAACTATTAGTTACTATATATGCTCCATGCTGTTGTTATCTAAGCCAGCGTCAGCAATTAACAAAAATCCAAAAGGTAAATACTGAATGAGAGAGAGAGGGAGCATAAAATGGCACGCAGGTGCCATTGAGTTACGTTGCTGTTGTTTTTTTTTTTTTATTTACTTTGTTTTTTTTTTTTGCTACTTTTTTTTTCGCCTACATTTCGTTTTCGTTTTTGGCGCTCGCGCCTCACGCACTGACAACACACGGGCGAGCGAGTCACGACACACATTTTACAGTTACGCACAAATTAGCAACAACAACTAAGTCGGCGTGCGTGTGCGTGTGCGTGTATTTTGTTATGTTTACTCGCCTTTCCATGTGCTGCTGTTTCCGCCTTCTGGCCAACTTGTCTGCGTGGCTCACCTGCCCGCCGCTCGCCGCTCGCCCCCCGCCGCCCGCCTGCGAAGGCCGCATTTAAATTTCAATATTTGTTTACGTTTTTGCTTCGCATTTTTTTCGTTTTTTTTATTTATTTATTTCAGTGTGTGTGTGTTTTTTTTGCGGTCTGGCCCAGCTATATAGGCACAATCAGACGCGCTGCCCCGCTCTCGGTTTCGCTTTGGGTCTTGCGACTTCAGTCTCCGTTTCGCTGCCGGTCAGGCTTTTATTTGCTTTATGCGATTTTATTGCCGTTTCCATTTCGGCTTTATTTTGTTTCGTTTCTTTGCCAAAATATGCGAAATGTGTGTCACAGACACAATAAATGAAACCTACAAATTAACAACAGAGAAAAAAAATAAAGAGGTCGCCTTTTGAAAATAAAGATGATGAAGAAGAAGAAGAAAACAAATAACATATAATGAAACGAAATCAAATTCAGCGATGCGAAATTTTTGGAAATTACGCATAGGCCCATAATTTACAAACACCGCACACGCAACACTAGCAACAACAACAACAACAACAACAGCAGCAACAACAACAGCAGCTACAGTGCCTTCGACAAGCACTCGCCTGTGCGAAACTTGGGAAAACAAACCAGAAAAAACAAGTAAGAACGTTGCAGTCGGGCGCTACCGACTGCGGAATACTCATTCACAGTCCGTATACATGATGCTATGTTTACAAGGGGGCATTTATTCTTATTTCAAATTTAATTTGGCCTTAAAGAAATTGTAGCTTTTGGTAATTTTTATCGAGTAATCGATAATTATTATATTGATCGTGCACTTTTTGAGTACAAATGTATGGTAATTTTCGTTAATAGCTTTCGGTCACACCTATTGCAGATTCTTTAGCGTTTGCTTACATTACAACAGTGCGCTTTTTAGCATTCTAAGAATTGCGATTGATTTCTGGATTTTCTAGCTGTTGTTGTAGTTTTGTCAGATGACGCTCTGTTATTAGCTTATTGTATTTTAGCTAACAGATTGTCAAGCAAAACGATAGCGTGGGTGATAGAGGCGTCGTAAGTTATGTTACAGTGGCGGAGGTTCAAAGCCCCTTCAATGTTGCGTATTTTTTTCATACATATTTCGTTTTTATAAAATAGATATTTATTTTATTCTTTTTTCTAATTGAACAATTTTATAAGTTTTAATTTGTTTCTTCTTAAATAGCCCTCATATATGTATGTACGCATATATGCATGTATATGTATGCACATAAGTCTGCACGCATATGTAGCATCAAGCATTCCAGCCTTTCTTATGCACGCGCTCATTTGTATGTGTGTATGTATGTACACATAAAAGGATACTCTAGCGTTGAAATGAGACTGATTTGTTTTTGCTTTGTTTTTGAATTTACCATCCGCTACTCTCATAACAAGAATCTTATTTTTGGATTTCATTTTAATTACTATTGTTGACAGTAGGCGGTAGCGCTGTCGGCAAAGGCACCGGTTAAATTTGTTTTTGTTATTTTGACAAACATGGCTTGGGTGCGAGTTCAAATCCCGCGGAAAACTCTTTTTTGTAAATTGCAAATTTTGTTATTTTAGCTTCTTTTATATTTTTTAAATATTTAAATTTTATTTTTAGATTTTATAAAAATGTTTCCTTCCGTGTTATCAATGCCTAGTAAGCCTATTTGTATATTCATGTACATACATAGATAGCTCAATCATATAAATGTCGCAATTTGATACTATAAATGCCGATTGCCACGCCCCTAGTGGCCGTAGACACCTCATTTTTGGCCAGTTCTTAGAAAGAGCTAACGGTAACGTAAATGCAAAATTTGAATGCTTACGCTCAAAAAATGTGAAAATTACAGGGTATTTTTCGATATGCCACGCCCCTAAAGAGGCGTGACAATTATTTTTGGGGCATCGATAGAGGAGGTTACCAGTAACTCAACTATCCAAATTTGAAGCTTCTAGCTCTTAAACTGTAGGAGATATAAAGTTTTGCGGTTTGCCACGCCCCCTTTGGGCGGACATATATCCACCATAGCTTGTTGGACTTGGGTGGTCAACTCGCGTATATATACCAAATTACAAGTCTCTAGCATCAATAGTGCCTAAAATATAGCCAAATTTGAAAAATCACTATATCTTCAGGTCCGATTTGCCACGCCCCTATTAGGCGTAGACATAAAATTTTTTCACCAATCATTATAGAATTATAGCATTAGCTCACGTGCGAAATTTCAACGTTCTAGCTTTAGAACTTTAGGAGATACAGTTTTATCTGATTTGCCACGCCCCCAATGGGCGTAGATATATCCACCATAGCTTTTTGGACTTGGGGGGTCAACGCGGATCTACATACCAAATTTCAACTTTCTAGCTCTTCAACTAACATGATTTCTGGTATATCGGAAAATGCATTTTCCGATTTGCCACGCCCCTAGTGGGCGGATCGGGAAAATTTTAACACTTTATAAATCGGAGCTATACACGAGTATGTGTTCCAAATTTCAAGTCTCTAGCTTCAATAGCGGCGAAATGAACTGCGTTCATACGGACAGACGGACAGACGGACAGACGGACAGACGGACAGACGGACGGACGGACGGACAGCAAGACGGACATTGCACAAAACCAATATACTAATTCACTTCGTGAATGAGTATAAAAACTACGTCATGAGCGCGTAAATAACTTGTCGCTGTTCAGATAGACAACAACACACATACAGCATATACATATAGAGAGGTATATAAATAGCTGTTGTAGGCCCTCCTGAGAGTAATCGGATCTCGGGCATTTACTGATTTTCTAATTTTCCTACACATTTTATTTGCTGGCATACATCAGAAGATATTGCGCATACGCCGTGGGGTGCGCAGCACCAAATTAATATACACTCTTTGCTTTTTGCCACACATCCGTGTGATTGTGTTACAATGATTCTACATTTCTTATCGTGCAAACTGATAAGGGCTAAAAATATTTCTGAAAAAATATGAAAAATAAATGAATTAAAAAAAACCCTCAATGAAAACGCAAAACACACTTTGTGCCTCGCTTTATCAGAATCTCGCGCTGACTTTGGCTTTCGCAAGACGATTAGATCGAATCGCATTCGCCAGTCAAGTTGGCACTCGCTTCCCCTAGGAGCAACGAACTCAAGTGTTTGGCCCAAAATATATGCTAATGTTGGTAAATCAGTTCGGGGACATTGAAGAACTGAGTGTGGCATGAAATTTACTTTTCCTTTTAATTCGCCCGTTTGTTTTTCTCTCTTTTTACGGGTGAAAGTTGTTGAAATTTGGCTATTGTCTAACGGCTGGTCCTGGCCCCAGCAATTACCCGATCCAATTTCACGAGCACGTGTCTAATTCAATAAACTCATTTTGAAGTGGACTTTAATTGCGTTGCAGTTGCTTGGCGCAACCACAAATCAAACCAAAACGAATGCAGCTCAATTCAGCAACAACAGCAACAGCAACAACAGCAACAGCAACAACAGCAACAATGGCAACAGACAGCCGCAACAAGAGCCTATAAATTGCAGTTGCAACTAATTTTTATGCGGCATGCAAACGAATAGTCAGCTCAGGCCTAACATTGCATGCCACCCCTCTCCCCCTCGGCACCCCGCCAGTCCCCAAACTCGGCCCGCCTTGACTGGGCATATCATATCGCATCTCTGGAGCGCGCATATTTCCGACAGTTGCCGCTGCTGCTGCACATTGCAATGTAATTTTGCTTTCAACACCTTTTTGTTGCTGCCTGCTGCCTGCTGCATGCGGCATGCGGCATGCTGCATGCAACGTTGCTGCCAGCGTCGCCCGCTGATTGCAACCAGCGGCGTGGGCAAATAATTGCCAACAAAACAGCGAACAGCAAACAGCGGGCCAAAGTTGCCAGAGCAGCGCGGGCTCATCGCCTTGGCCAACAGCAAAAGCAACAACAGCTACAGCTACAACGGCAACACATTACGAATACAACCAAGTGAAAATCACAGCACATTTCCCAGGCTGCGCTCAAGCGCTGGCCCCGAAATCGGCGCGAATATATCGCATTTCAATCACGCGCCAATCCCCGAGCTCCTGGACCGATCTCTGCCAGGCGCAATTTACGTGAGGCCACGCAGTCACAAACAGAGAGTGAGAGAGAGAGAGAGAGAGATGGGGAGAGGTAGAGGCAGAGCGAGAGAGAGAGACTACAATTTTGCAACAGCAACAACTGCTGCTTGCAGTTTATTAAAGTTGCTGCGCAATCGAGCAGAAAGCAATGGACTGTTTATTGTTGTTGCTGCTGTTGTTGTTGTTGTTGCTGTTGCTGTTGCTGCTGAACCTAACGGTACCGATTGTGCGCACAAAATGGCCACATCGTGATGGCCAAAATGCCCATGAGTGCCCTCGCCGGCCTGCCTGCCCGCTCGAGCCGCAGCACGCGCCCGGCCGGCCGGCGACAGCAACAACAACAGCAGCAGCAGCAGCAGCAACACTGACCGCTAGCCCCCCCTGCCACCAACCCACGTTGGCTTCATCTAATGCCGAGATTTCAAAAGTCGATTTATGCGCAAATTTACTTTTATGCGATTAGCAACGAGCGGCAAAAATTTATCGTCAAGTTTAGTCAATTTAATTGGGGCGCAGATGAGGCGGCCCAAAAAGTGGCCAACGAAGCGGAAAGGTGGCAAATGGCTAAAAGCTGAATGCCTGCTGCCGAAGCGAGCCAACACGAAACACTAGCGGACAAAGCGCGTGCATTAGACAAAGGCTAAAAACCAAACCTGGTAGCAGGGCAATAAAATTTTATGGCAGCTGTTCTCAGAAGGAGCTGCATTCACCTCACTGCAGCAGCGGCAGCAGCAGCAGCAGCAGCAGGAGTAGAGGCAGCGGCAGCTCAGTTGTCGCTGCCTGCGGCCTCTGCATTTGCACAATGGACGAAAATGTGTTTTGCAAAAGGGTTTGCAGACAACAGCAGCCGTTGCAGCAGCCATTGCAACAGCAGCGACTGCATCTAGAATGCAATTTCACGTTTCGGCTTATATGTAGCTGAAGTGCTGATGCCAGCGATAAGAAATGTTAACAGAAGAAAAAGCAAGCTAGGAAAAAAAGGCACAGCAACTGCTGAAACGCTCTATAAACTGCGAGATGTCAGCTTCCATGGACAAACGTACGGAGTCCGTGCATCGATAGAGTCCAAGTCCATTGTAGCTGCAAAAGGCTCAAACGAAACTCAATCAGAGTTTGCTCAAAGCTTCGCTTCCTAATTGAAAGTATGCTGAATAAATTCAATTGCATTTTGAGCGGACGAATCTACTCAATGCTCCTGCTAAGCGTCCTGTCATATTGCAACGTTTCCTAATCTTTCATAACAATGATCGGCGAACGGCAATGCATTTCGCTCTCTCATTGTCTTCCTAAAGTTGTTTTCGTATTGTGCGCAAATTGGCAATGCCGTTGCCCTGGCAGCCAATCGGTCAATGGAACTAAGCCGCTTAGCTCTAATCATCAATAATTGCCCAGGCCCAACGATTCAGTTACGATTCTTAAAATGCAATGCAGGATTCGTTCTGTCAGTTAAGTATTGATGGAAAATAGCTCTTTGAAGGCGAGATGCGTCAGGAGCAGCAGCAGCAGAAGTAGTAGCAGCAGCAGCAGGAGTAGTAGTAGCAGGAGTAGCAGCAGCAGCAGCAGCAGTGACAGCAGGAGTAGTAGCAGCAGCAGGACTAGTAGCAGCAGCAGGAGTAGTAGCAGCAGTCGTAGCAGTATTAGCATTAGTAGCAGAAGCAGCAGCAGCAGGAGTAGTTGCAGCAGCAACAGCAGCAGCAGGAGTAATAGCAGCAGCAACCACAGCAACAACAGCAGCAGCAGGAGTAGCAGCAGCAGCAGCAGCAACAACAGCAGGAGTAGCAGCAGCAGCAGCAACAGCAGCAGCAACAACAGCAGCAGCAGTAGGAGTAGCAGCAGCAGCGGCAACAAGAGCAGCAACAACAGCAGCAGCAGCAGGAGTAGCAGCGACAGCAGCCGCTTCTGCTCGTGGCAATGACAATGACGACGTCTCAATTGTTGGAATTTATTTATAAGATGCTGCTATGGCAGCAGCAGCAGCACCAACAGCAAGTGTAGCAGGAGCAGCAGCAGCAGGAGCTGCCTTTCTTCTGCTCGACTGCATTAGGAGTATTTCAAATCAGTCTCTGGCATTTGAAATGTTTTGAATTTATGACACGCCGCGACAATCGCGTCTTTATTATCCCGTATCCTCTTAGCCTGGCCATTGCCTGCATCTCATTTGGCTTGCATTCATTTCGTCATTCATTGCCTTTGTCCGAGTTGCTTTCGCTGTTCATAAAGTCGGCGGCAAAAGGATAAATGATTCGCTGCTTCTGCTCCTTGTGGGTTGGTGGAGTCCAAGGTTAACTTAAGGTGAACTTAAAGCCAGCAACTCTCAGCTGACGTCAGCGCCAAGCCAAATTGTTTTGGCACATACCGAAAATTCCCAAAAAAAAGAAAAAACAGAAAAATTGTATTTGCGCAAGGTCAGTTAAATTTGCACAGCAGCAAAAATGTTGCGATAAAATATTTGTGAATATTGTACTGCTAGCTGCCAATTAATGATGAATGAGCGGCAACAGCAACAACAACAACAATAGCATAAATAACAATAACAATGCAGGGGCATTCAAAATCGTTGGCCACAAATTAGCTAAATGGAAAAATAGTTTTGCGCCGCATTGAAATGCCTCACGGGGCGATTATCGCAAAAAAAAAAAAAAAAACCTCGTCACATTGTTGTTGCAAATTACATTGACAACAACAGCCTCAACAACAACAACAACAACAGCAACAACATGAATGTGCGGCAAGCGCTTTTGATGTGCCTCGAGTTTAGGCTTTTGCGAGGGCGTCTAATTAAAGCCGAGCCTCGCCGCTCAGAACAACTGGGCCAATGCTGACCTTCTAAATTCTTTGCATTGCCAACACATAAATGAAGCTTTTTTTTATATTTTTTATTTGTTATTTTGTTTAATCTCATAGAGAATCAGCCGTCAAATTACTGCGAAATTGGTTTAATCAATTGAAATTAGTTAATTCTTGTATCATGGCACAAATTTCAAATATTTATAATTGTTCTAAACGCTCAGCTGGCGCGAGTCTCGACTGCAATTAAGTTGCCAAATGTTGTCAAGCCGTCAATTAATTTGGCTTCAATTCAGTTTCAGAGTAGACACTGAGGGTTTTCTTGGTCTTGGACTGAGTTTGATTGGCTGTTAGAATTAGAATTTTATAAATAGCAGATTTGAACAACTTTGAAGACCTTTTGACTAATGGAACTGGGCTCATAAAGTGTATAGTAAAAGAAGAGAAAATCGATTTTTAAGACTTTTTACAATGTAAATTATTTGTTCATTAAAAAAAAATACGTACATATATACGAATACCAAAATCCGAATTAAACTCAATCATATCATATGATATCTAAATTAAATTGAAACATAAATAGAATTAAAAAATCTTTCATATATTTAAATAAATATTATTATTAAATATTATATATTTAAAATTTAAGTAGTAACTAATTTTAAAGATATTCTTTTTGTAAACTCTTAACTAAACTCATCTCTCTCCTTGCTCTCATCTTACAGCTCACGGAAGCGTCCGCCCAGCGACACTTACGATTGCAGCAGCGATCAATGCAAAGTCGACGAGATGAGCGAATGCAATGCGGCATTGATTTTGATGAATCTACACAACTCGCCGAATACCGGTAGGTGGCAGAGAGCTGTCCAGCTCCTCAGCTGCTCACAGCATTCGTTACATTTCAATTTTGTTGTTTTTCTTCTCCCCCGATCAGTTACAGACAAATGGCTGGGCTCCAGTCCGGGCAGCAGCTCGTCAGCCTCTTGGAGCTCCGGCTCGGCCTCGCCGCCGCTGAGCGATGATGGAAATGCGCTGCACGGTCACATCATCATGTCGCCGCATGATGCGGCCAATGCATCGGCCAATGCACGCATACGCACAACCTCGGTGTCCACATCGGAC
Organism: Drosophila navojoa; assembly: GCF_054131105.1. NCBI lineage: Eukaryota > Metazoa > Arthropoda > Insecta > Diptera > Drosophilidae > Drosophila > Drosophila navojoa. The sequence goes on along the minus strand of NC_142890.1, from coordinate 7,415,531 downwards.
GAGGGCATTGTCATCGACTTCAAGGAGGAGCGCAAGAAGAAGGTAGGTCACTCACTCAGTCCACTCCGATCAGATCAGATCAAAGGAATGCGGCTGGCCTCTTGGCCAAACAGAGCGCAACGCCACAAAAATTTCTTGCAATTTAATTGCAACTTTGTATGCCGATTTTAATTGCTATAATTATACTTATGTAAATGCAATGCTGCATCATTTCTCTTCACTTTGTTTGTTTTATTTATTTAATTTTTGGCAAGCCTCAGCAAAAGTGACAGGGCATACGAAACACGCGGCGTATGCTTTATGCGCATCTCAATTCATTACACGAGACGGGCGACAGCGAAAAGTCAGGAAATTGAATAAATACTGAAAACGAGCCCATAATAAGAGCACATCAATCAAAGGGCAGCGTCAGCAGCTCGTTAACTGTACGGCCATGAGGCATGCACACACACATACATATAGGGGCATACATATATGTGTGTGTATATGTGTATATGTATGTGTAGACACGCACACCCACTGTGTTGACAAAAATCAATGAGCAAAAGTTCAGACTGCTACCCTCTGCCTCTACCTCTCTCTCTCTCACTCTATCTCTGTCTTCTGTTAAAGTTATAGTTAAAATATTGTTAACAACTTTATGAATTATGCTTTACGAGTCGAAAATGTGCCACAGAAAGAACATTTAAGAGGCTTACGCAACTTTGAGCCGGTACCAGCAGCACTCCACTTCAGGTTTGAGTTTCGAAATTGGTTTGGTCAACTAGTCAGATATATATATATTCTATATACATGTATATAAAAATACGTATATACATATATATATATAAATCTCATTTTTTGTATGCTTTGTCAGCTCGTCTTTCGACTTGTGTGTGTGTTTGTTGCCTTTAAGGGCTCTCAACAAACACAACACACACACACACACAACACACACACACACACAACACACACACTCACGTTTGGTATACATATCGAAAATTGAGCAGCGGCAACATTTTGTCGAGCATTCGCTAACCTTGAATATGTGATTAGATTTTATTTACATTGGATCCGCTTGGGCAGTGTTAAGGGCCTGGGGGCGAGGCGCGTGGTGGCCAAGGGCTGGCATTAATGATTCACCGATACTAACTGATTTGTAATTATTTGCGTCAAGTGCTATACATGCAGTCATATCTTATTTTAGCTGAGCGAAAAACGTTAATAGCTGCACTCAAATTTGTTTGCTTGCTGGCAACAAGTTGCAGCCGGTGTCATTATCATTATTATTACTATTCTTGTTATTATTATTAGCTTTGGCTTTGCTCTCCTTTCCCTTTGGCGCTCGGCGACTTTCACTCTGATTACCTGTTGCAGCAGCTTCAAGCATTCAAAACGTAGCTGCGAATGCCCGAAATTGTCGTGTTTCCGGTTGTCAGTGGTCGTCAAGTGGTTGTGTGTCAGGCCACGCCCATCGGGGCAACTAAATTGATTTGCGCCCAATTGCTTGGCGGCCTATTTGAAAGACATTTGCTAGATTTCCGCATAATCTCGAACGGGCAGGCAGAAGCAAACACAAAACAGACAAGCTGCCACACAGATATCTATCTATCTCTATCTCTCTCACTCTCTCTATCTCTCTCTCTATCTCTCTCTCTCTCTGTGAATAGATAAGTGGTTAGATGGATAGCTGTGGCTGTGGCTACGCAAAATGATCTCAGTGCCTGGCATTGAGTGTCAGAGTTAGTTTTTTTTTGCCTATTTGTTGTTGTTGTTGTTGTTGGTTTTTTTTGTGTAAACTGCAATGAATGCAATTAATGGGTAATTGTGCGCAATTATTGCCGCTGTCGGGCAAAAGGGAAGCGCTGCAATCGCTTGACAGCCATGGCCACGTGGCGTATACGTAACGCGCATTACTCATACGCACCATATGCCACACTCAATGTGTGTGTGTGTGTGTGCGTGTTGAACGCTTTGTCTGCCTGCAGTTGAGCAGCCACAAAGTGTTTGGCACAACATGGCGCATGATTAACCTTCATTACTCAACCGAGCGGCGAACGTTTGTAAATTACTCATACGCCACGGTGGCTGTTGTTCGCTGTGCACTTGTGGTAAAAACAAAAAAAAATAAAATAAAAATGATTTTAAATGCAGATTTATGTGCATTTAACAACAGCAGCAGCAGCAGCAACAGTGACAACTGTAGCCACAGCCGCACTCACGGACTTTTGCCTTTTAATCAAGGCTGCGATTACAAGGCAACAGCCAGGCCAGGCAGTCACAGTCGTAAATTGCCCTGCACGAGCGCTCAAGCCGGGCATTGCAGTCGAATGCGAGGCAGTCAAGTGTCTGCCGCAAGACTTGCCAAACTGTTTGGCGCTTTGACATTCTCAAAGCGGAATATCAATTAGTTCAGCTCTCGCAAAATGCTTCAATTGACAAATTTCCTTCCAAAAATTTCGAAAGCTGTGAAAACTTTGTTGCAAATTTCCTGCCGCCAATGCATTAGAATTGGCTCGCTGCCTTTGTGTGTTAGTGAGTGTGTGTGTGTGCCAAGTTTTTGCTGGTATTTGTGCGGTATAGACCCGGCTAATTGCATGTTCTATGTATAAGCTATGCGAAATTTGTTTTACGTTTTTGTGGCTCTCTCATTTTTGCTGTCGTTGCTTTGTTTGTGTTTATAGTTTTTGCTTTTGCTTTTGTTTTTGTTTTCTCTCTAATTTGTTTTATAACATCAACAGCAGCGGCAGCAGCAACGACAGCGGCAGCAGCAGCAGCGGCAGCGGCGGCTAATGCTAACAAAAGCAAGCGCAAATTATAGTGCAAAACCAGGCAGACAGCGCGGCGTGTGCAATGCGGTGACATTGCTGCAGTGCCGCGAAGAGGGGGGGCAGATGTTGAGCAGAGGGAGAGGTAGAGTGAGAGGTGTTGAGCGTTTGGCCTGGCCGAGCTGGGGCTTAGCCTAATGGCAGACGAATAGAGCGGCATGGGCAGCGCTATTGCAGTTTAGCTTTTGCACTGCTGACAATTTCAAAGCAACAACAAACAGCAACAACAACAGCAGATAAATGCACTCGACGCTGGCAGCCAACATGGCGCGGCACACGTGTCGCATTAGCAATATCTATGTATGTATGCCTGCGTGTGTGTGTGTGTGTGTGCGCGTGTGCTGGCAGCTTAGCCTGCATTTGCCTTTTTCGACAGCGCACCATTTGTGCATTGCTTCTGACAGACGTGAAGTGTGCTCGACTCGGTGGCAGCAATCGCTCAATGTGATTGATTTCACTAGTTTCCCACACAATCCGATTCAATTGTTGGCCATTATAATGTGCCTAATTGATGTTGGCCCAGTGCAAAAACTAATTGAACTCGAATTCAAGTGCTGCTGCTGAAACTATTTCGATTCACATTTGTACAGGGTATTTGTGTGTCTTGCACACTATTCACATGCACATAGACTGCTCGTCTATTTGAAAAATTTTGTTTATTTTTGTTTTTTTGTTATTTCTAAATAAGCTTTAATTTATATTTATGATTTTTCGCTGTGCACTGGCATTGTCACATATCGCCCTCTCACTCACTCTCTCTGTCTCTCTCTCTCTCTCTGCTGCTGAATAGATTTTGCAGCATTTACCTCAATTTTTGGCTTTACTATGTGCATTTATTTTTAACCGGAATGAACAGAAATATAGCAAAAATTTAATTAAAAATTGTACAATTCAAGTGGCAGCAAGTGGCTGTGCATGTGTGTGTGTGTGCATGTGTGTGTGTGCAGCAACCTTGAAACAACATTCACTTGGCAAACACACACACACACACACACACATAGAGAGGGAAGCAGAGATTGGCAAACGGCTTCGGCAATGCCTTTGGCACTTGATTCATAAGCCAACGTCGTATTAATTTCACTCATATGGCAATTTAACCTTGAATTCTGATTAGGAAGCAATTTAAATTTATCTATCAGTCATTCGCTGTTGACTTTATTGAGTTATTGGAGCTTGGCCATTATTATGGCATTATTATAAACTTAATTGTGCGGCTAAAAAGCTCAATTCAGCTAGCAGAGCAGCGGCAACTTCTCACGGCTGCGTTTATCATTTGTAAGTCATTAGCGAATCGGCAAATGATTTGGCCACAAGAGTCGCTGTCAGCGTCGCCCTCGTCGTTGCTTGGTTGGGCAACACGGGGCGTATGAGTAATGACTGCGCAACAGCTGAGCGGCGCACCGTGCCCGGCCGTCTGCCCACACGGCGCATTGCGAAACAATCGCTAAATGGACAATTCCAAAGAATTCAATTCCTCAGTTATAACAGGTCTGGCCCGGGGGAGCTGCCATTGGATAAGCTCGTTGCTGGCTGACCAAAGGTAAACGAGGCAGAGCAGCACACACACACACACACATAGATGCCTGCCTGTGTATGTGTGTGTGTGTTTGCTTAGCTCCCAATTCATGTGTGTGTTTTCAAAATTGAGCGTAAAGCTGTCAAATGCATGAAAAAAAGAAACTGAAAAGTGCAACAGCTCGAGTAGCGGCGGAAACGCATTGCCGGAGCAAAGAAAAACTTGCTACTTGCAGCAGCAGTGCGCAACAATTCGTCTGCGTCACTGGCAGCAGGAGTGGCAGCAGCAACAAAAGCAGCAACAACAGCAACAACAATAAGCAAACAAAAGTCAGTGAAGCGCAGTAGTCGTGCATGTGTGTGTGTGAGTGTGTGTGTGTGGGTGTTTGGGAGAAACGAACTCATAAATTTATCATAATTGCAAAAGGCAGAAAAATGTGACTGAAATGTGCAGCAACAACAACAAGAACAACAACAACAACAACCACATTCACTGCAAATGCAATGAATATGAACAAGTCGTAAAGCAAAAATGCAATAAAAATAATTTGCCATAACAGTCGAGCAGCAGCAGCAACAACAACAACAATATATCTGTATATATAAATATATACACATACATATATATTTTTCCATAGCATATATAAATATTTGAATTGTAGTCTGTTTTGCCAGCATAACAGTAAATATAATTTCTAAATTACAATTTCCATTTGTGGGCAACAACAACAACAACAGCAACAACTACAGCTGAATCATTCATTCAGCAATGCTTTATCTTGTTATATTGGTAAATGCTTTGCTAGAGACATAAAACAAAACGAAATAGAAAAAAAGATAGAAAGAAAGAAAGAAAATCTGTGCCAAGTGCAAACGCGAGCAGCGCGCTTTTTCATGTTCAAGGTGACAAAAATGCTGTGAGGCGACGCGACCAAACTCGAGCGAACCGGACCGGCGGACACTTGAGCCAAATGCCGCATCATTTGGCCTCGTTTTTCGTTCACAATTTGCGGTAATGTTTTATATATGTATATATGTGTGTGTGCTTTTCCCCCCGTTCTCCTCTGCTTCGTCTTATTTGTAGTATTTCTAATTTTATTGCCATTTCTGGCTCAGTGCGGTTTGGTCGGCTAATGCCTTAGATCTGTTTGATTGCATTGAATTGGTTTGCTAATGGGCTCAGCATGATTTAGTAATTTATCGATATACACAGCCTATCGATATGTGCATAGCTTAAACATAGATTCAATTTCATTCAAATTCATTTTTATAGCTTTAATTGTTATCGATTTAATTGAGCTAATCATAAATAATCGTAGCTCGACAAACCTATCGATAAATATTGCTTGTTGCGTGGTCTGGCAACGCTGCTGCCCGACTATGTTTGCCTTTGGCAGTCGGCCCAATTGGACACACTTGGCCGAGCCCCTGGCCGGGCCAGCTTTACTTATCTGAATCTTTAACGTAATTCTCTCTCTGTTTTCTTTTTTTTTTTTTTTGGGCATTTGGCGTTGTCTGTGGCAAATGCAAATGCAAATTACAAATGTCACTCAGATTGCAACGAATTTGCATGCGCTTGCGGCGGCTGCCACAGGCGAGTCCAATGTCGTTTTGCGGTAAATTGAAAATGTTTGCGAAATTTCAGCAAGACTTTTCGCTTTTCATGTTTTTTTTTTTGGTCAAATGTTTGCCGCTGTTGCCAACTATGCCACGAGCCGGCTCTGACATACTTTGGCCAAAAAAAGAAAAGCCAAATGAAATGCCAAAAACAAGCGCTGCAAAGTTGCAAATGTGGCAAGTGCGGCAAATTTGTCAGCGCCACATTTCGATTTCATTTGCATTGAAGTGAAAACTTTGCAAAGTTTTGCGAGCAGACGAAAACTTTAGAAGCTGCCAAGATGATGATGAGGCCTCAATTAGATCTATGTGTGGAGAGATATGCAGAGAGTGAGAGAGATAGAGAGACAGATGATTGAGGGAGGGCATTGGGTGATGCGATGGCACAGCACAACAACACACAACTGTACCCGGCGAATTGGCCCAGTTTCACTTTTGCACAAACAAAATGGCGGCCAGTGCAACTGTTGTCGTGGCTGTACTTTTTCGCCAGTGTGTGGCGGGCGCGCTGCCAATGCAACTGTGTCACAGTTTTTGTAGGTTATGCCCCCCTCCCCCCTCCCCCCTCCCAGCACACACATACACGAACACACACACGCACACACATGCATGCATATGCTCGGCAACACGCTGTTGCAGCCTCTAGTTGCGCCGGCCGGCCGGCAAACCGAATGTTGCGCAATCAAATGCATTTCCCTCATACCGACTCGCTCGCACTTGCACATGCACACAGCTCTCTCTCTCTCTCTCCCACTCGCTCTCTCTCTCTCTCTCTCTGGCCGCTCTCTCGCACACGCTCTGCTCTGGCTCGCATTCCCTTCGAGCAGCCTGACGTTGCGGCCATGCGCAAAAGCTCACTTCCGTTCAGCTCGCCGCATTTTTCACACGTTGCCGCAGCGCAGGGGCGCCGTGTGGCGTGAAGGGAATTACGGCACGTGTTCGCACACAGATGCAAAAATGTGTGCAATTTGTTGCCGCCAGCTGCGACGCTGACAGCGACGCCGGCATCGCTGACGTCGTCAAGGGAAAATTTCAGCGCTTCAATTTGGCTTTGCATTGTTATGGAATCTTTTTGCTGGCATCGAACCGGTTCGCTGCAACTTCAACTGGCTCACAGAGAAAGTAACATATACATACATATGTATATTTGGGAAACAATAATATTCCTAAGCTCTGCCATAAATCAGCTTTATTAAAATATATATTCTACAAATGCCATGCTCATAGATATTTTTGTACATGTTTCTCAACAAGCTTCAAGCTGAAATGTCACCCAAGCAAAATGTTTTTTCCTTTTGCTTTTTCTATTTCTTTTTCTCAGTTTGTTTTTTCATAAACAATCGCTTGTTGATAAATCAATGCTAATGGCAACATATGTTTGCCTTTAGCACATACTTAAATTTCCATATATCTTCGCGGGCAAATCAAAAAAAAAAAAGATGCAATGTCTATGTGTGCGTGTGTGTGTGTGTGTGTTTGTAGGTATTTGCCGCTTAATTGTGAACAGAGTGAACAATTTGCAATGCGTCGCAGCGGCGCAACTTGAAAATGTTTTGCGCTCGATTCACTTTTCATGGCTAATTAATTTTCGTATTGCGCAAAATTAATTAATACTAATGCTAATGCGAATGCCATGAATATGCAAAGCAAACATTTAATTGCACATATACACACATGTGTGTGTGTGTGTGTGTGTGTGTGTGAGTGTGTATATGTATTATTTATAAGTAGCTTTTATGCACATCAAAATTTATTGTTGGCGTCGGCGCACCGCGCCATAATTAAAAGCCAAACAAGCAACAGCAGCAGCAACAGCAGCAGCAGCAACCAGGTGATTTCATTAGCAGCTTTTGCTTTTGGCTTTCGGCTTTCGGAAGCGGCATCAACTTGTCTCTTAATTATAAACGACGATATATATTTTATGTCAAATTGAGACAGAACTGAAGCTGGCGCACGGGTCGTATGCGCGATATGCGAGGCGATGGGCAAGCAGAGGCTTTAAAGCAATGAAATAGATATCACACAAATGCAGAATGTGAGAGAGAGAGAGAGAGAAGGGGAAGGGGCGGACTGTTACATCACTCAATTGCAATTGGGTTTGGCAAACAAATGGCTCGCTTTCGTCAGGCAGAGATAAACAAATGAAGTGGCCAGAAGCGAGCGGACAGCAGCGCGACACGTGTCATGGAAAACTTTTTCTCTTGTATTTTGTTTTCTCTTTTTGCATTTTTGTTTGCTTCCAAATGCGCAACAAGCGCAGCGTAGGCCGTGACTGCGACGTCGACTGCGTTGGCGACTGCGACTCGTTGACATTTGCATTCTGTGCGCTGAGCTGAGGGGTTGGGCTGCTTTGGTTGGGTGGCTGACGGCGTGGGCGTTGCGGCTTAATTAAAGCGCATCGGCACGCCTCTGAGCAGCAGTCGAGCGAAGGGGCATTCGCTTAAAGGCCAGCAGCTGCGGCGGCCGGGGCCGCGACTGTTGGCAGTCTTCACAGTTTGCTGGAGCAGCCCAACAAATGTTGACAATCGAGCGACACTCGCTGACGGCTGGGGGCGGACGGCGCTGTGGGCGGGAAGCAGCAAAAATGCATTAAACATTCAAATGTCGGCAAAGTCAAGGCAGCGCAGCGCGGGCGTGCCGTGCAGGGTTCCGAATGCAGAGCAGGTGCCGGGGCCCCAGATGTCCATCTTGGTCGTAAACGGCTTCACTCCATAAAATTGAATTAATGCACATTTACAGCAGCTGCAAAACTCAATATGAGCCAAAGGCAGCTCTAGCAGACAGATATGAAAACCAATGAGAGAGAGAGAGGGAGACAGAGAGAGATAGACACACGTATGCATCAATTATTCAGCTTTGCAGTCAACAGATCTCTGTATGTCTGTATCTTGGCCAATTATGGTTTCAATTAAGTGTTTAGCATTTCGTTTTTCATAATTCCATAAATTTGCAAATTAAATTTCAATCAAATTTATATACATACATGCATATAAATCAGGGCATATCAAATTGCTTTTCATGCGCAACGAATGGGAGATTTGAAAATTAATTTCGTTACGTGTAGTTAAGGCAAAACGAAAAAATAATAATAATAATATGGAACAAAACAAATGTTCTATGCTTTTGTCTATGCCGAAACCAATTAATTTTCCACCTAAGCGTAGTGTGAAAATGAGAACATGACAAGAAAATTCAACATTTAATTTTTGTTTTCTCGTTTGTGACCAGAGGAAACGGAGGAAATTATGAAATGTCAGCAGTCATGTCAAAGCAGCAGCAGCAGCAGCAACAACAATAGTGCGACTGCTGCACATGACGTCAGCGGCAACAAATTAAAATAAATGTTGTACATAGATACATATACTATATACATATGTATGTATATGCGTGTGTAAATATATACACTTTGGTGCGAGCTCTTGCCAAGGGTTTGGCCGGAACAAAGTTTTGCATAAAACAAAGCGAACGATTAAAATCGCGACCAAAGGCAAAAGCAGCAAAGTAAAACACACACACACACGCACACGCACACATACACGAAGCACACACTCACACACAGCCATTTGTTGGCAATGCATAGAGAAAAGTTCTGCAGATGTATTCAAGGTCAGGCAGCAAAGTCAGCGCTGGCGTCGCCGTCGCAGTCGGCGCTGCCATTGCTGTTCGCTGTTCGCTGTTGGCGTTGCCATCGCCCACATACCACACGTCACCAGCGAAAATCGATATGGCAACACTTTTAAGGGTTGCGGCGAATTTGCCCAAGCAAAAATGGCAAACCCTTAGCCATCTGCCTCTGCCGCTGCCGCTGCCGTTGCCTCTGCCATTGGCTTTGCAGCGCCGTCAGCCGCATTTAGTGGTTCAGTGGGTCGCATGCAACAACCAGCACAACTGCAACTGTTTGTTTCGCTTCTCGGTTTTCCCGCGCAATTTTCGCTCTCTGCCCGAGCTGCGCATGCCCTCAACTGCCAGAGCAGCCCTCGCCCTTACGCTCGCCCCTCTCCCGCTGCTCCCACTGTGCTGCGCGTTCATTAATGGAGCCTGGTCTTAATTATGGTTGCCAAACGTGTGGGGCTTGGATTTAAGTTGGGCTTTATGGTTTTTCCGTGTGGTTTTTGCTCTTGTTCTCGGCTCTCAATCAAACACTCACACACACACACACAGACACGCACGCACAGCTGAACTTTTCTTTGGTAAAAAGCAATCGATAATGCTTCAAGGTTAGCTTCCAAGTTGCCATTTTCTGTGGAAGTCTTTGCCGCTTGCGGGCCCGAAATTGACAGCTGTCAATGCAATGCGAAATCCGCAAACTTTGGCCGCAACTAAATTAAAGAAGAGATTTCTCGAGTTGTCTGTGCGCGTGCAATGCGGCGTATGCGTAATTTATTCATTACGCATGCAGCATTGATTGCCATTGAATTGCTAATTGCTCGATATAAGTGCTGCCATTTATCTAAAGTCTCCCTTTCATGTTTTTCTTTGCAGGTGAGTCGAGTCGAGTCGAGTTGACATATTGCGTTTAATTACAGCCGTGTGAGTATTGCGTTTATCATATGAATTTCGCCTCTGACGCAGCCTCGTGCGATTGGCATTTCCGTGTGGGCTCGAACACCTTGACAGGTACAAGCACGCCGCGCCGTCCGCATGCTTACATGTAAATATAGCCTGAAGCCAGTTTTGTGGCAACCCAAATCTCTCGGTGTTCATTTCTGAGCATTGTTGCAAAACCCAGGCGAGACAAGCGAAACACTCGTGTTTCATTAACATAATGGCACTTCAATTATGTCTAGACGGCAATTATTTGCATTCGTTTGCCGTTCGCCTTTGCCAATCATCGAGAAAGTGGTACGAACTGTAAAGGGCCATCGAGTCGAACCACAAAAAATGTACAACAGGGCGTATGAGCAATGGATTTTTAATGGTGCCCAAATCCATTGCTCAAATTTCTAGGATTAATGCAGAGAGCATTGCGCTGTCGCGGCACATTTTGGATTTATTTCTGCTAACGATGCAATTTAGCTTTATTCAATTCATAAATTACATTCGCGCTGCCAGACAATCTGCTGAAATACAGTGCAATTGCATAAATCAATGTGAAAATATTGCAAAATACAAAGCCGAACGGAAAGAGGCAAGCGAACAGCGAGAGAGAGAGAGAGACAGAGAGAGATAAAACAACAACAAACAAATTGAAAAGCAAACAAAAAATTGATGACGCGCTGTTCCGATTCCGGTTTACCGCATGCGCCGTATTTGAATTTATTTCAGTGCCGGACCTTTACGCACTGACAGAAGCTTTTTTGGCCAATTAATGGCGAGCATAAATCACAATTCGGCTAGTTGGCACAGGCAACGGGACTTTGGCAGCGGAAAAAGACAAACGCAATCGAACGAAATGCCCTGAAATGTCTTCAAGTAATCAGCTTATCAGAGTGCGTCATCGCCTTATTGCATTATTTTGCAGCGAAAGAGTTCCTGGAACGGCGCTGTGCCCGTCCATTAGTCATGTTGAAGAGCGGAAGAGAAGGCCTCAGACTGCGAGCGGTTCAGCAATTTGTTAGCCTTTGACCCACAGCTGGGAAGCGAGCCAACGAGCCAACGAGCCAACGAGCCACTGAACCACCGCGCACCACCCACATCTATTCAATGCGCAATTTGTTGACTATTTTGTTGCAGCATTTGATTTGCTATTCCATATCTCTCTCTCGCTCTCGCTCTATCTCTCTCTCTCTCTCTCTCGCACTCTGATGTATTCATTATTTTGATTCAGTTGCTGCGGCTCGCTAATAAGGCACAAATATACATATCTATAGCTAGCACTACGTGTTTATATGCTCACACACACACACACACACACACACACACACATACACACAGCAACAGCAGCAGCAGAGACACAGACACCTACGGCAAAAACCGCTGGCCACTTGGCCTTGGAATAGGTGATTGCATTCTAGCGGTCAATGCCGTTGCCAGCGTCGACGTCGACGTCGGCGTCGGCGTCGCTGCTGACGAAGGTGGCGACGTTGACTAACAACAACATCGAAAATTGAAAACGATCGCCGTCGCAATCTCTCTTTCTCTCACTCTATGTCTCTCTCGCTCACACCTCTAGCAGCTAGCTTACACTCTCACTCACTCTCCCTCGCTCTCTCTCTCTCGCTCGCTCTGAAAATCCCGTTGTGCTGCAAATACTGTCAAATTCGTAATTGTATTTCTATTAGTATAAATGTGCATTAGTATTACCTATATATGTATCCGTATCCGTATCTGTATCTGTGTCTGTTTGTGTATCTGTGTCTGCGACTATCATAAAACTCGCAAAGCTTTGTATTTTATTTATTGTTTGTTTTTGCAATGACAAAATCAAAAAGCCAACAAACAACTTAGTTGTTGTTGTTGTTGTTGCTGCTGTTGCTGCCGCTGATACTCATACGTTTTAAAAGCCACAGCAACTATTTATAAAATGCGCTTTCAGCTACCGCGCCGAATGTATCTGTATCTGTATCTGTAGCTGTGGCTGTGGCTGTGCCTGTCTATGTGCTTGTCATTGCCCGTGCGCGACTTGCAATGCCGGAAAGCAATAACAACAGCAGCAACAGCAACAACAGCAACAACAACTACAAATTGTCGTATAACTTGTGACGCTCGCTGCCAATATGACGACAGTTGCTCTGCTGCCCAGTGCGAAGTATCTGCTGGATACGTTTCGACAAACCTAGCCGAAGTTTGAATCGCATTTGCATAGCAAGTGCGTCCAGCCAGCTGAGCTCAAGCTCGGCTTCGATCGAAGAGCGGCGGAGACCCTGCTTAACGAAATCCTTGCCGACGCACACACACACATCAATAATTCAGTTTTTGTTTCACGTTTGTCTATGGCTTGCTTCGCTTATTTATCGATATATATACATATATTTTCGTATTTGTTTTTGGGGTTTCGCTTGTAGCCAGGGCGCAGTGCATTCAACCGATGATCCGAACGGTTGATTCGGTTCATTCGCTTCTCAGCGTTCGTTCGCATTTGGCAAATATTTGCATTCTGAAATAACTACGCTCAGGTATTATTAACCGTAATATCCAACTGCCTCCGCTCTTGGCATACAAATTGTGTTTATTTGCTTATTTGTTTATTTATTTGCTTAAATATCTGTTTTTAATTCGCTGTATTATTATATTCGCATCCTTGTTTTGATTATTTGCATAAATTCAATCGATGGCCAAAGGGGCTTAGAAGCAGGGGTCGATTGGTTTTCTAATTGGTTATGTAATCGGACTGATATATGTACCTACGTATATCATCTATTCATCTATCTTAACTCACCTAGGCTCTGTTTGAGTACTGAAATATTGCATGTTTCTATTATGGCAGAGGCACATTCATTTTTTTGTGCTATCGATAAAAATCGATAACACTATATTCTATATTTCTTAATTGTCACATGTCCAACAGTAGTTTGTCTCTAGGGTATGTCCACGTCGCGCATCGCCCGCCTAGATCATGGCGACTCGATTTTTTTATACGGCAATGTCATTTATTTTGCGCTACCTTCTTTATGCTCTGCCTGCTGCATTCGTTCATATTATTTATTTAGCTCTATGCATTGTTTATATTTCCTGTTTTGTTTTGTTTTGTTTTTTTTTTTATTCTTTGCTCTTTCTTTATTGCTGTCCGCTCATCAAAAGCTGCTAAACGAGCGTCATCAGCATATTTTGAGAATCGTTTAACATATAAGCATCTAATGGATTAGCAATCCAGCTTGATAACTCGCCATCGAAACCACTTAGCCAAAGCGCTTAAGTTTTTTATACCCAAATGTGAGTCAGCTTTAACAAATTATGCGATTCTTTCTGATAAAACTCGGACACGACGATCACGTCATCGTTTCACCTCTCAGCTCTCTGCAATTCCGATTATACCCTCAGAGTGCTCTACTTTTAGGCACTTGGTAAATGCGTTCATAATGCCTTATTAAGCCGATTTCATATCAAATGAACTTTCGGCTTTTTTTTTACTGACTGCATTTGATTGAAATCATATTGATTTATGGCGCGCGTTGTCAAGTCATATCTTTTCTTTCGTTGGTGGTGACCGATAAACCGAAATTATTTTTGGGCCACAAACTGGTTGCCGACTGCATTGTGGGCTCTAGCCTTGACGTCCCGGACAATCGGTCAAATCGGACAGCCAGAATATACCAAAGTACACGGGCTGAAGCACCTTCGCTGGCCGCGCTGACCTTGCCAGCTGGCCAGCTGGCGTGTTGCATGACTTTCAGCAAAAACATCAAATGTAGCACATTGAAGTAGCCCCAAAATGTTGGCCAGGCACTTAGACAGAGCTCGAGTCGCAGTTTGTGCCGAGTCAACCTGTTCTCTTGGCCACTTCCTGCTCTGCATGTGGGCGCAACTTGTGCTGTTGTGCTTTGGCTTATTAATTTTTTTTTCTCCTTCTTCTCCTCGTTTTTTTTTCTCACATGATGAATGACTGCAGCAGCTATAAATATAGTCGCACACACACACACGCACACACATACATACAGAGCAATCATCATCATGAAATAAGCTGAGCATAACAAATGCGTCGAAATATTTGCGACAGGTTGCTGCAACAGCAACACAAAGTAACAAATAACAAAAAATAATAACAACACGGCAACAACAATTTGTTAAAAATTATATAAAAAAGCGCAAAGCGAATATGAAAATAAAAATAAAAAATAAAAAAACATCGACAAAAAGTCGAGTCAGTCAATATGCATGGCCTTGAAGATTTCACCGCAGCAAACAAAAATGCGCAAAAAAAAATCACACACACATACGCAACAACAAAATAATAATAATGAAACTAATTTGCCAAAATAAAAAATAAAATAATAAGAAAAAGATAAAATAGAGAAATGAGCTAGCAAAAAAAGTTATTGGGGGTCTTATTTTTTTTAAATTTTATTGAAACAGCTGGAGAGAATGATTAGCTGGCAATTTGCATTATGCCAAAGCCAAAACAAAGTGCAGAAGATAAGAATCAAATTCAAATTCAACTTTAAATAAACAGCAGCCAAATGAATTTGTTAACAACTTTTGGTGTGTGTGCAATTTATCAAGAGATTATTTGTGGCATTCGCGAAACTTGTTTGGGTTGTCCGACTGCTCAATAATGGCACAGTTCAAGAGGTTAATGGGCATTACATGCAAGGTATTTAGTATCTGGTTGTTAGCTGCGCTCGCTGCACGCTAGATGGCGTGTTGCGTTGATTTCGTTTGACAGTTTCAATTTAACGATTGTCTCGCTGGCCTCAACAGTTGTTGGCTCTGATATATAGAGATATGCGATATGTTTTATAGATGTTATATATGCATATTTGATGCATATACCTTTCCTCTCCTTCTCTCTCACTCTCTGTCTTACGCTTATAGATCCCCAATTAGACAAAAAGTCTTTGCTTGACACCATCTACCGCTCCTCTCTCGCTCTCTCTTTCTCTCTCTGTCTCTATCTCTCTCTCTGTCTCTGTCTCTATCTCTCTCTCTCTGTCTCTGTTTCTCTATTTCTCTCTCTCCATCTCCCTCTCTCTCTCAATCTCTATCTCTACAAACTTTGCACTGCATTTTGCCCGCGTTTCATAAACTGCACAAATACAACGGGAATTTCCAGTGCCTGATAATTGCTATTATAGACATTGTTAAAGCCCGTTGGCTGCTTTGGCTCACTGACTAACTGACTAACTATTTTATAGCAGCCGCAGCAGCAGCAACAACTACAATAGTCAGTACTACAATATATGTTGGCTAGCATTATCATCGTTACACGGAACTTTTCAGAGTTTGCTTTCCGCTCTGGCTCTCCGCCTCTGACTCTGACTCTGACTCTGACTCTGGCGTCAAGCTGTCTGAGTCGAGCGCTGAGTGGATTTTCCACTCGCATGTATCATGTTTCACATTTTCATATTTGCGCACTTGCAGTTTTGCGTTGAGCGAGCAACAATTGCAACGCACTCAGCATTCGTCAGCCATAATTACTTTGACTGTAATTTGTATGCACTTTTTTTTTTTTGTTTTGTCTGACTCCAATTGCTGTTGCTTTTTTTTTTGTGTTTTTTGTGTAGGTGTTGCTGAGCCACGATCTGAGCGGTAACAAACTCTTAAAGTCGCATTACCTTCAATTAAAGTCCATTTCATGCTGCGCTCGTAAATCATTTTAATAAGCAAACACAAATAATTACCAGGTGACATTTAAATGCCGTTTTTCCACAAACCAGTGTGCAGATGTGTGTGTGTGTGTGTGTGGTTGTTTCCTTTGCGTGCATTTTCCACTTGAAAAGTGCAAATTATAGCGCAGAGGCGAACAGCCTTAAGCAAACACAAAGCTATCAAATGACAAACAGCTGAAGAAATGCTGCAATATGTATATAGATTACATTTATATATATGTTATGTATTATATAACAGCAGAAATTCTTCATACTCTATTTATAAATATTTCTGTGTTTCCATAGAGAAATTTCTATCTATATTCAGACGAATCGTGCTTCAGCTGCATTTTCTCACAGCATTTCTCATCTCATCGCAGATTTGATTTTCTTTCTTCTTTCTCCTCCTCCATTCACATTTCAATTGCATAGTTTTGGGCTGTGCTGCACGCACGGGAAAGGGCATCTGTCGTTCGTTGAGAGCCTTTCCAACATGTTCCGTAAAAGTGTTTAGAATCTCATTGCGGCACTTCTTGGCCGTGGCTCGCAGGTGGTTGCCGTTGCTAGTAATTGCACTTTGTGGTTAATTAAACGAACAAGAGCTGGGAAAGTTGCAGCTGAGCTGAGCTGGGCAGAGTGCGGCCTCTGCCGGCGCTTGGCGCTCGTTAGGCTGGCAAATCAGCTGGCATCAAGCTCTGGCAGCTCTGCCAGCTTTGCTGTCCATTTGATGGCCTCATCATAGGTGTCGTTTTCAACAGGATATCACCGACAGACACACACACTCACACATGGGCATATTTAATGCCCTCATCTATAACGAACCCAATTTCCGTCTCACAATCTGCTTTTGGCTTTTATGGTGCACAAAAGGGGCAAAAACACATAGTCGCCGGCAATTTCACAACATCGCTGACTAATGTAGAGCAGCATGTGCACCGACCCGCCCCGCCCCGCCCCACCTCCGCCTAACGCCCACCTAGTTGGTAAGTTGATTGCAGTTCACTGCTTATCGCATGGCCCAAAGGCGCGCGCGTCACTCGAGAGCTGCTCGGCAATTTAGGTTGGCAACCCAATCGAGTCGAGGCGAGGCGAGGCGAGTCGAGTTGAGTCTAGTTGAGTTGAGTCGCAAATCAAATCGTCTAACAGCAATAAAAGACGGCTGCAAGAGCCAGTACATTCTTAACCAACACTTGAGGCAGCTGCTAGCAGCAGCACAATTCTGGGCTAAATGATGTGGTTCACAGAGCTGAGATGTCGTTGCAACAGCTGCTGGCCAAAGGTGAGTGGGGAGGGAGGGACGGGCAGAGGAGTTGGCGTAGCCCGAGCTGCAATTATGCGCGTATCAAAGATACTGAAAGCCAAGCTATGAAAACAGCGTCGCTCGCTCTCTCTCTCTCTGTAGTTTAAGTGTTTAGAGCTTGTCAAAGGCACACACGCTGACAATTTTATCCTTTATTTATCTCCATGGTTACCTTTGGCACGCTTTCGAGCCAGATCTGCCGGCCAAATCTATGGCCTAATGCAGAAGGACATTATTTTATGTCAGGCCAGCTAAAAAAAAAAAGGATGGCAGCCAGCGTTAAAAATAAATAATAGTAGTGACTGCCCAACGGCTCGCAATGCTATAAATATCCAACAGAGTGGGCGTGGCAGAGCAAATGACCTGGAAATGTGGGCGACAGTCGGATGCATAAGCGTTTGCTTTGCACAACAATTCAGCCGGAAACTGTCGAGGCTCGAGCTTTAAAACATAAACAAGATATATAAATAGAATAAACATGTGCATATACATAGACAGTGGAGTCCGGTTATAACGACGCTCAAGGAGCAAAAAGAATATATTGCATATATATAAAAAAAAAATATTTTTTTTGCTTCTTCTACTTCGTAATAGGATTTAATATAAAACAATTTAATTTTCAAATCAAACAAAAAAATATTATAAATCTAATTCACTAACTATAGAAACAGTTCGTCTCTCTCTATATATATATATATCTCTCTCTGTCTTAGCAGCATTTGTGTGTCTGCCTGTGCACACAAGCAAGGGTACTGATCACTGATAAAAAGATACATATATACATTTCTAACGGCACATTTTTATGCTGTATTTTTTCGGCACGTCGTAATAGCCGGTGAATGACTCAAAAATATGAAACAAATCGTCGTGATAAGCGCTCTTAAAAGACTTTCTCATATAAGTTTGTGTGGGGACCAAGCAACACCTCGAATTTTCGTCAACATAACCAGTTGAACGCTTTCCCCTGTTATATATATACATGCTGATATGTATATATAATGTAATGTATTTGGCATATTGTAATTCCCAAGTGGTTCAAGTGACAGGCTCTTCAATATGGCATTCCATCATTTCTAACGAGCCGTGACATTGACGCTGACTGCAAATGCGAATGCGAATGCGAATGCGAATGCGAATGTGCGGCTGCTGCTATTGGAATCAGCATATCATTTGTTATGTGTCATGATTATGCAACATTCGTGGCACAATTATCGCCGGCATTTGCATAAATAGACGGCAACGACAGCTCACTGAATCGCAATCGGGCCGCAGAAAGGCGAGCCATGAAATGCAACAGGCCAGAGCAAACAAACAGACAGTCGAAGGAAGTTGGCAAACAAACAAAGTGCACAGAGATAGACACAGAGAGAATGAGAGCAGGAGAGAGGGAGAGAGAGAGAGGGAGAGAGATAGTTTAAAGCCAACAGGAAGCTGAGCCAGTGGTACTGGCCAAACGCTGCGCCTGCGCGCTGCAAATGCCACAAGAGACGCACACAAAGGGACAGCGGTACTGATTTAGAGTGGACCCGTGCGGACAGAGTGGACCAAGCATAACCGGTTGACGGGCTGCCGACTGCCGACTGCCGGCTGCTGGCTGCTGGCTGCTGGCTGCTGGCTACTGCAGTGACAGCTGTTGATTGATGAATCCTACAGTAAAGGCCCCCGAGCGAGTGGCCTGGGGCGACTTGGGGTACGCTGTCAAAGCCATCAACTGGGTCTCTGCATTCGCTGTTCGCTCCTTCGTCTGCTTCTTCTGCTTGTTCATTTTATTTGTATTTTCTCTTTTTGCTGCTGTTGTTGTTGCTGTTGTTCCCCAAGATGAAGAGGCGAAAATGTGGCTCGCTGTGATCGTTAACTAAAGTCCGTTCTTTGATGATGACGCAAGCCTCGGCGGCTGGACACCGACTTTATGGCTGCGCTTCGGCAATAAACACTTCTAATTGTAATTAATGAGGCGATTGTTTAGGTTTTTATGTGTTGATTTTTCTGATTTACAGCCCAGTAGCCGCTGCCTTAGCCGAGCCCTTCCTTCAATCAGTATTTCACTAAGCAAATGGAGCAGCATCAGCGGCTTATTAAATAATAAACAGACTCTCATATGGAGAGGCTAACTCTCGAATATATTTTCAAAATACATTCAACTGTTGCACAGTTTCAGTTGCTGTTGCTGTTGCAGTTGCTGCTGCAGTTTTTGTGCTCCTTCTGCCTTTGGCTTGGAGCAGATTTGAACGGTAAGACAAAGTTTTAGCCACAAAACGAAATGGCCAATAAGTTGCTCGACTTGCACTGCAGACATGCTCTGGCCATCCTTTCAGCCAGGCTCCTATTCCGTTGACTTGTTGCTGTGCATTGAACTTGATTGCCATTTGCTGCCGCTGTCCATGCCCTTATACACCCAGCTCCCATGCATCCAGCTCCCAGCTCTCTCATGCTCCATGCCACAACGTGGCTCTGTCTCCAGCTCCAACTCCAACTCCGTCTCCGTCTATGTCTGTTTGTCTGTCTGGGTCTATGCTATCGTCGCAAATTTATCTTAAATGCTGCGTTTAGTTTGTGTTTTTCTTTGCGCGCTCTCGCGCGTCTCGTCTATTGGCAAACACTTTTCGGGCTGCAGAAATTAATGGCTCCAGGGCGCGCCTAATGATCCAGTTGAGGCCCCAACGTTGACTTCAAATGAAAATGTGAGCTGTGGCGGCTTTTATTTGCCCTAACCATGCCATGCCACGGATGCAAGCTCGGGCCAACAACAACAACAACAACAAGAAATCACAATAATTGCATTGCTGACACGCCAGCCCAACGGCCAGCGGGACGGGGCGGGGCAAGGTGGTGCGACGGCACCAAAATGGCCCAAATGTATTGCTGTTGTTGTTGCTTTTCTTTTTTTTACTGTTGCTGCTGTTGACACGGCGCTTTGCATGTTGTATGCTCATGTGTTGGGCTCATAAATTGAGCGCTGCAGAAAAAGGTCAAGCGTTGAACATGTTTCGAAATTGTTAACAGTAGCTAAATAATTGTCTACTATTTTGTTTAACAGGGGCAAGTTTGCACGAGGGGGCAGCAGACGGGCTGAGCTACACACAGG
The DNA here is from genome assembly GCF_054131105.1 of Drosophila navojoa. Classification (NCBI taxonomy): domain Eukaryota; kingdom Metazoa; phylum Arthropoda; class Insecta; order Diptera; family Drosophilidae; genus Drosophila; species Drosophila navojoa. The sequence goes on along the minus strand of NC_142890.1, from coordinate 7,395,023 downwards.
CTACACACCGAATGCGACTTCATTTGATACAAACACGAACGACGACATTCATGTGTTTGCCAGCATATGCATAAAATATATAGATCTAGCCCGATAGCAAACAGCCCGAAACACAACTCGAATCAAATAGATTTCTGAAAAAGCATAAAATGCGCAATGTAAACTCTTTGATATTTGCAATGAGCATAAAGATGGGAAAATATTTGTATGAATAAGTAAAGCTGCTTGAGCTATGCTGCTTGCCTTATAAATTGCCTCAAAATCTGTCGACATGATTAAATAAAAGTTGAGCTGCTTAAGTCTGAAGAGAAAACTTTGAGTTTTAGCAAAATTGAGCAGAGAAATCGTTTATTAAAATATTAACATTATAATTTTAAAAAAAATATATATATATATAAATGATAACATAGCTAAATATTCAAATTAATCATTTTTAATAATTAAAAAATATATATATAATATAAATATATAAAAATTTGATCAAGCTCTGCTTGCTTAGTCTGAGCTAACTGTACAAGTATCTAAATATTTGATTGTTCATGCAAGAGTGTGATAAATATTTACAACATTTATGTAGTTTACATATTGTAACATGCTAAGGCCATAGGCTGCCTAGGAGAGTTGGCCAGCTTAGCTCTGCTGCTGCTGCAAATCACATGCAGGCAGAGCGAGCAACCATTGCTGAGCACTTGGGGCAGCAACAGCAACAGCAGCAGCAGCAACTGCGTTTGTTGTGGCTGCTACTTTGTTTTGTCTTCGACTCTTTTGTCAACATTAACATACGTAAGTGTCAGTGTCAGTTGCATGTTGCTACCGTGAAGCAGCAGCAGAAGGTGAAGCCAGAGAAGCAGACAAAGAAGTTGGCACGGCAGCAACATAGCCGCATGCGGCGAGCAAACGAGTTGGCTGAAGTGCAGGCCAAGAGTGCAATTGATTTATCGTGACAATGGCTGCTTTTACGAACTTTCGTATCGATGTGTAAAATTTAAATTTCGTGTCTCATAAAGAGCCGGACAATGGCAGCAGCAGCAGCAGCAGCAACAGCAGCAACAGCAGCAGCAGCAACAGCAGCAACAGCAGCAGCAGCAGCACGAGCAGCAGCAACTCGTACCAATTGTAAATGAGACCAAAGTCGGTACACGATAATAATTGATTGCCCATTCGCCCAGGCAGATGTCAGCAACATGTTGCTGCAACAGCAACAGCAACGGCAGCAACAGCAGCATAAAGTGAATGCCCTCCGTGACGTCATGCGCGCAATTCCAGTTTCTCGCCTCGCTGCAATTATCAGGCAGTGCGAGAGAGTCGGGAATGGCGAGCAAAATACAAAATCCAGAAGAAATATGAATAGCAAAACAAAATGCATGAAATCAAAACAAAGCGAATGGGCAGCAAAGGCAATGCAAAAAGAGAGAAAAAAAAGTCGGCAAAACAAAACAAACAACATACATATATACAAAAAGAAAACAGAGTGGAACGAACTCTGCTGCACTCTGTGCACAAGAGCAACTGTTGCAGCAGCAGCAGCAACAACTGTGGGAAAGGCAATGCGCCGGGTGTTGAAGTGGAACGCAGAGCAGGGCAGGGTACAGTGAACGGCAATGATAATGACGATGATGATGGTGATGATGATGGAGGAGCAGGAGAGAACGATGACTAAATGCAACAAGCAGCGACTTTGGACTTGCAGTCAGCGCTCGCATGTGCCACTAAATCCAGTTGATGAGCCAGTCCACGGCAAGTGGCAGCAGCAGCAGCAGCAGCAGCAGCAACTGCAACAGCAATATTGCTGGCATTATCAACTACAACATCGCTGTCTTCGCTCTCTCTGTGTATATGTGTGTGTGTGTGTGTGTGTGTGGAAGTGGCACAAAAAGCAGCTGGCAAGAGGCTTGGCCATTGCCGTCGTCGTTGTTGTTGTTGCTGCCGCCGCCGCCGAGTGCCGCAGCACTCGCAAGTTGCTGTTGTTGTTGCAGTCTTACAAACATGTTGCTCACTGGCTCCGCGACATGATACCGAGGCGCAGATATTAAAACTGAAAAACAACAGCAACAGCCGCAGCCACAGCCACAGCCGCAGTCGTAGCCGTAGCAGGAGTTGGCTCTGGGTAAAACAAAAACAATGTTGGGCTAGGTCGCAGAACCTGAACGGCATCATTATTATCATCGGCTTTTGGTCCGGCTCAGCGCAATTTCTACCTATTTCAATTGCCTTTGTATTTATTTCGAGAGCTTTGTTTTTGCAATCATTATATGTAGAATATACAAAGCACTTAGCATAACCCAAAATAATAAGAAACTCTCGATCATATGACAATATCTAATATTTCTCTTCTCTCTTTATGTTTCAGGTAAGAGCCGTGCACAATTCTTGCTAATGATATAGCCAAAGTTAGCTTAGGTGTGGGTAAGTCTTACTAAAGTTAGTCGAGCTTGATCAGGCTTGGTAGATTTTGTACCTGGCTAAGCTCAAGAGGAAAGCAGGACTAGGCTGCCGACAGCCAGCAGCTGTTGGTGGTACGATCAAAGCAGCAGGCGACCGACACATTAGTGCCCGCAACAACCACAACAACAACAACTGCGACAACAACCACCACTTAATGTTTAACAAGAACAAAGGCGCGTTACGCATTTTTAATTACCGGCTTCGATGGCAACAATAGCAAAGCCAAGGGAAAATTGCTTTGGCGGCAATTAAAAAATTAAGCAAAGAATTCCAACTGCAATTGCAGCAGCAGCAGCAGCAGCAGCAGCAGCAGAGACGGAGACGGAGACAGAGGCTGTGTCAACATGTGGGGGTGTGGCATGCGTCTTGTTCAGTTTTTAGGAGTCAATGCAAATGCTTGGCAATGTCAACGATGCAACATTGCATTGGCGATGCCAAAGCATTTCCTGCCGCACAACAACAACAACAAAAGAGACGAGAGCCGAGCCCCAACCAGCAGCGCAGCGTAATTTATGCGCCTCTTGAACGCGCTTGCCAATTTCTTGTTCTTGTTTGCTTTTGTTTTTCTGTTTTTTGTTTGTTTCATTCCGAGAAGCAGCTCCCTGGCTGCCGCCTCCCCCCAGCCACCGCCCACCTTAATCCCTGCATCCGCATGAAATTGCTGCCCCCGCCAACATTGAAGATTTCTTTATTACTTGGGCACGTTCGTTGACGCTGCCGTTTGCCGTTTGCCGTTCGCTCGCTTGGGGTCGAGGCCGGTCATTAATATCCACGCATGCAGTTCAGCGCATCGACCCCTGTCAGCCCCAGTCAGCCTCGCCTCCCCTACTCACACACACACACCCACGCTCGGCTCTTCCAATGAGAATCAGCTGTATGCATAATGTTTGCTGATTCAGTCAACGCAAATGCTGCTGAGGATCCGCTGCGTCACTTCGTCACTTGTCCAGGTCAGTGCTGTGCTACGCCTTCGCTCGCTCTCCCTCGCTCTCTCTCTCTCTCTCTCTCTCTCTCTCTTCTCGCTCAGTTGAACGTGAGCTGATTTGCCAAGCGTTGGGTTAGTCAGAGGCTGCATTGCTTCTTCTGTTGTTGTTCCATGACTTATCAGTGTTGTTGCTATTGTTGTTGCTTTTGGGATGCGACAACAATCATGAATGCAGCATGATAATGATGTGGCCCAAATGCTGATAATGATGTTTGCTGTTGATCACACACACACACAGACACATACAGTCGCGCTCATAAATATATGCACATATACAATACAGAATATACTTGATAAATATAGGTGGGTGGCTTGAAAAGTTTGCCAGTCCTTCAACAGATTTGTGTAGATCTTTGCCGTCTATATAGAGACGGCTTGAGCAACCCTCGCTGCAATTTATGCACAAATTCGCGTTGTGTTATGGCAAAGCCGTTGTTGTCCCTCCGGAGTACAAAGCCGCCATTCTGTGCCAGGTCAGGTGCCGGTGCCGTAAAGAAGCTGCAGCAGCAACAGCAGCAGCGACTCATTGTTGTTGTTGTTGTTGTTATTTTGGTTGTCTTGGGGCCGGCCGGCCGGCATTATATCTCATTACAGGGATCAGCATAAACAAGCAGTGAGCATGCTGCAGCAATAACAGCAACAACAATGGGGCAAGCAACGATCAAGCGATACATTTGGACAACATGCATTGCCCCAAAGAGCCACAGACAGTGAGCGAGCGAAAGACAGCGAGAGAGAGAGAGGGAAACACATAGAGGAGGGCAATTGAGTGCAATAGAGACGGAGCCAACGCGTGGCATCCTCTGCATACGCTGCGAGGCAGTTGAACTCTGCTAGCAGCGCGTGAAGGTGGACATGACGAACTCGGACGCTAACCCGATCCCAGTGCCAGTCCCAGTCGCATTCCCATTCCCATTCCCGCTTCCAGTCGCTTGGCCGTGTCCAAGCGAGCAAAATTGAATTAGTTGTTTTTGCTGTGTGTTGAGGCAGGGCAGTGCCTGAAAGTTTCAACTGGGAACTGGGCTGCCTTTCATGCATCGCGATGCGTCATCATAATCATGTTCGTTCTGCGCACACACTCACACACACACGCAGAGTTGAATCAAGCTGATTCGCAACTGAAAGCAAAGCTGATCGATGCGCCTTGTTCAGGCGTTTTAATGATGCGTCAGAATATTGTTTACGCATCATTTTACATGTCGGCAAATGGGCTACGCAGAGCGCCCCGCGGCAGCTGCCTAAGCTATTGACTGACCAACAGCAACACACACACACACACCTATGGCATGCATGAGTGTATCTTTAGACCGCGGGGCACAGCGCAAGAACTTGCAAACTATGAAATTATGAGTAGGCCGTACCCAGAGTCAACTTTATCGTGATGTGTACATTAAAGCACGAATTATACAGCGCTTGAAGAGACTATGAATATATATAGATATACATATACAAAACGAGTAAAAGAGAGAGAGAGAGAGAGAGAGAGAGGGAGACATAAATGACAGCTCAACTGTTTCATTTGTCAACTCTTTCGTTTAACCCAAAGTTATTAATATGCAATTTATTCAATATAAATTTCCATTTAAATTATATTTGCATTTCATTTTTGCCTTATGATTTCAGCTGCATATCGAAATCTGTGTGCAGTTACTCTTGCTTTCAGATCGTTTCCTTTCCGATTGCCAATTGCAGTAGTTTTTTGCTTTGGCTCAATTTATGCAGCCAAATGAATGCATGGCGCATATTGTATATTGTCAATGCAACAACCACGCCCCCAGTGTGGGCTGCCGCATAACCCGTTTTCCCATATCTGCTAAAATATTTACACATGCTCACAGTTTATGGCCAAAAAGAAAAGAAACAACAAAGAGCAGAAAAAAAGAGGAAAAAAAAACACTCAGCAGAAAGAAAACGAGAAGCCCCAAAGCCTGCTTGGTGCTTGGGCTCCCCAAACATGGATGCAAAACAAAATTCAATAGAGTTTTTATGCATAAAATGTCCACCCCATGCACACACACACACACACACAGTTAGAGTGTTGCCAATAGGGTTGCCATGGCGCCTGGCCTGGCCCGAACTGAACTGCAGTTTGTTTTAGCTTGTTTACAATTCTTAAGCCCCCGTTCGTTCGCTTGGCCGTTCGCTTGGCGTTTTGTGCTTATTCGCCTTTTATGCTGGGACTTAGGGCCGGCGCCTTTTCAGGCTTCTGCAGGCGTGTTGTCGCAAAAGTTGTCATAGCTCAGTCCTGACCCACGCTGCGGCCCGCTCCTGCCAAAGTCAAGTGCATACAGAGGCACTCGCTCCCTCTCTCTCTCTCTCTCTCTCTCTCTCGCTCTCTCGCTCTGTTGTGCATGCAATGGCAGCGGCATAGGTGCAGGCATTGCATCTATTCCTTTGCACCGGTTGCGAGTTCAACGACACACAGGATAAGCAACAACATCCAGGCCTACCACAACAACAGCAACTCCAGCAACAACAACAGCAACAACAACCGGTGCAAACACTGCCAACAACACGAAGCGTAAACGTTGCAAAAAGGCTTTAAGCAAAAGGCAAAACTAAGCTCAAATCGAAAACAAAGGCACGACAACCAAGCAGAAGCATTGCAAATGGAAGAGGGATCTGCTGCTGGTCGAGGGGGGCCTCTACCATGCAGCACGTACATACTGCCGACTGCCGACTGCCGACTGCCGACTGCAACAGCAACAACGCTAGCCCCAAAACCTGTGTTGAAGCAAGGGCATTTTCTTTACCTTTTTCCTTTTTCTTTCATTTTTTTCTCATTTTTGTTTTTTTGATTTCGGTCTCTTTTCTGGTCTTTGCCTCACACGTGAAAAAAGCACGAGCTGTGCCCCATCTCTGGCATTTAGCTGCGACCCCCTCGAGCGACCCTGCCCCCCTCCCGTACTCTTGCTGTGCTCTGCACTGTATCCTGTTTGCCGGCCTGCGCCTCACGTTTTCAGTCCATATGTTTGAGTTCTTGAACTCAAGTGCATGGACTCAACCACAGTAGCACCCTCCCATTGCCCCTACCTGTCTCTCTCTCTCTCTCTCTCTCTCTCTCTCTGTAGGTGGGTTTATTCAATTGTTGTTTCAGGTGCGCTTTGATGCACTTTCTTGGCTAATTATGAAGGCAGCACACAGTGGAGCTCCTTTTTGTCACAGGTGAGATTTTGCTATCAAACCTCGACCAAGACAGGGACATTCTGTTGTGGCATTTGGCAGTCGCAATCGATCGAAACAAAAGCAATATTCATACTTCAGTAGTGTCCGCAATGGGAGACCTCTAAATAATATATCAATTGCGGGGCGGCCATTAGCTTGAGAGACATGGCATTTGCTATGCGCTTTGAAATTTGCCTAACAAAACAATTACAAAAGGTTAAAGAAGTGCATAGAGCGCTGAGGAGCAGTAGGAGCAGCAGGAACTGCTGAGGAGACGGTGCTGTAGGTTCAACGGGGAACGGGGAACGGTTAACGGCTCGGGGGTGGTGGGGTAGGCCGTTGGCAAGCAACAGCATAAACCGGAAATCCTTTCCAGCTCGCATATGGCACGCAAAAAGCAAAGGCAGTGCTGAATGGGTGGTTCGCTGGGGTTCGAGGTGGTTCGCGGTGGTTCGGGTAGTTGTCGGCTGTCGGTGCCATGGAAAATTGCCGCTTTTAATATTAGCTCTTATTTGCAATTGTTGCTTTGCTGCTTGTGTTTGTATTTGTGTTTGTGCTTGTGTTTGTGTGTGCTGTGCTGGCTTTGTAATAATGCCGTGCACATGTAATAGGAGCCAGGTGCCGGTGCGCCGAGTCGCCTACATGATATTTATATATTCCCCATCGCTGCAATCATTTCAAACAGCAATCGCCCTACCGAGCCGAGCCAAGCCAAGCCAAGCCAGGCTCCGTGCCGCCCCGCCCCGCCCCCACTACCCGCTGCTGTCATCTGCTGCAATTTGTAGGCTGTTATTAACCGACATCGCTCGATACGGCTTTTCAAATTTTAATGGCATGACACAAAGCAATGTTGAGCCAATTTATCCATACGCCAAGCGCGACTCGTTCCGGCTATATTTTTTTTATTTTTGTGCATTCGCATTGCCACAAGTTTTTATTTGTTGTTTTAATAACATATCAGCCGCATTTTAATTCTAATGCATTTCATGCGCCTGTATTGGTGAGCTTTCCAAAGCAGTGCGCAGCAAACAAAAGCTTTAATGTGTGTGTGTGTGTGTGTGTGACTCATGCGTGTGAAAGCTGTTTGCGAAATTGAGGAGAAAGATCGACAGCATTGGCCGGCTTATCAGATATTGACACACTCTTTCCGATACTGCGCTTTATTTAATCAAATATATACGAGTATAAATGGTATTTAGATACGTCTAATTAGTTGAAGGAACTTTGAGGCCATAAGCCATATCACTTAGCAGGCGTCGTCATATCTATCGTTGGTGTTAGAGCCCTAAGACAAAGGGGTGCATGGCCAGACTTTGTGGCAGCAACAGCAACAGTCAACTGAAGTTGGTAAACAGTAAACACAGTGAACAACGGTAAGCGGTTAACTGTAAACAGTAAACAGTTTCTTTATACTCTGCTCGCGCTCAGTTTTGTGTTTGTTTTTTACGTTTTATGATGCAAATTGAATGTGTGCGGCTATCTTATCGCAGCGATATGCCATAAAATAGATGTTTTTATTTTATAGCCGCACAGTCACATTTCAAAAGCAAAACGCGCACTTGACTAAACGATATTCCTATACACACATATAGTCTATATACACATATATACGAGTTATATACGTACGTAGTCATGCCCTGTTGTGAGACTGCAAGTGAGTTCATTGTCATCAAGGTCGTGTGAATGCGACTGCGACTGCGACTGCGACTCGTCAGTTAAGTGTTAAAAAATATACATATACATACATACCAGCACATAGTCCAAATGTATATGTGTGCAACAGATTATAGATTGATATTTGGCACTGCACTGGTATAGGTGGCCGGCCTTGAGATAGAGGCGCGTGCTGACTGATAAGACCCGCACTGAGAATTTGAACCGCTCAACACGACTTACGAATATTTCCGAGTTCAATGAACTCGACGGCAAATTGCAGATTGCATTATATTGTAGTTAAGTGCGTTAATATGTTAATTAAATTTAGTTTCATTAAAAAAGCATATCAACTGTTGCGAATTGCTGTTGTTGGTGTTGTTGTTGTTGTTGTCAAAAGTCAATGCACTGCCAGCCGAGGAAATGGATTCGCAACAGCGAGAGAGAGAGAGAGAGAGAGCGTGCTCCGATTGAGTAAGTGAGCGAAATGTAACAACAACAACAACAGCAAGAGCAATCAATATGCATCATAGCAGAAGAGCGCTTCTTCTCTATGAGCAATCGCATATCGAAAGAGCAGAGACTTTGACTCCAACATTCAGATACGCTGTGCAAAGATCATTTACAACTCGTTGCTTAGTCACGTTTTCGGAACGTATGCAAAGTCGCTTCAATCAAATGCACAAATCAAAATCGTAATCAGAATTGAAAACAGAATCAAATGTCAATTAAAAAGGCAAATGACGCATTGCCATGCATTAAAGCAGCACTAGAGGAATTTCTTATAGAGTGCAGCTCGGATATTGCGATGCGTATTATGTGAGCCGTGCAAGCGGTGCACAATTGAATGCCCTAAGCCGTTAGCCACAATGACCTTCACAGTCTAGACGTATTTGACAATTTTACATACCTAAATACAAACATCAAACAACACGAACAGACACACACACAGACACACACACACATAGACATAAATATTATAAAAAAGCGAGGCGAAACGAAACGAGTCGAACTTATTGAGTTTATTCAACTCGGGATGCGAACTCTGCGAATGCTACCCCAAAGCCCTGGCCCAATGGCCACAACATTGGCACAGTCAAGAGGCTGGCAGCAGCAGAGAGCGAGAGGGCGAGCGGGCGAGCGGGTAAGAGAGAGAGAGGGAGAGAGGACGCTGTGTGCCCTAATGAAATTTACTGCCACACGCTTTTCCAGCAGCCGAAAACTGTAGAAGCAAAAACTTTTCACCCAGGCTGCCATTTTTATGGCTAAGCGGCAATTAGTGTTGGCTAGATAAGCGAATGAGCCATAAAAAAGGAAACTGGGGCGCTAAAAAGGCACTATGTTTAAATGAATTAAAAGATATTGGCTTTGCGCTTTGTGGCTCTAGCCAGCGGCTAAAATGTGAAAGCTTTAACTCATCTCGGCCTTGTCTCGCTTTAAGAGCCCCATACCCTCGGTCTTTCGCCGACTCGGCTAATCCAATCCCATTTCCTAATGTTATTCAATTAAGCAGTGCTTGAAGCGTACAACTTTTTTGATCGGCAGACGGCAGCGGCAATCCTTTCCAATTGGGAGACATTACAGTGCCTGGCAAATGTCTATCCACCTAGTCGTCGTTTCGTTATCTCTCTCTCTCTCTCTATTCTTTATGATTAAACATTTAACTTTTTGCGCTCGATGCGTGCCAACGACACAATAAAATGCCAAAAGGCAGCCAAACAAGTCCAAAGCGCAAAATATCCTTGAAACGGGGCATTCGCACGCACACGATGCGATACGATGCGATGCGCAGTGCTGCGACGCGACTTTGGCTGCCAAAAACACAGACGACGACGACGACGACGACGGCGACGCCAACGCAGCTCTTGCCTGCCTCAGAGCCATAAAATCCCCACGACAATGACAACAACAACAACAACAACAACTACAGTAAGGCAAAAGAAAAACAAAATGTGGCCAAAAGCTGTTCGTAGAAGCCGGCCAGGGGGGAATGGCCAACAGTAAGTGCGTGAGGCTCTCGAGCAATGACTCCTTATACGCAGCTGCCTCTTAGCGCTTACCTCCTGCGCATTGCCTGCCGCCTGCCGCCTGCCGCCTGCCGCCTCCTGTATCCCACTCATGGCAAATAAGTATCTCTTACCGGCGCACCACCCGAATCAGCAGCCTCCAAATGGCCAGTGTCAATGGCATTCAAGCTGTGCGGAGAGCCCAGGCGCAGGCCGTAGCCGTGTAAAAGGTTATTGGACCATCATCATCAGCATCATCATTATCATCATCATCATTGTCGTTGTAGTTGCCGCTGCTGTGCCATATTTTTAGCCTACTTTGCGCCGCAGGATGCCGGCTGAATGGGTTTCGACTTTTCAACTGTGCGTGCAGCTGTATACGTGTACATCCTGTGTGTGTGTGTGTGTGTGTGTGTGCGTGGGCAGAGTATGTTTAAAGGTCAATTATCTCAGCGCACGCTTAGTCGCGCCATTCAACTGGCCAGGCCAAGCCAGCCAATCCAGCCAGCCATCCATTCATCCATCAAGTCTGACAGCCGCACGCTGTGACGCCCACGAATATGCAACAGTCTGCTAATGATGACTAATTTCGCACAGTGCAATCAGCGCCAAATGTCTTTAATAACAATTAAAATGAAGCAAAAAACAAAATATAGCCCCAACGAGACGGTGAGCAGATATGAAATTTAAACAAAGGCGCTCAGAGTAGACTTTAATCAAAAGTCGAAGCCTTTGCACCGTTAAGTCATTCAACTTTTGATTAATTGCGCGTGCATGACAAATTGCTGGCTGCTACTGCACGCGTCCAGCCGGCAGCTACCCGCAAATTGTTTTCACGCAAGGAGGGGGATTTTTTAATTTGTCCCAAGCGATGTTTTTGCTAATTAACTAAAATTTATTGTCGATTCATGACTTTGAGACAATTCGCTCTCGCACTCGCTCTCGCTCACACGCACAGAGCTGCTCTGTCTTGTATCTCTCGCATTTACTGAATTTAAGTCATTCATTAATATTGTGAAAATAGTCAATTAAATGGCTTTTCCACGAAACCTTCACGAAATAGTGGTAAAACCCAGTGCGACATGCAAGGCTCTGGCGGCCCTTACAGGGTGTCTGTAATTGTGCTCAATTAACGTGGCAATTAGACGAATGCAAAACAAGTCGCTCCAAAAATCATGTCAATGTCTGGCATTTGCTGTAAACGAGCGTCGACATGAAATGCCAAAAGAAGAACTTCTTCTATTATTATTTTCCCCAACATCAAGATGTGAGCTGAGGCAGGCTTAAGCTTAAGGCTCATCAGGCCTGCTCGACTAGCCGGCTACCCTGCTCCTCACAGTTGCTGCAGTCTCGTTGCTCCGCTGCTATATGGGGCATTGGCTGGGGCGAATCACTGTGTGCCATGCATATTTATAGGCACAATACGCCAATTGGTTGGCGCACGAAAGTCGGCAAACTATTTGACCCCGACATGGTAAACTTGGGAACGAGGCTATCTCTCAGCCACATGCCACATGCAACACACGCACACAGGGCGAGAGGAAGAGAGAGAGAGAGAGAGAGACACTCAGTAGAGCACTCAGTCTAGCTCCGAGTGGGTTTTGTCTCCCTTCGAATGGGTTGCCGCAGTTTGTGCCAGTTTATGACATCGCGGCGCGAATGTGTCAAGCCAAATTGCCAATGCCAAATCGAATTCATGGCTGAAATCGATTTGATTGCCTTAAGACAATCAAAGCATACGTGTGCGACTGTTGGCTTTGCGCGGAAATCGCTTAAAGTTTATGCAAATTGTTGTTAACCAATTTCCTCAACTTGTTTGTCTTTACAGGTGAGTGCCTGCCACGCCGCATTGCCGCACTGCTCGGCATCCCGACTCTACCAAATGCCGCATGCCGTAAGTACAAGTATACCTAGCTAGCCTCCATTTATATATACACCCATTGACTCTGTTGTTGTTTCCCCTCTTGGCTTTTCTGCTGCGTCGCAATTGAAGCCAAATCAAAATTGCAAATAACATTTTAAAGCCAGCCCAAGAAACAGCAACAACAACAACAACAACGACAACAACAACGACAGACTGACAGCAAACATTTAACGCCAAAGGCTAACGCAGCAAACAACAACATTTCCAAATGCCTTTTCGGTGTCTACGATTTAGTTTGTCAGTGGGCGTGACTTGTACGCCCACCTTGCCATAACAAAGTTAGCCATAAAAATCCGTAGCTCGACTAAAGCAAATCGTCCATTGAGCGCAAAGCCAATTTGATTTCAACGCTTTTTTCCCTCTTGTTTTTTCTCGATCTTTTTTGTTTTTTTTAGGGGGAGTTTCTGATTTTCTTTTTTTGTGTGTTTTTGTTAGTTTTGGGGTTCCAGGTTGTCCGCATCCCGGACTATACGGACCATGGTCTGTGATTACGAAGTTATTCAAATGAAATATGTGCGCTGGCCCATTACATCATCGGGCCGGACTACTGCACTTTTGCGTTTGCTGATTGCGCTGAAACAACAACGAAAATAAGGCAAAAACAGACAAGGAAGAAGAAGAAGCAGTAGCAGAAAAAGAAAAACGTAAAGAAAGTGGAAAATTTATGAAAATTATTGTGGCTCTCCTTTCACTCCTCAATTCACTTTCGCCTGTCAATAGCCGGAAATGGCTTAGCCCCAGGCAGCCGAAAGCAGCCGGCTGGCCCATGGCCATTTCGGCCAACTTGTATTATTATTGTTGGATTGTTGGCCTTCTTTTCTACTTGGCTATTTTGCTGTTTCTGTTTAACTTATTTGCATTTTATCTGCTTTGTGTCTTTCAAATAACAATTGTCATTTCATCAATGCAAATGTTGTCCGTTTGCCGTTTTAATTCGCCTCAATTCTCTTTCAACCGAATTGCCAAAGTTAAGAAAACGTTTATTTCTTTTGAAAGTCTTCAAGTTAATCAAATGGAAAAGTTGACGCCGAGGCAAAATCTACTTCTGCCCTCTCTCTCTCTGATTGAATAAGACTCCTGTTAGTCGAAAAACGTTTCTTGACGTGGCCAAATGTGAAACGATTTAATTGTAGTAAGCACCCCAGGCAACGTGTCTTACAAATAACTTCGGCTGGTTCGCCCCGTCGAGTCACGACATTATCATTTCGGTATCGTATTACGATTTATGTCGAAAACCGCAAGTAAACGGAATTAATTAAGGAACGCGACGTCTTAAATTACAAATGAAACGAACAACAGAGCTCGACGGGTGGCCGAAAGGAAGAAACAATGGACCCACCGAAGGGACGAAACTATTAAAGCCACCGGCCGACGGCCGACGGACGGCATTGGCTGCCCAGAGCCGTGGAAGAGTTTATTAAAATGATTTAAGCCGGTTAAATGCAAAAATATGAAAACTTATTTGCCAAGGGAAAAGTCTAAACAAACGACAATTTCGAGCATTGTTTGCTTTTCACTTGAGCTCCTTTTCAAGCTAACCGCCTGGCTGACTGACTTGCTGCTCGGTCGCATTGTTTCGAGTCAATAACTGAGCTGAGTGGGAGAAAAACAACAAAACAACGGCAACAACTACAACAACAACGATGGGGGGAAAAAATTCTAATTAAAAATCATCCGGTATTTGGCATTTTATCTAAACAGGAAGAGCTCCGGAGTCATAGACTCTCCGCAGCCAGACGAGGCGAACGAAGCCAAGCGTAAGCAGTGAGAGGAAAAGTGGCGGCAGCAGCAGCAGCAGCAGCAAATAATGAAAAGCCAGCAGGAAAATGGGAGAAACGGGGCTGGCGACACTTTCGCTGGAGCCAAGCTCGACAAAAAAAAAAAAGAAAAAAAAGAGGAAAATAATGAAAAAACCTGCAAATTGGGTCAGCAGAGAAGAAATTAAAAAAGCAGACAAGGAAAAAGCGATGAGAACTTTCAACATGGCCTGTTATCATTTGCAATTAAGCGCGTCGACACTTGGCTGGCCAAAAAGTTCACAGGGAGCAGCAACAGAAAATGTGGAGTGCAAAGTTTTCAGCAAAGCAGCCAAAAAATATCTTAATACTAAGCAGCTAACAAATTGTTTGGTTAGCAGCAGGAGCAGCAGCAGCTGCTGCTGAGATGGGCTGCTGTTAGATTATGGCAAGCGAGTTGCAAGCGCCGTGGAATTTTAGAAATTGAATATTTAAATCCCAGTCTGAATCCCGACTAGCGCCAAATTGAAAAGGGTTTCGCTAACCCACGCAGCCCCATGAAATATGCAACGAAATAAAAGCAGAGCAAAAACGCACACACACACATACACACGCACACGCACAGCAAAATCGAAATGAAAATGATGCTAAGACTCACGCAAAGATCCAGCTTGTGGCAAGCATTTCAGCTGGCATTCCAATCAAATTTCGCTACAAATATTGTTTTCCTTGAATTTGAAATTCAATTCGTGCGAACTTCTGCCATTCATAGCCATGTGGCTTTGCACTGATGGCTTTCTGTTTATGCAACTGCTGCTGCTGCTGCAAGTTTTCACTTTGCCGACTTCCCGTGCAGTTTGCTTCGATATTACTTTTGGATATGCCAACTGTATATTAATTATGCTCTTGCCCCTCCCCGCCAGACCAGTCCAAACTTTGTTAATATGCGCTTAATAGCCTTCAATAGAACTGCGAGTGCAACGGCGACGCAGCCTGGCCAAGAGCTGATGGCAAACGCCATCGCAAACCTCTAATTTGCTGGCCATAAGCGGCTTATAGACGCTGCTGTCTTGGCCGCACATCAAATAGCATATCAAATACACGCACACACACACATACGCACAGTTGCAATTTTAAAGTCACTGCGAGCTGCCTTTGTAGGTCCAGTGGGTGTGTTATAAACCGCTTTTGGCGCCCGCTCGTAATCCCCGCAAAATGGCGGCCATCATTGAGCCGGCATCGGGCTCTGCCAATATTTGCCTCGGCATACCTATCGAGTTCATCTATAAATGCCCAAAACTTGATCATCTTGCTTTTTTTGTCCCCAAATATTCCATTTCCATGTAGCAAGGTAAATGATTTTCATCTCTCTTTCTCTTGCTCCCTCTCACTATCTCTTTGCGGCTTCCGTTTAGTTTTCTCTCTCTTTTTGGCATCATCCTTATTTGTTTTTTTTGCAGTTTGGGGAATTATTATTTGGCCATTTGGACGCTAGGTTGCGTCTCGACACGTGTCGCCTGTCCCCGGCTCTGCAGCGACTCGTACATCAAGTGGCTTTGCTGTCAGTTTATGTGTTGCCTTCCTCATCGGAGCTAAATTGAAATTTGTCCCAAGGGCCGGGGCGGGGGCACAGAGCAGACGCTTCACATTTTGTTGGACAATTTGCGAAGAGCTGTTAGCCACATTTAAGGGTTAAGAATGGCGTATTTAAAGCTAAAAGCGCTTTATCTAGTTCCGGCTTACCAAATTTTCGATTGCCCCAAAAAGTATGCTTTAAAAATTGACAGCGCTGAAAGGCAGCAGCACACATGCACACACACACACATACATACATACATGCATGAGTGGTGGTACTTGAAGAGCACATAAGCTTATGATGCACTGTACATAGACATCTTCATCTATATATATAACTATACATATGTATATATGCCCCCTATATACAGATATATAGTTTCGCTTGACGCTTGACCTGGTTTACTTTTGCGACAGCATACACTGAGCGAAAACGGAAAGAGCTTCTGCTGCTGCTGCTGCTGCTGCCGCTGCTCTCTTTGATAAGTAAACACATCTTGCTTCACGTACAGTTACTGCAATATGTACGCGCACTCGCCCAGTTGAGCTAGGCCTTGGTGCTGACTTTTTTGGTACAGTCTGTGGCAAGGTCGCAGGCAGCCGCGAAGCCTTGTGCCATATCATCATCGTGTGCAGCGCCAACAAAAAACTCAGCAACTAGCAACGGCCGGGCTGTGTGAGTGTGCTCCTCGTGCTCCTCATCAATTGTGTGACTAGAGTGACCCAGTTACGCTGCTTGGCTGTCGGTTCGGTTGCATTCTGGGTCAGTATGCGGGTCAACTGCGAGCGCAGGCATCTGCGCCCCCATCAGACTGACCCGCAGTCAGGGCTTAATTGAAATAGATGAGCTGTCGTCGAGCTGCCAGCTCCCCCGCACTCAGATAGTTTAGTTTAGTTAGCTAGTTACTATGGTACAGTTATGCACGACAGTTGTTGACCGTGGCCCTATCTGTTGCCCGAATCCTCATAAATGTCGTTGTCGCTTGGGTCTTGCCGTTGTCTCTGCTGCTGCTGCTGCTGCTGCTGCTGCTGTTGCTGTCACAATTTCATATTTATTATAAGCCAATTACTTGCCGCCCTGACAGGGACAACAGTAGGAGGCGAGAGGGAGACAAACACCCAGTGGGGTATTTAAAGTGCCATCAAAGCCACAAACGAACTGCCGCCCAGCCACCCAGCCGCCCAGCTGCCCACTCACAGTGCGCATTGATTAACCCAGGACAGCAGACAACTTCTGTTATATGGACTGGCCACAGTTGACGGGGCACAGGACCCAATTCAAGCTCCATTTAGCAATTACCGCAGCAATAAAAGTCAATGGCGGATGCACGCACACACTCGCACCCTCACTCAACACACACCCACACACACATACAGAGGCACAAATTTTATTATCATCAAGCCACAAAATTTACGTGTGTCAAATAATAATTTCGTCTTGCTTATCTCGTAAACCCTTTTTTAGTTGAAAGTGTTGACAAAAATTTACATTTCACAATTTACGCAAATTTTTATGTCATAATTGGATTTCAGCCTCAGCCATTGTTGGAGCGCCTCCTGCTGGAGATGTGACAATGGCGTTGATAATCAGAACAGTTTTTGGCTCCAGGCTCTTTGCCCGTGGCTGCTCCATTAACTTGCCGGGGGGGGTGAGAGTCTACCCTTGGCTTGCCACGTTTCTGGCTGCTTGTAATTCGAGCCTTTTCCACTGATAAGCCATTTTATGTGCATGTGGCTTGGGCTGTAGAATGACACAGGCGACGGGTGGGTCGGTGCGGTGCGGTGCTTAGCTGTGCAGCGAGTGGTGGGTTGGCGGGGGGGCCTGTGGTAAATTGAGCCCGGCCGGATATTGTCGAGGCACACACACACACACACTCGCGCAGTTGAAGACATTTGACTGGCACTGTACAGTGGACACAGGTGCTGTACTTTTCAATATTTAATTTGTCAGCCACAGGCAGCGCATACCTTTTACATAATTGACCAGCCAAGCAGACAAACACACACACACACATACATGTATATGTTTATATGTACATCTGTATATACAAGAGTGTACTTGCTTTGCATCCTAAAGACTTTAACTAAAATGCATAAATATAAATCAAAACATTTAAATAACGGCATTGTCTTTTTACTGGCCTGCACAATTGTCAAGATTCTTGAGGCAGCTGTGTTTTATGATATTGATTGAGCCTTGCCAATTGTTGCCTACTTTTAGGCGACGCCAAAAATTCCTCTGGGCTCTCGGGCCTTGGACAATTTTCGTTTTTATTTGTTTCGCACAAATTGTACATTTAAAATATGGCTGAAAAATTCGAAACAGCATTTGCAACATTCGTTTCTCTCTCTCTCTGCTTTGTTTATTTCCCATTTTTTATTCCTGCTCCTCGCACGAAGTTTGCGCATAAATTTTGTAAATATGAATGCAAAACATGCCCCGCTCTCAAGTATGCGTGCGAGTGGCAACCCTTAAGTCTGATTTCGAACAATTTTTGTCATGACAAGTCAGTTGGTTTTGTGCTTTTGTCTGTCCGGCGTGCCTTTGACTCACACACACACACATAACGAACGAATATGCTTTTGTATTTGTGTTCGCAAATTGACGCCATTTTCATTGTCTTGTTTTTACACACACACACAAACACACATGCATATACACACACACATGCATACACACACACACTCACACACATACACATACACACTCGCGCACTCATGTGAAATCAACAACATGAATGAACACTCAACTCAGCTTCCATGTCGTTTTCGCGACATGCTCAATCATGTTGCCTGCCTGCACACGCCCCTCACGGCGTCAATCCCCCCCTACCACCCCTTTTAGCTGAAATGACAATTTCGCGTGCGATTGTCACATCAGTTATGTATGCATATGATATCTACATACATGTATGTACATGTGTTGGCATGTGTGCATGTGTGTGCCTGTGTGTGCCCATGTATGTATGTGTATGTGTGATTATTGTGTACACATTTCTGTCAGTTTGTCACTGTCGGCCCAGTGTCGCGTGTTTATTTATACGCAATCAAATTAAGTTTGAAGCGAATTTCCAGACGAGGGCGACAAATTGAGGTAATCATGTTTTGCATGTGCGAGCTGAGCTAAAAATCAAATAACCCCACATACACAAACACACACACACACACACACTGACACTTCAGCCACATACACACAGTCGAGTCAACTATTTAGAGAGCAGAGTCTAACCGCAGAATTTGTAGCCCAAACTGCTTCAGCTGGCAGCAATTATATTACCTATAAAGGAACGCCAACCTCAACAAAACCAACTCAGCCACCCAGCGCGATGCTGTTCGCCTCTTATCATTCACTCAGATGACCCAATTTGCTGTTGTTGTTGTTACTGTTGTTGCCTGTTGGCACTGCGATAAGACTTGAAGAGGCAAACCGCAAGCCACATGCAAATTACGCAGCTCGACAGCCCCAGCTACAACTGTCAAAGTGTATGGCACAATCAATTGCAATGCCAGATACTATATACTATATACTATATACAATATATACACGTACATACATACAATTATAAGTATATAGATATAAATATGGAGATATGTTGCCCCTGGCAGTGGTTACCCGGGCAATGCAAATGGTCTGCCCAAACCAGCGGAAATTGCCATCAGGCCGTTCAAGCGGCTTTAATGGTGCGCATAAAATTTGCCAGCTGGCCCGAGGATAATAAGGAGTGCGACGCTTGCCGTTGCCTACTTTTGTGCGCCGAGTCGCGGGCATTGCCGTGAGTGCAATGCTCAAAAAACTGAAACTGCCTTATTAGACGGCAGTTAAATCCATTAAATTGGCAACGAGGGAAACGAAATATGAATGCCTGGTGGGAGCGAAAGTGCACACACACACACTCACACACACACACGCACTCAACGGCAGGCAGGATCATCATCAACAACAGCAGCAGCAGCACAACTGATGTTGGCTTCCCTAACACACACACACACACACATACACACATATACATATATACATTCGCACACAAATTGTGCTATTTATAGTCCAGCGTTTGGGCGCCTCTTTATAAAAGTCAATAATTTATGCTTCCGCTTTCACATTGCTCCAGTGCTCCACATGGCTCCAACAGCAGCAGCAGCGTCGTCTTTTAATGCGCTTCCATTGACCCAATTCCGTGTGCTGCAAATCAAAACAAACAGACTTCCAGGCATGCTCCGCTTTTATGCTCACCCCTCCCTCCCTCCCTCTCGCTCTCTCTCTCTCTCTCTCTCTCTCTCTCTCTGTTGCTCTCTTAAGCAATTCCAGCGACTCTTTGCTGCCTGCGCGCGCATCGGTTTTGTCAACTCTCTGGCACTGTTATTGGCCCGGCCGCTCTTTTTGGCCCAGTTTACGTCTGTTTTTTTTTTGCGCACATTAACAGCCGCTGTGACAGGGGCAGGGGCAGGGCCAACCCTCAGTTAATGCACACACACACACGCACACATTAATGTTTGCTTGAGCATTGCGCTCGCATGGCTATATACAGTTGACCCAATTTCGTGTTTGTCCTTTACACAGCTGTTCTGTTTTCCGTTCTCTGTTTTCGGCTGGCTGTTTGCCTTCGCCTTCGTTTTTTCGGGGTATGGGCTTGTTTATGTTTGCGGCCGAAAATGGAAAGCGAAACAGCGACAGAGCAGAGGAAATTTGTTATTTATATACAAGGCACGTAAATGCCAGTCTATCGATATGTATGTATGTATGTGTGTGTGCCTGTGTGTGTGTGTGTGCGTGGGGATGGTCACATTATGCTGTCAAGCGAATATTCATTGATTGTGAAAAGCTATGGGAAATTAGATACGAAGCAACAACCAAAACGAAAATGGCGCTGATAAAGCGAGCTTAGCGCATTTCATTATTTGTATTGTACAAAGAATTTTAATGAAATCCATCGCAATTCGCGTATTTCAATAAGCTGTCCACATCAATAGCGAGAGTATTAGTGAGGCGCTCTTTGCTCAGCTGGCACAGCGAATCGTTAAGCCTCTGCCCTCGACTCAACTCAAACATAACTCTGTCGGCACATTTGCTGGAGCATTAAGGCAGATTAAGCCCAGTGCTCAGGCAATGCATACAAAGCACGTGAACTGCCAGTAAATATCATGCAAACTCTTACTATATACTATAAACACACACACAGACATACATACATACACACACATATATATACATGTATATGTAGAGTTATGTGTGCAGAGGTAACCTTACTCTGTGTACTTGCCTGTTACTGGCGCCAGGCAAATGGCAAGCAGCCAGGATAACGATACCACTCAGCTAGCTCGGCTCCATGAAGCGCGCAGCGAATGAGAGAGGGAGTGAGATGACGAGAGAGAGAAAGAGAGAGAGAGATAAATGTAGTTTGCCTTTGGCGTAACAGGAATGCCGCATCAATTTCATGACGCGCGCGCGCTCTATCTCTCTCACCTTCTCTCTCTCCCTCTCTTCGTGACTCGAACTTCTTTTTTCGACTGCCTTAAACAAGATTTGTGTTATTCCCGACATTTTCGCACACTCACGTTACCTATTTATGCTCCAAATCAGGACACAGTGCGGTAGGCAACAAGCGGCAGGCGGCAGGCGGCAGGCGGCGGCACTCAGCGACCATTATGTGATGCCATCGTCGCTGCATAGGGGATGCTGCTGTTCCCAGCAAAGATGAGCGGGCTGGCGGGCGGTGGCGATGTTCAAATGAATAACTGAAATTTCAGTTATTTTTGTCTCATTACTAGAGGAACGTCTGCCATACGCGCCCACAACTCAATTGACAGAGCAACATAATGAAGACAGAAACAGGAAGAGAGACAGAGAGAGAGTGGGGGAGGGAAGCAGGAGATAGAAAGTTGGTCACAAGTTTCTCTGGGCCTTTGTATCGCACGACAGGTGCCAACGGCGAATGTGGAAGCCGATTGTTGCCTTGGCTATTGATGAGCTAAAAGCGATTTTCGACTTAGGTAGACGCATTAATTAAAAATAATTAAAGCCAGCAGCAGCAGCAGGAGCAGCAGGGGCAGCGGAGATACTGGCTCCTGCTATGAATTACGTATACGCCACATTGTCTGTTAATGAATTTAATCAAAGTTTTGGGCGCATAATGTGTTAGTGCTTGTTGTTGTTGTTCTTATTCAAGCACACATACACACACACACATACATATACACACTGCTGTAGCACATTAAAGACATGCCTGCATACATTTGTATATAAAAAGTCGGCAACTGAAGCGTAGCCACTGCACGCACAGCTGCCACAAATGGCAACAATTGCACACACACACACACACATCCACACACAGTCATGTGTATGTGTGTGCACGTTAATATTTATGAGCAGGATATGCGCCATATCCTGCGCTCTGCTCACTGGCCACAAACGAATTATGGCGCCCACTAATTACGCCGAGTTAAAACGAAAAATGTGTAGACCCACAGTCAAGCAGCAGGCAGTTAATGTAACACACACGCAAACACACTTGCCTATTTATGTGTGCGTGTGTGTGTGTGTATTAACAATTCACGTCGCTTATGTAGCCCAAGTTATTTATGTTTATGATTACGTTGCGGTTAACAGCTTTCCCTTGGCTTCGCTTTCGCTTTCACTTTCGCTTTCAGTTTCGCTCTCTCGACCAGGAAGCGGCTTCAATTGCCAAAGCCTCCACAATAGTTATAGAACTCCAGAGTCTTGCTCTGAAAGAGCTCATTGGATGCTGTGAGCTATGGTGGTGGTTGTCTCTGAGCTAAGCCAGTCCAAGCAGCCGGAGTAATTAAATTATTGAAAACGAGCTGCTAATTAAATGAGCTGCTGTGGCAATCCAATAAATAGATTGAGCATTAGACGTGCTTTAGGCACCGCCATTCCTTGGCTCGGCCAGTCTGTCAACAAATAATTAATCACTTGAAAAGTGAAATTTAATTTTCAATTCGTGCAGCTGCCGCCTCACGAAGGACAAACCTCGGCCGCAGCACAGTAACAAGGACGCAATCAAAAATACAAAACACCAGAAAAGAAACTGTTAACTGGGTCAACAGCTAACCTTCAGCATAAAACGCAGCATAAATGCAGGCGCAGATCCGTTAAATAAAGCACAGCTCTCTCTCTCTCTCTCTCTTTCTCCCTCTCTATCGCTCTCTCTCCTTGTCTGTCTCACTCAATTGGCATCTCTGTCCCGCTCGTTTCGAGCGAAAGTGCGAAGCGTGTCAAGGCGAGCGGCAAGCTGACCCAGTAAATGGGGGCGCGCGCGCTTTGCAAAATGGGGGCAGCTGCGCTCGGGCCATGAGCTGGGGCGGTCCGTGTTATCAGTGCAGAGCCAGAAGAGCCGTGCAGTGTGCAGCCGGAACGCCGGAGCGCGGACTTGCTCGGCAGCCTCGTTTGCTGCTCGTGCAACGGAGCCGGGCAGCAGGCCAGGCAGCCAGGCAGCCAGTTGCATTGTCCGCACCAACACAGTCGCATTTGGCACCGGCACGGCACCGGTTCACTGGCTGCTGCTGCTGCTGCTAGCTCCTTCAGCCAAGAGCCAAGAGTCGCGCGTCATGCAGGCAACGGCGCTGAACTACTACGTGGAGCGCAGCGACTACGAATCGTGCGGCGAAAGTGAAGCCAGCCCGGGCTGCCCTTCCTCCGTCGCCTCCACCGCCTCCTCGCGCGCCAGCACGCCAGCCACCAGCAGCCAGCACCGCAGGCACAGCCTCAGCCACAATCAGTCTCAGCATCAAGTACGCAGGGCTTACCTAGAGCCTTTAAATCCATTCATTATTAATCGCATTGTGCCCAGTGTTGGATAGTGTTTAATCAATTTATGCTTTGCTTCTTGTATTTGCAGTCGAAGAAATTCCGTTGCACCTGGAAGGGATGTGACATTGTGGAGCCCACACAGATGAAAATCGAGCGACACGTGCGGGACATACATTTGCGGTAAGTGTAATGGACACATAGATAGGGGAAAGGGGCGAGGATGGGGGTCGCAGTGTTAACTGTGCAGCAGTCTTTGCTAAGGGTGCAGGCTCCTGGGGGCCAAAAGCAGCGCGCAATCAAGAGCAGCAAGTGGCTGCCTGGGCCTTGACTTAGTGCAGCCAACAACAACAACAGCAACAGCAGTAGCAACAACAACAACAATTGACAGCATTACAGCGCGCGTCACAGCTAACTGCACAGTGGTAAAAAAAAGCAGCAGCAGAACGATATCTTATAGAACTAGCTTCCAATATGCTCAAATCAGGAATATATACATATATATGTGTGCAAATATATATAATTATTATATTATTATAACCACTGTTTGCATGCAAATTACGTTCATCGAGCGAACCACTGGGCAGGCCGCTTGAAGCTGTATAAAACTAGAACACTTGTATACACATGCCTGCATGCATGAGTGTGCGTGTGTGTTAAAGTGTAACCAGGTCACACACACACACATACACACACACTTTGAGTTAACTTTGCGCACCTGCATTTCAAGTGTCGCAACTGGCATAGACAATCGTTGGGGGCGTGGCATTTTTTTGCGGCCCTGTTCTGGGCAACTGCGTTGGCAGTTTTGAGGCCAAGGTTCAAAGCTGAAACCCGCTTAGGCGTTGACATTTGCGAATGTTAAATGTTATTTCCTATATAAATGTTTTTTGCCTCGCAGTGCGGGACGATGCAAAAAATAAATAAAAGAGAAAAAGCAAAGAACAAATAAATAATAAAAGGCCATTGTTTTTAGGTTTTCGTTTTTTTTTTTTCTTTTTGCTCTCAAAATGTTCTTTTTTTGCATAGAAATGGGGTTATGTATGTTCTTATATAGAATTATAGTTTATACTTGCATTCAGTTGCATATATTGTATGAAGGTGGTGTGGTTGTTGTTCTGGTTGATTTTATTGTTGTTGTTGATGTTATTGTTATTGTTGGCAAACGAACAGCTCTAGGGCTACACTAAAAAGTACAATGCAAATACTTGACAGTATATGTATGTGTATATATATATATATAAATGTGTGTATAGTTGTATAATTTTTGCCTTTATATACTACATATCTATATGTGTATTTATATATATATATATATATATATATATAACGTTCGAAATATCAACTATGCGCTTGGCAGAGGCTGGTAGCGACGTAGGAGCTATTGTAGTTTCTATATAAGTGGAGAGCAAAAATGTAAAAGGAAGTTGTAAAATGGAAGGAACACAAGGAAATCAAAGTGAAGGTTATAATCTCTAATCGCGACTAATTCACAAATACATGTATATAAGTGTAACTTAATGGCTATGATCTATGAGCGATTCGTTAGACTATTTAAAAGAAAACTAAGCATAAACATTGAATTTGCGTTTTACATACATTATGCTCAAAATTGAAACTAGGCTTTTCATTTTCGTTGAGGTACATGAAATAATTGAAATACAGTACAATGATATATACTTAACATAATTTAATATAACATACATAGATACAGGTTGATTTATTGAGTTTGTGTTTTGTTCAAAGCTTTCTCCTCCCTTTCCATATTTCTTTGCAATCTGCAAACTGCAATTGGCATGAACTAAGAAACTTTCCTGAAGCAGCAGTTGATCTACGTTGATTATTATAGTGTGTATATATATATATAAATATATTATACTTGTATTACATAACATACATACGTTAAAAACTCTAAATGCTATGGGTGGCTAAAATTATGCTTATCGATTATATGCTGCTGTTCTAAACAACTACATACATTCATTAGTTAGTCTGCCTTGATTGTGTATCTATGCGATATTCAAATTTCTCTTCGATTCTCATTTTGCTTATTATTATTATCGTTTATCTTTTGATATACAAAATATCCACAACATATGCCTAGGCGTGAACAATTTCCGAGTACTTAAGATTAACAACTTAAATTCCGGAGCATATCAAAATACAATTCACAATAAATCTCATTCAAAATAAATACAAATAAAAAATACATACAAAAAAGGAAGAAAACATAAAATAGACAAACTTTCGACAGAATTAAATAACAAAAGATTCGTAAACAAAAACATTCATTGATAATTGTTCTAATTTAGTACCAATCCAGTTTTTAGCCAAGTAGATTTTGCCAGCAAGTTGTAGTATTTGCCACCTTGAACAAACTTCATTTCCCTTCCATTCCTAGTGAGGATGCAGAAGACCATGGGTAATGTCCATGCCAGCATCACCCATTCCATTGACCGACAGAGTGCCGTTAAGCATGCTATTAGCTGTAAGAGAGCGCAGTAGGAATTAGAAAATGATAAACTCTGAGGGATTAGTTTGAGGTAGCGTACAATTTCGGTTACCCTGCGTATCCATCTGAGTCCAATACTGTTCCGATGGGCTCTGCGTATTAGTCCCCGGCGGAGCCTGAACCGGCGCCCCCGTGTACCGAAAATACGGATTCTTTAGATCCAGTGTATTGCTCGATGATATCAAGGTGCCTTCGATATGCAGATCAATAGTCACATCATAGGACTGCCGCCGATTAGCTTCCAGCAGCACTCGACCCGTCAACGTCTGGCCTTGCTTGATGAAAATTGGCATGGGCAGCAGGCAGCGCACCTGGTACCAGTGAGTCAGTGGCGCTGTTGGCGAAGTGGAAAGCCAGACATTCTGGCTGCTACCACTGAACTCCACATCAAACCAAAAGGCTAGTCCATGGCAGATGCCCGTTTGCAATATGTGGAACTCGAGTGGAATGTCTAAATTAAACAATTTACTAGTTATTGGGAATACATGTAAAAATATTTAAGTGACTTTACCAATGACATGTAAATCGTCCTCCTTGTCGTTGAGGAAGTCGCATACATGGCGCACCGACTTGGCCATGCAGATGCGTATGTCAAATGTGTCCACGATCGGTTGACGGAAGTACTCTTTCATGCCCTCCTTGTGCAGGGTTGTTAGATCGACACCGTGAAAGGCCGATTGATACCAGAAGTTGGCCTTGTTATACTGCTCCGAGTAGAGCGACTCATCTGAGAAGGGCGCAATGTGTAGATCCCCATGCGTAGGATACATTTTACCGTGTGGCTTCAGCCATTTACGCGCATGCAGATATGTCTCCAACATGCGTTCATTGTAGAGCATATAGCCCATGGGCTCAGATATGATAACATCCACCTTTTCGGGCAGCTCGATTTCCTCGATTTTGCCGGGTATCACTGAGATCTTATGCTGCACATTGTTCGACTCGACCAACTGCTGTGCGTATTGCGCCATATTGGAAGCCTCAATCGCATACACTTTAGCAGCTCCAGCTTGAACGGCAAAGAAAGACAATATGCCCGAACCGGCACCTACATCCAGCACAACCTTATCCTGCAAAAGGTATTCAATGTTTTAGTAAAATCAGTACGTCAGCTAAAAGGTTAAATTTACTTGAAAGTCAATGGCATTGCCTAAGATGGCTCGCTGATAGGTGCTAGTCCTAACGTAGTCCTGCATCATGTTTTGCTGCTGGCTTAGGTAGCCATAGAATTGGAAGTACTGCGATGCGGACGATTCTTCGGTGCGCTGTGAGAACACGGACTTCGGCCTCAGATGCTTCACATTCTCCACAACCTTACGGAAGAGCTGCTGATCCTTATCGCTAACAAATCGAAGTACCAGGTTATCCGATTCCAAAGAAATAGCATAGCACCGCCGTCCCAATTGAGCCGCATCCGTATCCGCTGATATCATATACTCCTTCAGCACATGCCCTTGATCATTGTCTACAAAGTGAAAGTGAAAATTAGTTTGATTGAGTTCAATGTCTTTCGACAGATAAGAGCTGTCAAAATGTACTACTCACCCAACATAATGCGCAGCAGGACGCCTTGGGAGTCATAGCTACAGCTTAATGTACAACTACTTTTATATTTGTTGCTAAATTCGAGCTTCTGCTCGTCGGCAATGGCGCTTATAATAACGCCTGAAAACTGGCAATTGCTGAGAGGGCAAACCGCCGCTGCGACGCTGTTAACGCACTTATTATTTTGATCGGCTGCGATGCGGCCGCTGCTGCTGCTGCTGCTGGACATATTGGTGTGATCTGTGCGGCTGGCCACTGAGTATGGGATTAGGAATCGGGTGGATAATCACAATGTTTTTCGTTATAATTGACAATGTAGGCTGTAAGATGCACGCGGACGCAAATTAAACGCACATATACTAGAAGACAAGTTCACGCACGCACACACACAAACATTCACTCACTCACACGCATATGCACACAAAGGGAGACAGACACAGACGCACGCGAGACTCTTGCGACGCGCAAATTTTTTCTGTTGCCGACGACAGAAATCTCAAAATTTTCCACAGCAATTTATATGTGCGTCAAGCGTAAACAATGCGTATGCTGGTTACTTATATTCTTTTCTGGCAAAAATATATAAATATGTGGCGCGTAGTGTCTCGCTGCTATTGCAAAAATCGATCGATTTTTGTTGATTTCGTATTGATTTGACACAGAACGTGCGTGTTTTTTGCAAACGTTGCTACAACCCTGCAGCTGTGTGTTTAGCGTTGGCAAGTGAATGGCCGCAGCGTTGCCAACTTTTTTGCGCTGGCGTTGCCATTTTCGATATCAGCTAATGGCAACATTGCAGCCATTCGCTTGCTCAATGATATAGAGATGCGTCATGGTGAATTGTGATCACTGTGACAACCGTGAATTTAACTTAACAGTGACTTAACGTAACTGATAACTAATAAATTATACAAATATACTATATAAAATAATTAAAATGAAGCTTGGACCCAGAGATAACTATTTATTATGAATTAATAGGATACTGAAAATACAACTTTTAACTGTCCACAATATAAACGCGATTTGAATGCTCATCTCTAATGTGAGGGGGAGTTTATAGCAACTTTTATGAATGGGAATAACACAAAATTAAACAATGACAATTTTTGTGCACTTGCAGCAAAAAAGCCAGACGCTCCGGCGAATATGATTCCTGCAGCGATAATGAGCACGAAGAAGAATTCTATTACACAGAAGACGACGACGATGACGAGTTGGTCAAAACGCCTAGTCCTGCATCTCCACCCACGCTCAGCCACCGGGACATGGCGCGTCCACCGCACGAGGATCCAGAATACCAAAGACAGATCGTTGGCAACTTCAAGTAAGTGAATGTTGGTTTGTCTGTCGATACTCACTATAATAATATTTCATATCTATCGATACAGACAAGGACGCGCTATGAATAGCTATCCCCACCTCACACAGCAGGCACATCAGCAACATCACAGCGGCAGCAACAGTAGTGGCCACATCACAAACATCCAGCATCAACAGCTACAGAGCAACAACACCAGCTGTATACCGACATCGCCGCTGGCGCATCACAATTATACTTGGGCATCCAATGGTGCGATCACAGTGAGCGCATCCTCGACGAACCACCACCACCACCACAGCAGCAATAGCAGCATCAACAGCGGCAGCAGCAGCAATAGCAGCTCGACGACACTCGGCAAACATGCTCGGCCTTCGTCGTCGCGTCCGTCCCACTCGACAGCGCCATATCCATCGCCGACCTTCGTCCTTCATCAGCACCACAATTACAGCAACAGCAGCATTGGCAGCACCGCCAGTAACAGCAGCAGCAGCAGTAGCAACAGCAGTCCGGTAATACACAGCAACAGCAGTGCCAACAACATGTTACAGCAATTGTCGCAGCAGAATGTCACGGTGACGGCGCACCACACCCACAATAGCAGTGGGCAGCACCACCAGCAACAACACCACCTGTCTAGCGTGACAATCACGCCCAACTACCATCCGCCGCAGCAGCAGCAACAGCAGCAGCAGCTCCAACAGCCGCAGCAGCAACAGCAACAGCAGCAGCATTTGCGCGGCCAGCAACAGACAACTGCCAGCAACAATCTGGTTGCCAATTCCGGCCAGCACATGCAGCTCCAGCATGTGGCCGTGCAACAGGCCGTGACCGCAGCCAGGAACACGCCCAACTCATCGAGCCGACGCACACGCGGCGAGAATAAGAAGTGCCGCAAGGTCTATGGCATGGAACGCCGCGACCAATGGTGCACTCAATGCCGATGGAAGAAGGCTTGCAGTCGCTTCGGCGACTGAAAACGACAGAAAGCGTCGACCGAAGCGGCTCAGGCCCAGGCGTCGGCGATGCTGCGGCAAGGCGAAACATTTAAAGCAGGAGCAGCGGCAACGGCAACGGCAACAACAGCAACAACAACAGCAGCAGCAGCAGTAACATCAACATCAGCAACTACAGCAACATCCACAACGACAGCACCAACAGCTGCTGCTAAATTGACAACAGTGGTGCGTTTGGCCGCCGAAGTGGCGGCTGGCAAACAGTTGCCAGCTTCACTGACTATCAAAACACACAAACGCTATGGCATACATCACATACAGCCATACAACATCAGCCAATACAGCAACAACGCCAACAACAATGTCAATAGATTGCCGCGTGTTAAGAGTGTTGCTACTTCGGTGATTGTATCACCCGCTGCAGTTGTGACCAAACCGTTGCCCACGACCCCGACCTCGACCACGACCACGCCACCCACCGCCAACAGCAATAATAATAATAATAATAAGGACGACACAGCTGTTAACGACGTTGTTGATGATGACAATGATGATGATGACGATGTACAAATGGAAGACGTTACTGCTGCTGCCAATGGATTGTTAGCCTGGAGTCGAGCTGCTGCTGCGGGCCAGCTGTAGTTATTGCTAAAAAGTGTCCGCCGTTTAACAAACAAAATACAACAAATTAATTAAAAATAATATGTATATATATATACATATATATGTACATGTATATATATATATGTATATATAAATGGTCTCTTCTTATTTACTCTGCATTACAAATGATGCAAACCTTAAACGTAACGGTATCTCTTTTTATTATTATTATTATTTTATTATTGTTGTTGTTGCTGCAGGTGTTGCCAACTGCCCAACAGCAATTGTTGTTGCTAACATTTGCGCCCTCGGCGACATCTGCAATATTTGCAATAACAATAAATAAATAATATATAATATTATTATTATTATTATTATATTATTATTATTATTATTATTATTATTATTATTATTATTATACATAAATATATACATACTGACATACATACATATTTATTTTAAAAACCTGACTTTGTTAATTCTTATGTTAAAAAAAAAAATGAAAAAGCAAAAAGAAAAACAAACAAAATCGTTTGGCCCAGCAATTTTTATATACAAAAAAGAATATATATATCAACAAAAAAATATATATATACATATATGTGTATAAATAAGTCTACAAAAATGCAAAAAGAAAATGAAAACAAATCTTAAACAAATATACAATCTGATTTTTTTAGTTTTTAAGATTAGTAAATTTTTTCTTAGTATTAAGTATATTTTTTTGTTCTTCTTGCTCCTTTAAAAAACTAAAACAAAGCAGATGCAAAATATGAAAGAAGATAACTGAAAATGCAAATCAAAATAAGTAAAACAAATAACCAACAAATATAATAAATAAATATTCGAAACGTTTTACATCCAACACATATTCAAATACAGATTTCAAATACATACATACGAAAACAGAATACAAATATATTATATATGCATATATATAAATAGTGAAATTTATGTGTATAATTAAAATTCAAAAATAACAGTTAAACAACCTATTGTATGTGTGTGTTAATCGCTAAGAGTATTAAGTAATTAAGCAACTGCATAAACAACAAACTGCAAACTACATAAAACACTTACTCATATAGATATACAAACACATGCAAGCAGACCTAAGTAAGACAACGATGGGAGCTTGACAAGTTCCCTCAAGTTGAAAGGCGAATGCTAGATTACTGATAAATAAAATAAAACAAATATGATAGATAAAACTTAAGTACACACATATACACACACACATCTATAGAACAATTGTCCCTATGCCCAGCCCAGCCCAAAAGAAAACAAAAGGAAAGGAAGATAAAGAAAGAAAGAGAACACAAAAGCTATCCATGCTACTGTAACATATACCATATATAAAAAGCAACTCTAATTTAAATGTAGTAAAATTTTAAAAAGGCAAAACAAAACGAAATGCAATAAACAAAAGAAAACCGTTAAACTTAACAGACAGAGACAGAGAGCGAGAGGAACAGTTGAGCAGATCAGACATGCATCAGAGCACGTTGATTAACGAAGTTTAAGAAACTTATTTTTGGAGCCAAGAAGAATTCAAAATTTATATTCAATTATAATTTCGGCAAAACTATTAGTTTAATGAATGATAAAACAAAAACTAACATTTCGAACAGCGACTATTGTGAATTGTTCAAATTACGGTACCAACAACAATTACGTCACAAATGAACCCAAATGACCTGGGGAGATGTGAAACTGCAAAGAGAAGCACCTGAAAGGAGCAAGCGTTAGTGAGAGAGATAAAGAGTGGAAATCGAGAAAAAGAAAATACACAAGGAATTCTTAACCAAATTGGAAGTACAAACTACAATCTAGAATACGTATAAAGTATATAAAAAAAAATAAAAATGAAAAAAAAAAAAAAAACAAAAAAATAAACAAAAACAAAAGAAAACCCAAAAAAAAGGATAAAAAAAATATCATTGATATATGGAATGTGCATATATATATTTTTTCGAATAAAGCGCAGCAGCCAATGCAGGGCTCGTTTGAAAAGAGAAACAATGATACAGCAAATGCAATGGAGGAAACGGCAATAAATTGAGCTAAAGCGCAGCAGAAGCTTTTAAAAATGAGCAAGAATGCAGCAACAAATTGATATGGAAAAACACATAAAAAATGAAAAGTGAAATATGAAAGAAAAAAATTGACTAGGAAGAAGCAGACGTGGAAAATTTCTTTGAAATTGTTTTTGCCGTGATTTGAATGAAATTCATAATGGTGGCCATTGTTTTTTATGTTTTTGGAATGCGACATGAGTTTAACAAAATAAAATAAAAAAAAAAAAATTTTCTTTAAGCAAGCAAAACATTTTTACAATTGTATTTCGTTTTTATTAAGCATAAGTTTTAAATAATAATAACAAGAAAATCTTATATATACACATAATTTACATATTGAGCAACACAAGAAAAGAAGAAGAAGTTGAGAGGACAGTAGAAGAAGCAAAAGTTGAATAAATATTTGAATACAATTAATATTGATTATACGTTACGTTGTCATTATACAAATTTATTGTTTTTTTCTCTTTGCTAATTCTCGTACACTACACTACACATATACATATACACACACACCCCTCGATCTTTTTCGTTGCGTTCTGGAAATTATTTAAATTTAAGTGATATTATTAAAAGAAAAAACAAAAATTTATCCATTATTGTATAATTACGTGTAATATGCATACAAAAACATACATAAATCACACTATTTTTTATGTTAATAATTATATGATTTTTATTACTATTAATTATCGATTACGTAGTGGAACGCAAGCGAATGCAAATTCTAACAAAAGGATCCTCAGAGCGCTGATCAATCAAGCAAATAAAAAAAAATGAAAAAATGGCACAAGAACAGAAAAACCTACAAATAAACATAAAATTGTGCAAATAACTGTAAAAATTAATGTTAATCGAGGGCTCGATATCATTGTCAATATGATCCATAAGAACGAGAAGAACAACATGAAGGAAAGAAACAGAAATCAACTTATACTGCAAATTGTCATTTCAATGTCATAAGCAAATGACCACAAATTACAACAACAAAAACAATACAAAGAGGAAAGAAAAAACAAGCAAACACCCGTTTTATTAAAAATATACAACTTGTTATTTATAATTAAAAAAGCAAACAACAAACGACTTTGTTTTTATTTCATTTTTCATCATTTTTTTTTCAGTTTCAATTTTCTTAAATTTTTGGTATGATTTTCCCACTTGACTTTCTCGTATCGATACCGGTTTCCGCATTGTAAATCTATACAAAATATATCTATGAAAAAAAAAAATAGCTTAGAGCAAAGGCACATCAAGTAGATCTATTTTAAAATATTTCACCTACTGGCACGGTTTCTACAAAAAGGGTCTCAGATATTGTCAAAAATAAACTATATCAATGTTTACTTTTCCCAACAACTTTTTGATATCGTAGATATGAAATGTGTATGAAAAGTCTATATAGAACTCAAATAGATTTTCATCTATACTTTTCCTCTTTGATTTCATTTTCTTTTTGCTTTCATATTTTTGTTGTTTTCATTTGATTTCAGATCTCAATCAGATAACATAATAATTGATATGTAGTTAAATGTAATCAGTCAAATATATTTGCCAATATATGTATGTATGTGTATGTGTACTTATTAAGGAATGCAAAGCCCAATATATGAATGTCTATAGATACAAAATAGTATGATATTTCCTTCAGATATTTACAGTGTATTCAGTCGTTCAATTGATGTTTAACGTTAATATTAACATTAGGCGATCAAATAAAGAATTCCGATCGTAAGATCGATGATCGAAAGATCACGAGTTCAAGAGGTCAAGTATACAAATAAATATCTCAATCTGGCAGGCTGAAAGTCGGGATTCGGTTCCCCCACCCAGTACCTGCTAGTACAGCGCGGTATGTTGCATCCACTAACGATAACGATAGCGATTAACGATTACGATTACGATAGATAACAAGTAAATACATATATATACACATATTAATATAACATGTAAATATGTTATATTATATATATGTATATATACATGTTTATAAATACATACATATAATATAACATAACATATAACCAGCATTATTATTATATTATACATACATATATAGTATATATCGATCGGGCCCTAAGAGCGATCTGTTTTTGCGACTTGAATTCAAAATAATTGGTGTTGTTATATATAAGTAATTACGGCATATTGATGATAATGATGATGATGATTATGATGAGATGATATATTATACATTATATTGTATATCTTCAATAATTCTCTGGCGTGCTCTCACATGTGTCTGCCTGTGTGTGTGTATGTGTGTGTAATTTTTCTAATTGGAGAGCAAACTTAGTTTTAAAAGGAAAAGAAAAGAAAACAAATAACAAAAATTGCATTCAAAATAAGGCTGATTTATTTGACTTGTTCGTTTTTTTACTCGTATATAAAATTATTATAGTGAGACACACGCACACACACGCCACCAGCACACACACACATATATACATATGTATGTATATGTAACAAAAGTGTGTCATATCAACAAATGCTGAGCCAAACCCAGAGAACTTTAAAGATTTAGAAATTCCATTTAAAATTAAGTACAATTTTTACAAAAAAAAAAAAAACAAAATGCTCGCCCATTTGAATTAGTTAAGTGTATCAAGCGAAAAGACTTGCGCATTCATCAGATCACATATATACTATATATAAGGGCATCAGAGGTGTGATATGCAGGGCAGATGAGTCAACCCCGTTAGGAAAAAGGAAGGGGGAAAGAGGGGTCTATACGCTAGACAACTGCTCAACACTGCCAACAGCGACAACAACAACAGCACAAACTACATTTCCTCATGCCCAACACAGACATTAGACGCCAGTTATCAGCCATTAGTCATTAGCCATTAGTCATAGGTCATCAGTCATTAGACTCATCCCTTGACTCTGAAAACTCTTCAAGTTCATATTTGACTCGTACTTATATTGAAGAAGCAATAAGCTATTTATACAATCACACGTATGTTGTGTGTGCAGCACGCCGGAAAGGAAGAACATGCCGCACACACATGCATACGCACACCATCGCACACACACACACTCTTATATAAACTGACTGAAACTTAAAAAAAAAAAAAAGAAAAACAGAAATTTTAAAATAAAGAATATAAGCTACATCATTTTACAAATGGCTTAAGATTAAGTGACATTAAAGATAAAAAGCTAAATAATTAATAATGATTTCAATAATAGTTTTAAATAAGTTTTTCTACCCCCGAAAGTTGTTGTAACTTTTTTACGATTTAAATTTTTACGATAATTGGCAAAACGCATTTTTATTTACTTATGTGAGCGATCGATCTATATAAATATATAGAATGCTTTGGCATATTTACATATATTTATATTGCACTAAAAACTAAGTTGCGTGAGAAAAACCACAAGATGTCTTCAAATCAATTGGCTATACAAAAAGAGAAAATGAAATAAATTTACTTTCAAAAGACTTTTCGCTAGGGTCGTAAATTTGATCTGAGAAACGCCCAGCAAAAAAAAAAAAAAAAAAAAAAATATTAAATACACAAAGAACATAATTTGCATATTGGTAAACAAAAAAAAAAAAACAAAAAAAACCTGAAAAACTAAAACATTGTACTGAGCGTGCGTCAAAAAATCGTATATATAAATTATTATTAAATAACATTTACAATGATCATTTAACTAAGTTTAGGATGTGAAGCGAGAAGAAGAGAACGTTTTTTAAGATTTAGACGTACGTAAAAATCGATTAAACTATCTTAACACCTTGTTATCACTGAAGCCACTTAAGAGCTATAAGACCTTTAAGCAACAGTTAAGAGCTTTACTACAATCACATGCTCGACAACTTTCGCCACATACATACATTCATATGTATATATACAGCTCGTATATATGTATATCGAATATTCACAATCCAAAAACTGTCTACCCGACTCGAATGCACATTCATCATTCATTTGCCATATTGCAGACATACAAATAAGATATTCATTTGTAGTATGCATTACGAATATATATATACATACATACATATATCGCGAGAGTAGTTCATATATGTTCTACATGCATTATTGTTGTTGTGTCTTCATTCGAAATCCTGAAGGATTCTCATAAAATATAATAAGTTTAAGCAACACTCACTCAAACACACAAACACACAAAGAGAACATGTTTTGTTACGTTTTTTATGGCTCATACCACATGTTGTTTAGGTTCTATATGTCTTTGAACTATAAGAAGAAGACGAAGAAGAGTTTACTCTAACTATATAAACTATGCATTATGTTAATGATACTCTACTCTAATTTGGTAAACAACAAAACTAGTTGAACTGGTTGTCATATTCATTGTGCATCATCATGCATCGGTTAATGCTAATGCTAATTGTAAGATTGAAAATTTATTGAAAATATAAATATGATTACCATATAACAAGGTACAAAATAATAGATGGAATGCCTCGACCCGGTGTTCACTAGGAACAGGTGAAAAACAATTCAGAAAACGGTTACAACCAACACACACATATATACAAACACGTAACTAATACACACACGCATACTTATAAAGTTGAATTTAGCATAAATAAGTTTTCAGAAACAGATTAACCAAAAACCAAATAAAAAACCCCAACTTAAATGTCGTGTAAAATTCATGTTTTAATAGTTGAATACTCACATATATGATAACATAAACATATAACTAAAATGAAATATGCAGTTAATAATTACATATACATATATACGATATATACGACATAAATACATACATACTTATCGAAATGCAAGCGAACGCATTTTTTGAATAGAGTAAAGCTTGAATACAGTTTCTGACCGAATTACAGCAATCTAAATATTAACTCGATGTACTAGTGATTGAATGTGACATGCATTAACATATTTCTATATCTATATATATAAACCGATAGCTGCAGATATATATGTATACACCCACGCATACACAGACACACCTACATAGTATTTACATAACAAGTGGAACAAGCAGAACTCAAAACTACAGCAAATTTTAAAACAGACAAAAAACGAGTCAACGTAAATTAAAGTATTGTAAGAATGTTTAAAGGATCTATGAAATAAAATAAAAATAAAACGTTTTACGTGAGAATCGAGTACCTACACAAAGGAAACAAAACAAAGTGAACAGAAGCTAAAATGAAAAGAGTAAAGAAAATTATATACATTCTATATTTTTTGCAAAGCAAACGTGTAAAAAGCAAACCAAACCAAAATGAAACTAACTAGAAAAGCCAGCAAACGAATACAGATATTTAAAAAAACAAAAACAAAGAGAAAAAGAAAAGAAAGCAGACTATAAAATACATTTTTTAATTGAGAACAGTAAATGAAAACTCTTCAACTACAATAGATTTGCATGTACGAGTAAAATCTTTTATATGTACGTATACATACATATATATATATATATACAAAAATATATACATATATTTTGCGTATTTGTATATTTACATGCATTCACATAAACACGTACACACACATGCTGGAAAACTGTTTACCTGTCAAAAACAGAACATAGAATACAGAATATAGAAGTATATATATAGATATATGTTTCTTTAACATACAGAACAACAAGAAATTTTAGACTTGGTTCGCTTCTTTGCTTCAATAGAAATCAGTTATATGCTAAGTTCGATCAAGTTGAAAGTTCTAGACATTGAGTATTCAGCTAGTTTTCAACTAAAGCTAAATGCTAAATACAATTGTGTCTACCTAAGTGTATAAATGTATCAATTCACAATCCATAATCACACACAAACACACACATACACCTAATATAAACAAAGTACAGAAAACAAACGAAAAATCACTTTCGCTCCATTTACATCGGTCATCATCACAATTCATACTAACGTAATCTAAGCAGATGAAATAGAGAAAATACATGAAAAAATATATTCAACTTCTTCGAAATCATTTAAGTGTTAAATGTATATGTTAATTCTAAACAATAAACCAAAATATACAACAAAAAATATGAAGAATTTGGAAGAGAAAAAACAAAAGCTATTTGAAAACAAGTACTAAAAATAAGCAAACCAAACGAAATGAAAATTATATGATAAAATACAAATAAAAATGATACTTCAATTTTCAAAAAAAAAAAAAAAAAAAAAATGGTTTTTATTTGGACATTTTTTTTTTTATTTGGTTATAAATTTTCAAAATGAGCCGGGCTCGGTTTTTTAACTAACAGCCCATAATGCTGTGCGCGTTATATAGCAATCAGCTTTCCGTTGTATGAAGTTGACACGCAGTGGCAACGCCCGGCACTTGGCCTTCGTTGCTTTTACATCAAGGCAACAATAATATTCATACACTTCATACAAACCAAATAATAAATAAAAATACTAGCACGAAAATTACGGCCGAACTTTGCTAATTTCCATTCTTTAAGTGCTCACAAACGCATAATGACTGACAGTGTGGAGAATGGCAGCAAAAGTGAGAACGTCGAAGATGGAGTACCCATAAAGCCGTCGTCTACGTCTACGTCTACGTCGACGTCAACGGCAACAGCAACGGCAGAAGCAACAACAAAACAAGTAGAATCAGATTCCGACAGCCAAAACGAAGAAGGTTTGATACAATCGAGTCAAGTAAATGTTGAATTTATTGTCAAATGGTTCACTTTCAGATGGCACTATGGATATGATTAGTCGCTTCTTTTCCCAGACTTTTCATTTGGCATCGGGCAAAGCTGCGGATAACGAAGACGCAATTGTGGATAAGGTGAGCTTTATCTGTAATTTATGCAGATTTTGTAAGTGTGTGTGTGTGTATGTATTTGATATAGGTAATTCCGGAACTGACCTTTGAAGGTCTATCATCGTATTGGCGCGAACATGGCTTTAAAAACATTGTGACCATGGTGGGTGCTGGAATATCCACGTGTGAGTTTAACAAATCACCAAAATTCTATTTTTGATGTGCTAATTGCTAAAAAATATTGGAAACAAATTTACATAGCTGCGGGTATTCCGGATTTTCGATCGCCAGGCTCTGGTCTGTACAGCAATTTGAAGAAGTACAAGCTGCCGCATCCGACGGCAATATTTGATGTGGACTACTTCCAGAGGAATCCGACGCCTTTCTTTGCACTGGCCAAAGAGTTATATCCCGGCTCGTTTGATCCGACGCCGGCACATTACTTTGTTCGACTGTTGCACGATAAGGGCCTGCTAAAGCGTCATTATACGCAAAACATCGATACACTGGATCGATTGGCCGGTCTACCCGAAAACAAGATTATTGAGGCACACGGCAGCTTCCATACGAGCCACTGTCTCAATTGCAACAGGGAGTACGATATGGCTTGGATGAAGGCGAAGATATTCGCAGATGAGCTACCAAAATGCGAGGAATGTAAAGGACTTATAAAGCCTGACATTATCTTTTTTGGAGAAAACCTGCCTGGCAAGTTTTACAGCACTCCCGAGGAGGATTTTCAGGACTGTGATTTGCTCATTATCATGGGTACATCGCTGGAGGTGCAGCCCTTTGCATCGCTCATCCATCGGGCTGGGCCCCGTTGCGTTCGCCTACTTATTAATCGCGATGCCGTTGGACGCTCTAGTTTTGCTTCTTGGATGAATACCAATGAACAGTGTTTACTCTATGGCAAACCGAAGAATACGCGCGATGTGGCTTACCTAGGGGACTGCGATGCAGGTGTCTTGGCACTGGCCGAAGCACTAGGCTGGGCAGACGAGCTCCAGCAGCTGATCAGAAGCGGACAGCAGAAAACAGAAGAAAAACCGCACAATGGCGCTAAATTGGATGCAAATGATCCCCAGGATAAGGAGGAGGAGACTGTGAAATGACGCTAAATTTAGACTAGTATTCCCTTTTGATTTGCATTCGAGAATGTGACAGTCTGCGTTGCTATTACTAAGGAAATTTTATTATGCGTGCAATATGTATGTATGTTTGTATTTATTGCATAAGAGTGTGGTGTAACCGGATACGTCTAAACATATATATATATATATATATATATGTATATATATATATATTTACATGTATCAGTTTAATATATATATATACTTGTATATATAGTGTTTTGTGAACGAAAACGTGTTCGTTATTTGTTTTGTTATCTTTTTAATCGGTTTGAGAGTAACGCTGGACGAATAAATGGATATAGACTCCCCCTTCAATTAATTATCGGTGAGCACTTACTGGAGTAAAGCAAGAAGTGAACCCAGGTGCAGCATTTGCAGCAGACTAAAAATACAGTAGGAGGTAAGAGACTTATCACTCACCAGTCATATCATTTTTAAAGCATTAGTTTTCAATGGGAATAGATGTAGATAAAGAGTAGACAAGCTACTTAACATAGATAGAAATACAATGTTCGCAATTATTTGTTATCTATTTTTGTAGTCAATTATCTAGGCCATAGACTAAAAAACCTGCCTGGATCTCACATTTATTATTAATTAATTTTCAAAGCAACATAGCTCTTAAATATAAAAAATTCAGCCAGAACCTGTAGTCATTATAGACAAGCCTCTTGAAAGTTAAGCAATGATCTATTGCTATTTATTGTAATTGGATTCTTATTTTGGAGGCTCAAAGTAACCCAAATGTAACATTTGAGGCAGCAGATATTCCAGTTCTTGTTTGTAATCCTTATCCTGGTACAATTCCAAGCGAAGTCTTTCGTTATTCATGAATTCACCGGGATCTTTGCCTTTACGCATGCTATACGAACCAGGCAAAAATGTTGTGAGCAGAAAGTAATCTATTGCAGAAGACACACATCGAAGATAATTATGACCGTAATGCTGTTTTATATGACCTTACCAGTGGACCTTCTGTCAAAAATCTGCTGACGCAATTCGACCAGGCTGGGCATCTGTCCTTTATATCCAATTTTAGATAAGGTCCTCGTAAAGGTATCGAAGTAATGGTAAAGAATTTCATCCCATTTGTCCTTTCGGTCGTCACCACTTAACAGCATGTATTTGGCATACTGCAGATCGTTTGCAATAGATCCCACGGATGACATCTGGAAGTCAATCAGCATGCAATCGTTGTCCTTGAACATAATATTGCGGATATGAAAGTCTCCATGGCACAGAACATAATATGCGTTGGCTTGTCGGTTCTGTCTGTATTCTCGTAATACGTCTTGCCAGCGACTAAGAATATTTTCACGCATTGGCTCAAAGTATTTGCGATACGTCTTTAAACTATCCTCCTGACTGATCATATTTATAAAGTTGGGCAGGGCGCTGGTTATGACTTCCAGTTCAAATAAGTTTGGCATAGTTGTTATATCATATTGAAGCCTATCAAATATTCCCGGCTGCTCCTCCAACAACTTGAAACTAACCGCATGCCATTTAGCAAGTTTTGCCAGCGCGGCCCGCAACTCGTCTAGTGTGGCATTCCGATTGCGAATCACTACGTAGCCCAGAGGCAACAGATCCTCGAAGATCATTATCTGTCGTGGCTGCATGCTGTAATACACACAGGTCGCACAGAACTTCGTATCCTCACCAGCTGCGCGAAGTATCTCCTCGAACCTGGGTAACACTTCTGTATACATTTCAATCTCAGTTTGGAATATTTTGGATTCGCTGACGAACTCTTTTTTATGCCCATCCATTTCTGGCATTGTCTTGATGATAAGCGATTTTGAACACTTTCTCTTTTCTGACGAATACTCGACGTTGGCACGGAACATAACACTCGCATAGTGATCGCCCTTGACACTTGCCGGTGAGATCCTTACTGCACTCACTGTCAAACTCGGCTCCTTGAGATGCTCCACTAGCACCTCCTGAAAGAATTGTTTGTTCATCCAGGCGGGCGCTTCCAACTCATCTGAATTGTAGTCATCGTTATTTGACGTCATTATAGGTTCTACAGACGTCGCGACGCGTCGTTTGGTCTGGCGTTCAGATATAAACTAAACAAAATTCGAGTCGCATTCCGAATTTATACCATTTTTACTATCATGAGCTTTTCAAGCATTTTAAACTAGATAACAAATTTCATTGATTGATTAAATTGATATGTTTTATTTTTAATTTTGTAGTTATTTTATATCATTAATATACATTGTTTATATGTATATACACATGTTAGTGAAATACTCGTATTTAGATGTCACTATCTTTTGTATTGGGCAAGAACTTTATCAACTGCAAAATTATAGCTAAGTTTATGGAGCTTTAACTAACTTTAAAATAAATAAAAAATATTTAACTGAGAAATGGAAGAGAACCAATTACTCTTACAAAAAATAACACAGACGTTGACTCCATTGCTCTATTCTGCTCTCAACAAGTGGAGCACATGACAATCATAGAAATAATCAAATTAATAACCTCTTTCTATCTCTGCTTACATTATACGAATGTTTGCATACGCTTTATCAAACGTATGTTAATACACATGTCTAAAACACGATTGAACAGTGAACTGTTAGCTAACATTACAATTAACAGATCTGTTCTGTGCGAAGCCTCCTCTTTTCCGAGTAGATAAGCATTGACTAGTTAAGCGGTGTACCCTGTCTATATTAAGATTAATTTTTACATGATTAATTTTGAAAAAAGAAAGCATGAAAATGTTGACATAACACAATATTCTTATTGGTAAAGATCAAAGTGGCACCTCTATAGAACTATAGAAGCGCTTGCCTAACTGAAACTTGGTATAGCATAGTACATATGTTTCTAGTGAATATGTACATATATTTATATGAATAATTAAAATTAAAGACTTATCCAAGACATGTGTTCCACAAATAACAAAATTAAAAAGTATGCCATTCATGATACCTTTGGCATATAAATATAAAGTATTCCAGTTACATTCAGGTTCCTCCGTTTTCAGTACTGATATGTGCCAAACACTGTGCACACGCAGAATAGGCTAGTGTTGGTGAATACCTCCGTGACCGAAGTGTCGCAATCGCAATCCC
Source organism: Drosophila navojoa (assembly GCF_054131105.1). Lineage (NCBI taxonomy): Eukaryota > Metazoa > Arthropoda > Insecta > Diptera > Drosophilidae > Drosophila > Drosophila navojoa. The sequence continues at coordinate 7,351,798 of NC_142890.1, read as the reverse complement.
AGCAACAACGCGATAAATAGGTCGAACCGGCGCCCAGCTCTTGGCCCAGCATCACCTGCACTACATGCTTGTAGCGCTTGACTTTCGGACTCGCCACAATTTGCTGATTCACCTCATCCGCGATTTCACGGGTCCAAATCTTGGCAATGTCCTTATCATATATTTTGTCTGTAATTTGTAAATTGCAGTTGCTTAGCAACGCTTGTTTGTTGGGTTGCAATTTAGCTTACCTTTCAGTTTCGCAGCCATTGTGCTGTTTATAATGTTTTTAACTATTGGTAACGGGAAGGATTCACCAAATGCTGGTCGCATGCTGTAGGCCGCAGGTTGGCCCGCAGCTTCCTCCTCCATTTCTGCATCGGCTGAGAGTTGCGCCGACGCAGATTGCGTCTGTGTTTTATGCTGCGAAGCTATGTTGCTTTCTTTTTGCGGTACCGAGCTTTCGACATTTTTGGTATTAATGCTGATCTTTTCGTCAGACATTTTGCTCAAAATAATTTAAAAACATAAATTTGTTCACAGGTAAATATACGAATGCAAGTCGCCTTTTAATTATGCTGCCTCCTAATAGAGATGGACTTCAAGTGAAATAGCAGATAATCGCGATACCATACTGAAATAATCGATAGGTTTGCCACTGCCTGACGTGGCGTTGCCATCTTGTTGAAGGGGATTGATAAATTAAAATTGTCCGTTACTCACAATTAATAAATCTTTATTCAATTTTAAACAAATCAAAAAATTACATAATAAATTCGATAAATATGTTGATTAAAGAAAATAAATAATAGTACATATTTTTAAATAACTTTTTAGCATACATGAAAGCAAAGTGCTTTGCTTCCTAATATATCTTTATATACTTTTGTATTATACATATGCATGTTTATATATATGTATATATGTATATATAAATATGTATAGAAAATATTTGTGTGTAAATCTTTGTGTTCACTTTGTTTTTAGTTGGGCAGCAAATTACATGCATGATGAGTGACGTACAGCGATCATAAAAATAAAATCTTGACACACAAATCAAATTATACTAATCAAAGTCGACATTTAAAAATGATTAAAACAGGATAAACAATTTGCACATACATTTTCACGTTTCACACTTAACTTATTACACAACATAATACAACATACAATGATCAGACAAAACATTAAAATATTTTGACGGGGTGCGCAATTTAAGTGACTACAAGATTTTGTGTATAATAATGCTCGAAACTAACTGAATTTTAACTTTAAAATTGGCAAACTTTGTTTATGTAGTTTTTGTTTTCTATAGTTTTTCCTATTATACAGTAATGTTGCGCGTTTCTTGAAAAATATCTTAAGCGACTATATTATAAACTATTCCGCCAGAGTGCTCGCTCGGCGTATATTTTGCTCGTTTATCTTACAGCTCTCTGTTCTTAGTATCGTTATCATTATTGTTTTTTGTGTTTTGCTTTTTGGTACATTTCTGCTTAAGTATTTAGGCGTATAAATCCTTGCCAGATCTCATTAGCCAGTAAACCCCAAGGCAAATTTAAAATTCAAATCTGAAATAGAATAACAAAATTCGTTAATTATTTTATGTTTATACAGATAAGAGTCATAGAACTTACATTCGATTCCTCCTGTTCATGCGAATGACCGGTTAGTGTGATGCCCGCGTCCGTTGAGCTTGATGCCGTGCCGGCTGCAGTAAGATCCACCTGTGAGGCGGTTGGTCGTAACGAGGCACGTTTAGCCACTATTTCCAGCATCTCATTGAGTATTGCACCCTCCGCAGCTACATCGGCGGAGCTCTTGTCTAGTTCTACAATAGAGTTACAGATTTTAAATACTAAATACAGATGCCGAATTATTTCTTGGCACTTACTATTGCAAGACAAGCGCAAATTGAGCTCCTCTTTAAGCTGAGCATGTCGATATTCCAGTTGCAGTTCCTGTTGTCTTATAGTGAGTTCCTCATCACGTTTTCTAAATGAAATGAAGTAAAAAGGTATTTACATAAATTTGGTCAAGTAATTGCATTCGTTGGTGCCATACTCACTTTAGGGCTGTGATATTGCGCCAAATTTCCAAAAGTTCCTTTAAAAGCTTGTCGTCATTGTCCTTAGTTGCATCGAGACTGCAAAAATAGGTGTTTATTGTAATATTTAATCGTTTAGTTGAGCCGCATTTTTACTAACTTTTCGTAGTTCGCCGCTTCGCCGCGCAAGGCTTTCTCAATTAGAACGCCTCGAGCCTCCAGTTCCTTCAATTGCACCTCGAGCTCCTCCTGTTCACGCTGTATTTCTTGAGCGATTCGCAATCGCTTGAGCTCAGCCTGTCGCGAAGCCTTCGATATGGCACGTTGCTTCTTATGCTCTCGTGTCTCGTTAGCGTTGCTCTCATCTACATATTACGCACAAATATAAACATATATTTATAAATGTGTATTAGTTGCTTAATCTTATCAAGTAAAATTCATTTGGACAGAGATTTGGGAAATGTTTACATAAAATGAGTTTAACAAACCATCGGATCTTTGATAATTCAGTGGCAAAGGCGGTATGGGTGGCGGGATCTGGTCATCCATGGCAATCGCTGCGGCCAAATGATGGGGATTGTGTATATAGAGCTGCGGGCTGGACGATGAGAACGATTCGGTGTTCGGTTGCTTTCGATAGCGACTGTTGTTCGTTGTGTTGAGGTAATCTTGGGCGTGTTTCGTTTGAGTTGTGATTGTTGCTGCTGTTGTGCTTGTTGGCAATGTTGCATTGTTTGTGAACATATCCTTGTCCTAATTGTCGTGTTTCATTGAAATATATTTGGTTAAAAATTGTGTGTGTATGTTGTGTATATTGTTTAAGGTTCGGCGGCAATGGCATAAAAGAAACATCCAAAATGTAAACAATTTTCAATTCAATTCAATTCAGTTATCAATTATCAGTTTAAAAACAAAATGTTATTAACAACTTATTTATAAGAACACAACGTGCTTCACTATTCACTATTTAAGGGGATTTTGATTGGATTTGAAACCACACCAAACCAATTCAACCAATTCATGCAACATGTACTTATGTATAATAATAATAGAAATAAATTACTCTGAAACACCCAAATAGCTTCCATATTTATATGTAAATTTATCCAAAAACTTAAAAAGTAGTTGAAAATAAAAATTTTTAATTAACCAAAAAACTTAAACAAATTATAACAGATAGTAAAGTCAATAAGCCTATGTCAAATAATAATATCTTTATATGCATATAGAATCATATAGGTAGGTAATGCAGGCCCCATACAACCAGAAACGGTTTATGTTTTTCGTAAAAAAAACATAATCATAATTAATTAACTAAAAATATATAATCATAGGGTATCAGGCAAGTTATGACCTAAATATTTTCAGCTGCAAGTGCGAAAAGAAAATAAAATTAAAATATATAAAAAATGCTTTCAAGCAAGATTAGAAATGAAATGAAAACAATAATCAAAACATTTCACAAAGCATTGTGAAATTTAGCGCTATGAAACATAAAAAAGAGAAAATAATAAAATGTGTAACAACACTATTTTTAACATACCCAGGGATTATTTTTTTTATGAATCAAAATTGTGTAAGGTTTTTTTTTGGAATTTTGTGCAGTGTGCATTTTAAAATATTTTAATGTGAAACATATAAATAGCTCATGCCAAATCAATGAAATTTCGAGATTATCAACAGCATATAGTAGTAAATAGTTAAGTAAAAATATTCTTACACCAAAACCGAAATTCCGCAGATCAAAGCAAGACTGTAAAATGTTGATAAGAGTTGAATTTGTTGTTTTAGATGAAGGACACACATAGAACATTAATGTAAATTAACCCAGATTGCACAGCCCCAATTCGTAATGCACAATTAATTAATGACTTCTTTGTGAATTCGCACAAAACTTTTCACATTAAGCTGAAACTGGTTGGGGATGCGGCAAAGACTTACCTTAGACTTCTCCTTCGATTTGGGTGAAATGCGGAAGCGGCTGAAGACGCCACCGCCGCCGCCGCCGCTGCCTGCGTCGGAGATCGTGGGCGTGCCGCTGCTGCTAGTGCCCGGACGCTCTGCATGCTCAGAGTGACAGGCAGCTACAGCGCCGCCCAGTTCCTTGGGACTGTTGGACGCCGAGGCGGTTGTCGAGTTGTTGCTGCTCTTGTGAAAGAAGCTGGACAAGGATTGTATAAGACTTTTGCGACGTTCTGGATCCTTATGCCGCTTGCTACTGGGCTTGCTCTGCTGCGGCTTATCCTGCGCACTGGCCGCCAAATTGGGATCCGATATAAAGTCTGCAGCTTTGGCCTTGCTCACGGCCTCGCTCTCCATGCGCAGTGGCTGCTGTGGGCCATGGGCAACCATGTAGGCCAGATCGTTGACACTTTTGGAGGCGCTCATTTTTCGAGCACGTGCCGTGAGGTCGCCGGCAACTGCATCCTGCTGCTTCGCCTTAATGGCGCTGTTCTGTTCGTAGTGTAGTCGCTTGCGTAGTAATTGCATCTTCTCCTCGGGACTCAGGCCCAGTTCTGTGTTGGACTTTAGGCGAGCGCGTGCTCTCGCCTCGCTGCGCAGATTCTCTGTGGACGTTGAGGAGATGCCCACATCGGCAGCTTGATCGATCTGCCGCTGACTTTGACCATGGTTGCCGTTGCGATGCGGACGCACTGGCGCATTGGGTGTTGTCAGCTCATCCACTTTACCGTAGCTGAACGAGGCTGTCTTATTGAGCTTATGCCGCTCCAGAAGACTCAATTGCTCCGCATCGATGTGCTCGCTGAAGGGACGCGACTTGTAAAGATCTGCTGTGCGCAACGCCGGCTGCTTTGTGCGATAGGGCGAAACATAGGATGCTGTTGCGGACTTCTGTAGCGGATTGGGCTGCACGAAAACGTCATTCGGTGGCTGGCTTGGCCGGCTGGGCAACTGCTCGGCAGCTGTCGAGACATGGTAGTGCGCCTGGCTGCTGCAGTTGGCATCGCTGGAGCTGCTGGCAGCGGCCAATTTGGGCGTGGGACTCAGACTAGCACCGCTGGCATAGCCGCTGGTCAAGAGGCTGCGCTGCCGGCTGCGATGCAGACGCTTCTCGGCATTCAGTTGCTTCTTGGACTGCAGCTTGTCCATGACCAGATCGTGTATGAGATCCTTTTGCTTGGTGCGTTCCTTGCTGATCTCCTCCAGCTTGCTGTTGAGCGTCGGTATCTCAGGTACTTTGCTTGCCGAGCTGCCACTCCTGGGTCGCACGCCTGCAGTCGTGCCGTTCTCAGCGCCTGCCCTCTGCCCATCCGCTGCTGGCGCCTGCAGCACATTGGTCGCTTCTATCACAGTTGGCTGCTGCAGATTGGGCGCCTCCCCCTTGGAGCTCTTGCGGCGCTGTGTGCTGATCTGCGAAATGCGCTGCTGCAGCGCACGCACGTACTCGAACTGGATCTGCATGTCCTCGTCCGTTTCCTTGGGCGGCGCAGGGGCTGGGGTGGAGCTGCTGGCGCTGCTGTTTGTGGTCATTGTCGACTGTGTGGTCTTTGGTTGCTGGTCGGAGCTGCTAGGTGTGGATACGTCCGGCTTGCCAGCAGCCAGCATTGACGCAAACTGATCGAGCACCCGCGGCGATGAGGTGTCCAACGGACTAGTGACCACTGTGAGTGCTTCGCTTTCTTCTGTGGTCGTTACAGTGGGCTGCGTCTGTGACTGAACCATAGCACCGAGGCTGTCCTCGTCCAGGTCGTTCAGTGTGCTCGAATCAGTCAGAGACTGAGTCATCTGAGAGCTGATGGGCAGACGGGGCGCCTCATTCACCGGCGTCTTGGCATCGTCGTGCATTATGTAGGCGCCCTGCTCTATGTAATCGATGCCGAGCTTTTCATCCCGCTTGGTCAGCAGTGGCTGGGCCTGCGGCTGTGTTTGCCCAGCGGCTGTTGTTCGAGTGTTGTCCGTGCTTGCCGTCTGCTTGGGCACCGTCTCAATGTACTCCATGTAGCCGCGATTATGCAGCAATGCCGTGTTGGTCGCTGAATAAGCCTCGGCGCAGGAGCCCTCGGAGCCAGTGTCCATAAACTCAATGTCATCAAAGTCAATGGCCATTTGAGCGACGGGCGCCTGCTTGGCCAGCTCGTGGAGCACCTCGCTGCTGCTGGGCAGCTTGACTGCCCCACTGCGACGTCGCTCCTTGCGTCGCTTCATTGTGCCCTTGTTCGAGTTGATCACGAACTCCATATCAACAAAGTTCTCCGAAATGCAATCATCGGCCGTCCAATCGGAAAGCTCCGTTTCAGTTAGCACCTGGCCGGTGCCAGTGGGCTCCGTTTCCGAGTCGGAGCCGCGCGAGTTCAAATCGGCCGTGGGCGTTTTGTCGCTATCATGCTGCGTGGGCGTGGTCGGCGTGTCTGGCGTCTTGGCCAAGCTACTGCTCAGATTGAGCGTAATGGGCTTCACCACCTGACTGTGCTCCAAGGGTTGATCTACGATCAAAGGCAGATTTTTCAAGCTTTCGATTTTGTTTTCATTCTTACTGTCGAATCTCAGCTTGGGTGGTCCCATCTCTGGCAGTGGGGGTGGTGGTTGGGACTGACGCTCCGTCTCGATAACTGTGCACTCCACCGGTTCTGGAGTCGCCGTTACCGGTTCAACATCCGCCTCATGCTCGTCATCCAGTTCGCTGGTCTTTATAGCTGGCGCCGGTGGAGACGGCACAATGACACCTGCCGGCATATCCAGATATTTGACATCTTCCGGATCACCGATGTATTTGCCATTCACAATCATCAGGCTGTCCACCTGCATAAGAGCTCCGCTGCTGTCGTGCACCTCAACGCGCGGCACATTGTGTTTGCTGCCCGCCGTCTGTGTGTCCGGACTGGTCGTGGACTCCAGGATATAATGCTGTATGTCTTCAATACTGGAGCTGCCCGAGCTGGAGCAGCTGGTGGCGCTACTGGCGGTCGTCGACATCATTTCTGACTTGGGCTTGGTCCACGGTATATTAGGCACTTGGATTTGCAGTGTCTCCTGCTCATACTGCTCCTGGTCCAGATCGGCCGCCTTCTCTGGTGAATCGCGCTTCTCCTCGTCGGATTGACAGAGCAGTGACTGTTGCTCCTCAGTGTCGCCAGCGCTGGATGTCTCCTTCTTTGCATTGATGTCACCTAGTATGTCGGGTATGCACTCCTTCACGTCTTTGGACACATCTGGCTTCACAGCCTCCTGATTCAGATCATTTAACTTGTTGCTGTCCGAGATCTTTGCAGGGGAATCTACCATCTCAGTGCTGTCCTCACTTGGTTTCTTTGGCGTCTCCAGCACAGTGAGATCAATGAACGGCACCGGTGTTTCGGGCGTGACCAGATCAATTATCTCGATGACAGTTTTGTTATTGGTGGGCGTGGTTGGTGATCCTTTTTTGTTGTGCTGCTCCATTAAGGTAGCGTTCACCGCATCCGTATACTCCATGCCCTTGTTCAGCTCGTTCTTGCTGTTGACGAACACGTTCTCCTTCTCGTTGTCCGTGGAGTTGCTAGACGGCGCCTTCTGAATCTTCAGCTCCACGCGCAGATCATTGATCACATTGGTAGTAGCCGAACGCATCAGTTCATTCTGTGCATTCTGCGCATTGTCGCCCAGCTTCGTGCGATCCAGGAAACTGCGCATTGCCGCACTGATGTCGCTGCTGGGATTCAGAAGCTTCTGGCACTCGGAAATATTGGACTGAAAGCTGCGTATGCGCGAGTCCAGGACCGAGGTAGAGCCAGACTTTTGAATTTTGTTCCCATTGGCCGGTTCGCCTAGCAAATACCGTTTCTTCAGCTCTAGACTTCTCTTCGACGCAATGCCCTCCGTGCTGGCCGTCTTGTTCAGAAGATAATCACCGGGTCGTGGATTTTGCAGCGGCACTCGCTGGCTGCCTATCAACAGCGTGGGATCCACCTGGACCAGTGGCTTAAACTGTGGCTGCACCGGCTGTGGTTGGTATTTCTGCAAATAGCTGCCGCCCTTTTCGCGTGCCGCCAGCTGCTTCTGGTGCAGACCGGAGGCACTAGATGTGATCATAGTAGACTTGATCTGGTAAACAAGTGAATAGATCAGCACTGCTGTGAGTGGTAAAATATATTTACGAGAACGCTTACCTGAACTTTTGTCGGTTTTCTTAGATGTGTATCGTCAATAAAGATTTTTGGCGCCTGTCGTATAATCTCGTCATTGTCGAACTCAGAGTCGGTGGATATTTCAGTGGCAGAGTTAAGCTCAACTTCGTCGGGCGATGTGCTCTCGGATTCGGTTTGTACCTGTAATTGAAATCGAACCAAAATGATTTAATATCTTCATGGCGATGATCAACATAAGTACAATAAAGCAATGCACAAAAAAACGAATAACATTTGAACAAAAAGCATCAAGAGAAAGGCGGGTGCTAAGAAGATCAGCAAGATCCCAAGCTCGAAAGTATTCTTTTATGTCTTGGATTATCAAACATGCTTAATTAGTCATAGCTTGGATTGTTGTTGTTGTCTGTTTGTTGTTGGGTTAATCAGCGACAGCGGCAGCAGCAGCAGGAGCAGCAGCAACAGCAACAGCAGAGGCAACATCATGCCTTTAGGTACGATCCAGAAAGGTACATACGAATACAAAATCGAACGAAACACAACGCGGACTTTGGTTACATGGGTTAGACCTGGGCGTTAAGTGTAGTATTTGTTGTGTAGGTTTTAGGCGGGTTATGGGGGTACATAGAACGAGAGCGAACGGTAGGTACAACAATTTTGTCTATATTTAGTTTTAGAGACTACAAACTTTTTTGTTTTGTTTTGGCTTTTGATCGAGCTGCTCGGGGGTTAGCGCAACATTTCGTGTAGAGTTTTGATTGAATTTACCTTCATAGATCGTACCCAGACGCTTTTTAAACGCTAGTGGCTAACAAAGGTGTAACTCTCTTTTTCTCTCTTTCTTTCTTTATCTCAAGATCAGGACGGACTTGACTAAGTTGTAGGCGTGGCAGACAGGCAGGCGGGCGGACAGGCTGTAGCGTTGGGATCTTTCGGTTGATGGGGAACGTTGGCTGGACCAGATTTTGGTCCCCAATATATATTTATCCTGGCATGTTTTTTGTTTAGGTGTTAGTTTAGGGGAGCTATATGTTGTATTTGTTTCAAGGGGGAGGGGTCGTGTGTGTTGGTTTCGCATTTGGCTGTGGTGTAGAATTCATTTCGGCCTCAGTAGAGATAATAGTTGAGACGTCTTCTATATACGTTGTCGTTGGCGTTGGTATTTTAATTATACATAAAAGAGAAATAGCTGTTTTTGATCAATGTTTAGGCTAACTACTAAGAGATAACGCACGACTCTTTGCTGGCTGGCAGCCCGTAATCGCTGCGCCCATAGCTGGACGTGGAGGCGGGACTGCGTCGCCTGAATAGATCACTGAGATGCGTGGTACTTGTTGCTGCTGTACTCGGATAATAGTTGGATGTCGTTGACGTCGTGTAGGGTCTTCTGCTGAGGTAGTCGCTGCTGCTGGTGGTAGCATTGCTGAGGTAATCATAATTGCTGCGAGATGCGGGACTGCGCGTGTAGGCCGAGCTGGAGCTGGGAAACCGGCTCGTAGTCGTCGTTGTCGCCTTGGCCGGCAAGCTGCTGGTGTAGTGACGGGGCCTATAACTGGACAACTGTTCATCCGGCATGTAGTCACTGCGATCCGTGCTGCGTATGACGTCACGCATATAAGGATTTCGCTCCACGACGCGTTCGTTGACAAAGTCGCGCTTTCGATTGTGCAACCGCTTGCTTCGGTCGAGTAGAGCCCGCATGCTGGCATCTACCGGGTCATCAAAGTTAATATTACTCAAGGGACGCGAAGTTGCGACGGTTTTTGTGGTCGATCGTGTATCTGTATCCTGACTGGAGAGTGCAGATAGGGATTGCTGTGACGCCGATACAGACTGCCCAGATTTGAGATCACCAAAGGACTTGGAGCTCAGCCGAGCGCTGGCTCCAAGTGGTTTGAACGGCTGCGGTGACTGCGAACGTGGCTTATTTGAATTGAATCTCCTGTTTTTGCGTCGCTTAACGTCCAGCAAGCCAAGTACATCATCTACCTCTAGAGAATCGGGGCGTTTGTTCTGTTCGAAAATGGTCTTGCCATCAGGCCACTGTCGATTCTGGAAAGCAGCGCAGGGCGGAGAGTCTGAGCGTGCATATTCCGGCAATTGCTTTTTCTGCTCTTGCTCTGCCTCGTTTTCATCTTCGCTGTCTAGTTGCAGTTCTCCGATGTGCGGCTTGGGCCAGGCACGATCCTTAAAGACCTCTGGCACCGGCTCATCTTCTGGCCTTGCTTCGGGCACATATTTGGGCGCCTCCAGCTTGGGCAGATGCAGCTTTTTGGGCATGGGCACAATTACTGGTTTGTTATCCTGTAATTCAATAAATGCAAACGAACTGCGTCGCGTGGAGTCCGCCGTGGAATCCAGCGTAGAGTTGGTGTCATCGCCCAAATCCAATTTCTTAAACATGGGAGGCGTGCCCTCCCGCCTCGCGGACTCGCGCCTGCTGCTGCTGGCCTGTGTGGTGCCACGGCGAACGCTTGCTTGTGGAGGAGTGGGAGGCGGAAGACTGCGCTTGCCGCTGGAGTTGCTGCTGCTCTGCTGAGAGTCGCGTCGACGCTGCTCTGCAGCTGCTGCCTCAAAGCTCTCATCACGTTTGATCAGAGCCTGACGGCGTTCCAGCTCGAATTCCTGAATGAGACGTGCCTGTGCTAAGGCCTCATCATCATCAACGCTGGGTAGATTATTTAGCAGCTGAATGGAGTTGGTGGGGGAGATGTCTGAGGGTTTGATTACGGGTATACGACGACGCAATGGCATTGGGCTATTAGGTAGCTTTTCCATATCCCATTCCAGGGAGCCTTCCTTGCTGGCTGGAATTAGCGGTTGCTTGCGACGCGGCATGGGCGAAGCGGGCAACTTTTCCATATCCCAATCAAGCGAGTTCTCCTTGCTGCGCGCCTTGGGTGGCGTCACGAGCTTCGGTGGCTCGTTAAGGCTGCTGTGTGAGGAGCTGTCGCTTTTGGTTGAATTGTTGTTAGGCACTTGCACGGATTTTGTACGCAGATGTATCGGTGTTTCTATTATTATGTCAGGTATTACATCTATCACAGGCTTTTCTGTGTTGAAGCCATTAACACTGGGATTCGGCATTACTTTCTCTACATGATCAACCACGTCTGCCCCTGCCTCCACGTAATCAACAACATCTTCGTTGGGTAGAAGTCGAGGAAACTTCAGCTTTTCCTCAGAAGCCTTAGTATCTATTTGCACCTGCTCCGGTTGCACATTATTAACGTGCAGCTTCTGCAGCAAATCCTGCACGGAAGGCGGCATACTCTCCGGATCCAATTTGGCCAATTTCTTCTTTAACCGCTGTGGTGCAACTGGAAGAGTCGGCTCACTGGACGAGGAGCTGCTTTTTTGCCTGCGTTGAGGACGGGCTGGAAAATTTCTTTCGTTAAGCTCATCAATTTCTGCGTGCTTTCCGCTTGTGAAACGACTTAACGGCTCCTCGCTATTCAAGGGTGCTTCATCGCGTTCCAGCGACTCCAGCTTATCCACAAAATCACGTTCCGCGGAGCTGCCGGCAACGAGGCTACCTCTGGGGCTTATTCCTATCAGTTCATCATTTGAATCAAACTCCACATTAACGAGCATTTCATCGGAAAACTTGCTAAACAGTTTCTCGATGCTCTCCTCCTCGGAGCTGCCTCGCTTGACCACCGTCACGGGCTGGACACTGGGACTCTTGCTGATGGTAGTGCACAATGAATCAACATCCAAATCGTCATCTACAGCAGCTTCCGGTGTCTGATCTATTGCCTCGACCATGCTCTGGAAGACCTCATCGACATGCTCTACATTGCGTTCCATCTCGATATTTTGAAGCGCCTCCAGAGCATCTTGATTTAGTTTTTCGGTCAGCGAAATGTCCGATTGGCGTCGCGAGAGCACCAGACTGGACTGGGAGCCACGTCGAGAACTGTTTAACGATTTGTCGCAGCCAGTCTTGGGTAAATTCTTAATATCCTCTACTACAGGACGCGAAACAACGGTCTCTGTTTCTATGTTAACAACTTCATTAGCTGCTGGCAAGGGAATATCCTCCACGAGTGGACTTTTGGTCTTGGAGCGCTCCAGCTCTTTGGCCTCTGTTGCCTTATCGAGTAAATGTAAGATCTCTAAGTCATCCGGTACAGGCGGTGCTGGATTTGCTGGCTTCTTGGGTTCAACTTTTTTGATTTTCGGAACGACATTCGTTGGCTTCTTTTGCGCTTGCTTCGTCTGCCGGGCATTGCTAATCTTGGCCAGCTCCTCCAGCGAATTATTTGTCTTGGGGGACTTTTGAATTTTACAAGGCGAACTTTGCTTTTTTGTGGGAGATTTTTGCTTTTTGATGGGTGACTTGCGCTTCTCGGGCGATTTGCGTGATGCCAAGCCAAAGAATTTGGCAAGTTTTGAGTCCTGATATTGCACGGGCAGCTCACGTCTCCGACTAATCTCCGCTTTCACCTCCTGCTCCTTTTGCTGCTCCTCCTTTTGGGCATAAAACTTATCGCGTTTCCTCTGCAGAAAATTTGTTGCTTCATTCCGCCATTCGTTGCGCAAATACTCCATAGTCTTCTCCAGGTCACTCATTGAGTCACTGGCAGAAACCAGAGAGTCGCGTGACCGATTCAGGCTACTCATATTGCTGGTGCTGGACTCCATGCGACGCAGCTTGAAGGAAGTCTGCTCATCGCTCTGCTGCGAGTTGACAGAGCTCATGGACTCGAATCGCTTGAGTATGTTTTGAACGCCACTCAGTCGCTTTGGCTCCAGATCAAAGTCGCCTTCGCCAAGTGACTTGGTTTTCAATAACTTTTTGCTGTTTCGTCGAGGTAAGCCCAGCTCGAGATCGAGACCCGTTTCCTCTAGTATGCGTTCGATCTTGTCCGATAGGTCGCTGGGTGACTTTTCATCATTAAATAGTTTCTGATACTCGGAGCTGGGCGAACGTGTCTCCCCATCTGCCAAAATCTCATCTAGAATACGTTCAGCTTCATCCCGAGGCGGTGGTGGACTCTCTGCCACCACGGCAGCTGCAGCTGCAGCAGCAGCAGCCGCTGCCTTTTTGGCCTTTGTGCCCTTGGGCACAATTTTCTTTATAATTTTAATCTTACCCTTCGGCGTTGTTGTCGCCTTGGCCAAGGTGGTTGAATTGGTGGGCTTGGCGGGAGTTTTTGATGCAGGTGGTAATACCTTAACAGGTGCTTTCTTCTTGCTCAAGTCCAGCGCCCCATCCAGCTGATGGTCACGTAAGCTGAAGGCATTTAGAGATGCCTGCCGCTTGGGCGGCACAGGCTTTGTCTTGGAATCCGTTTTGGCCTGAGAACTTTTCGGCGCTTCCGCCTCTTTGGGCTGGGCTATAGCTGCCTCAGTTTGTGACTTCTTTAGTCGTTCTGCAACTGTTTCAACAGCGCGTCGCTGTGGCGCCGGACTACTAGGAAAATACTTGGCCAGATCCACATCCTTTAACGTCTTCTGATTCTTATTAGTATTGCCCGAGGCACTCTTCTCCTCCTTCTGATTGGGAAAGTACTTGGAGAGATCCACATTGGCTGTATGCACCGTGGGCATAGTCAGCTGAGATTTAATATGATCCATAGTGCCCGCAAAGCTACTGGCTCCGATCTCCTTGAGCTTGCCACTGAGCTGTGTGTTGCTTTCCGTATCGACAAAGGCTTCATCGTCATCGTCATCAATGTCCATATCCTCTTCCTTCTCACTGCGCTGCGGTCTTTTAATTGCACCCAGAATTTTCTCGATTTGCATTTTGCTGTCATCGGGCAGCGGCGCCTTTTTCGAGCGCGGACTTGACTTGGAGCTGGCATTGCTTTTTATGCTGTTGGAGCGACTTACATTGGCGCTGCTCTTACGCTCAAGTTTTGGACTCAGTTGAGTCGACTTCTTCAGACTCTCTGGCTTTTGTAGCAGCTCCTTGGGCCGCTCCTCGAAATTGGGCTTGCGTGGCTTCAGCTCATCCAGATTAAAATCGATGACTGGCTTTGGCTTTGGCCTGGGCTCAGCTCCCGTTTGGGGCCCACTCACGATCTTCTCATATTTCTCATCAAACTTGGACTTGGGTGGCGCAGCGGGACTTGTAGCTGTAACAACATTGGCTGCCTTCGTAGGATTGGCCATGCCCGCAGCTATAGCTGCATTCTCGGCTAACCATTTCTCCTTCAGCGTAAGCTTGTTCAGTATATCGCTCTTGACCAGATTTTCCTTGGCTAGAACTTCCAGGTCTTTGTTCATTTTGACCATATTATTTAGGTGGTACAGTTTCTCGCTAATTGCTTCGATCTCGCTGCTGAACTTGCGCGGCGCATTGCGCTCCAGCTGCTCCAATTGAGCACGCGTGGGCGCTGCGACGGGCGTGCTCGGCTGACTTTTGGCCGACTCGAAGGAGTTGGCCGACTTGAGCGAAGCTCGCTCCACATTTTCCTTATTCTCTACACTCAACTGGGGCTTCTACATGGGAATTTGTATAATTTTATGAAACCAACACCATGTTTAGAGACAATGTTTATATAGTAATTGTATATATGATATCATCAGAGTATACAACAGAAAATTAAAGACAAAATTATGATAATAATATTAGTTTCCCATAGCCAAATGATAGCGGATCAAAGAGACTCACCTCCGTTTCCGTATCCGTGGGCAAATTGACGGGCAAAGGCTGCAGGCGCACTTCCTCGCGTCGCAGCTCCCGGGCTTTCTTGAACTCCTCGCCCTCGGTATCGTCCTTGCCATCATCTGCAACAGATAAGCAATAACTAAAATAAACTTCAAGGGTAATTAGGACGAGTTACGTACCCGCGATGCCTTCGCTGGAATCGTAGAAGTCATCCGAGTCATCGCTATCCTCACAATACTGTTTGCCAATCCAGTCGGATGCCAGTTGCAGAGTTTGGGCACCAAATGGCGAGTCATCTGCCTCCTCGAACAGTTCCGAATCCGATTCCGTGTCGGACTCATCCGAGCTGGACAGCTCCGACTGTGAATCGTTGTTGGACTCGGGCAGGAAATTGCGCCCCGACCACTCATGCTCATCAATGACATTGGCTTCGTCATCTGACATGGCATCCGCCGAGGCAGCGGCTCTGGAGGTTTCCAACAAATCCATTGTATCGCCTCCGGCGGGCGTAGTGTCCATGGCCTGCACCGCCTCAGCGGTTGCTGCAACGCCAGCAATGGCGCCAGCAGCAGCTGCTGGTTGCTGTGCAGGTGACTGTGGTGCAGCGGATCTCTGCGGGATTACGAGTTCGAAATGTGAATTGAAATGGGCTAAAAAGTGGTTTTCTAGCGTAACTCACTCTCGTTTTGGCGACACGCTGCGGCATTGGCTTCGGTGGCAGCCGGAAGTGCTGAGTGCAATAGAATCGACCCTGGGGATCGTCACGATCGAAGGCGTAGCCGCCCAGGCGCAGATTGGTGTGGCAGTGATGGCATTTAAGGCAATTGCGATGCAGCACCAGACCCTCCACGGTGGTCTTCTCCATAAGATAAACGGTTTGCTTGCAGAAGCGGCACTTCTCAGAGGCGGCCTGCTTCTTAAAGGCGAGCGCCACCTTCGAACTCTGCGAACATGAAACCCATTAGAAATGATTTATATATTCTAGGCATGGGGTTAGAACAGCGAATAACATTGAAGTGCGTCTTAATAAATGTTGATTGTCATGTACATATGAATGTTGTTGTATATGAGAATGTGTTTGATTGTGTGTGTGAGTCTGCCTGAGTTAAAAGCTAGCTAAAACAACAAGAGCAACGGCAACAATACACGAGGAACCTTATACCATAAGGACACACGCGGCGACCAAGTTAAGATAAGCCATAAGCATAATACAAATAAATACAAAATAAATGTACATATACGGGATATAGAACACATAAGCGAAAAACCCAGGATAATGATACGGTTCGAACGCAGGGCTACTCACAGATTTGGGTATGACAGTGTTGTTGGTGTTTGTGGTGGCATTGCTGCTGGCATTCTTCTCATCCGAATTGGTCTCATCCTTTTTGACGAATTGGCCAGCGATGGAGGCAACCTTGTTGCGACCCCGCTCGCCCACATCGAGATTGTGGCCCTCCTTGAGCTGTTTGTCCAGATTCTTGAGCGTCGTATCGATCTCCTTGAACTTCTCAGCCTCGCGCGAGTCCTGGCGCTGGGGCTTGGACATTTTGTGCTGACGCGCCTGGAACTGCTCTTTGCTCCATTTGGGCACCTTTTCCCGGCCCTTGGGCCCATGGATTTCGGTCTTCTTGGACAGCTCGATTTTCTTCTCAATTTCGCGCACATTCCAATCGCTCGAATCGATCTTTCCAATGGCACGCATCAGATCTTTGGGTTTCTTATCACTGCCATAGCCGGGCCGTCCCGTCATGCGTTGCTCCATGCTCTTGATGCGATCGCTGAACTGCTCATCGGCAGCGCTCCGTGGCATCGCCGAGGGTATATCGTTACGTTCGCGATCCTATTATCATGTGGGAAGTGGAGGTGGTTATGTTGGTGGTTCGGCGAGCGGTGCAGCAGCCATTCGAGTTGGAGTCAAGTGTATAATTGTGTGTGGGTGTCAGATTGCATTAATTGTAGGTCGGGCATGGATAACATTTTAGTCGGGAGTGGAGAAATCAAAATTTGAATAAATTGAAATTTGAATATATAGATATAGATCTTCGTAATACATAAAAAACAATCAAAACCAAAACGCAAACAAAATACAAAATATATAACTTAGGTTTTAGTCTAACGCAGTTAGATGAACGAACGTAGCGCAAGTTTCTTTAGTAGCTGGCAAAGATCACGCTAAGAAATCGTAGTAACTAGCTTAGACATACAGTTTATTTCACATTTTAGTTAGAGCAACAGGTTTACCAAGCTTTTTCATTATTATTTAGCCATTTTTTTCAGATTAGCAAAGTTCTTGAGAGAATTCGTTGGCCATATAAATGATTTATGACCGAACTTCTGAAAATCATTTTCCGCTTCATGCCGCAACTCTTCAGTTGCTTCTCTTGTTAGTAAAAAGCAAAGAGCCTGCGATTCAGTTAGTTTCGTTTGTGTTAGGAGCAGAGACTGAACAGAGAGCGCAGAGCCAAGACAAAACATGGGGAACACAGGACACGGCGTGCAGCAAATTGTGTCATCCAACATGGAGATAACCAGCAGGCAGAGTCAGGATCTCTGAATCGTATCCTTATTGCTTACGGGAAACAGAAGTTTGCGCTCGAGCTCCTTGACGCGATCGTTAAAGACGGGCGCCTGCTGCCGGTACAGAAATATCGAATAGTCCTCGAAGGGCGTACCATCCTCGGCCACGCCCTCGGCCACACCATCGCCCTCGCGGAGCAGTTTGCCCGCCTGCAGCAGCTGCAGACTTTTGTAGAAATTCTGCGTCTGATGGAAACGCTGCTGGCGTCGCCTGCTCATGCGATCCTGACGATTCTCCTCGATTTCTTTCAGACGCTGCTGGCGCTCCTCCTGCGCAGCAGAGTGGAAAGTCAAGACATTGACAATTTCACACGGCATAAGAGTGTGTTGGTGTATGGGTGTGAGTGTATATGCGTGTGTGTGTATATATGGCAAGGAAGAGTGTGTAATCATTTGTGTGTATTTTTTTTTTCATATGAAATAGACATAAAACTAAACTAGAGAACTACATGACGAACTATCGGTATGGGATCCAGTTGGATTAGTAGAAATAATTCGACTGTTACGTTTACAAATGGATTGAGAGCACACGGTAAACGAATGACAAATGGCAAAGCATTGGACACTGATCGAACTGACCTCGTTGATGGATTCGTATGCGCTTATGACGTTACTGAGTTCATGAAAGAGAGCTGTTTTCAGTATGAGTTTAACCTTGGTTTATCGTAAACGTTTATGTTTTTTGATTCGATTTGTTTTTTTTTTTTATATATATATGATTTGTATGACAAGCGTTCAACAATAAATTACAATCAAATATATTTTTGTATGAGCGTAAATTTTAAGGAGAATTGTATGAAAGAGAGAGAGAAAGAGAAGTTTGTTGACACAGTTGAAAAGTGATGACCTTTCCTAAACATATGCGCATAATTTGCCAATTTGAATGAATTTAGCTATATATATATGTATATATATATTTATAGGTATATATATATATATGTATTATTTGAGAGAAATTTTGATATGGCATCACTTTTCAAGCAACATTTATTGCGCCAGTGAACCAATCCATGATATAGTCGAAACATCTACTCACAATGTTCGCCGTTTTATCAGCCTGGCGACGTTTCTTCGAGCGACGCGGTGTATCACTTTGAGCTGCAAAAGAGAAGAGAGATGCAAAAAGTTAGAATCGAAATGTTAAAAGGGAAAACTTATTGTAAATGGGAATGTCTTTAGCGAACACGAATCGAAATATAAAAGAGATAACTCGAGAGCGAACTGACTATAAATGGGAATGTCTTTATAATATATACCAGAAACAACGGTTCTGACTATTTATAATCCTGCTATTTCCTATTTTTGAACAATAAACAACGGATCCAATTTTGTACTATAGAGATCTAAGTGAATTATAACTTCGATAGTTATTACAATATATGTATATCGCATAAGAGACCGTGAAACTGTTTATAACGTCTATCTCTGAATAATATTATGGGATTTCTGCATACACAAACTTGGATAAGAACAATATTATATATGGAGGTAGTACATTGAAAATTATACAAAGCTTTTTGATCTCTGACTCTTATATATTCTGATTAAAAAACTTGATATTTATTTGGGCTATACAATTTAGAGAGGTAGCTATGGCACATGCGTTGCTCTGGATTTGGATCTTTTATGAATTATGGTTATCTTTAACACACCCTGTTGTTGCAAATTGTTGCTGCCCGCGCTGCTGGCTGCAGCTGAGCCGGCGGCCACACCGCCGCTGTTCAACAGCTGCTCGTGGCGACGCTGGCGCTTGGCCCGCTCCTCCTCCAGCACAGATCGCCGCTGCACTGTTGTGGGCACATCGACGGCATCCTGCATGGGCGACTTGGCCTTGGCCTTCGTCTGCAGCAGCTTGGAGAAATCGGGCGGCGCATGCGTATGATTGATGCGATACTTTTGCCGCAGATCGCTGAAGTCCATCTTGGGATGTTTGATGTGGGGTATCTCGCCGCGGAATAGATCACAAATTTGGTCCAGATAATTTAGCCAGACACGGGACTCCACATCGCTCAGCTCCAGAGACTGTTTGGCGCTCATGACGCGATCGATGTGCAGCTCGCGCTCCAGCACGGCAAAGGCCAGCTCGTTGCACTCCAGCGGACTCATGTCCTTGGTAGCAGCATAATCAATAAGATCAGGTCGATAGCTAAGCAGGAGTAGACGGCGTAAATAAATAACTTTTGAGTGATTTATGAATCCACTCACCGGCTGATGAGGGCGACCAGCACACGACCATTGCGAAAGACATCCGAGGGTTCCTTGAGATCGGAGGCAAATGGAAAGGCACACAGCTGTGTGCTGATCCAGCGCAACAAAATGGCACCTTGCGGCAGGACATCTGTGCAGGATCAGATAATTAAGATTCGCATATATAAATAACATATTTGTTCATATTAACTGACCTCCACTGCGTCGTTTGCGCTTGCCCGGCGTCTCCACGTGGGGCAACTGCAGCGCATGCGGATCCATAAAGCTCTGCTCCAGTATTGACGGATCATCGGTGTCAACCAGATGCTTCACTTGCCAGCTGTTGACCGACTCGCGATTCAAGTTCGGATATCGTGTAGCCGGATCCACCGTATAGGCGCTGATATCACGTTGCAGGGTGTCCGGCGTGGTCTGGTTGAGCAAGCGGTAGATACTCTCACGTTGCGCTAGAACGCCCAAAGTACTGTTCTGTGGATTGGACCACAGCTTGATGGCGTAAGCAGCATCCATGCTGGAGAGAAAGCCACGGGCGCACCCCGAACCCGTTGGCCAGAACGGCTCCAGCAGACTGTCGCCCACAAGGCACTGCAGCAGCCGGAAGCCCTTGCGCACGATAACCCGGCAGGACATCTCGGCCGCAAACATGGAGGTGAAATCAAACATGGCCACATCCGGCTTGCCATAATGATTGACGGCAAACTCCAGATTAGGCATCTGATATTGTGTGGAGAACTCGGCGGCCTCGCGTGCATAGTCGTGCAGCTTCTGTGTGTCCACGTTGGCGGATGCGAGCAGCTCGGCGGGATCGGCCATGTCTTCAATGATGACACCCTTGTCGATCAGACTGTGCTTCTTCGCAGTCATCACGAAATAGTGCGTCTCATCCTTGTAGTAGACAATGTTCTCGAGATCAATGCCCGTGCGACTGTAGAGCTCTTTGAAGAAGGCCTGATTGAATATGAACGCCACGCCGCTTATCTCCTCCACCTTGGCCTCGGCCTCGGTCTTCTTGTTGATGAAATTTGCCGTTATGGCGATGGCCAGCTTGCCGCGAAACTCTTTGCGCCTGAAGTCCAGCATGTTGCGCTTGCCATCGGCGCCGATGAGAACGTCGAACTCGTAATTTGAGACAGCATGATCCGCGGGTGTGACCGCCGCATGCCAGCCGGTGCCGTCGCCCGTCGGCTCTAGGGCATGCTCGAAGCTGACGCCCTCGTGTATCTCGACTCCCAGCAGCAGAGCCACTTTGAGGAGCATGCACTGTAGCTGTCTGATGGAAATGTGATCAATCGAGCCCGCACAGAACTTGCCATAGAACTTCTTGGCTCCCAGATTCCTTAGATCCGTGATGACAAACGGCCACAGATGCAGCACATTGTTGCGCGTGATCCGGTCACGCTTCTCCAGCACCACCACCTTGGCACCCAGCAGCTGTGCCTCGATCGCCGTCCGCAGGCCGCAGGGACCGGCGCCAATGACCAGAACCCGGGTGCCGCTGCACGCGTTGCCCTTGCCGTAGACGCGATGTGCGGCGCGTGCGTCGAACTTCTTCCACAGCGCCTGCGCCTTCCACGATCGCACCTTGGCCTTCAGCTTCGGGTAGAATTCGTTCAGCGGCGCTGAGCGCAACCCCACTGCCTCACACATGGCCCGATGCAGAGCCAATATCTGACGCATTGTTGTTGCCACACAGAGCAGATCGAAGAGCTCGGCGGCTTCCGCGGCAGCGGCATGCTCGGCCATCAACAGCGCCTGCTGTTGCTGCTGTTGGGCTGTCAGCAGCTGTTGCTGTTGCTGTTGCTGCTGCTGCTGCAGCTGCTGCTGGTGGTGCCGCTGATGCTGGCGGCTCATGCTGCAATTAGAAGAAATATACATATTTATTAGACCAAAATTGAGTGACATTTTCTGCTGCATTAAATAGCTAATGAGACGCAAATTTGTCTCGAATAATTAGTAGATAATTTAACCTAATTAAGCTACTTAATTTAATAACTTTATACACTCAGCAGCTGATTTAACGTTCTGACTTGGGTCGGCTCCACCCCAGCTCTTTGTCTTTGCGTATTTTATTTTATTTTCCCCCATCGCGCAGTCACAATTTAATTAATTAATGACAAAACGAAAGAGAGAAAGAAAACAACAACAACAAACATTAAAATCATGTTTACGAACGTCTCCTTTGCTCATGAGCTAATGTCAACGAACCAAGAAAAGCTTTTCGCGCCAGTTCATCAGGTTGAGCTCAGACGGAGAGTGAGAGTGCGTCTGATTCACTTCCTATATGCCGATTTTCTATATATATATACACACACATATATATATAGACATATATGTATATATATATCTGTCCGATTTATTGTCTTGATTAACAGAGCTACTCGCATTAAGCCTTATATAGTTTGCTCTCTTATTTTTAGCTATACCTTATTGAAAGTTTTATTTATGGGAATATTTTGCAACTGATTTTCAAGGCTTACTACTTTACATATATATTCATGAACTTAAGAGCATGTTAACCAGATCGTTTACAATAAAAATCATATAGGCAATATGACTGTCACCTTATCTAAGAGTTTTCCTATTATACTTTCAAGATTCTCCGACTGAGTTAAATTGAGTCTTGGTACAGGGTATCTTCTAGCTGAGCATATCATCTGGTTAAGCGCACAGAATCTTTATCAAACTTTAAGTTATATAAAATGGCATGTAGATTGCAAATTAGGAATATTTTCGAATTATTTGTGCAAGAATAATCCGAGGGGTTGCCAAAAGTATTAAAAACTCTGCCACAAAGAGTTAAGGAATTGTTTTGCACAGTCTTAAGATTTCCTAGAGACTGACTAATCCCATTGAGCCGTTGTCGTTGACAACAAGGAAGAGATTGTTGTAGCCGCGTGCCTCAATTAATTAAATTGAAAGCAAAAATAAATCAAAATTAAAGAAGAGCATAAAGCGGGCAGTCAGGCGACGATTACTCATCTAAATGACAAGAGGCGGACGGCGCGGACGGGGCGGAGCAACTGCTCAGCTTTGTGGATCGGGACAACAAAGGAGTGAAAGGAAAATTTGCGTTGCCCTAACGGGCAGCATTGACAGCGAGAGCAGACAAAACGCCAAACCCAATGGAGAAATGAGCCACTGAGAGCTAAACTTTTTTGTGGCACACAGACTTGAACCCGAGCGTGGGCGCTAGACAGGCAACAACCTGACAATGGGTCCAAGGAACGAGCCGAGTGCCGAGTGCTGCGAGTACTCCGACAAAGCATTCCCACATATTCATATACACATACATATATATACAACCCTATATATATGTACATACGTATGGCTGGCAGCTTATGAAAATGAACTTCAAAGCGTTGAAAGTTTGCAAATAAAAAATGAAAAGTAAGCCACGGGACAGGGCAAAGCATGGCCTTTGTTTGCCAGGAATGTGCAATCTAGAGAACGTCGGAATCCCACAAGCTATTAAAACCAACAACAACAACAACAACAAAACGAACAAAGGAGCTACAGCACCTCGCAATTGCCACCAGGCTGCTCCTCATTTCACGTATCGAATGAGCCGGAAAAATAAACGCATTGTTAACTGCGTATATTGGACTGCCCTGGACGCAGGTTTATTGCACTGAGCTGAACTTCCACCACTGCACTTGATGTGTAGCTCTTCCGATGTGCTGTCAAATTTACACTTAAAAACATAGATATATCTTGAGTAATACATAGAAAAAACTAGTCAAAAGGGCAGCAGTGTCAATCATGGGTTCAATCAATACGTAGCAACCGCCGATGATGCATCTCCGGGCGGCGTTCGTTCGCGCAGCTCCCCGCTTGATGGCGAAGGCGACAGAACGAAGGAGGGCGTTAATGGCGGCGAGCCATCCAATTGCTCCAGCTTGATCATCAACGGTGATGGCTGCGGCAACAGTTTCTCATCTGTGCAGTCCAGCGATAACATTTCATCCACATACTTGTCAATATCTTGGCGCAGTTGATCAATGGTTGGCTGAATGATAGAATATTCGTAATTGCGGCAACTAAAGAATCCTTGATGCACACCAGCCGTCAGAATATCTCCAACAACGGGCTGAATGCGTTTACGGGCCACTTTGTATATATTGGCCACACGCTGAGACACCTCCTCAATGGTGGCCGGGCGACCAAGCACCTGTAGTACCTCTAATACTAAAGCCCCATTCTGTTTGCCCAAGTTTGATGGATTCATAGCGATAAGTGTGTTTGGGTTTGCTTTTTTTTTTTTGTGATTAACTTCTAAATATGTACAAGAAATTTACGCTTTACGATGCTTTGGCTAGCGATCAAAAGGAAATCGAAATATTTTTATAAAATTATTTGTATGCTCTCGCTAGTTGTAAGGTGTATAACAATCTGAACTATTAAAATGTGTCTAATATAATCAACAGAAATGTTTGACAACTCAAGCAAAAACTAAACACAATCCTTGTCAGCTCCACCAAAGCACAATAGTATTTCAACAGCAAACACTGAGATGAACAGGAAAAGCAATAGAAACAGGAATTCCTCTCCTTCAATGCCCAAACAAAGCATTCTGCTGCCATTGTACTTCTGTTCTATTTACTCGGCTTGCCAAAGTAATGCAATCTTGTTTTGCTGCGATTAACCCTAACTTAGCCAAAATGGTTGCTCCAGCTATATATGCTGTATAATTTCCAATTTCTATCCTGCTCATCGTCCATTTAAGTTGCTCTTTGGTGAAGAGAAAATAACTAAATTCGATTGGCGCCATCAAAGCCATAAAAAGCGCACGCACCGTGCTCGGAGTCAAGTGTCCATGGAAAAGCTTGTCAAGGAAAAACAAGTAATGAACATTCGAACCAAGTGATCGACTACAATATACCCTTGTGACAGAAGGCTAAAAGCATCTGAATTTCAAGGCAACAACAAAATAGGTGTATAGATAGAGGTATATACATATATACCATCTGGTGATTAAATACTTTTAAGAAATCTTTGATCTACTTTTTGATATTCCAAAATATTGCTAATGCTGTCTGAAAGAAACTTAAATCATATATGTTCCATGGTTTTCTTCTTTCTGACTCTTGGCCTGATATACCCACTTGACAGACATTTTTATGCATATAAAACGACCTACTAGGGGTTTGGGTCTGGCGACGTTCTGTCGTTTACTGTCCCTTTTTCGCTCAGTCCGTGTGCGCTATCTCGCTCTCTCTCTCACTCTGTCACTCTCTCACACTTTCCCTTCCTCTGCCGCAGTTTGTTGAGTTGGCGTGTGACACATTGGGCACTGAGCATATTATGTCACTGGCGGGCAGAGACTGGAACTGGGTGGAAAAGCTCAACATGGAAATTAAAGTCGCAAGTAACGGTTAGGCTAAATGTTTATCGATTTTGCTCATCGCGTTAACCCGGCGTAATGTTTTGTTTGTTGAGGCAGGAAGTATGAGGAATTGCCAAAACACGTGGCGGTCTCAGAGGCCAAAAATAAGTACGAGGGATGCTCGTCTAGTTATTTGCATAAGGCCGCATGATGATGACTCATAGAGTCCATACCACTTGCAATTTCCTTTAGGGGTTGTATATGTATATCACAATTCACAAAAAATAATTATAAATGAAGTATTGCACATGGCTGTCGGACAAGATCAAGGTTTTATAAATGATACGAGCCATTTCACTAGAGATACAGAAAGGGAGAGGGAGAAGAGAGAGAGCGAGAGACAATTCGAAGCTGGCTAATTGCCAGCAATTCTCATAATTATTAAAAATACAACATTTTGCGCGCAACATTAATTTTTCAAATTGTTTATAAACATGTTTGTTTTTGTTGCTCTTATAAATTTTTGTCAATTTTTCAAATTCTCTGATTACCTGTGCGAATTTCGTGTTTTCTTTTTATTTTTATTTTTTATTTTTTAGACGTTTGTCAAATTTTTTGTCTTGTTTTTCTTTAAGCTTTTCACAATTTCGTTTTCACTATATAAATATTTTTTCACAGATTTTCTCGTTTCGTTGCGCATTCAATACCCGCCCGCTCACAAATGAAACATCTCAGTGGCCGATGGAAATTTAAATAAAATTATATTCGCATCGATACAGAATATATCTCTATATTCGCACAATGAATCTACAATGCAAACACTTCCTGAGTAGGTAAACAAAAGCTGTGGGAATCCATCCATCCAACAACAAGGTAATTGAAATGACATATAAGGCGAAAAGTGAACTCTAATTATAGGCTCGTAGATATTGTATCTTTGAAACAAAAAACAACGAGTAATACAAATGTTTTCATAATCAACACACACACACACACACACACATATATATATATATAATCAACACAATCGCACTGCACCTAGAGATAAGTTGATTTATGAACGCATAACACACAACACGTCGATAAGAAAGTGACGGAACAACACTATACACCAACACACTCTCAACACTTTCTAACATTGACCAGAAAACCCTAAATGGACTGCAGTTACACATGTGAGTCACGTTATTAACAAACATATTTCACATTTTGTTGGGCTCGTAAGGCATGAATAAATCAATAGAAATAACTGTGTGAAGTACGTGAAGAATTTAAAAACAGAGGATAAGCCAGGGGAAAAAGAAGAACGTGAGAAGTTGAAATTAATTCAAATTGGAATAAGAAGAAAAACAAATTTCAGAAGTTTCCCCAAAACTCAATAAATTAATGTTAATTAAATAAAGGGAATACAAATTTTAGCTTGAAGCTAAAATATGCTTAAGGAAAATAAAGGATTTCATGGAAAAGTTGCTCTGCCCCTAAGCCATTGGCAAATATGAATTGGGTATTGGATAACAAATTAAATAGAAGCAAAACTTGATGTTGCGTTATGTATTATATTATTATTCGTCTGTATGAAATTATTCATAAAATTTTGGACTTGTTGAGACTAACTCAAAGAAAGAATAAACTAAATAAACATGAATAGCATGACTTACAAAACAATGAGAAGCAGTGCTCTTGTCGGGAGTGTTCGACTATGCGCACCCTCGACCTTGCTAATAGAATATCATAAATATACTGCACAACAAGCCGAAGGCTCTAATTGCCAGTGCTTAATTCTTAAGTTAGTCTTAATTTTATATTTCTTGTAAACTCTAATAAATAAATAAATACTCTGTAGAAGGTAGAAGAAGAAGAAGCCTAGATATACTTCATGATAAGCATAACTAGACTAACTGTAATCGACGCCTTGTTTAGCTATACATATTATTATCATTATTGGATTTGTATTAGATTGGGGCGAAAAACCCTTATACCATTTAAACAAATCGTAGCGCTAAGTGAGTATAACCTAGACGTCAGTTAAGTTTGTATATTCGTTAAAAACTTCTTCTGCTGAGAGCAAAACATATAAACTTTGAGAGGAAAACAAAAGAAAAAGAAAAGCTCTCATCCAACAGAATTCCACTTGTAGTGCATAAGTTCTGTAGCCACAAATTGTGGCAGCATGCTTTCCATATCAATCCGTAGTTTTTATACCCTGAACCCATTGAAAATGGGAAATCAGGGTATAATGGTTTTGTTAAAAGTATGTAACAGGCAGAAGGAGGCGTGGCAGACCCCACAAAGTATATATATTCTTGATCGGGGCGACAAGCTGAGTCGATTTGGCCCTGTCCGTCTGTCTGTCCGTCCGTCCGTCCGTCCGTCCGTCCGTCCGTCCGTCCGTCCGTCCGTCCGTCCGTCCGTCCGTCCGTCCGTATGTATGAACGCGTCGATTTCAGAAGATACAAGAGCTAGAGACTTCAACTTTTTTTTAAAATGTCCGTATATATCACGCGCAGTTCGAGTTTATCACTAAAAAACGATAACTCATTCCGATATTTTTTTATCGATAAAAAACCTTATCGAAGATCACTTAAAAAATTATATCTCCTACATCTTTCAAGCTAGAGTCTCCAAATTTAAAATGTATATAAAGATGTATTTTATACAATTTCGCTTTTTGTTAAAATTTACCCCCCACCCCTAAATCCACCCCCTCAGCCTCATCTTTGTAAAAGTCGTATATCAAATACTAGAGACTTGTGCTTCGGTATACACATACATTTTAACATTATGATTACGTTCTGAAAGTTTCATTACGATCGTACGTCTAGAAATTAAATTATTCCACAAATAATTTCTGATAATATCGCCAACACTGCAGCGCAACCCAAGCGCAATTGGCTGTATATGTATGTGTATGTATGTATGTATGTGAGTGTGTGTGTGTGCGTGTGTTTGTTTGTATGTGTATGTGTGTGCGTGTATTTGTTTGTATGCGTGTGTGTGTGTGCGTGTGCGTGTGTGTGTGCTAACTATTATTGAAATATCAGTTGCTTGTAGGGTTCAGGGGATCTCGTAGTCGAGCAGTCTCGACTAGAGCTTTCTTTCTTGTTTACAATGTTATTCGCACTTCTATAAATAGTTGGGGCTCCTGCTGAGCGCGAGAGAGAGAGAGAGAGAGAGAGAGAGAGCGATGCAGAGCGCTTGATTGATTTGTTCGCATGCTGGCTCGCATTTGTTAGCGCCAAATGTTTCTCTTTCTAATTTTGGCAGCCAATTGCGCCAATTGGGCGGCAAGCGCGTCGCAAATGTATTCGAATTGCAACAAATTGATTTATGACGAAAATAAGAGCCACAAAATGAAGAGAACAAAACAAAAACCTGATCAGAAGCGAACAACAATGCGGATACGCAGCCGATGGCCGACCGACCGACCTACCGAGGGATTGGGCATTGGTATATAAATTTGTATATAAAAACATTTGCATATACTATACATAAATATATATATTTCTGTGCATTTGCATGCGGGGCGCTCATGATAGGGAAACGAGGAAAAGCAAAACAAATTTTGACGAGACGCGGCTTGTCACGTTGATGACAGGCAAATATAAGAAGAGAAAATACAAATTTAAATATGCACAAAAGTTTGATTACATGAAACTTGGCGCCTATTTTGAGCACGAGCCAAATATTTGCCCATTGTTATAAATTTCTTGACGAATCTCATTTGACGGCGACAGACATTAACAAATAAATCAGCTACAATTAGGGAGAATTAAAAATGCAAATAAATATATACAAAATTTGCAAAATTAACTTTCAGCTGCAAATATATTTCTTTATAAATTGTTAAAAATTCAAACGGAATGTTTAACACAAAAAAGTTGTATTTGAATATTCGCTATTCTTAGACGGATGGAAAATTGGGTCAAACATTTGGCAGGCCGAGCATAAAAGCGAGATAGCATGAGACACCAAAAAGAGACAGAGTATCTGTGGACGAGTGAACTCTGCTTTATTTATATATACACACACACAAACACACACTCACACTCATACATATATATTTTTAAATGGCATTTTAATTGATTCTGAGTGTATTGGCAGAAAAATCGAATTACATGCAAAAAAAATAAAAATAAAAAACAATTTGCTCTCGCATTGGGCCACTGGGCTGCTCTGTCCGCAAAATGAGATCACGAGTCGGCGTTGCTCAACTCATTCAATTTGCAGCATCCTGCCAGGACTCTGCACTCCTGTCACATTTACTCTCTTGGCCTCTCTGTGTGTCCTGGGTCCTGGCAAAACTGCTGACATCATTTGCACAGCGTGCCGAGTGCTCTATAAAAGTATCTTTTGCTTCAATTTCCGCTTGTTGGCTTACACGATGACGTTATTATATGTATGTACATGCAACTACAGCTGGATACAATTTATGCCGCCTGCACACACAGCCAGAGCCTGTTCCAGTTACCAACTGCGATTGGGGTTAGGCAAAGGGGTTTGTTTTCAGCAAAACTTAATAACAATTTGCATACATTTACAAGACTTGAATGAATACGAACGTGGGCTAGCCACAAGTCGTACCCGTACCCGTACCCGCACCCGCACCCCTACCGTACTTACTTGACTCAGTCTCTCAGTCGAAGGCGTTATCTTGTAGATTGCTCATAAGTACTTGCAGCATTAACTGTAAAAGATACAAAATGTTCAAACGTAAATTAGTCGAGTAAATATATATAAATAATGCTTATAAATCTTAGTTCATAACTCTCATTGACATTTCAATGTGAAGGCCAATCAAAGACATATATATGTATGTATATATGTATACAAATGTACATGACACTATCCATTATCAGACGTGGCACAGACACAAGGCGAGAAGAAACAAAATTCAATTGTTTGCGGTCTTTTTTGGCTATCATTCCATTCAGGTTTTCGGGCCGTTGCGTGGGTCGCCAGACAAAGAATAATAATGCAAATCTTGTCTTCCAGCCACTCTGTACATGAAAATAATTGTTTATGTGGGCTGTTGATTGAGAGGTTTCGCATTCATATCAACTATAGCTAATCGCTTAATGTTGAACTCGTTGAGAAATATGAGAAATAAAAATCACACATTTACACGCTTGGGCATTGGAGCATATTTGGTAGTTTTCATCGTACACCTGAGCAGGTGTGATAGACATTCCGAGACAGCTGAACTTAATTGCGCTGCCTTCCAATTGGAATTCGATTAGAGCGAAAACTTTACACGCATCTGCAGCTGCCTAACTCTGGCCTATTGTCAACGAGGTTTTATGCTATTTCTTCTACTTTTTCTAATCTACAACTGGGCAAACGACTTCCTAATACCCGTTCACTGTCCCAAAATGCCTAGGAACATTGCAGCTCTATACTTACTTCTATATATTTCTTTTCTCACTTTGTATACATCAAATAGAGGTAAAGAAAGAAATATACCTAATCACTGATATATAGTCTATTGCTCTTAACCAATACAATCGTTTTATTTCTTGAAAGTGCATAAAAATCGCAAACGCTAACATGCAGGCATCGAGCATAAAGCGCATTGTACCTACCACAACAAAACAACATAGCTAAAAAGAAAAAAGATTTTTCCAAGCCGTTGCCGGCACGAATATGGCATTAAAGTCAGCTAAGACGACGCGCAGACGTAAGGCGATGGATAAGACCAACAACAGTCAACAGTCATCGACAGCAGCACCAGCAACTGGCGTTCAAAAAGGTGCATAACGTAGCAAGTTGGCCCGTAAAATAATTCAAGCCTAGGCGCAAATTCACGTGGCCAAACATCAACAGTAAAACAATGAAAACTACCGTAAGTAAAAAGTGCATAAATAGAAATTCGTTAACTAAATACTCTAACTATAACTATAATATAATATATTAATTATATTTATAATATATATTATTAATTATATTTATAATTAGCTCGAGTTTTAACTTATAAACCTAAACTTTAAATATGGAATAACTGTAAGAATTAATAACAGTGGAATATAGATTGAAAATATATGGATATTGTATAATATATACATGTATGTTTATATAGGCGACAGATAGGAACTACACATCAAATTTTAAATCGTGATAAATTATTTCATAGATATGACGACAGATAGGCGTCAAAGTATTTACGAAATTCCGTAGATTAGAATAGTTTAGCAAATAACAGGGAGAAGTAGGAATTAATAAGGAAAATGTATATACTTTGTGAGCTGGGCCGCGCCTCTTTCTCCCTGTTATATGCCTTTAAACAAAACTATCTAACTAAATTAACGGAATTTCGTAAATACTTTGAACTCGACCAGATTAAATAATAAACTAAGCCAAATCAGAATCAGAACCAGAAACCCGAATATGGTTAACACATCAAATTAAAGACAGTTATACACAAGTCAAGAAATAGCTCAAAGAGAAAGTGCTACTCCAAATCCTCTTCAATTTCTTAAAAATCTTTAATTGTCATCAACATGACAGAGCTGTTTCGGTTTGAGATTCTGATTCGAAGTGTCAAAACGTCAAAGCAAAAGTCATTATTGGATTTTGAGTAGCTTAATTAATCTGATGGTTTCTAATGACATCTTTTAGTTGAAATAACATTTACAATATTTCCAGGAATTGCTATGCAAAATATTTATTTTTAATTTACAGACTTAACTGAAGCTTTTATACATGCGCAAAAGTAATTAGTTTTCTTTTGGCAATGTGACTCCCCACCCCATCCATAAGCAGTTTCTGGTCATCTAACGGATCTAATTAGTTCTATGTATGTATTCTGCTGCGCATGTCACAAGCTTAATGACAAGCCCAATGGCATCCTGTGCTCATAGTGTAGACAATAATAATAACAATGGAATTAACATGAGAGTCTGTGTATGTGAGTGGATTTCGTTCCCCCTCCATCTTGGGCATTTTTGGCAGTTTTGGCTGCCGTTGCCAATGAATGAAATTAAATGTTTTGCCCCTTCGGGCCAGAGACAACGAGGAGACACACACAGAGATACGGCACAGAAAAAAACGAAAAAATAAAAATGAATAGTCTGGCCCAATGCACAGCAAAGCCGGGCTAAGTCTTTTGGGCAATGGAGCCAGCCAGCCAAACACAACAACAACGACAATAACTCGTTTGTTGCCGCGTCAAGTTGCCAAAGTTGGCCAAGTGTGCAATGTGCAAGTGTTCAGTTGTTGTTATAGCCACTGCTGCAACAACAGCAACAACAACAACAACAAACACAAGTGCAGCCAGTGAAATATGATGGCAAGCTGCGTGCGCGGCAAAGCAGGCAGAAATTGCTGGGACGCCTTAAGGAAAACTTGAAGCTGGCGAATAACTGCCTCCCCATGGATGGACAACGGGACAACGTGGCGACGTCGACGCCGACGTCGGCGCTTTCACTTGCGCCGGCGACTTTTCCAGCATAGCGAAACGTGTTTGCTTTGCTCTTTGAGCTTGCGCCTTACTTATTGTTATTATTGCTTGCAGCTGTTGCTGCCGCCGTTACTGCTGCCGCTGTTGCTGCTGCTGTTGTTGTTGTTGTTTTGTCCCAATAAACAGCAACAGCGACAAATTGAATTCTATACATTAAACGTATACTGACCTGGCCACACCCAACAAAAAAAAAGCACAAAAATATTCGAGCCAAGCAACAATTTACATTTCTTTTTTATTAACAATATAGATTTTTTTTCTGTCACGCTTAATTTATTGTTGTCAAATGGAGAGGCAAAAAGTTTGTGTATTTATGCAAATATTTGCATAAATAATTATGCGCTCTGATGATATAATATTAGTTGGAGCTGAGTGTTGTATTTGTTGCTGAGGTGAAGGTGCCAAAAGTCTAAATTGAAATATCGTTAGCTCTTTTTGTATTCTTCTTCTTCTTTTTTCTTTCTTCTTTATATGTATACTCAATATAGTATTCAGCACCTGTCCTATACTATATATATAGAAAAGTTGCTATCTTTGGCCTATCTTATGCGAATACGAGCTTTACATCTAGATGAGTAATGCTCATATTTCAGAGAGCTTTGCATAATTCTTTGGCAGATTTACAAGCTAGCTTAGCCTAAAATGAATGCTCTTAGCCAGTCTTCAACTGGAAATGGACTAAGGAAACTACTTACACAGATGGCTCGAAAATTAAGATAAGATCAAGCTGTTGTTTTGCTAAATGCTGCTCGGTATGGGCATGCTGGTAAACAAGCCAGATATATCAATGAAAACGCCAAAGATGCACACAAATTGTGGCTAGCGTCCATTTAAGGCCGCTGTCATAACCTTAGACCTCAGCCAGGGGCAATGGCAAGTGTGACCTTAGACACCATTTGATGATACAGATACAAAAACAGATAGAGATGGAGATACGAACGAGTAGTCAAAGCAACAAGCGTAATATAGCCAAAAGCAGTAAAATGTTCGTAAGTAGTTTAGGGCTTTAAATAACATTATTTAATATGAGATAGAGACTAAGAGAGAAAGAGAGAGAGAGAGAGAGAGAGAGAGAGAGAGAGAGAGAATAGTGAAAGAGAGAGAGTGAGAGAGAGAGAGAGAGAGAGAGAGATAGAGAGCGAGAGAGCTGTGACCCGCAGAGATCGCTCGCGCTACTAGAGCGACTACGCGAATCTGCTCCCTCTATCTCGCTCTCTGGCTCTCCGTTTCCGTTTCGCTCCTTCCCTCTCATCTCGCCTAGTATATATCTCTAACCTCGTTAGCTTCTCGCTATCGCTCTCTAGCTCTCGCCGCCCGTGCCACAGCTAGAGTTTTTTTGCGTGTCTTCTTTCTACCCCCTGGAGACCTATCACCTAAGAAATGCGTGGGCGAGTGAGAGTGAGAGAGAGACAGAAATATAGGGAGATATACAGATCGAAAGAGAATGAAAAAGAGAGTGGTGGAGAAAGAGAGTGAAATCTATAGATAAAATGACAGATGAGGAGAGGAAAGAAAATGTGAAGTAAGAGAAGAGAACAAAGAGGGAAAGCGTTTACACTACAGTCGTAAGACTGTTGTTTAAGCTTTTTAGTTCCGGTAATAATATATATAATAGGGAATCACTGCTCAAGATTTAGACTCGAAGAATCAGAGCTTCGAATTCTTACACTGCTGTAGCTTTTCGAGATCTAATATCCTGCCCCAAAGTCTATCTGCTGTAAGCAATCAATTCTTATCTACTGATTTATAAGTTCATTTAATATAGCGCACTTCGCGAATTTATGATTGTGAGCACATAGGAAGTAATCAAGAGAAAATCTAAAAATAAATGTGATTTTATGGTTATAAATGTCAAACTAACCACTAAAAATTCAAGATAATGAGCAATGAGTAAATGATGTTATATTAGTAGTTAAACAGGAATTAACTGTTGAAAATAAACTAAAAGTTTTTCCGCCACAAACATATTTCGACTTCTTGTAAGCGTTATGTAAGCCTTATCGGCAAATGTGTTTTTAAACGTGCGGGTTGCGCGGCCGTTAAATATCTATTATATCAAGCGAGCCACAATAGCATTGACCTCGCTGTGAGCGGCTCCTGCTTAATCAGCATCAACATCAACGACATTTCAGCGCAGATACGCCTAGGCATGCAACAATGTGTGAATGAGAGAGTGTGCGTGTATGTATGTGTGTGTATGTGTGTGTGTTGGACGTTTATTATACAAAGTGCACTCTGCGCTGTCATAATTAACATCTAAGCAACGATAAATGCAATTAGCGCTGCCAGCAGTCATTGACGTTACGTCCCAGACCCAACCCCAGCCCCAGCCTCAGTCTCAGCCTCGGCCATAGGCAGCGCCAGCCACCTCGCCCTGATTGCACTTTCATTGGTGGGTTCATTGTCGGCCCATGGCTAGAGATGGAGATGCACAGTTAATGGCATATGCCGGCAACGCCCCGATACCTTCATGTCAAAAGTCAAAGCATCGCAACAACAGTTTATTGCCGTCTTCAATGGACTCGACGCACCCGGACTATGTTGGCCCTGTTTTGTGTCGAGTGTGTGTGTTAGTGTTAGATACACACAGTGTAACTCAAACAAACAAATGCAAGAACATAAACACAGTTCGAGGCATGCCGAGCATATGCATAAGAAGAGCAGTGCCAGAAATTCGGATATTTCATTTAAAAATACCAAGAACATGGCAAATGCATCTTCATAAGACGCAAAAAGATACAAATGTATCTGTATCAGCTGCTGATTGAGTATCTTCAAGATTTCGGGTAGATATTTTTATTGCTTAATAGAATGAAGTTGATTTGAAGGAGATGTATCTTGTAGATACAAAGATACTTCGATACAATAAAGTTGATTTAAGATAGATTAATGATATAGATGCACAGATACATAGATGCAAAGATGCATCAAAGCAAATTGAAGTTTATTTAACGAAGATATATTTATTATATATATACTTAGGTATATGCATATGAAGATAGGTAGATACTTCGATACAATAATACATTGAAAACTAAATACAAAGACTCATAGATACATAGATACAGATACACATCAATGCAATAAAGTTGATTTTAAGAAGATATATTGCATGGCTAGTAAGATACGTAGATCTAGATACTCAGATATAGATACAGAAATACTTCGATATCTAAAAACAAAGACACATAGATACTGATACATCGATACATTGATGTGTACTCGAGATTGAAAAGAAATTAAGACATTTGGCAGCTAGTTTTTCTCACTGTGTGCTTGTTTGAATTTGAGAAAGTGTAAACTCTTGAGATTTACTTGACCGACCCGCAATGGCGACAAGGCCTGAGGTGCATAAATCGCTATTTTCACGCATTTACCCCATGCCAGCCGCTGCCGCTGCTGTTGTAGACGTTGCTTTGATGTCTTAATGTCCTCTGGCGGGTGTTAAAACTAGGATAGGGGAGTGGAGCACTGAAAAGAGGGGGAACTCTGACAGGGGGCACCGGCGGCAGCTCAACGACCGTGCGTGAAAAGCGGCTATTAAAAATGTTTGTCTCTGGCAAAGGCAACGCGCCTATTTTTAGTGCATTGGCACTTGCCAGCTTTGGGGCTGTGCTTGGCCATGAATCCATGTACATAATATATGTTTACATACATATTTATATAGAAATACATATCTGCATATGCACTAAGTGCTTGTACACGTGTGTGTGTGTGTGTGTGTGTGTGTGTGTGTGTTTGTGTACAGGTGAAAGTATTTAATTATGCGCCTGCCTGTCTGCCCGCATGACAAATCTCTTGGTGTTGGTCAGCAATGTTGATGAATGATGCGACAACAGCAACAAAAACAACCTTGAAAAATGTCACGTTGCATTTGAAAAATGCGCTTTAATGAGACACATCAAAGCGAGTAGCATAGCATATAAGGCTGGAATGCCCAAGCACAAATTTTGTACAGACCGGAAAGCGAACGACCAAATTGGTATTGTAGTTTTTCAATGGAAATTGCCGCAAGGCAAACCACGCCTCGTCACACACACACACACACATGCACGACGCCATGTGGCATCGATAACACAAGTTAAACACTCACACACACGCACACATTGCCAGAATAATAAAAACAAAGTCTCTGAGCTAAACGCAATGCTGTTTATTTGATATCTCTGAGTTTGACAAATAAACGCAGACATAGAATCCATCAGCTCGATCTACAGAAGTGCACCGCCCACCGCGCTTCGCCCATTCTGCTTGGAGTGGTGCTCAAGTGTCGCCGCCTTCAAGACAAATGGCAAACAAATGTCGCTGCTTAAACGCAAATTTCACTTTCAAATGCAAAAAGAAAAAAATAAGGAAAATAAAAGAGATGCGAGGCAAGCGGCAGATTCTCTTGCAACTGCAACTGTGTCTGATGCCTTGGACAGGTTTATGACTTGGCCAAGTGCGTAAGCCATATGTGTGTGCATGCGTGTGTGTGTAACGAAAGTGAAACGTGTCTTTGGCAGCGCTGCATTGGCTACACTGCACGCCTCATTTAAGTTGCGCACATGCTGCAAATATTTGCCAAAGCAAATAATAATTGTTCTTTAATTGTGATGCGCACACAGCTACACAGTAATACATATAGATGTACATATACATATACATA
Organism: Drosophila navojoa; assembly: GCF_054131105.1. Lineage (NCBI taxonomy): Eukaryota > Metazoa > Arthropoda > Insecta > Diptera > Drosophilidae > Drosophila > Drosophila navojoa. The sequence continues at coordinate 7,314,858 of NC_142890.1, read as the reverse complement.
TACATATATACTACATACATCTGCCTTGCTGCTTAGCTATCCACATTTTCCTTGGAACTGCAAATCACGGCCAAACAGGTCGTATGAGCAATAAACTATTGCACATACGTATACATTTATATAAATATTTATACATATAAGATCTAGCAGTCATGTTAATTGCGACTGTAATTGCGCTAATAATTACTTATTAATCGCCAAAAAGCAGCCATCAATTGTGCCAGTGGCTGACGCTGCGTATGAGCAATATTTAATTACACAACATTGCCTGCCATATAAACAGCAAATGTAATACTTAGAAATCATTAAAAACAAAAATTTATATATTGAAAATTGATTACTAACACAAACATAATTATTGTGCTAGAGACAGTAAGAGAAGAGGTGTGACATTTTATGCGAGAGAATCTGAGACATCAAAAACTTTCCATTCAACTTATCTGATATTTATAATATAAAATTTTATATTATATATATTTTTTTATTATATATTTCTTTTCATTATTTATATATATTTATTTGATTTTTTATTTATTTTTATATTATATATATTTTTTTATTATATATTTCTTTTCATTATTTATATATATATTTATTTTATTTTTTATTTATTTTTATATTATATATTTATTTTATATTTTATTTATTTTTATATTATATAAAATTCCATTCAACTTATCTGAAATTTATAATATAAAATTTTATATTATATATATTTTTTTATTATATATTTCTTTTCATTATTTATATATATTTATTTTATTTTTTATTTATTTTTATATTATATATTTTTTTATTTTTTATTTATTTTTATATTATATATTTTTTTATTTTTTATTTATTTTTATATTTTATATATATTTTTTTTTTATTTTTTTTTTTATTATATATATATATTTTTTTTTATTTTTTTTTATATTATATATATTTCATTATAATTTTACACATTATCGAAAGCCTTTAAATATCTCTATTTCTCTTCTATTTTTAATAGAAGAGAATCGTTTTAGTCTTAGTCTCTCATCGCATCAACTTTTGCCATTTACGTTAATCAATTTCGCATCGAAAGTAACAATTAAAGTGCAGCCAAATGAAAACCAAAAGTATTTTTATTCATTTTCTATTTATATATGGATTTTAGTTTTTTCTTGCGATTTTTGCCTGAGCAGCAGCGACGGCAGCGCTTGAGGCATATTTTTAAACAAATTCCCCACCCCTCGCTGCGCTATGCTGCCGTCGAATCGAAACGTTAGCAGAAGAAAAGCTGCAACAATTATTGTTGTTGTTTTGTTTTTTCCTTCATTTATTCATTTTGTTGCTGCATACGAAAATGCTTGTACTTTTGTGTAAGACAATTTCATTTGTAGTTAGTTAGCGGCAAATATTTGCACAATCCTCGGCGAAGAAGAAGCAGCTGAGATTGTTGTTGTTGTTGCTGCTGCTACTGTTGGCTTTTAGTTGTTTTGTTTCGGTTTCGGTTTCGGTCCTCTGGGCGCTAATTGAGTGAGCACACGCCAGTCAGACAGTCGGACAGTCAGTCAGTCAGCCATTCAGAGGAGAAATGAAAAACGCGACGAGGCCAGCAAAATGTTTTACAATAGATGTAATGCAACGAGCTTCTATATGGGGCGTCTCGCATCTAACTGACAGACAGACAGACGGACGGACGGACGGACGAACATGCAGCATATGTGGCTTGCTGTAGTTTGGTTTTGCATTGGTTATGCCTGCTGCAGTTGCGGCATGCAACACACACACACAGATGCTATAAACTTCGAGGAAGTGCTTGAGATAACATTAAACGAGCATAAAGCAATAAGGAACACGCAGACAGCAAAAGGCTGAACGCTCAAATACCCTGTAAGTGAAAAATCTTCAACAAAACTACGATTCATGTAAAGAGAGTTCTTTAAAATTAGATTAAAAAAATTTTTAAAAATATTTTTTAAATTTTTATTTTGAAGTCAAAGAGAAAATGCATTAGCATTGCTCTGGTCAATCCACTTTAATATGAGCTGCACATATATATAACATATATATGCACATATCTTTTTCAACTTCAGCGCACTTTATCACATTACAGCATGAAAAGTTGTCATAAATTTAATCCGATAAATTTTGTTTCATTTAGTGGACGACACGCTGCTTGATCATCTCTAATCAGCAACATGATCATCATCATCATTATATGTACGTATATTTTCATTATTATTATGGCTTCTGCTGCTGTCAGTCACATGACAGAATTTTTCTAGCCTCCATGTCGCACAGCAGAAATTTTCCAACAATTCCATTTTATATTTTACTTTTTTTTTTGGGTCAGATTTTCATGGTGCGTGCAATGGCACTTTTGTCTCGCTCGCTGCCTGATTGAGTGATTGAATGATGGACTGCTTGAAGTGCCAATAGAATTATTCAATTTACACATATTTCAAATGAAATTAGCCGACAGAGTCAGAGAGTCTGAGTAGTTGCGTAAAGTTGGCAAAGCACGAACAAGTTTTTAGCATCGAAATCGATAAATTGCCCTCACTGTCTCCCTCTCTCTCTCTCTCTCCTCTCTATCTCTCTTCTCTTTCTCTTGTAGATTGGCTGTTGTTGTCGTGTTTTAGCTGAGGCGATTGGCACAATTTGCCCAGCGCTTGGCATTTTCAATCCACGCAAGAATTTGCTGTCGCTGTTAATTTCTGTCGTGCGTTTATAGAATTGAATCACACGCATTACTCATACGACGTGTTGCACCAGTTTTAGATTAGCCAATGAAATCGAAATCGGGAAATTTGATTTGAAAATTATACAAAGATATTGTTAATAATTCAAATTTTTTAAAATGTTTTGCTTTAATATATTTTAATTTAAAAATTAATTGAAAGCTATAAATCCTTACAATATTTCACATTTGATAAAATTATAGCTTAACTTTAGCTGATCTTAATCTAAGTTCAAGCTGATTAATAATTTGTATCTCATTTTTCACAATATATTAATAATTATTTTTTTTTAAATTAATTTTTTTTAATTTTTTTTCAATTTTTTTTTTATTTTTTTTTTCAATTATTTTTTTCTTTAACTTTTTTTTTTCAATTATTTAAAAAAAAAAATTTTTTAATTTTTTTTTTTTTTTCCAACTCTCGCCATTGCAAAATTTTTATATTTCTACTGCAATCACTTTGTCATTTTTAGCGCTTTCGCTTTTATTTTCTTTAGCTACATAATCTCCACTTGGCCGGCACGTGCAGCGTCTTAAGTGGCTTAGCTCTGTTCACCTTGCCACCGGCCAGTTGATCTATGTCTTTTTTATAAACTGTTTATAATTGTTAACATTTTGGCAGCTTGGCCGACACTAGACAAGATTTATTTTTCAGTTTTTTTTTTCGTTTGGGTCATAAAATTGTCAGCTACTTTGCCATAATAGGCATTACAATGCGCGTGGGCGTGGCACCACAGGCGCCCACCACTCACAATATCGTGCACACACACACACACACACACACTCACAATTAGATAGACTCATATGAATGAATGTACTCGATATTCGGGCATCGCGTGTGCAGATTTTGGCTGCGTTGGCGTGTGTTGGCCCATTTCTGTAGCGCTCTCTGATTCATTGGCCAGATTTCGTGGTGCTGCACAATGTTGTATTATTATTATTGTTGTTGTTGCTGCTGCTACTGTTGTTGTTATTGTTGTTGTTGTTGTAATTACTGTGACTGCTTACGTTTGCAGCCATTAGGCGCACGAGTTGGCCATGAACCAGTGACTGCCTCCCCGCCCTCTCCCACACACGAGTTGAATAAATACTTTTGCTTAGCCACACAAAAACTATATTTTATTTGTGTTTTATATACAGCACAACAAAATTTAGCAAAAGTATAAAGTAAAAGTGCTGCAGTGGGCTACAGTCGACTATGAAATACCCTACGATTTATCTAATACTACTTATTATACTTTATGTGTAATCATTCCATTCTTTCATATTTTGATTGATAAAGTATTTCGAGATGTGAAAGTAAACAAAAGTAGAGCAACTTAACAATATTATTTCCGTTCAATAAATCATACAAATTCGTTTCACAAACAACAATCATAACTCTAGGTTTACAACGCGCAGCAAATAAAAGTTTATTGCAAATTATGTGCTTTAGAATCAACTTAGCAAAATTTGATTTAACTTGATTGATTGCGAAATGGTGCTTCAGCAATAGTTGCAGTAAAACCGTTATAAATCGCATACAAACTTGCGCAACTTGGCAGCTCGGAAGCTAGTTTAGACACTCACACACACACATATATATACATATGTATATATATATTATACACATATTTTTGTTGCTTTACGCGCTGACGTCACACGCCCAAGCTTCGCCCATTGGGGAGCTTGCAGTGAATTGCATTTAACTACTGTCAATATCCGTTGGCAATGCATTCAAGCGGCAATAAAAAAAAAAAAACTAGATGTGTATAATATAGAAACCTACCTAAAGACACCCAACAGCAAAGAGGAGGCTCGCAACAGAACATTGCAGTCGGGCCATACCGACTGCCTAATACTTGTTTATGGTTCAGCAATGGCTGAGCTTCTTGATAGTGAGAATTATCTAAATAATAATAATTATCTCTGATATGAATACTAAGATAATCATATATTGTTCTTAACTTAAATATTGACATTGAATTTATACCTAAGTTCCATTAAAAAATGGTGCTGCTATTATTATGTCCGCAACATAAATTCTATAATGATATAATATTATATATAACATATATACATTAATACAAATATCTCGCCTTTACAGGTCCATCAATAATTAAGCTCATTATATAAAAAATTTAATGAGTATTTGCCTAGAATGTCTCTAGTGCTTGTATACAAATAATTATAATACTAACAGACCTTTAAGCATTTAATCTAAAATACATTCTAATTCTAATCGTTAGTTACTTCTCACTAATGAGACTGTCAATTCACTTCATCAATATGCTCGCTTCACCTCTTCACTCGCTCTGAACTAACAGAATGCAACAAATGGAGCATTTTTTCGAATGATTCTCGCTTGGCTAACCGCCCGCCCGAACTGCTTCCGCTATGTGCAAAAGCTTCAGGCAGAGCTAACCAAACAAAACAGAACAAAACAAAACAGAACAGAGAAACAAAAGATGGAAAAAGAATAATAACTGTGCCATGCTCGGGGTTAAGTGCAAACGTCATAAACGGGACAGAATCGCAGTTGGCTGAAGCTGGAATTGGACTTGTTGGAGTCGCTCCATTTCTCTGCTGCTCTCTCTCTATCTCTTTCTCTCGCTCTGTGGCAGTGGCTGCCCTTTAACTGTAAATGCCTGTGTGTACATAGTTTAGTTAACTCTGAAAAGCAACGCACAAAGCAACGTGACAACAGCAACAACAACAACAATCAGAGGTGATTCATGCGCAACCAGCAACATCAACATTAACACAACAACAACAAGCACAACAACTAGAACTTGTTTATTACACAGCTCAACTCCAAGCTAAAGCAACTCCAGCTGTTGAACGTGAAGCGTGTTGCTTGAAGCTTGGAGCTTGTAGCTCGTAGCATTGGTCAAGCTGCTCCGCTGGGAGCTTCTACAAATGCTTTCCCAATTATCTGCACAAAATAATGCCCATGGCCACGCCCCGTTTATTGAGGCTCTACTGCGGTTGCCAGCGACTTTCCAATTGATAATCAACCGAACAACTGGCTAGCTCCATGCCATTTGGCTCTCTGTCGATCGTACGGTGCGCTCTGCCCTGCATTCGAGCCATATATAGGCAGCATTTGATATGGTCTGCGCACAGCTGATGCCGCTTAGACCCTCAGACCCATAGACCCAATTTGGTTTGGTCAACACGCTTATCGTGCCCCATTTCCCCTCGCTGATAACGGGCGGTATTTTTGTTTGTATTTCCTTTGAATATCATTTTGATTAGCCTTATCGACCGTCGCATCGTGCATAGAGGTGTGCAAATATTCCCAAGTCAGATGGCCCAGCTATATATGTATGTATGTACATATATGGAAACATTGGCGCCATGGGACGAGAATTAACTACAAATTACAAACAGCGATAAGGTCGAGGCATTGATTAGCAAGGGCATTCATGTACCCCAGGTGATTGCGATTGTGATGCTGATACCGAATGTAATTGAGCTCGTAAGTAAATTTAATTACGAAAACAATTACATATATGGAGCCAAATTAATTAAAAAATATATTTACATGTAAATGTAATATTGAAAGGGTATTCATAGAAGAACCCTGGCCATCTACAGTTTCGTATGCATGAATCAGATTTGATATGTACAGCAAGGTGTACATCTATATCGCAGTGGATATAATTAGAAATCTATTTTAAGTAACATTTTGATTGAGGAAATTCATATCTAAACAAATATCAAAATCGAAAAGCAACAGTCAGTAAACTGTAAACAATTTAAGGATTGCAGTAAATTCTAATTTTATTATCGCTGCTTACTTTGAGATCTTGACTTATTATTACCCTAGATATTTATATTTACATTATTAATTTGTATATTCTAATCAAGTAATCTGGTTTCAAAACGAAGTAAACTGAACCGGGCCTTATATATTATTCGTAATTGTCGAGCAATTTTACAGAAACTTGAGCCAGCTCCTGCAAAGTAATACGATGCTAAACACCATCGATAACTGTCAAATCGAGCAAAACTATATACATACATATATGCACATACATATATCAAGAGACGCAGGTGAGTCAAGCGCAGAGACCAATGGATGCCATTGCATGGGGCCGTCCTACATTCTGCTTGCAGGTGGGCGCTCTGCAGTCCATGGCTGACTAGCATAGATGTGTGTAGAGCTCTATATATAGATCTTAGGTAGCATAGATATGCATATACCTCTCTCTGTCTCTCTCTCTCTCTTTATATATATACATATGTAGATCGTATCGTGCTTTACCAACCCCCCTCCTGCCCCTTTAAAAAGTCGCCCAAAACAAACTGAAATGTTTACATTCGACATGCTGTACTTGCGGTACATTTGCTGATGGCAATGACCTATGCGAGGCATTAAACCGCACCGCATACAGCTCTCTCGCTCTCACATAGACACATATGTATATGTATTTTACTTTCGGACTGACTGATGACCATAAATAGCCAAAGCAAGCTTTTTGGGGCGGTTTACAATAATCAAAATAACAATAACAATCTAACGTTAATGTGTGTGCCGCAATTTGTTGTTGGTTCAATAAACTCGCCAGCCGAAACAAACCGCAAAGAGAAATTATTATGAAATTTGAATTTAAAATTCTAACTAGAAATGCGGCCCAAAACAAAATGGTGGCCGGCAACCAAAATAGTTTCGCATAATCAAATATAGCGCGGAAAATTGTACAATTAAATGTGAATTACAACAACAACAACAACAACAACAACTAGTACAGCAACCAAATAGATGAAAACAAAAACCACAGGAAATGTTAGAAAGCAAAGCCAACAGCACAAAGAGAGCCAACAATAAATAAAATATACTCATACGCATGCACACACACTCACACACACACACACATGCTAATATCATATGTGTATAGAAAATGGTGCAAATATCTCTTGGATTTCGACGGCGCCAAAGCAAGAACCAACAACTCAACCAACAGCAGACCCACAAAAGCAGCCCCAGTCCACAGCTCCCCAGCCCAGCCGCTCATGCCACACCCCGCCGCTGCCGCCGCCGCCTTCCGACGGACCCAGTCGCATGCAATCGCAAGCTGCGCCGCTTTTCACGCTAATATTAGCAGCAAATAGCAGTGATAACTGTTTAGCAGACAAGCAATGTGCGGGCACGACTAGCTCATACCCTATAAAGCATTTGTGCTCAAAGAAGAGTTTCTTAGGATAAGCAGGCAATAGTTTTTGTTGCTAGATATCTATGTAATATACAAATAACAATTTGTATATGGACTGACACGACTAATATATACCCTCTGAGTCTTAGGAACCTCTCTGAAAGTTTTTCATTTGAATATATACACAGGTATCTAAAAATACATTTTTAAAATATACAAATAATACCTGCTAGATATGCAAGCAATGAGTTGGAACGACTATCGAATACCCTATAAAGTATAATTTATTATTAAGCAGATAATTTACTATAATTATTATATAACATAATCAAATAAAATGAATAAAAGAGTTAATCTGCTTATTTTTTTATTAAAATTAATAAATAATATTATATATATTATTATAAATTTATTTACTTATAAACAATATTGTATACCACACAATATACTCCATCTCTGTCCATACACAGGGCATTCAACATTGAGGAACTCAACACGGCATCTCAAATTTTCACTTGCGAGGAAAGTTTTTGATTCATTTTCAAATGGCATTTGCCTTTGTTTACTGTCTTGAAGAGCGAGTGGCATAAATAAATATAATTTTCATTTGCCGACTAAATAAAGTTTTTGCTTATTCTTGCCGCCCAAGGCTTGCTCTGGCTCTATACTAACTAAATCGATTTAAATGTCATCAAATCGAATTGAACTGAAAAACTTTCGCTGATGGCAGTGAGCGATTAAAAATAGTATTTGTCATTTGTTGCGCTTCGCTGTGGCCAGTTTCGATATCTATTTATTTTCGTTCGATGTATTATTGGCCCAATAAACTTTGCACCTCGTGCCTCTGGCAAGCGACCAACAGAGAGCGTCGCAGCATTTCACTAATTGCAATCGGGCGACGAAAGCCCGCAAAAGGCCACAGCGGCTGACAATCGAGCCCAGATTGATAACAGTCAAATGTCAGCAGCCAGACGATGCGGCTGACACACAGCAAAGCAATCAGTCAACTGCAACGGCTTATCAATTGCATGCAACAGCAGCTGCAGCAGGTCAAACTGTGAAATCGACACCAAACTGTATGCAACACTGCAACGTTTGGTGACCTTGCCTAACGTTGTGCACAGAGCTTATATAACTGTTTAGATATATGTATACACATATCTAGAAATTTGAACTATTGCTATCTATTATTTATAAGCCAGTGAATCAATAATTTGCAGCGCAACTTGAGTACGGTTAATACTCATTTTACATACCATAGAAGGGTAATCGCTCGAATTTTCATTGCTTTCGTCATTTTGATACCCTTGAATGCGATGTAAATGTAAATATAAAACTAATTACCATGATGAGCTCAGGCAATCTATCATATCGCATAGATATATCCCATATATATATATCCAATATGTTTATCCCATATCTATATATCCCATATGTCTATCCTATATATATATATCCCATAGATATATCCCATATATATTCCCATAGATATATCCCATATATATATATATATCCCATATATATATATATATCCCATATACATATGTATCCCATGTTAGCTTGACGACTATAAAATAAAACTCATCTTATATATATTCGAATTTTGTGCACGTGATTTTAACAACAAATGAAATTTTTACGATTCTAGCTGTAGTTTTCGTAACTCTCTAAAAATCATTTATTGGAACTGAGCAGTTTAGCTAACTAAGATGATTTTGCTTAGGCAAAAGCTAATGAGAACAAGTATACGACATAATTATTCAATAAAATATACAACACATTAAGTTGTAAATACAGAAAGTATCTAACTTCACTCATCCGTAGCGTATACATATTATACATGCATAGATCTATAATTTTTAATGGCCACTCAAATTTATATTACTATCGTTTTTTTTTTTTTCGATTTTCAATAGATATTGAATTTAAATACAATGAAATTAAAAATCAGTTAAGCTTGCTTATGAATCTCTAGACAAATTTATTTTAGTTGCTTCTACGAAGAAACAACTCACATTTATATACATATGTATGTCGAACAAAAAAAAAAAAAATAATAATAATAATTAATCAAAAATCAACACGCAACCAAACCAAACTCACCTTAAATTGCCAAATTTACGACCAGCAACATTTGCGGTTGTTAAAAGTAAAATATAAGGAAACAATAGAAGAAACCTCTATTTTGCTAGCTGTAATTTCGTGTCGTTTACTGAAAGCAAAGAGATAAAAATATCATATTTAACAGATTTTTAATAACATGTTAAATAGTACAAATTATGTTAAGTAAAATAGTGTATAGTAGAAGTATATTCGTAGCTGTAATTTTATATAAAATTAGACAAATTCACAACAATCTATAGAAGCAAATTGGATAACGATTTATATAATATTTCTATTTAGTTTCTCTATTTCGTGATCTGCGTCTTTTGTTCTCTTGATGTGTCCGCCTTTGTTAAATTCTCTTCTTTTATTTACTATCCGCAATTCTCAGTTCTATACTTTTAAATTCTATTTTTTTCCCTCTTTTCACGTATCTCCTGATTCTCTTCTCTTTTCAGATCTTTTCTTTTCTCTTCTGCTCATTTTTCATCTCTTTCTCAATCTCTCGTGCTCTGCAGTAGTCTACTCTCTTCTGTCTTCTTCTCTATTCTGCACTCTTTTCACTTCTTCCCACTTATCCGTTCTTTCATAATATTCTGTCCTCTACCTTATTATGTTTCTCTCTTCTTACATCAATTTATGTCAAATTCACTAAAATAATAGAGTATCTTAGAGTCCAGTATACCCCTACTTAGGCCAGTTTAGCTCACTTTTATCTGATGCCACATTTCGTGTGCTTGTTTGCCAAGGTCTCGTATTAGTTGAAGTACGTCATATATCGCGAGGCTCTATCCATTGTTTATAATTAGCGTATGTGATTCATATGCCCCCAAAGCAGAGCGAGAGAAATGCTTATAAACAAAACGATTCCTAGAAGATTCCGGCGGAAATAGTACGGCTGACATGCACTCAGAAATGACTATTTTTAAACACTTTTCATTCACTTCAAAGTGTCCATATGGCACTGATATATATATATATAGCCATATGCCAAGCCATCGAACTTGACGACCTGTCAACGCCTCAAATTAGAAATTCGAATTTTTAGCATTCAGCATTTAGCATTTGTTTTGATAGGCCTTCGCCCGACATCACAATTGGCAATTGCAGTATGCAAAAACAGCATAGAACAATACGATGCGATGCAATCATGAAATTGACAGCTCCCACACGTTAGCGATACAAATCTATTATGGCAATAAATCACAAACTGTTTTGTCAATAACTTTAAACAATTGCCAGGCGACGGACGGGGCATAAACTAGGCGAATGCAATTGGCAAAGTGCTTGCCCCCTGGGCAACCGAATAGATCTAGTCTAACCGTGAACTTTAAATGGTAATTGATGTGAGCAGAGCAAATCAATAAAGCAATTTATGTGATTAAGTTGCAATGGAAAGGCGAAGAAAATCTAGAGGAAGTATAACCCAAGCTTAACCCATTTAGCATCGCAATATGAATTAAAGATACCTTATAGACATATTGTCTATATAGACAATTCTAAGAATTCAATGTATTCTTGTTCTTTCTTTTTTGATGCAACTCCATAAGTTTTCTTTTACTGCAACATCTTGATTACTAAATTAAAACTTGTTCACCCGAGCTCTACGAGACAGTAATGTGGCAAATTATTTCAGCTTATCCCAGCCGAGTGCAACCTACATTTGATAAACTGTTCGTTCTCTAAGCACATTAGCTTTAGCAACACTTTCCACCGAGCCCTAATGTTTCCTCATTTCATCGAACCGAAGCTCAGACTCGAGCCCAGAAGCTGTCGAAGCATAAAAAACAAAACGAGAGAGAGAGAGCGAGAGAGAGACAGAGATAGAGAGAGTAGAACCTAATCATATTTGAGTGAATGAGTAGCTGCAGCGTAATAAGTGTGCATGAGTGCTGCTGGTGTGAGTACTCACGAGTGCTCGTGAGTGTATTGGTGAATGGCTGTGTGAGCGTCTACGGCTGGCTGATTTGCATGCTTTGCTCGCTTTGGCGGCAAACCTGATCAAATTTTCATAACCAACTGGAAAACTGGGCTCGAATTAAATAAAGGCCAGGCGCTGCTAACGTGAACAGCGATTGTTTTCGTTGTTGTCTTTTTTCTCTCTCTAATTTTTCAATGGGAAAATTGTGAAAATTCAATTGGAAACAAAAGCCAGCTAGGGGTCACGGCCAACAGCGACAGCTGGAGACTTGAGTAGGTTTTTTTTTTTAATTAATTAATAATGCCTGAACTTCACCTGTAGGCGGTGTATCCCCCTTTTATTGCCCGACAAGCTGACCACAACAGCAGCGAAAAATATGGCATGGATAATGGCCATTCGCTGATGTCAGCTTTTTGATAAAAGTTGTGTGAAAGTGTTTGACGGACTTGGACGGCAAGACGGCAGCCAATTGACGCCTTCACTTGTCCCAATGCTAAGGCGATCAAAATGTGATTAATAATGAATGAAAAGGCACACACACACTCACACACACAAATACATATATATGCACAGCGTCACGTGAAAGGCAAAAGAAATCGAATAGGCATCTAGAGGCCTTCAAAAATTGAACTCTATGTAATGAGCGACTGTGCGATAAGCAATTTTTTGCGGTTTCATTTGGCGGCTCATAAAAAAGGCATAGAAAGAAATAATAAAAAAAAAAAATGTTGAGGCAACTATCAATATGAACAGCTAAATGTTGATCCAATTGCTGGCTCTTTTATTGCATTAGAATTTGTTGTCTATATCAATTACGCATGCGCTTTTGCCTTTTGTTGACTTCAAGGGAGGAGGTTCGTATGGAGCCGCTACTCAAATTTCGGCCATTCGAGAAGCCATTCGATCTTCAAGTGCTTCGCGCTCCTATAATGCCCATCGGGAATTGGAACAGTGCGGAGTGAAAGGAAGTCCTGTAGCGTGCAGAGATATTTCAATGACAAGATGGTGTTGAATACTCGATAACTGAGTTTCTTGTATCGAACATATGCGTTATCTTTATTGTCTGCGAAATTTGTTAAGTACTTTTTTTATCAATGATTCGTAGTTGCGCTCACCATATACACATATTTCAGATAGCGTTCATTCCACATGTCCCGCTTCAAGCCTCTCTCTGGCTATTTTTTTATCTTTCTATATATGTATATCTATTGCTATCAAATTCTTCGTTCATTTCATCATCTCTGTATCTAACGATATAAATATGAATTTACATATACATATGTCTGTCAATTTAGGTTTTCCATCTTACTTTCTATTTTTCCTGTTTTCTCATTATTTTGTGCCTCCTTCTATCCGATTTGCTCTTTTTGATGTCCTATATCTTTTTTTGCTGTTTCTTTCCATCAGTTTCTCTGACATGCATCACTCTCTTTCTCTAGAAACCTTTCTCATCTCATTCTCTACATCTCTTTTTGTCTCCATCTGTCTATATGATTTTCCTTTTTTCCTATCGCACTATATTCCTTCTCTTATACTGTCTCTTCCCGCTCTATCAATCTCCCAACTTCAATTAACAACTATTGATCCCCATCTTTATTTAAACATATCTCACTTTAGCTATAAATATGTTTATATATTTATAGTATACTCTCGCTCTTCTACTCTCTCTATGTCTCTCTCGTCTAATCTATTCTGTTTCTATACTTATTCAAATTCATCGCATACAAATAGCAACAACTATTTCATTAATACCCCTAGCTCGACTCCAAATCGATAGTTCAAAGCATTCTACGAGTCTCTGATTTGCTTATCGTCAAGCATTTTAATTGATCTCTGTGTTAAAAACCAGTTCGAACGCGTGTTCTCTGATCAATAATTAGCCAATTCATTAACGCTCTAAGCTGCTAGGCTGGGAAACAAAAGGAATGCCAAATTGGAATTGTTAATTACAATTGTGTCAGCAGCTATTTCTAAATTTGGGCTTTTCTTTATTGCGAAGGCTTTCAATTATCTTATCAATAGGCAAAGCCTTCCGACCGTGCAACGTCAAGCGAAAGGAAAGCAAAAAGTTTTGGCATGAAAAATAAGTTTTTCGCTTAATTTAAACAGAGGGAAACGGAATTGAGTTGCGTTGAGTTTGTATCTGTGTCTGTGTCTGTGTCTGTGTCTGTGTCCTCGTCGTCTTTGTTGCCACACAGCTGAAAGTGGCAAGGAAAGCTACTTAGCTTCACGCTCTCTGCCCGTCCGTCCCGTCTGTCTGTTCATCTATCTCTCCGACTGTCAGCAACTCCGACTGACTGCAACAACAACAACAGCTTACGTTGCAAAGAGTTCAAGAAAACATCCGCATCGCATCGCAGTTTAAATGCAGTTACTACATATAAAATATATACTATATAGTAGTATATATAGTATATATGAAGTATCATGGTCTCTTCTACTCGCGCACTTAGTTATTGTTATCAGACGTGACGAGTTGTTGTCCTGAGTCGCAGCATGCATAATGCAGTCGCTTGTCTGCTTCTTGTCATTCAGTTGCCACACTCGGCAGCAGTTGCAATTGTTGTCGCTGTTGCTGTTGCTGTTGCTGTTGCACGAGTTCATCAACCGATGCATCGTCTAGGCAATTAAATACAAATTATGTAGAGATAGAGATTCATTTTATTTTATCTCTGCTCATTTGCATTTAAAGTTGTAAGCTCTCTTTCAATACCCTGGGAAATCGGGAATAGAGGTATCCAATTAGTTAATTTTATGACAAAGGCATGGTCAAATCAATAAAGTATTTATATTCTTAATCAGAACTCACAGCTGAGTAGATCTAGCCCTTTATGTGCATATGTATGAGTGATTATTTATACTCTCCTTTACCTATCTGTAGTCCGTCTGTCTACTCATACCTTACTCTGTCAATCTATGTCATTGTCTATCCTTGCCTTTGGCTAACCATCCTTGCCTTATAAAAATAAATAATAATAAACAAGAAAGAAAGCTCTAGTCGAGACTGCTCGACTACGAGATCCCCTGAACCCTACAAGCAACTGATATTTCAATAATAATTAGAAAACACACACGCACACACACACACTCGCATATACAGGCGATTGCGCTTGGGTTGCATTGCAATGTTGGCAATATAATGATAACTTATTTGTTGAATAATTTAATTTCTAGACGTACGATCATAATGAAACTTTCAGAACGTAATCATGATGTTAAAATGTATGTGTATACCGAAGCACAAGTCTCTAGTATTTGATATACGACTTTTACAAAGATGAGGGTAAGGGAGTGGATTTAGGGGTGGGGGGTAAATTTTAACAAAAACCGAAATTGTATAAAATACATCTTTATATACATTTTAAATTTGGAGACTCTAGCTTGAAAGATGTAGGAGATAAAATTTCTTAAGTGATCTTCGATAAGGTTTTTTATCGATAAAAAAGTATCGGAATGAGTTATCGTTTTTTAGTGATAAACTCGATATGCGCGTGATATGTACGGACATTTTAAAAAAAAGTTTAAGTCTCTAGCTCTTATATCTTCTGAGATCGACGCGTTCATACATACGGACGGACGGACGGACGGACGGACGGACGGACGGACAGACAGACAGACGGACAGGGCTAAATCGACTCAGCTTGTCGCCCTGATCAAGAATATATATACTTTGTGGGGTCTGCCACGCCTCCTTCTGCCTGTTACATACTTTTAACAAAACCATTATACCCTGATTTCCCATTTTCAATGGGTTCAGGGTATAAAAATATAAAAGCACATATCTTATCTCTATTTATTCGAGCATATATTTTAGAGCGAAAGTCAGCAAATTCTCCATATATAAATTTAGATTATCTGAAAGTGTGCTGAGATAACGTGTAATCT
This sequence comes from Drosophila navojoa, assembly GCF_054131105.1. Lineage (NCBI taxonomy): Eukaryota > Metazoa > Arthropoda > Insecta > Diptera > Drosophilidae > Drosophila > Drosophila navojoa. Next base: position 7,299,101 of record NC_142890.1, on the reverse strand, counting down.
TTGGCTACCTTTGCCTATTCCCATATGAAAGATGAATAGTAATAATTTGCGTGACCCTAGAACCGTCTATATATAGATATATATACATGTATTAATACACTTAACTATCGTATATCTCAAGTTTGATTAGCAGTTTGTCTTTGCTTTGTATTTGTTGCCATCATTCAATGCTTTCAAGTGGTTCAAGCACATTGCATTATCTGAAGAGCATTTTAAATTTCAATCTAAATATCTAGTATAGCATTTACAGGAATAGATATAGTGTATTATATACATATACATATTTGGCAGCTTTTCCCGGCTCAATTTCAAACTTGGAATTGAAATTTTCATATTTATTTGTTACACCCTAAATGATGTCATATTCTATAAATTTCATAGCTTCTGTGCTCAATTGAAATTGCTCCAGTTTCTGACATTTATTGTTATTGTATTTCAATGTCTTTTATCTTAGACTTTGTTGCGCTTTTGCCAAAACCCATTTCCGGCGACTTGTGCTTGGATTCCCAGTTGGCAGCTTAGAGCTGGGAGTTGCCCTCTTCCAATTGTTTTAGTTTCAGTTCTTTGCTTGCACATTTGACTGCAGTTTGCTTATCGGCTCAGGGTTTTCATCTTTTTGCTCTATATTTTTTTCTCGTTTTTCCTTGAGTTCTTTTCTTTTTGCATTGTTTTTTTTTTTTTTGCCCTGGATTTACATTTGTTGCGTTCCTCTGCTGTTTTACGCTAATGGCAGCCGTGAATGACATTTATGTTTATGGTCTAGTTTTTCTGTTTCGCAGCTCTTCAGTGTAAACACACATACACATGCGCACACACACAACTTGGACTGTTTACATATGGAAAAGTCTTTGTACAAGAATAATTGTAGCTTGAAGTGTGAGACAACTTTATGCAAAATGCAATTGACAAGCGAACAAGGAATGCTCATGAGCAAAATATACTTCTTCCTTTTTCAAAGAATATTTATAACAAATAAAAATAAAGTATTTGATAATTCAAAATGTCTATCGATACGTAAATATCTTGGAGTATAGCACTTGAATGCTATTTACGATGAATAAAAACAAAGATAAAGCTATTTTCAAGCTCTCTAAATACAACCGAAAGAATATGATATTCGTATATCATGTACATATATACACATACATATGTATATAGATATAATTATATAGAATTAGGAGCGATTTTCAAACGACTGTTAACTTTAATTATCAACTTGAATTTCATGAAAGCCACTTCAATATCAGATTACAACGGTAAGCTTAACAACAATTAACAATTACATGCAGTACATATAAGAAAAACTTACCTTTAAATTGCAATTTAAATTGAATAACTGTTGAATTAATACAATTGCTAGTGTTTCGATAGGAGAAACATAAAATTTTAAACAGGATTAAATAGTTTAAACAAATCGATTTAAAATTAGGGAATGGACCGAAACTGAAACACGCGTAAAAATAGAAATAGAAATGGAAATGGAAAGCAGCCGGCGAAAAGAAGACAGACAACAGAGCTGACTGGCGACTGAGTTTTACGGTTAATTTAACAAATGGGCGAATATACGTATACGAGCATCCGACTATGCGTATATGCGTCTGCTTGTGTGTGTGTGCTTATGTTTGTTTGTGTGTGTGTGCTAGCAGGATGCGCGTGGAGAGGCAGACATCGACAGCTGAGCGGCCGCCGAGTGTGTAACAAATGAATCATCTGGCTTGCGCCTGTGTTGATGAAAGATATAAAGATAAAGCAAAATGCGGCCGCTTATACACCCACGCAAATACACACACAGACAGACACACACGCACACAAATGCGCAACACGATTTTACATATTATTTATACATATATATGCGTTTATTTAGAATTCCAGACACGCGGTTCAATAGTAAAATATTTTATTCTTTATGCAGTCACGGCGAAACTCTGCGTTGCGCTGCGATGGCGCTCGTTTCACGGCGGCGACAAATTCTGCTTTGCAGGCGGTAGCAGCGGCGGAGACGGCGACTGCGACAGCGGCGACGAAACCAGCGGCAGCGGCACACGCGTTGGTCTTTTTTACTGTTGGTCAGCAGCAGCAGAAGACTGAGGCGACCAAAGTATTTCGTTGCACTCGCATAAATACACGCAGACGCGACAAAGTTGTGTCTGCATTCATTGCATTATATAACCGAGCATGTGCATTTTATTTAGATCTAATTAGATTTTTCACTTCTGCTCCGCTTCACTTACACTTGTTTTGGTTAAAAAACTAGCGTTAAAAACGCGTCTGTTACACTCAATGCTTTTTTTCGACTGCACTTGCGTTGTTTGTGGTGTGACCAACAGTGCCACTCGCCGAAATGCCAACATTTTTCTAATGAAAATACTAAGCCAAGCTATCGATAAGTCGATAGCAAACATTATCGATACCAATATACAAATAATGAACTAGGTATCGATACTAATGGCGAATTTACTCAACAATCAGAAAAAATGGATTGATTGTTTGATGTAAGAGTTATGGCAAACGAAAGGGTTCCTTTATTGATATTAACTTTAAATAAGCTGTTGCATTACAATACAATTTCTTTCATTCATAACTGTTATTGTTTTGGTAATTTTTAGAGACGATAAACACACGTACATATATTTGTCTCGCTCTTGTTGAAACAGCTGCTATTTGTAAGAAAATTGGATTAAGTGTAGACAATCCAAAGAAGTTAAAATTAAATAAAAATAAATTAACTACTAATCATTACAAATGACAAATTTGAACGATAATACGAGACCATATTGGTCCGATGAAGTGATTATTTTCGTTATTACAACAATTCGCAATACACCCTATATGTGGGACAAGACGCACAAAGATTATAGCATCCGTTATTTGAAACACAACTTCTGGAAAAACCTGAGATGGACGCTAGAAAAAAGATACAAGTTTCGTGCGTACACAAACGAGTTGGCTCGGAAATGGCTAAATCTAGCTTCGTATTACCGTCTGCAGCAGAAGGCCATTTTCGATGCAAATGCGCGAGGAGCCCAGCCTGAGGAAATAAAGCGCCTGGAAGGGTGGAAGTTCTTCCAACAACTCAAGTTTCTACCTTTCGTGGTATACGATAAGAACAGTGTGGATGTAAGTATATTTGAAATTTAATGATATTGTATCTAATTTAAAATATTGTAAACTGAAACGGTAGGCGGAAAATCTATATGATAGCGCCAACACAGAGGACTCGGATAATGTCAGCTCTGGCGTGGTTGAGGAAAGGCAAACTAATGTCGACTCTGGAAGTCCCGCACAGTCAACCAGTGAACACATGTCACAATGCAATAGTTCCATAGAAAATACGCCAAAGCAAGTTGGAATTGAGGAGCTGAATGTTCCAATGGAGGATAATGATGCCGAAGTTGAGGAGACAACACCTATCGCCATCGAGCCCGTAATAGATGATGTCCAAAGCACGCCAAGTTTTCATTATGGCATGGCCGTTGCACAAGATGTTTTTGAGCTGAACGAAAATTTAAAAATCGATGCAAAAATGGAAATTATGCAAGTAATTGCTAAATACCAAAAAAAGCAGCTACATCGTACAGTTATGAGTCTTGCTGGCAGCTAAGCTAAATATATAAGTATTTGAAATAACAGTGCAAAGAATACTTGTATTTTAAATGTGTAAGCTTAAATATAAAAAATTCACCAAACCAAGTCACCCTGTGTTTTGGTATTTTTTGCCTTATATATGTACGTGTTATAAGGTTTATATTTTGGGATAAACGCTTTCAATAGCACAGTCACATTGCTTAAAAAGTTTCTCGAAAGGTTGGTGAGCGTTTCCAGCAACAAATTGTAAAAAAAAAAAAAATAGAACAAACATTTTTATTGACTTACATTGTTAGCAAATAATTAAACTTCACTCGCTGTTTGCGTGCTCATAAAACACAATGTACCTAAATATTTTTGCTTTCATTTGCATTTTAAATATGGCGTCATATCAAAATGGCGATTCCTGTTTTTTTCTTTTTGCATTGAGCCATCTAATGATGAAATTTATGTATGTATCTTTACAGCACAACGTAAATCTAAACTTCTATCAGCAAAATGACTGGACGCGGTAAGGGAGGTAAAGGATTGGGCAAAGGAGGTGCCAAACGCCATCGTAAGGTGTTGCGAGATAACATCCAAGGTATTACTAAGCCGGCTATCAGGCGTCTGGCCCGTCGTGGTGGAGTCAAGCGTATTTCTGGATTGATCTACGAGGAGACACGCGGTGTACTCAAGGCAAGTCATTTAGTCACTTAGTTAAAAAAGCACAACCACCCTAATATATAATAATACTTTAGGTGTTCTTGGAAAACGTCATTCGTGATGCTGTCACTTACACCGAGCACGCCAAGCGCAAGACCGTAACAGCCATGGACGTGGTCTACGCCTTGAAGCGCCAGGGACGCACTCTGTACGGTTTCGGCGGTTAAATGCAGCAGTATCAATAGCAGGAGCCGACGACAAATAAAAAGAGTTGAATGACGCATCAATTGAAAGGGATTGGAATTAATCGATACACATATACTATATAATATATATATGATATAAATGCAGCAGACATTTTTAATCCTCAATCAACTTATACTCATGTATTTGAGCAAATTTAAACAGTAGCAGAACTACATAATGTATTGACAATTAAGTAAATATTATTCCATTATAACATTCTACATTCGAGGAAGGCGCAAATACTGATTTATTAACAATTTCAATTGGGAGGGGATGCTAAATTGGGAGTTTGATCGTAACGTTCGTACAGCCGCTTTGCAGTGGATTCGTTCGTTCGTTCTTTTTTTTTTTTCGTATTTCTTCTGCTTCTGCTAGTAACAAAATTGCATAAATCTTGGCGCTTGGCATTCGTGTTCTTTTTTTTTAGATTACTCAAATAACTGCTGAATAGATCAATATTCCAATATACATGTATACATATACATACATATATACATATAAAAATATCTATATATATATACATATATCTATATATGTACATAATAATCGCAACAATACGTGCAAAATCAATATCTTCAAGCGTTAGAATGGATCTCAATGGTAACTGAAAATTTGGTCCTACGCTCTGAATGTTATCTTTGTGGTGGGGCGCTTGATTTCTTCCTTTATCATTTCGAGCTGTTTGGACTACTACAAATACTTCCAGTTTTTAGGTGTTGTGTTGTGTTGTGTGTTGTGGCGGCCTCCGGCTTAGTATTCAATGATTTTTCTCTGACTTTTTTCTCTGTAGCTCCAAGTAGACGGTGCGCGGCGAGACAATCTGATCGCCAGCATCCTTAACTTGAATGATCTCCTCCTGCTCCTCCTCGTAGTGGGAAGTGCGGCGTACGAATACTTTCATGCCTGACATGCCGCTGCCACTGTCGTTGCCATTGCCATCCGACTGGGCACGGGTGGTGCTCTCCGTCTTCTCGCCCTCGGAGTCAGAGTCGTTATTTGGCGAGTCCTGCGAAGACTGCTCCATATTGGCCATAAAGGTCTCCACATGCACATAGTCGCTGTTCTTCACCTCGCGTCCGTGCGGCGAATCCATTGATTGCTTCGATTTGTGACGCTTCTTGGCCGACTTACCATTAATCTTGCGCTCCAGCTCAGCCATGTACAAGGCCATCTGACTGTTGCCTATCTCGCCGTACTGTTTCTTGATCTTGGCACTATTCTTGTGGCTATCGTTGCGCACACCATCCCCAATGTACTCGGGCTCATAGTGGGAGTTGCTGTGCTGCTTCTGCATCATCTCCTGGTGCTCATAGTACTCGATCTCCTCACGGCTCTCGTAGCGCTCGCGCTCCATTTGCTGCTCATTGACCAGACAGCTGTCGCCAATGTCCACCTCGAACTGGACATTCGGATTGAGCTTGAACTGCAAGAGGCATGGGAAGTGATCAACAAATATTTGATTGGCTTATTTATCAGGTCTTACATCACGCTCGTTGGCAAACTCGTGATCCGATTTGGATTCACGTTTCTTGGCTTCCTTGGCACATGCCTCCACATACTTCATCTCGCTGCGCACCTTGCGCACCTGCAGCTGCTGACGCAACTGTGGATTATCGGCCATGGCTTGATATGCCTGCTGCTGCTCTTCATCGTCTTCGTCCTCCTCTTCATCCTCCACGTCCACCTCCAGATCCTCGGGCGACAACTCCAGATGGTGTTGGAGCTGTTGTTGTTGCTGTTGCTGCTGCTGCTTCTGTTGCTTCCGTAGAGTTGCGTTGGCGCTGCGTGGCGTGGAGTCCGAACTGGTGACAGCGCTATTGACCAGCGGCCCGGAGGGAGTGACCAGTTGGGGCCCATTCTTATAGCTGCTGAGCAGACGAGGACTACAGGAATTAAGGCTGCATGGACTAAGTATTCGATGTTAAGTTACGTTTTGTTGAAGGACTGCATGTAGTCGTTCTTCACTAGCACATAGCCCTTGGGCAGAGCTGTGGCCTCGACCACCTTCTCCGGCAACGGCGGTGGTGGAATCAACGGAGCCGATGCGCCCTGGCCCATGGACATCAGCTGATGGTTGAGCTTCTCATTGAGCTTCTCGGCCTTCTTGCGCAACGTGCGCTCCAAGGACAACTGCTCCTCCAGCGTCTTGGTGTGCGCGAGCAGCTGGGAGATGCTGTACTTCTGGGTCTTCGGCAGGCTCTGCAGGCCATTGATGCAGCTCAGGTCGTACTTCGGCTCGTTCATCTTCTCCTCGTCCTCCTTGCCAAAATGATCGCGTATCTGGCGCATGAGGAACTTGCTAATGCCAGGATTGTGGCGCACATTGAACTCGGTGATGGCGCTGTTCAGACTGAGGCACTCGAGGATTATGTTCGCACCACAGTCGGTCAGGCCGCAGTTCTCCATATCGACGGCTGGATGAATGTGCTCAGATTCAGAGTTGATTGCAAATTAACTCAGTCTACTCACTCTTGACCCAGGCATCCTCCTTGAGCACCTCGGCTATTGGCCGCACTCCATTGTCGCCCAAGTCCGGATTGTTGGCCACCGCAATGTAGCGTAGACCCGCGATCGAATCAACATCGACGCTGCGATATCGCAGCGACTTCTCCCAGCCCTCGGAGTACCGCGTTATCTTTTGCATCTGCAAAGACTTGGTTAGCCCACCCAGCCCAGCTCAGATCTGAAGCCAATCACACAGACGTACCTTAATCATATCAGCAACATAGTCGGCGCCCTTTGAGCTAATATTGCACTCGGAGATGTTGAATATCTCCACGTGATTCAAGTACTTGACGGTGCTGCAAATCGCCTCACAGCCCTTGTCGCCAATGTAAGATTTCTGGAAGCTGACCTCCTTGAGGCAGTCATTGGAGGCTAAAGCCTATTAGAGCAGTTAAACGGTGGTGTAATATTAACGTGGATAACATAGATTACATAGATATTATACATATGCAAGTTCATTAGATCTCAAAGATCGGACACTGGAAATCATAGGACAGTTCCTTACCTTGGCAATGCACTCAATGTAGCCATCCTGCAGCGGCAGACCCTCAAGTTTCAACACGGTGAGATTCTTGTTGAGCTTTACACAATTGGAGATCGCATCGACTAGACTGTTAAAAATGAAACGCGTATATATGACCGGCTTTTGACGGAAGAGCCGTGCACGGTTTTCAGTGTCAATTGGTAAAACAATATCTATTCAAAATATATTAATATATATTATATCTATATACATATTATTGTTGCAGACAGCACTCACTGTTTCCATTGGTGCGGCGCATGCGTATTGCCAATGTCTGTAGCACTAGATCATAGTGCAGTGCCTCGATAATCAGTAGCCATTCGCTGACGCCCAGCTTATCACCCAGCAAATCGAGAAATGTGGTTGCATTCGGATTGGAGCGTATGTCTGGCACCGGTGTCAAGTTCTTGGCACGGCACAGCTCTAAATAACGGAAATGAAAGGAACGGCTCTTGCTCGATTTCTTTACCAGCGGAGGGACCGTTATCACCACACTGTTTCTCTTTTTAGTCTCGCGTCCACGTGCAAAAAGAGACATGTTCTAACATTAAAGAAGAAAGCGAAGGCCAAAGAAACGTCAATTAATTATTTTAAACAGAAGGTGAAAAAGTTATACAATTTTGTTTATCTTGGTTTCATAAATCAAAGTTGATCTCAAAAAGTCATTATTTTATTGTCACGCAAATCCATTAAGAACTTTAACCTTCATGCATAGTTATGTAAACTTAACGCACTTCCGTTTTAAACTTTTTGAACTTCCAACCGCCATCTCTTCCAGCCTTCCACTGAGCTCTCCCGCATTTGCGAATTGTAAACAAACCCACCCCTCTGCGCCTTTAATACAAAACACGCAATGCGCTCGCTCACAGCGCTGGAATTCACGCTTCGTTAATTACTCGCGTGCCCGCACAGTGCAGCCGCATCGTTCGGCTATTTTCGCTGCCGACGCAGACGCAGACGCCGACGCCACTTTGCAGTACGGTGACAACGGCGTCGACGCGACGTCGACAGCGATGTTTCAATTCCCATACAGCACACGCCGGCAGACGCAGCCGCCTGAGCCTGGCCTGCAGTCAGTCGTAGAGCGACAGTTGAGCAAAGCGTTTCGGTTGCCGCTGCGCTGGCTAAATTTCAATAAACGGTAAACAGTTTCGAAAGTGCAATTCCGAATTGCTCGTGTTTTCGTGAGTGTGTGCAGACGAAAGGCAATAAAAAGTGAAGATCGCTTAGAACCTTTTTGTTTTCAGCACGTTCCCGTGGCGTCATGAAATGCCATTAAAGTGAAGTTTCTTGAACAAGTTCCACGAGTGACGGCGTCCCATAAAAGTTCCGCTTCGTGCATTGCCCAATTGCGGCGACACGTTCTTATTGTGCTCTATTTTATGTGCGCGTGTGAGTATGTGCGAGACTTTTGACATCTGCCCAATCGCCAGAGACGTCGTGTGCTGTACTTAAGCCCTGGCGGAGGGTTCGGCAAAATGCGTTACCCTTATACAGAGTGACTAAGGAAGGAAGCAAATGCAAATTCACACCCAAAACTGGATTGTAATGTAATTAACACAAAAGTCGACAGCGTTTCGCATTGCAACGAAGGATACTTGATATTCAACACGAGAACAGAGGGTACGTCTCAATGGGGTAGTGTATAGACAGACCCCTAGGAAATTTGTGCATATCAAAATACTGGATATTTCTGAAGCTTGAGGAAGAGACAGTTATTATGCAGTCGTAGGGCGTAGGTATTAATTAATCCATAAAGCCATGAATATGCATAATTCTGTAGGATCGGAATGAGAATAAATATACCAGCCTATAGAATGGTTTTTAAAAAGTTCTCCCTTTATACGAACATTATTTTGTAAATGTCAAATTCAGCATCTTAAAACTTAAATTTAAGCCATACTAATTAGAAATTAAAATATGAGTTCGAATGCGAATATCATTCAGTAATGGTAAAGTTGAATTTGTAATTATATTCCTATGATTGAAGCCAAGGACTTTGTCAGCTCTAGCGAAGCCAAGCAAAGACGAAGTTGAGATATGAATTCCAATGCGAGCTCGAGTAATTATTTAAGCATGCCAAGTCTGGCAAAGAGGTAACTAACGGATTAGTATCTTTAAATTCCATTTTGTACTTGTATTCGGATAGTTAAACAATCTCTCATCTTTAAGCACCTATATCCAAGTAAGGCTTAGAGAAGGTCGATTATTTAAGCCAAGGACATGGCCAGCTGTAGCACAGCGATATGAATTCGTATGCGAATTCGAGCAATTAGTGGCATATGCAAATGGGGAAGCCTAGAAAAGGAGACGAAGTGTAACTGACGGATTCGTTTCGACACCGGCTTCGTCGACGTTTCAGCCAGCTACGCGTTGGCTGCCGGCATAAGCCACGATTATGCGCATTACCATAAAAGCGGTGCGGATGCGGGGCCCTCCAGCTGAACTCTTGGCTGACTCCGGGGCTATGACTCAAAAATCAAGCTACCGCAACGAAGCTGCATACAGCTCCCCAGTACCAATGACGGCGCCCCCGCTCCCGCTCCCGCACTCGCACTACGCTTTTGTTTTGTCAGCGACAACAACAACGACAACAAATATTGTAACAATAGTTTTTTTTTTTTTGTTTTTTCTGCTGCTGGCGTTGAACTTGACTGCCAGAAGAGAGCCACGTTTCGGAATCGATGTGCATGACAAAAAGGGCTCTAATATGGGGGAGGAAGTGTTTAAATTGGAATAGTCGAGCCATAAGCTCATTTGTTTGCTCACTCGCTCGCTCGTGCGCCGGAAACTGAAGGCAACATGGAGTACACAGACATGGCGAGAGCTGGAGATACCAAATGGCGACTTCAAGTTTCAGCTCCAACGCTTCGGCATATTTTTAATTAAATGAAGCTGTTTTTGTTTTTGTTGCTGTGTGGAGTGTGTGAACACAGATTATCCCCAAAAGCCTGTCTGCGCTGGATGCCATTGCCATGGAAAGCCGTCTGGGGCTGTCAATTGAGCTTGAAACAACAAACTGGAAGTTAGCCACCAAATTATTGTTTATTGGCATTTCCTTGGCATTCAAATTATGTATGAAATTTTATTGTGGTTACATGGGAAACCGCATAATCGAAAAGATATATTCGTATCCATGGGATACACACATTGGATTGTCAAAACAGAATTTCACTTTTTCCCAATACACTGATCAATGGAACTGGAGCCGCTGCTGCTGTTGTCCGAGAACAGGCCAAGCGTTAACAACAAATGGGCGCCTTTGGCCAAAAGCTTCCAATGGCATATCCATTTGTCAGACTCGACCCAAAAAGTTGAGTCGAAGGAAAAGCGGCGTCAACGTCGTCGTCATGCTATATGAACTAACGACTGCAAGTCGCTGGCATTTCCTCACTTAAGTAAATTTCGGGAAATACTTTTATATAAAATGCGTATATCTCTGATATTTGGCGCTCGCTTGGCTTAAAAATTTGCTCTAATTCGCCAAGTTTTTCGAAAATTGGCTGCATGAAAGCAATACCAAGTGTTATATCAAAGCCCCCAAATTGAGGCAATGAGTGTTAATGTGTGTAATTAAGTCGAGCTTATTTCCTATAAATTGTCTAAGTTAGCCTACTTACTTATGCTTTTAATGACTAAGACTGTTTATGGAGCTGTTAGTTTAGTTTGTAGCTCCCATCGAAATCAATTGCTGGCAATTGTGCGAAATTTTATGCTGAAATATTCTAGTTTAGTTTCAGTCACTTTATGATATTTCTTTTACTTTGCATATTTTTGTAACTTTCTAAAATGTTTAACAACGCCAACAGCGCATTAAAAAGAATCTCCAAATTGCTTCTACTATATGAATTATTTCAAGTGAAATCTAAGGCAAACATATTGCAGAACAAAGTTTCTAAAAAGTATTAAACTAAATATTTGTGTAGTTTTTATAACAAACAATATAATATAAAAAAGTATATCAGAAATATGTGAGGAAATAATTTTAAAGGTTACTAGGAAATATATTTTATGGAAGATCAACTTTACAGCTAGCTTTGTATTCTTTTCATTCTCTAATATGAAAATAAGTATCGATAAGTTAATTTTGCATTGAAAATAACTTCGAGCCAAACTTTTTTTAGCAGGTTAAAGTGAGTGTATAGTCCCTATGTAACCAAGTTTTTACATGATATGGTTTATGGGATACCTAGAATATCGACAGCTTCGCATTTCATAACCCAAATAGCCAACATATTTAGCTGTTATTAGCCGCAGTCGTAATCATTGCAGCATGAAATTATAGATGTACATACGACCATATACATAGCATCTATACATGCATACACCTATCATAAATCTGTGGCTGCCACCATCGGCGCCCACCTGCGCTGTTCGAGCCACTGACCAAACAACCCAATTGCCGTACTTTATATAAAAGCGTTGGCCATAAATGCACACACGCGCACACATACACACACACACAAAATTACCTTAAGCAGCATCTAAATACCGCTAAGGAAAATTGTTTTTGGAAAAAACATTAAAAATGGAAAAGAAAATGTTGCATGCGGCGGCTGAAAGCGAAATCAGCTATTATTCCAGACGCAAATGAAATCATTTTTAAATAAAATATTCGCCCCGAGGTGGCATTAACTAGCATTTGAAATTCATAAACGACCTTGTCTACGATTTTTCAACACAAGATATATCTGGCTTTTCAAGAGGTTGATGTAACACGCAATTGCTAATGAGCTGCAAATGTTGCGGCAAGAGCATCAACATTTATGTGTGTGTGTATGTGTATGTGTATCTTATAGATGTCGCTGTATGTCTCTTTCTGTATCTCTGTATCTATATGTCTGTATCTATATCTTTGTATCTATATCTTTGCATCTATATCTTTGTATCTGTATCTTTGTATATATATCTTTGTATATATATCTTTGTATTTATATCTTTGTATCTATATCTTTGTATCTATATCTTTGTATCTGTATCTCTGTATCTGTATCTCTGTATCTGTATCTCTGTATCTATATCTTTGTATCTGTATCTCTGTATCTGTATCTCTGTATCTATATCTCTGTATCTATATCTATGTATCTACATATCTGTATCTATCTCTCTGTATCTATATCTCTGTATCTGTATCTCTATATCTGTATCTCTATATCTGTATCTCTGTATCTGTATCTCTGTATCTGTATCTTTGTATCTATATCTTTGTATCTATATCTTTGTATCTGTATCTTTGTATATATATCTTTGTATCTATATCTTTGTATTTATATCTTTGTATCTATATCTTTGTATCTGTATCTTTGTATCTGTATCTCTGTATTTGTATCTCTGTATCTGTATCTCTGTATCTATATCTCTGTATCTATATCTATGTATCTACATCTCTGTACCTATATCTCTGTATCTACATCTCTGTATCTGTATCTCTGTATCTGTATCTGTATCTCTGTATCTATATCTTTGTATCTGTATCTCTACATCTGTGTCTGTATCTCGGTATATGTACATATAACTGTATCATGTTGCATCTGTTAATTATACCTGTAATTGTATCGAAATCATACAAATCAATCGACGGGCAAAAAGCTTAAACACAAATTGCTTCACAACAACTTATGAAATGTCATAATTGTGAATTCATTGAACTGGCTCCACACGGAGGCGTGGCAATTGCTCTGCTTTCAATCAGCAAAAAGCGAGTTCAAGACAACTTAAACAATGGCAACGCCTTGCATTAATAAGCAAGTTAACTAGCTGGAAGCAATGAAGCTGAGTACGAGATGCATATGACCGATGAATGCATCTATCACACAGTTGAGATATTCACACGCACTACAATCCGATCAGATACAGCTGCAAAAACCACAGAAAAGATATGCCCCCGACAACATTTGCATTCGCGTTGACGAAATGTCAAACTGAAATTTGACTAAGAAATTGAAATGAAAATGGTTGACTAGCAAACACCCTGCATATATACTTTTATATATGTTGAAAATAAAATTTGAATCTACCTTAATTTGACTTATATAGAGAACAACTCTCTTAGCTTTAGCGTAAACTAGGAAATATGCTATATACTGAATTAAGAATGGTTTATAGAATTATGTCTGTATCTCAGAATTCAAAGGAATTGTACTAGATAACATATAGAAATTCAGATCAACCCACTCAATCCACCTATAACACATATGTATGTATATCTGAATATCTGTATACTCGCTTTATAATTTGCAGTTTTCACTTAGATTAACTAGATATGCAATTAATTGGCCAGCAATATATAGAAGCCATATGCAATTAATGATAGCCAAGTAATTTTGCAAAAATGTAACGGTCATTAAACTCAAAAAAACAAATGAAATTTTCCAAAGCGGAATTCCGGGCTAATGCCAAAAGAAAGAAGAAGTCAATGAAAGAAAACAAATTTCGACGCTTAATTAATTTGCCCATAAAACTTTCGCAAGATCTTTTTCTTTTATTTTTTTTTTTTTGTGCACAGACTTCTCACGCAGCCCACAAAGAGCAGAACGTGCTCTACCATCTGGAGGGGGTATGTCTGTCTGTGTGTGTATTTGTGTGTGTGTGTGTCCAGTAGCATTGAGCAACGTTTTGTACGACTGAGCTTTCTGGGCAATTGTGTTGTGTTGCAACGTGCAACAAGAATCAGAGCCAGAGCCAGAGGCAAAGGCAGAACCAGAACCAGAAACGGACAACGGCAATCGCAGAAGAAAGCAGCTAGCCGTACTTCCAGAATTCCAGATACACAGCTCCAAAGCTGTCGCTCTAGTTGTCGGCATTGTCTTTAGTCGCACTCATTTGTAGATGTCTTATTAGGTTTACGTACTTGAAATTTCTCAAGCGAGACTCTTTTAAGGTCATAAGGCACAGAACACACATACACACACACACACACACACACACAGGTGTACATACACACTCGGAGTACCTTTTTGGTACACAATTTTTAATGACATTTTGGGTTAGATAAATATGGGTTAACACTCGTGCTGTTGTTATTGTAACACTCCGTCTATTTTCTAGGTGCCGGTCTAATATGGTCGAGTGCGACCTGTCATGTAGCAGCTGTCGCCGGCAGTTGTCTTCAGGTGCTCACAACATAATAATGTACAAAGCCAAACAATCCAAAGCCATTGCCAGCCTGGACTATAAAAAGGTGCGCTTAAAAGCCCACAGGTGCAGCCCATATCGAATCCTATGCGCAATACTCGTAATATTCATTGGTTTGGTGGCTGCGAATCGACCGCCGCGTTTCGCCATCGATGGGCAGTCGGAGATAGTGCTGAGGCTGAAGGAGAGTCCCGAGACACGGGTGGGCAGTCACATATACACGCTGAAGGGCTACGATCCGGACAACGATCCGTTGTTCTTTGGCAAACGCAATTCGCACGACAGCGAAATCATACGCATCGAGAACACCGGCGGCAACGAGGCGAAGGTCTTTCTGGCCAAGGAGCTGGATCGTGAGACCCAGGACGAATATGCCATAGTGCTCACCCTGACGGACAGTCACTACAGCGATCACAATTACGTGACGCAAAGCTTTCTGCTGCTGGTCGAGGACATTAATGACAATACGCCCATCTTTCTGCCCTATCCGAATGCCATCGAAATACCCGAGGGCAGCGCCCCGGGCGTGATCAGCACACTGGAGGCCACCGATGCCGACGAGGGTGCCTACGGGCAGGTGGTCTACTATCTGCAGGAGCTGGACGGCGACAATGATGTATTCAGCATTTCCACGCACCAGGGCAAAGGCATATTGAGACTGCAAGGTGAGCTGGACTACGAGAGGAAGAGTTTGTATCAGCTGCGCGTTTTGGCCATCGACCGAGCCAATCAGGGCCCCGTGAACACCGGCACGGCGGCCATCTTGGTCAAGGTCAAAGACATTGAGGATCAGCCGCCCGAGTTCGTGGAAGTGCAAGCTGTCGCACGTATCGCCGAGGATGCGCCCGTGGGCACAAAGGTGCTGCGCGTACGTGCCATCGATGGCGATCGTGGCATTAACAATCCCATTGCCTATACGCTGGACGGCAATGATCTGTTCGATATTGATACGCATACGGGCGTGGTCTACACGCTGGCTGTGCTGGATCGTGAGGAGGAGAGCGATCATGTGAATGGGGCTCACATCTTGAGGATCAGTGCAACGGAACTCTCTAGGACAGCCGAAGAGCCCCAAGAGCCAGCAACGGTGCGCACCGAGGTGACCATCATTGTGACCGATGTCAACGATGAGATACCCACCTTCGGCGAGGTCATCTATCGCTGCGAGGTCAATGAGAATGCCCAGACCAATACGCCGCTGAACTTTATCGATGGCGAGGTGCAGAACGTTGTCTACGATCACGATGAGGGCAAGAATGGCACGTTTCGTTTATTTCTCGATCCGCCCAACGATCTCTTTGAAATTGTGCCCGAGCTGGCGGTCAACGAGGCGAACTTTATGCTACGCGTTAAGAATTCCAAATCTCTGGACTTTGAAGATTTCATTGAAGTGAACTTTACCATATTCGCGCGAGAGATCGACGAACCGACGCGCTGGAGGTGCGTTGTCTAAAGGCAATATATTCGATTCCAAAAATTCATTAATCATATTTCCCTTCTCAGCTCGGCTCACGTACAGATCTTTATACGTGATCAGAATGACAATTTCCCAGAGTTCACGCAGGCGATCTACAATGCAGGCGTGCCCGAGAATAGCGAACAGGGCACAATCATAAGCAAGGTGGAAGCGATTGATGTTGATTCCGGCGATTTCGGAACTATGGGCATACGGTATACGAATCTCAGAGGCGGCATTGCACACTTGTAAGTCCATTCAAAGAGATTGTAAGCTAAATCTAAAGTTGAGCCCTAATTCACAGACTACATCTAAATCCCATAACGGGTGTAATTACTATCAAAACTCCGGGAAGTGCTGCTTTCGATCGGGAGATCATTTCACGTCACTATTTAACAGTCGAGGCCATCGATAATGTGGGTCAGGGAAATCGAAATACCGCACAGATCATATTAGACATTCAGGACGTTAATGACAATGCGCCCATCTTTCTGCATCGGCAGTATGAGGCCAAGTTGCTGGAGAACAAAGCCGAGTTTGAGACGCCTCTGCAGGTGGAAGCTCGTGATCTGGATCTGAATGGCACCGAAAACAGTCAGATAACCTACGAGATCGTTGAAGGACTCTATCGCATGAACTTTACGATCGATCCGGAAAGTGGTTTGATACGGCCCCTACACCACTTTGACTATGAGGAACTGGTGGACAGCCATCGACACGCTGTGCGCCAGACGAATGCGGATATGCGAGAGATCGACCTGCTCGTTCGCGCCCGGGACTCGGGCATACCTATGCTGTCCACAGTCGTGCCCGTTCTTATCTATTTACAGGACGTCAACGATAATCCGCCCATCTTTCAGAAGAGCTTCTATGCGAAGACCGTGCCCGAAGACCTGCCAGGAGGCAGCTCGGTGCTACAGGTGCTGGCCATCGATCGTGATGGCTCCTCGCCCAACAATGCGATAGTTTATCGCATACAAACGGGCGCCAGTGACAAGTTTATCATAAACTCGGAGACGGGTGTTATAACTGTGGCTCAAGGCGCCAATCTGGATCCAGATCTGACCGAAAGCAAACGTCTGATCTACACTCTGAATGTGGCAAGTTTCTAAACACAATCCAATAGGAAAGTTTCTTTAAATTAACAAAGTCTTTGCTACCTTAGCTTGCATTGGACGGTGGCCTGGGCAACTCTCAGATGATGAACACCGCAACGGTGAATATTAGCATCAAGGATGTTAACAATAAGCTCCCAGTGCTACAGGATTTACCAACACTGAAGATAGTAGAGAATACACCCGTGGGCACCTTAGTCTATCAAGTGAAAGCCACAGATCCCGACCAGAATCCCATATTGCGCTATAAACTCAACGCTGCGCATTCCGAGGCACGCAACGAGGAGGGCGCCCTGGTGAAGATCACTGAATATGATTATCTGGGAGCTTTCGATCTAGATGCTATAGAAGGCTATTTGAAGGTCGTAAAATTATTGGATCGTGAGAAAGTGGAGCACATCAAGCTGGCCATAACTGTGGAAGATTTGGCAGCTGCCAAGGGCAGACAGATTGTGGAAGGTATGTAATTTTAATGTAAAGTCTAATTAAATCTATTTAACCATTTCAATCCCTAGCTTTCCTCACTATTCAAATCCAGGATGAAAACGACAATAATCCCCGGTTCCGGCAACCTTTCTATAGACAAACGATCACCGAAAACAGCATCAACGGCGTCCTGATTGCCAACGTGCTGGCCTACGATGTGGACAAGAATCGCACCGTTAGCTACGCCCTGGAGGGTAATCCCATCTATCGCAGTCTGGTCCACTTGGATGCACAGACTGGCGAGATTGTGGTGGCCAACAAGATCGATCACGAGCAGCATCAGTGGCTCAACTTTAGTGTGCGAGCGACTGATGCGGGTCTGCCGCCCAGATCCGCTTTGGTGGACGTCTTCGTGAGCGTTCTGGATGAGAACGACAATAATCCCTACTTCATAGGTGGCAGCAAGAACTATACGATCAGCGAGAGCGCTGCCCCAGGCACCCGGGTGGCCACCGTGCAGGCGGCCGATGCCGACTCGGGCGACTTTGGCAAGATCACATTTCTAATGGATCGCATCAGCTCGCAGGGCAAGTTCACCATAGATGCTGATACGGGCGTTTTAAGCGTGGCGGATAAGCTCGATCGGGAGACCAAGGACTCGTACAATCTGGTGATCGAGGCCTGGGACAATTATCAGTTTGGCTTCTTGGCCGGCGAGAGTCGGAATGCGTTCAAGCAAGTTTTGTAAGTAAAGTAAGAGGATCTTGAGAATTCAACCTAATAATGTAAATATTTCTCCGCCAGCATAAATATACTGGATGAAAATGATAATGAGCCTGAGGTCAGCCTGCCGAGCAGCTGCATTCTCATCACGGAATATCATGAGCTGCATGAAAGTATTGCCAGCATTGTGGGCAGGGATGCAGATGATCCTGCCACACCAAATGGCCGACTGGAGTTCGCCATCAGCAAGGGCAACAGAGACGGTCTGTTCGAGCTTAGGCAACTGGATCCATGGAACGCTCAGATCTATGCCAGCAAGACCTTGCGCAACCAATTTGGCAACTACACACTGACCATTAAGACCAGGGATTTGGGCGTGCCTGCCAATGTGGTACTCAATACTCTGGACATCTGTGTTTCGGACTTCAATGATCACGCGCCGGTGTTCGTGAGACCCCTACACAATACCACGGTGCGCATACCGGAAAACGCAACAGTGGGCACCATGATTCTCCAGGCTTATGCTAGTGATGCGGACATTGGACAGAATGCGCTAGTGCGCTATCGGCTCAAGCCCGATCCTCTGGGCAGCTACAAGTTGTTCGAAATTAGGCCCAACACGGGCGAGCTGCTGCTTAAGGAGCGCCTGAACCGGAACAAGCAAAAGATGCATGAGGTCAGGCTGGATTACTGGCTAGCATTTCACAAAAACACTAAACTCTCTCCATTTCAGATAAGAATCGAGGCTTACGATCAGGGACTGCCCACGTCCTTGAGCACAGATCTGGATCTCACCATCTACGTGCGGAATGTGAACGACTACGAGCCGCAGTTTGTAGTGAACGAGATCTCAGTCAACTTTACGGAACACTCTGATCCGGGCGCGGAGCGTATAAAGCTGCCCGATACCGTGGACAAGGATGAGATGGATCTCGATGATCCGGACGAGTCACCCACCCAGGTGTGCTACTTCATTCTGCATGGCAACGAGGCAGGCTACTTCCGCCTGGATCCGGAGACTCATGTGCTGACTGTGGAGCGAGAACTGGACCGAGAGCTGATTGCAAACTTTACGCTGTATGTAAAAGCCACAGAGAACTGCGCCAACGACACGCTGAAGCATGGCCTCCCGGGCCGAGCCATTGCGATAGACAGCAAAGTGAACAGCAGACAGACACAGATGAGCTACGATCGCTTCAAGCACTCGCGCCATTTGCGCGGCCTCAGCCTGGAGTACGAATTGCCCACATCCGCCGAGCCGGAGGCGGTGCTGTCGTACGACAGCTATGTGGATGCGAACAGTGCGGAGAAACTGGACAGCACGGTTGTGTGTGTACGGGTGCGTGTGCTGGACATCAATGACAATCCGCCAAGGTTTCGCTCGAAGATCTTCACCGGCGGCATCACGACCAACGCAGACTTTGGCCAGATTTTCATGCGTGTGGAGGCCTTTGACCCGGACGAGGGCGATAATGCGAAAATCACCTACTATCAGGTGGGCGACATAAGGCAGACTCTGTCCGAAGGTCTGGAGAACGTGCGCAAGGAGCCGTTCCTCATCGATCGGAACACTGGCGACGTGCAGCTCAACTTCGATCCACAGAAGGGCATGAAGGGCTACTTTGACTTTATGGTGCTGGCCAACGACACGCTGGGCATGCGCGATGTGGCCCACGTATTTATCTATCTGCTGCGCGAGGATCAGAAGGTGCGCATTGTGTTCCGACTGCAGCCGGACGAGCTGCGCTCCAGAATCGATACGTTTAGAGAGTAAGTCTACTATTACGTATGTATCTACTTTCATTACTAACTTCCATTCATTAGCACCCTGGGCAATGTCACGGAATCGATTGTCAATATTGATGAGATCAAGGTGCACGAAAATAAAGACGGATCCGTGGACAAGACGAAGACGGATCTGTATATGCATTTAGTCGAGCGCGAGGATAATTCCATACTCGAGGTGTCGGAGGTGCTCAAGCTAATCGACACACACATCGAGAATCTGGACGAACTGTTCAAGGATCTCAACGTGCTGGACACACAGCCCGCCGAGGCCCAGCTGCTCATGGCCAGCCCGACGAAGGGCGCCATGTTCGTGTGGCTTGTGTTCACAAATCTCTTCCTAGCCTCCCTCCTGGTGGTCACATTGGCGCTCTGCGCCTCGCAGCGCAAGGGCTACAAAAGACAGCTGCGCGCCGCCAAAGTCAACATCTTTCGTAAGCTCAGACATCAATACAATCCCAGCCATTGCTAACCTTTCCAAATTGCCACCAGGTGGACACTCTTCCACATCGCTGCAGCATCCCCACGAGCCTGCGACACGAGTGCCCAACACCAACAAGCACAGCGTGCAGGGCTCGAATCCCATTTGGCTGAAGGGGTACGAGAACGAATGGTTCAAGACCGAGGAAACTATAAGGTGGGCATCCAATCGAAACTAGATATATATAGACTAGTCTCAGATCTTGATTTTCTTTACAGCGTTGGCGGTCAGGATTCGTTAGATGATAATTTCCTGGCCATTGGCACACAGGATCTACGCGAAACCCTCAAGGGTACTGCCAAATTGTTCAACAATACGAATGACCTGAATCGGCATTTCAATCTATACAATCAAATTGACAAACTAACGAATAATGCTCAAATCTTAGCGCGGAAACTGGAGACTACAGAGTTATAGCCGATGCAACCGATCGCAATCTAGGCTAAGCCAAACTATTTATTATACTTAGGCTTAAGAATAGTTCATAGGCGTATCTTAAGAATGGACCCATGTAAATATATAGATTTTGGTAAAGAAGACTTTCTATACTTACTGCATTTAATTTCTTGCTTGAGATATTGCACTGTTTTCTAAGAATTCGTTTTTATAATCCTAGTGTTCCCTCGTATTTCCAGACATATAAAATATAACACACAATAGCTGTGCTGGCGCAATATAATAGTAATGGAGGGTTAAGATGTCGTTACAATTGATTAAGAATTGAAAGATCGGATGCTGTTTAAAGAACTTACCACGTCCGTGTTTGTATTCCAATTGGCCGAAGATTATAAATATATAAAATATTTTGATTTGTTACGACTACTTTAACATTCAGACATTTGTAATCATCAAAAACCTTGCCTACTCAGCAACAAAATGATCAATACCGTCATCAACGATTTACTGAATAAATTCCCTATTTTTTCCGCGATCATCAACCAACTTGTAAGTTTTTTTTTCTGTTTTGTCTTTTATTTCTTCTTCGTTTGTCTTGGTTCGGTTTGGTTTGCTCTTTGGCCAAAGCAGACCAAATTCGCTAGGGAATTGGCTGTCCAGTTGGATTATGACGTTCTTCTTCTTTTCTGTTTTTTTCGGTTTTTCTTTGAAATCAAAAATTTAATAAGCAAAAATTTCAAATGCAACTCCAAAATTTAAGTTGGCCGACCGCAAAACGAAGAAAGGTTAACCTTTGATAGATCGCTATAACGCGGCTTTACTGTTTTTTTGAATTGGAACTATGCGTGTGTGTGTTTAGACGAAGGAACTGGATTATTGTCAGGAAATTGTGTTGCTTGATTTATTTTGTATCGCCAGCTCGTCTGACAGTCTGCAAAAGCTTGCTACGAAACCCCCCAGCAACGGGACGCCACCCATATGAAAACTAAAGCAAATGTTCAATTGTCAAGAAAAATGTATATCTATATCAAATATTGTAAGTGAATCCAAATTAGAAGTTCAATCCATACCGAGTAAGGTCTGATTGAGAATTCTTATATATTTATATATCATATTCTATGATAGGGCAGTTAACTAAGTACAGTTCAAATTGAAACTTAATTCAATCACCCATTCCGACAAATTTAGTTTTAAAACATTTTGTTGCAGTTGCCATAAAATCAATATTTTTATTTTTCTTCTATTTTTTTCTCGTTTTCTTTTGCTTATAGTATATGTATTTCTTTTTTTGTTTAATATTTTTTTCGTTTATAATAATTACACAAATTAGATCACAAAAATGCATGTAAACTACAAAAAATGGTTTGAACTTCGAACCGAAAATAAAAATTAAAAATTCCACAACTTTGTGAACCAATCTTTGCTTTTGGCCGAGTTGCAACGTGGAGGAGTTATTTTTTGGATGGGCCGCTTCAATCTTCTCTCAACAAATACATCTTCACATATTCTTTATAAAGAACTGTATGAAGAAACGACTCGTTTGAATACAAAAAGTAAATAATAATAATTCAATTTATATTGAAATGAATACATTGTTTTTAGCTTCGCAAAGAATTTTGTTCGCGCTACTTGCACAGCAAAAAAAAAGTTCGTTTATATATATATATATATCTATCCCTATATATGTAAGCTAGTTGCCAACTAAAGTGAACTTAAGTTAAACTAAATTAATGCCAAAGATCAATCAAATCAAAACAGTACATATGAAGAGACAGAGATAGATAGATAGAAAGAGACAGAGAGAGAGAGAAAGAGAGGATTATTATACATGTGTTTAAGATAATTGTATATAGTTATATATGTATGTATATATAAGTATGTATATATATTACAGTTTTGTCTACTAAGTTTAAAGTACGAGTGGTTCCCTTCTCTTGTACACGTCCATAACGAAGATCCTCAATGTGCGATGCCGAGGCATGATGTAAATCGAATGCTTCATGCATATATATATATGTATATAATTTGATGTATTCATATTTTGTTTTTATTAAACGGTTTCTCTCATTTAATACTTGCAAAGATGACAAATGAAATATTACAATGGATGGGTGTAAGTCGATGTCAATGTATGTGTACGTGTCTGTGTGTGTATGTGCGAGGTGGGCGTGTAGATTGGGGCGTTAAATGATTTATATTTAAAGCGTAACAGTTTTCTTGTATGTATTTGTGGATACATCATGTGTGTATGTGTGTGTGTTTTGTATATTACTTAAGCTAAATAATTTTACATTTCAGTATATAAAGTATGTATATAACTCTATTTAATATGTAATCGTTAATTTACATATGTATGTAGTACGTAGACCAAAGATCGAAAAGTAAAAAATATCTTCAAATATATGAAAATTGAATTACTTAATCCTTTAAATCAACTACGAACAAAATCATATTTGCATTTGTATTTTTGTTGTTTTGCTTGTTTGTTTTTGTTTTTGTTTTTTTTTTCTGCAAACTTAAAAGTCAAGTTGCATTTTGATTTTGTCAGTTGGTTTCATTTAAATTAAAGCTTACATAGGTCTGTGTATTATATATATATATGTGTGTATTATATATATATATATATAATTTATACATATATTTATGTATATGTATGTATATTTAGTAATACGATTCGCGGTTTCAAACTATGTAATCCCTTGTACGTTTTATATATATATATATATGTGTGTTTGTGTGTATTTGTTTGTGTGTAAAAAACTTAAATTCTTTTTGCTTCTGCTGCTGTTGTTGTTATATTTCTCATTTTTAAGGGTTTTTGATGTAAATGCGCCTATAAAAACAAAAACTAAACAAATTCTATGCCTATTTAGAACTTAAGTCTTCTATGCGATATTTAGCATTTCTTTCACGCTTTCAAATTCAAATTTTTTGCTAAGATTTCCTACGTTCGTTTCATTCATTTCTCTCTTTTACTCTGTGGGCGTGTTTCTGTGTGTGTGTGTGTTTACCTGCTTTCTACATTTCCTTCACAATTTGATAATTCTTAAATGTTTTGTTGTACTAACTGATCAAATTAAGTTATTAACTTTAACGCTAAGGTTCCACGCGAATTTACATTTTACTTTCTTGTAATTATTTATATTTTTAATTTTTTTTGCTTTTGTTATAGTTTTTTGTTCTTTTTTTTTTTGTTTTTTGAATTTTTCATTGGAATTTTTTTTTTGCAATAACACGAATTAATTATATGATGCTTCAGTTATATAATATATGTATAGCATACTATACATACAAACATATATAGAAATGTATTCTAGACAAGAAATTGGAGTAGAGTGAAATTGCAAAGCTTCTCCGATGGCCAAACAAGGAAATTTTGGCAAATATAGAAAACATAAAAAGTGTCATCAACATTTGTTGAGAAATTTAGTTCGATTTTCTTTCAATGTGATTTCTTATCATTTTTCATTTAAGATCTAAAAGATTTCTGTCGAAAGAACTTTTGGAAAAAAAACGACGAGCTACACAGACTCGTTTGAAGCGTATACACAAGTGCGGCTTAGGCCAATTTAAGTCTGTACCAGGCCGCGTATATCCGCGACGGAGGCCGCCGGCGTGCAGCTGTTGGAGCTGGATCCGGCAGCACCGTTGCTGCTACTGTTTCCGCCGCCGCTGCTATCGACAAAGAGCGTGGATGCATCAATGTCGGATGCGTTCGGCGAGTTCATTACAGCGTTCACAAGCAGATCATCGTCCACGTCGAGGAAATCGTTAAGGAAGGCGCTGTCGTGCGCAGTATTGCCGATTGTCTGCTGGAGACACTTGAGGTTCTTATCGGCAATCTCGAGCGCGCGATCCATGGCCTCGCACTCGGCTTGTTGCACTGCAGCAGAGCACAGCACAGGTGGCGCATTGGCGGAGAGGTGCACACATTAATTAGTACAATGAAAAGCAGAGTTAACTTTGTTATTATGAAATACACACCAGATTGAAATAACTCGTTGAACGCATCCTCCGGCAGCGTATCAAACACATTTACCAAATCGTGCTCCTCCAGCAGATGGGCGCCATTCAATGCTATATCATCTGGAAGAGTTGAATTGGAATAGTTAACAATTGACCGCTTTCGAATATAATGCGAATATGTTCTCCACTTACCAGCATCATTAGCGCCTATCAGCTCCGACTCACTCAGACCGCCCAGGCCCGTATCCTCGGAGCTGGCATAGGCCGAACTGTTCTCGCAGATGCCAAACATATGCTGGCTCAGCAGATTTTCTGTGCTGGCCAACGCTGTGTTGGCATGATGCGATGCCACCTGCTGGCCCTGGCCGCTCATGGCATTGCCAAAAGCTGCATTGAATGAGGGAAAGCCGCAGCTAATGCTGCTGCTGCCGCTGTTGCTGTTGTTGTTGCTGCAAAAGTTTACACTATTGCTGTTGTTGCTGTTCATGTTGATGTTGTTGTTGTTGAAGTGCAAGTTGTTGTTGTTGTTGTTGTTGTTGTTGTTGTTGTTATGATGCAACTCGCTACTGGCAGCCGCCAGCTGTGCCACAATCTGGCTAATCTCATCGGCCTTGAAATTAGCATTGGCCAGCAAATTAGCATCTAGCTGCTGCGTCTGCTGCTCAGCCTCGCTCTTAGGCAGCAGCATCTGCGGATACTGCTGCTGCTGCTGTTGCTGCTGCTGCTGGTAATCGCTGAGCGGTGCCAACGCTGGAGGTTTTATGGACAGCTGTGGCATAGTCATCACAGGCGCTGCAGGTGTGTAGGGCTGCTGGGCCGAGTGAGACATGGCCGACGATTGCGAATTGCTCGCAATGGACTCCAGCGAGGTGGTGCTGCTCTTACGCTGCAGCACCGCGGACACTGGCGGCAATACAGGTAAGGTGGTGTTAGCGACTGCGGCTGGCTTTTTGGCACGCTTTTGCGGACGGCCAACGGGATTGGCATTTGGATTCGTTTTGCGCTTGCGTTTATTAGCCACTGGTCCATTCGCAGTCACCGCTGGCACAGGGCCCGGCACAGCAGGCGTGGGTGCCGGCTTGGGCAGTTGCACTGCCTTTGCCCGTTGCTGCGTTTTCTGCACCTTGGACTGCACCTCAATGCCGTGTCGCAGGTGACTGTGAGCCGGGCACAATGCCAGTGTGTGCAGCACATCGAAGACGGGCGCCTGACAGGCCACCCCATCCATACGCCAAGCGACGCACGGCTGGAACAGCTGCTGCGTCGTATTGTTGACAATGTGTCGCTCGCAGTGGGCAGCCATGCTGAGCGTGGGTTGCTTGCACGCAGCCACCAGGCAGCGATTGCCAACGCCACTGCAAATATACAGAGTTCATTTATTTTACATACATTTGGATATAATCAGTTTGAGTGCACTTACATGCCCTGCTCCTGGCTCGCATGGTCCCCGTACTTAAGAATTAGATTCTGAACACATTGCAGTCGCTGACGTGCCGCACGCATCGGCAGCTCCTGCAGCGGGCGCGTCGACAGCAACTGCAGCGCCTGACGACGCAGTACACCTTTGCGTAGAGCAATGCGCTCCTCGCGATTGCTCAATCCAGGCTGTGGCTCCTCGTCCATATATTGACCAGCATGGAACCAACGTGTTTGAAAGCAGTATGGAACATCGAACTCCAAAGGTTCGTTCTCGTTGAATAACACTGCATTCCGCTTGGTTGCTGCCGGCGGCACTTTTCGACGCCGCGACACGGTGCTAGTCGATGTTGGCTCTAACGCTGGAGCTGCCGAAGCAGCCGTTGCTGATGCGGTTGCTGTCTGCTCAACTGTTGTAATCGGCGGTGGCGGTGCAGGTGGAGCCGGGGCCGGAGCTGGAGCTGGAGCTGACGGCGGAGCAGAAGTGGCCAGTGCAGCATTTTTATTATTTGTTTTGTTGGCTTTTCTGCAGCCAGTGCCTGCTGCTGCCTGCGCTTTGCGTTTCGGCGCTGCAGCCTGACTGACAACAGAATTGGCCACTTTGGAAGACGTTTGTTCATATTGAGTGCTGGCTATAGGTGCTGCTGCTGCTGCTGCTGCTGTGGCTGCTGCTACTCCAGTTGTGAGGGCGGGTGTGATAACTGTTGCCATTGCCGCTGCTGCTGCTGTGGCTGGCGGTGCACAAAGATTGCTCAACTGTGGCGTTGACGGCGGCGTGGGCGGCGTTGGCGGTGTTAATGGCGCCACAGCGCCCAGCTTCATCATTGCCGACTGCTGCTGGCCAATGGCGACTGCTGGGCGTGGCGGTGCTTGCGCAGCTGCTCCAGCGCCACCCAAAAGATCGGGTGGCTTCCGAAAGATGACATTGACGGGAATCTCATTGAGATCGTTGTCATCGCTAGCATCGGCGGAATGTTTTTTTGTTGTTGCAGCAGCAGTTGCAGGTGTTGCTGCTCCCGCTCCTGATGCTGCTGTTGCTGCAGTATTGAAAACCGTTAGCGGAGGTGGATGCGTTAGATTGTAGACGGCAAACGGTGTCGTCCCCTTGTGCAGCGACTCAACAATGTTGTTGTTGGAATTCTGACAAGCCAGCGGCAAGGATTTCTTTTTCTTCAGACATTCTACCTTCTGCAAGTGCTGCGCCAGCGTGGTGTGATGGAACTTTGACGGCGGCAAAGAGCCGCCTTTGGGCGGGGACATCGCCGCTGATGCGGCTGATAGAGGCACCACGATGGGCGATACCATGGCGGTCACAGCTGCTGTCGGCGGCGCATTAGCCGTGGGTGAGGGTAACGAGGCGGGCGATGTGGGCGGGCTGACCAGCGCTGTGGCAACGGCAATGTTGGACTGCTGTTGCTGCTGCTGCTGCTGCTGTTGCTGGAGCTGCTGCTTCTGTGTGGTATCCAATATGAGCGGCGTTTGCCACAACGAAGGCGTGTGCGTATATAGCGGCGGTGGCGGTGGTGGCGGATGTGGTGCTGGCTGCTTTGTAATCAATTTAGTTTGCTGTTGCTTCAGTTGCTGCTGCTGCTGTTTTTGCTGCTGCTGCTGCTGCTGTAGTTGCTGCTGTGGACGTACCACACAAACGTTGGTGGCACGTTTCGGCGACGCTTGCGACTGCAACTGCAACGGCGACTGCAATTGCAGCTGCGACTGTGACGTTGGCTGCCTTTGAGATTGTGTGACATTATTGAAATTCGTTGTTGTTGCTGCTGCTGCTGCTGCTGCACCCAAAGACGCCTGCGCCTTTGTTGTTGCTGCTGCTGCACGCGCTGTTGCTACAGTTGCTGGCGCTGCCGCTGCTGTTGTTGCTGTTGCAGTGCCATTCAACTGCGCAATGGGCACTGTTGTTGCAGCAACAATGCTCGCTTTTTTGTTTGCAACTCTCTTGCTATTGTTGTTGTTGTTGCTGCTGCTGCTGTTGCAATTTCTGCCGTGCTGCGCTTCACTTAAGCGGGCTCGCGATTTCTACAACAATATAAAGGTGTGTGTGCGTGTGGGTGTGTGAGTGAGTGAGGGCATTGTTTTGGTTTAATTCGGCTTCGCCTTGACATGGCTTGGCTCAGCTTTAGTTTTACCTGTGCATTAAATAAAATTGGCGGTGTCGCTGCAATAGTCTCTGTGAATACATAGGGATCCTCAGGCGGGTTCGTTTTGGCAGCAGCAACACCAATGTTATGCTCCACAATCGCTGGATTCGGCGTTGTTTTAGCTGCTGTTGGTGTCGATGTGCGCTTTGCTGTTGTTGTTATTGTTGTTGGTATTGGAGTTTTGGCTGCTGTTGCTACTGTTGCTGTCGCTGCTGCTGCTGTAATGAATCTTGACGCTTGCTGACATGACATGTCCAATTTGCAGCCGTTGCCGTTGTATTAGCTATTGTCGCTCTTCCGATTACACTTCTGCTGCTTCTTCGCTTCCCCTTGGTATTGTGCAGTTGCTTGTGGAGTGAGTAAGTGAGTGTATATATATTTATATTCGCCGCCTGGCTTTTGTTATTTGATCTGTAATAGATAACAAACAGTTAGTATAGTCATTGAAATGGAGAAAACCACTGCTGATAAAGCAAAGAGCGGCATTTTCAATCGGGCGTTGTCACGTGTGCTCTTTCCAAGCGCACACACTTAAACACAAACACACACGCATACACTCACACGAAAATACAAAAAAAAAAATTGCTTAATATGCAAGTTCTTTTTTCGAGAGTAATCGCTAGTAGATACCCTTGTCACAGATGTCCATCAAATGATTCTTGATTGCAATGCAACTTTTATTTCAGAGAAGCTACTCAATAATCGATATCGATATCGAGCAATCATATTATGATTACTTGCAATGATATCGGAGATGTTTTCTTTTCCGTTTTCTCATACATCTGCACTGAACTCAGTACAGAGCAATAGATGTCTCTCTCTCTCTTTCTAGCTAACTTAAACACACATACATATACACAGGCGCACATGTGGAACAAGCTGCAATAACAATAAACAAAGTGACTCAAGCGAGAATGTTACAGTTATCAAAATATAATACACGACTATGGAAAGTACCCTGCACTACACTTTTATATTGACCCATTAATGTATAAATATAATAATAATAATAATTTGTAGATGTATATACATATGTATATATATATATATATGTATGTATAAATATTTTCATTAGTATTATATGACATTATATTTGCCCATCATACCCCATACAGGGTATTTATAAAAGGGCATGAAAACAAAATATTTGTGCACATATGTACATATGTATGTACGTGCACATATGTATGTATGTTTGTTTATATGTATATCCCGAGTCAATAAATCGGTTTGCTTGCGATCCGCTGTAAACCAATTCAAGCGAATCGCGCACTTTCTTCTTTGCCATCGTCGCCGCTTCGGCATCGCGAGAAATAGAGACAGAAGACAAAGTGCTGATAAAAACACAAAGCGAAATTTGCAATTATCAAAATACATATAATAATAATAATAATAACGAACTCTCTCACACCATAGCTAATCACATACGCATACGCTCACGCACACACTTAAGCACATATACGAGTGCAGTGAGAGAAACTGTTATTGTCACAAGCGAATTCAGCAATAGCAACAAACCGCGTACACAAATTTGCATGCCAAACGAAAACTGAAAACGGGAACAGAAACAATTGCGAGTGTAGACATATGATATGCACACACACACACACACATGTATGCAGATATGCGCATTCGTTTGTGTATAATCAAACGAAATGAAAGCGAGCAACAATTATTGACTGCGCAGCTACAAAAAACAAAAACAAGAAAGCAAAACAAATCAAGTTCAGAAAACTTAAATATGTACATATGTATGTATGTATTTCTAATCAAATCTGAGACGTTTTCAATTGCGTTTTATATATCGAAAAAAAAGTTACTTATCAAACATCAGTTTCTAAAATATCACAAAGCCGAAAATACGAAATTTGCGCATAGATAATGTCTGTTGACCCAAATCTTAAAATATGTGCATACGTACATACATACATATGTATGTATACATAAATACATACATACATATGTAGTATGTATTTATTCAAAAATTTACAAGTTGAAAATATGAATTTCGACTAATTCCTAGAAAGTCAAAAACAGTCAGAGAATATACATATGCATTAATGATAAGTCTTCTCTGAGTCATATGTATATTTAGTTATCATTTTTGGGTAAACATGCTCTTGACTAATCTCACTCAATTTAACTGTTTCTTACGAAATGAACTAAAAATACGTCATGATTATATTTATTTTCGAATAGAATATAACCAGTTCACTTCAATAGGCCATATACAATCTTCACTATAACTGTGCTAAAAGCTTGAAAACCATGAATACTATACTTGATAAATAAATAAATAAGTTTTTGCTAGAAATATGAAGTAAAACTGTTTAGATATAAGACCAAATGACACCTGTTAAGTGCAATATGATTATAACATGCATACGTTGATCGTCATGCGTATGTATACAATAAATTTACATATAATAATTTGCTTGTATATGTATTCATACATACATATAGTGTGTATGTGAGTAATTGCTAATATCAACAAGTAACTGACCATATGGCCAATTGAATGCAATTTAATGAACTGTAATAATTTACTTGTTTGGCTAGTTACAAGTTGAATGCAATAACATTTTGTATACACTCGCATTGATTAATATTATATAGATTATAATAGCCCCCAGGCCCTCTCTTCCTCTTCCTGCTATTCCTGCCTGTCTGCCTGCCACGGCTGCTGCTGCTTTGTTTACAATTCAACTCGTATTTCCAAAGAGTGAATAAACGTTTGTAGGTATTTTGCATTTGACAGTTCACATCGGATTGAATTGCATTGTACATATGTACATACATACATACATATGTTTTTTGTTTACATTTCCGAGAAAGAAGGAAATTATGAGACGGCAATCAAGCTGCATGGGCCGCCCACACTTACGTATGCAAGAGTTGATGTGATGAGTGCATGTGTGTGTGTGCATTTGTGTGTGTGCCGACGTGATAGTTTTGTTTATTATTTATTTACTATGCTGAGAAGTAGACGAAGACCAAAACTCTACACATACATATACATGCATACATAAATATGTACATATGTATGCTGAAGACGGCATTGAAAAATTTAAGGTTAAAATTTAGCGAATATGCTCAAAACAGAAATCAAACAAAAATATACTCAAAAGCAAACACGTTTGTATACATACGTATTCATATACACACATGCATATACACATAACATATATATATGTACATATGTATATAAAAATACGCATACATACAAACATTCAAAGCTAGGCAAAGGTTTTTGATCCTAAGCCGCAAAGAGAAACCTATGGCAATAACAAAAACAAGAAAAACAACAGCAACAAATGGATTTAGCGTGCACATAAAAAGAGAAGAAGAACCAAAGAAACATTCCGATAATTGCAAATAATGACTACAGTGAAGTTTGAAGTTGTTGTTGTTGATCATGTTGTTATTGTTGTTGCTGCTGTTGCTGTTGTTATTGTTGTTGCCGTATTCTGTTGTGGTTTCCACCGCTTCACACCCTGCCCCAATGTCCATCAACAACTTTTACGAGACTTGCCAACGGCTTTAGCCTTTTTTGGAGTTAAATGTTAACTGGTTTTTTCTTGTTTTTTTTTTTTTCTTCTTCTTCTTTTTCTTTCCAAGCGTTTGGAAACGCTCGAATGATGATAAAATGACAAAAGAACAAGCCAAACTCTTAACCCGTAATACCTAAACAAAAGAAGTCAAAGCAACTAGTATAAAACTTGTAAGTTCTACAAACTTCAGTAGAGTCTGCCTACCTAGTCTACAATCTGGAATCTGTATCTAGGCAGATCATACATACAGAGTTTGGGAATGGGTGCCTAACGCTTATACTATGCACGTATATACATGTATGTATGTATGTATAATAGCTAAAGCAATATACATACATATATGTATGTATGTACTATATAGTCACTTCCTCACACATCAAATGCTATATATGTATGTATTGTTTTAGAGCTGCTAATGCTAATATTGTAGGAGCTACAACTCTCTGAGCTCTCTAAGGCATCGAGAAGTAAATATTCATATGGTGTTAAAAAAAAGCTGTTAAGAGTTAAGAGACGGATATCAAACATCTCATAAATAGGACATTGACGTCTTTCAGAGTTGTGATATATCAATATACATACATACATATGCTGGTTTTTTTCATAAATAAAATCTAATAAAAATACACCAAACACTAAGACGTCCGGTCTGTTAGTGAGGCTTCAAAGGTAGGTAACCCGGATGGACGAGTGTTCGTGGGTGTGGATTATATTGAATGCTGTTAAAGTGCTTTCACAAAGAATGTTTTCGCTGCTTGAAACACAAATCTCTTCTGTCTTAAATTATACGACCTTCTTCTAAAAGAAGAAGAGGCAGTAAAAAGAAAAACCTTATACAAAATGTTTCTCTGTTGAATTATAAAGGTTGCATAGGCTGAAAGGTCTGCTGGTTAGACGAGCTATAGAGGCAGGCAGGCAGTCAAACAGACAGATAGACAGACGGATGGATAGACAGTCACGCAGGCAGGCAGGCAGGCAGAAAGCCGGTTGAGAGGTTAATTGAGAGCGCAAAGCGTTCGCATCGTTACGCTTAACGCTCCGCAGCTACAGTGAGTGGAACTCTTTGCTAAATAGTTTCCAGTACAGAGTATAATGGCCTAACTAGTAGTATCAAATTAAAATGTTTTATGCACATACAAATGTCCTACACATATGTACGTATGTATGTGTACAAATACATACATATGTATAGAGATATCTGTGGTTGGCAACGCTTGAAGAGCGAACAATGAACTGTCGTTCTTTTGTGACAGCTTTGCGTAAATTATGTATGGATTGCGGTGAAAGAGCAGAGCTGGGAATTCTAGTTCAACTTCATGAAAGTTCATATAAACAGAACATGAGCTATCTGTGATTTTTACAACATTAAAATGAGAGAGAAATAACATTAACCTGATGCATAAGTCATTGAATAACTGAACTGATTCGAATTACACCTCAATGAATCGGATCGGGTGGTTTGCTAGAAGGAAACATGTTAATGAAAACATGAACGATTATTATCAACATATAAGATATAGATATATCTTTACATGAATATGCAAACATTAACATTATCCTGTTTTCTTTATAAGCAATTTAATAACTAAACTGCTTCGATGCATCCACCAATGAGTAGAATCAGTTTGATTGTTTCTTTCAATGACCCGTTCAATTGAACTTATTCCAAGCGAAACGGCGCAACTCTAGGGACGAGCTGGAATGGAAACAGCATCCGTCGCGTAGTCACGTTGTGGTTATTGACGCACATACTACAATAAAATGCACACAGAACGCACATATACAAATATACATAAATATATACATAGTTATTGCAAGTGCAGGAAACCCGAACCCGTTTGTTTCCTTCATAACCGGAAACTGAAGGCTAAATGTGTAAAAGAAAAAGCACAAAATAAACGTGAATACTTATGTACGGCTGCATATACATATTTATATACTTATGCATACATAAATGTATATGTATGCATGTATTTCTGTTGCTGACGACGACCGCAACGAAGCTGTGCCAAACGGCAGATGTAAGCAAAGCAAAGAGCGCCAACAGGCACAGACACGGTCTGTCAGTGTGTGGGACGTGCCCGTTACTTCCCACTTCAGTTTTCAACATATGCTTTATTATTTTACACTATTTTATTTTATTTTTTTCTTCTTTCTTTCTTTTGTACTGTTGTTTTTATAGCCTGGACAGCTGCACAACACTCTTGCATATGTATTCCAAAATGTAACTGCACAGGTATACATAAGTATGTAATAAACACATGCAGACCCAAACACTTCACACATATGACTGTATTTTGCGGCACCTATGAGTGCCGTTACAGAAACCGCTGTCTCTGTCTTACTCGCGTAAGTTTTATTTCATGGTCTAAACGCGATATTTTGGCAACTCACACACACACGTAAACTTAAACACGATTGCCATGATGATTATTGCGAAACGTAATTATCACCGCCTGGTACATCACAATGCATACACAGCCGCACCCGTATATAAGATGCTTTTGCAACCGTATTGGTAGGGGCGATAATAAACAAATCAACAAAACAAAACAAATTAGAAATTCTCGTGTAAATGAACTTTTAAAAGAAAGCCGTTTTGCAAGCTATGGCTTTAGTATTTATTTAGCACAGTATTTTTATTTCACTTGTTTCATTATTTACTGCCCGACAACCCTTTGTTTTTTTTTTTTTTTTTTTTCATATACAAGCATATGTATGTAAAGCGCACTTGAAATTCGACAATGCCGGCAATTTTATTCGTTTTGCTTTATATTCAGCCGAGGCGACGTCGCCCTTTTTTGTGCCTTCTTTTTCTTTCACATCTTTCACTTCCACACAAAAACAGCTAAACAGAGAGCGACACACCCATACCAGCGCGGTCAGTACACCACCATCGCTGCACTCATTACCTTGTACATATGTTGATTGTACTTGTTTCTGCTTATTTCAATTATCACTATAACCAAAATGATCTTCAAATTTTCAGCATTTCTTTATAATCAACGATTCATTTCTTTCTTTGCTATATGCGCCGTTCAAAGTTTGTTTTTAGCGTTGATTTGCCTCAAAACAAGAATGCGTCACAAGCAGTGCAAACACAGACCTACACACACTCACACAAAAACACAACACATACATACATAAACAAGCACACAGCGGCAGCAGCAACTGAGAGAAAAAATTTACCCAACCGTCTGATGACGAGTCAAACGTCAAACTGGCGCCGCAGCGACGCGCGCAATATACTTGGTTTTGTTGTTTTAGGTACCCTCCCAAGAGCAGGGTTACCGCATAGTTTACTGAATCTTTTGGTAAAATTATTAAAAATCAAAATTAGGTAAAGTATGCAATAACGTTACATAATTTATTTTGAAAATAAATATAAAGTTTTGATCAATTTTGATGTTAAATTTGGCTTAAAACACATAATTTATAAATTTTAGCCTGCAGCTCGACAACTCTAGACGGTTGTTGTTCCGCGCTCTTTGCTTCTGTTTGCATTTGCGCTCACACATACACACTAGTCCAAGCTATTCAGCGCTCTCAACACTCATGCACCATAGCTCGTACAAATTCACCAACACTCTCGCACGCACGCACACAAAGTCAACCTGATACATTGCCAATTACGCCAGCAAACAGACCTGGGAATTTTTTGCAGAAAATTTTTCCTTTGCACTATGATCACACTTTCAATTGCAATTTTCGACCTGAAATCTTTTGATAGCCAACTCAAAACAATCGACAGGCTGTAGGAAAATTTTTATTGATACACTTTATTGTGTTTTTATAGCTTGGGCATCGATTTAAATGCGATTATTTTATTAAATTTAATTTCTTCACGCGCCTGCGAACTTTTTGAGCGTGTGTGCGCATACGTGTAAAGTATGTTAACACAAATACAACGACATATGGATAACATTTTGCTGAACTGCTATTAACAGCGAACATTTACTCTTGTCTGGATCATTTTCTTTCAATCGTATTCAAATTTTTGGAAACCTATATGTGTATTTTGTGTTTAAAGTGTTTCGGGGTGACTTTAGTTATAGATTAAAAACCATAATTTAATATTTTGATCTTTAATTTGCGACAAAAGCTGCAAATGAACTGCTGTTTTGAATTTAACAGATGCTGTTAATGTGTAACAGGCCAACAGCGGACCGCTACTGTTTGTCACAAGTATTTCGTTTCTGTTCACAGTTACCGGACAGACGACGGTTACGTTTATCCCACTTGTAAATAATTTTGATTTTATTTCACATTACTCGGATATTAACGGTTACAATCAACTGTAGTGTTTAAAAGTTTCAAATCGAACGTAATAACAATTTGAATTTTCTTATGGTCACCCTGCCGGCCGTTCGACACATAAATGAAGCCACTTAATTTATGTTATCTGAAATCACGCTCTCTCTGTGGGAGACAGCAGCTTGGCTCAGAACTCGATCGTTCAGTCATAACACCAACTTGATTGGCGTCGTTTCAACAGCTTGGCCTGCCCATACACGAATATTCTAAACATTCCGACTGACTGTGTGAAAGCGTCTAACTATACAGGCATGGGAGTTTATTCAGGCAGGTTAGCAGCCATTGTTGCTGTCTGGGCGGTGACATTAAGCGCAGCAGCAGGTAATTATGGGATTTTTTAATAAACTCGTCTTTTGTGAGCTTAACACTGGGACTTATTTGCAGCCCAGCGGAAAGGAGACTGTTTGTCGCTCACCCGGAATGGACGAGTCACGGGCCAATGTATTCCTGTGCGCGAGTGTGAGTACTTCATGGGGATACTTTCTGCGCCGCCTGTTTCCCAGTCGGATAGGAATCTGCTCCGGGATAATCAGTGCAATCGACAACAGAATGGCAATATTAACGTAAGTAGTCAATAGATTTATGCAAATCCAAATTATTTATGTGTTGTTTAGGTGTGTTGCCCCATTCATGGTGTGGCTGGCGTAGGGCAAACGAGTAGAGATAGCTTGGGCGCTTTGACACATCCACTACTGCCTCGCGAATGCGGTGGGGTCAAATGGCAGCGCTCCAATGATACGGAAACGAAAATAAATGAGTATCCGTGGCTGGCGTTGATTGAGTATACGAAACGTGAGTAAATCACATTTATAATTACACTAATTGTGAGCTTAATTCTTATCATTGTTTTTTTCCCCCAAATTACGCAGCAAGCCAAGAGAAACTTCACGCTTGCGGCGGCGTTCTGATCAGCGAACGCTATGTTTTAACGGCGGCTCATTGTGCGTCTGGAAAGGCGATAAGCAACGGAGGCTGGCAAATGCGTGCCGTACGGTTGGGCGAATGGGATACGTTGACAAATCCGGATTGCCAGGTCAGTGGGGTGCCTATCAAAACGGAATGTGCTCCTCCTTACCAGGACGTGCTCATCGAAGAGGTCATTGTGCACCCGGACTATAACAAGGACAGCCCTAGTCAAACGTATGATATTGCAATGATACGATTGAAGGATGCGGTCAAGCTCAACAACTACGTGCAGCCCATTTGCTTGCCTAACCAGCAGCTGCACGCCGATGAGCTGGAAGATCTGGTTACGGAAGTGGGTGGCTGGAAGGCCACCTCCAGTTCGCGCCTAAGAAAGAATGAAGTAATCATTGAATCCATCGAAACCTGTCAAAAGCAATATGCCGCCCAAAATATACATATTATGGCATCCCAATTGTGCGGGTCTGCCAGAACCAATGAGTGCCATGGCAACGCTGGCGGTCCGCTTATGTTGTTAAAGAATAACGTTTATCTTCTTGGCGGTTTGTTGTCTTTCGGTCCTGTACCGTGTCCAAGTACTGGCTGGCCGGATATCTACACCCGTGTGGCTTCCTACATTGAGTGGATACATCGCAATCTAAAGGCCTGACCAATTGAATTATACAATTCTATATGTACTGGCGTTATGATTTTGGTAAAATATATAAGTAAACTTGGGTACAAAAAGTAACTGTGAGTCCGAAATTTATTCAAATTGTAGGAGTTTTACGATACAGCTACAACTACAACACATCGATATGCAGTCGGGCAAATCGATTCTACTCAGATACAACTATCGGTGTAGACATTGTTTTTAGCCATTCGTCTTTCATACGCGCTGCTCTCGCTTTGAGCTAAGGTCTTAAATTAAGTTTAACAAGTGTTTATTTTGTGAAAACACATATACTTGTGCTAAAATCCAACATCAACTGTTTTGTGCGTGAATTTCTAATGGCTGAAGCTGCAAAACCAGGTAAAAATTGGTCACAGAGCTGTGCAAACAAAATTTGCATTCGTGCGTATGTAAGCGACAATGGCGACTATCTTATTAGTAGACATCGATAGGCTCCTGCTGTTGATTTCGCTTTCGTTGCCAGAGTTGCTAAATTGTAATCGATTGACGGCCGTTATTCAAAAAGAAAATATAATTTCGTTTCATTGTCTTTGAAGAAAGTTCCCAAGGCGTTCCCGGCGCCACACAAAGGCGCAAGCATCGACGAGGAAAGAAATCCAAAATGCTGCCCAAGAAGACGAAGAATCAGTATCCGCCCTGGAAAATGGATATGGGAGCCGTGGCAACCATGAACAGCGCAAATGCCGGCTGCAGCAGTGGAGCTCGCACCAAACTCGTTCGCTCGCGTTCGCTGCTGGTGCCCTACAACACGAATCGTTTCCTGATGGAGGAGCATATGTCTGAGTTGCCCAGAGACGATTTTGAAGATAATTGCTTCGGCTCACAAACCGAGGATCAGGAATTGTTTCTGTCCAAGGAATTCTCAAACGTCTACGAACGTGCGCGAGTCGAGCGACTAGAGACGATGAGTAAACAGGAGCTCATACAAGAGTGCCTGCAAATCGAGGATCGGTACGCTAAAGATCAAGGACGACAGCGTCAACTAAGTCTCAATGCACAAAACATATCAAAGGAGTTTGGTGCCAAAATTCGCGCTCTGGAAGAAAAGATTCGTGATTTAACGCGCGAAAATCAAAGTGAGTAAAGTGATAAATTTACATTTCTCTTACCATTTTAAAACAAAATGTCAATTTTAGTGCTGCGATCACATATGATACGACCGCGATCGCCGACCCTACTCGTTGGGATCGCAGCGGCGGCATCACCTCCCTCGGCATCCGCTCCAACGGCGAGTGCCGCCTGTGAACTGGAGGCGCGCCAGCAACCCCAAGAGCCGACGCCCATGGACTCGTCTAGTGAGGACAGTGAAAGTGACAGCAGCAGCTCCACATCTAGCACTACATCCAGCTCATCCTCGACCAGCGATGGCCACGAAATGGGCGTCGCAGGCTTAAATATAGCCAACGGCCATGCGGAGTCTCGCGCCAATCGGCATAGTCGCAGCCATTCACGATCGCCTCAGCTGGTGATTGAAGCCCACCAGAACGGGCATGCCAACGAGGAGGAGCAGTTGCTTCTGTTGGACGCCAACCGCATGGAGGACGATGACAACTCCAGTGAGGATGCCAAGAATAACGATGCCGTCAACGGAGAGCCCAATTAAACTGTTCCGTGTGAAATTAATTGGGTTCTCGAACTGTACATAGATGATCTAATACTTGTGGTAGAAACGTTGCATGATTTAGGAAAACTCTGTTAACGTTTAAGTAGTTTTTAACACCTAAGTTGTAGCCATAAGCTTATTAAAAAGACACCTTGGAATAATTATATGATATACCTAACCCCTGGAGAAAATAACTGAATTGAAGTTACTTCAAATTGAACGCAAAAAAATGCAAATGCTTTTTATGTAGTTTTAACATGCTTGTGCTATAATCAAAAGCTTCAAATCCCAAACAAAACGAAAAACAAACAAAAGCATAAAAGATTGTGGAATTTTTTGAAATTTTATAAAGATAACCCCGAATTGTATTTGAATAAAAGCGTTGAATTGTAATATTTTATTTAATTGTAAAAAAATTATTTGTAGACAAAATTTGAAAATTTGTTCTAATAGTTGCTATATTTTATAAATTAGCTTTCCTAGTTTGTTTTATCGGCTATGAGTTTTACAAATGAGCTGTATTCACTAGCATAGAGACGCTTAGAGATACGGCCACTTGCCACGCCCAGTGTCTTTTGCTCCGCTGGCGTCAGCTGTGGCTCAATCGTAAGACGTTTGGGCCCTCGCACAGGCATCCAGCCTGAGACAGGCGCCACATTGGCCACCATGCAGCCACGCACGGCTATGGTGAGGCCCACCAATGAGAGCGATTCATCTCTGTACTCTTGAAGCAACATGTCCGCCAGCCCAATATCGTTGAGCGCGGAATTGACATCGGCAATGTCCTGGAAATGCGGCAGGTAGTTGGCGTGTATAAAGTTAACAAAATTTCTTGGCTCTGTGGAAAAGGCTTCAGCTAAGTCCTCAGGATTGTGCAGCAGACACTTGTCCTTAGCTTCAGTATCTGCAATAGCGAAAGGATTCAGTCAGGTGCAATATAAACAGCGAAATGTTATTCAATTATTGTATTACATTTGGGATTGAAAACTCGACCCAGCGCATGCATCATTGTTATAGACTCGTCCCGTCCAATCGATTTTAATGTATTTGTTGCCTTTCGTTTGCGTCCTTTGCTTGGAGCGCTAACATTCAGCTGTTTGGTTTCCATGCCCGGCGCACCTTTCAGCGAACCAAAATGCAGATTGATCAGCGCATTCCGAATGTCGCCTTGGGCGCACACCACAATCGAGTCCAGAACCGTCTGCGTAGGCAACTTATATAGACTCTTGTGCTGGGACTGCTGCATCAGGGTGGCAAAGCGCTTCATGGACTTTTGCATAAGAGTCGCTGCTATGGAATTGAAGCTAATGTGTTCGATGCGGAGTTTGGCCTTCAGTTGATCCGTAAACAGCTTGTAACTGATGTTCAGCATACGGGACTTG
This sequence comes from Drosophila navojoa, assembly GCF_054131105.1. Taxonomy (NCBI): domain Eukaryota; kingdom Metazoa; phylum Arthropoda; class Insecta; order Diptera; family Drosophilidae; genus Drosophila; species Drosophila navojoa. Next base: position 7,258,102 of record NC_142890.1, on the reverse strand, counting down.
CTGTCGGCTACTATGAAGACCAACGGGGACTTGCCATAGTTGGCATATTCACTGAAAATAACTTTTTTGTTATAGATCAGATTCTTCTCATTGCGTGCCTAGAACTTACTCTAGCAAATCTTCAAATGTAGCTGCTGCATCTTTTAACAAACAATTCGGAAAGTCCTCAACGAGGAGCAATCGCTTGTTCCCTGTGGACAGCAGCGACTTGTAGCGGGAGGCGCGCAGTAAAAAGCTCTTGAAGGCCTGCAGCTGGGAGCCCATATAAGTTCCCTCGTTAGGTTGGTCGCCCAGCGCATTGATCTCCTCACAGTCTGTGGGATTAATCCATTCTTGCAGCTCGTATCCCATTTCTTGGGCCAGAACACGAAGCGTGGCCGTTTTGCCGCAGCCTGCTGGTCCCGTCAGGAGACAAATCTGGGCCGGATACTTTTTTCGCATCGCCTCGCAGTGCTGCAACCAGTTGCGCACATCACCAACTTTCTTGGGGTGAACAGCCAGATCTTCGCTTGTGCTTGGCGCAAAGCAATCCATCCAGTTTTCACTTACAACTGGTGTCGCTGCATTGGCCTCTCCTTCATCATCCTCATTCAAAGTTAAGTCGACAATTTGCGGTGTATTTGGGGGAGTGGGTTCTACAGTTGCATCCGCCGCCTTTGCGGCTGCAGCTGCGGCACTTCTTGTGCGCTTGTAGGGCACTGTAACTGGGCCGGCCTTTGGTGTCATGGTTAGCTGACTGAATGCCGACTTCACCCATGGTTTCTGTACACAATATTCTGGTGTTTTATTCTGTTTTTAAAGCGAAATAACAATTGTTTACCTTTTTTGCGCTCATTTTAATTCAACATATCGATATTACAGCATTTCGATACTTGAAGATTCGTCATGAATATCGATGTGCCACCACTCGACAGCAAAAAATACGGCGAATTATTTTTCAGTGCTGCCCAGCTCCATAACATGAAACGGATTTAATTCAAACTCATTTTAAAATTGTTTCCCCCAAGCAAATATGACTTAAATTGAATGAATAGTTCTTTATTCGTTTTGAAATATCGCTAGTGCGCTTTACAACTGTACAACATTATAACATTATAATTAAGAGTACCATGGACTATTTTGCATTGAGTAATTGCTTTCAGTTAGCAGCGAAAATTTGTTTTCGTTTTCTTTTGTTTTTTGTGACAATTGGACTTCTTTGGTTTTTATTTACAAAAGCAAACAGCATATAAAGTTATATAAACAATATTACATACATTTAAATTTAGTGAGTAGGCTATATATATATATTATAATAATAATATAGCTAAATATCAATACGATATCGTAAATTAGGCTTAAAATAACATCATTGAGATACTAAAAAGCACGTAAATTAAGCAACGTCTTAGACCTAGCTAGAGGGATAGCTAAAAGGAATGAATATCAACAACTGTTTCGATAATCAGTGCCAAAAATGATATTTGATCGTACCTAACCTAGCTTACATTATATAAAGTCATAGGTTTGAATCCGCTCCTAACTACTTTCGCTGCTCGAATCGCTGCGTCAGCGACGCTATATTCGTCGACGCCTTCACTGTGGGTGGTGTTGGTGCGGCCGCTGTCGCCGCAGACGCTGCGCCAGCCAGACGCTTCGGCAATTCGCCGCTGAGCGACGGCTTCGCCGAGAGCGGCTTGGGCTTCTGTATGGTGGCCGAGGGCGCGGCTGACACGCCATTGGGCAGTGCTTTAGCTGTCTTGGTAAAGGACTTCGGACGCGCGCCTCCACTGATTCGGGCCGGCTGCGCTGCAGCTGTTCTGCTGCTGGCGTTGCTGCCGCTGCTGTTACTGTTCGTTTTGCTGCTGCTGCTGCTGCTGCTGCCGTTGGCTGCATTTGCTGGCGCCGGCTTGAAGCTGGAAAACGCGCGCGACGGTGAGATGTCGGAGCGTGTAGGCGCCACACGCGCCACAGGCGCATTGATGGGAGGTGCGCGCAGATATGTGGGCGTCACGGCGGGCTTCTCCTCAGCGCTGGTCGAGCTGCTGTTTCTGTTGCTGCCCGCCGGTCGCGGCGGTGCCGGACGCTGTGGACTTCGTGGCGCTTCCGGCTCGTCCACTGGCGGATCTAGAGCTGTGGTTGACGCAGCAGCTGTTGCGGCTGATACCTTTCCTGAGTAGATGGAGTCGCCGCCATTGAGTTTCTCAAACTCATTGACAATCTCACCCAGCAAACCCATATCGTCGCCTCCTCCTGCGCTGGCCAGGCCGGCCACCAGATCGCTGTGCTTCAGTGTTTGTGCGGCCGGCGGAATCTCGTCAATCACCGAGTAGATGGCATCGCTGGAGGCCCGCATCGGCGACTCCACGAACTCGCAATCGTCGTAGTTATTCTCCGCCGTCGTCTGGGCGGTGGCCACCGGCAGCTGATAGCCCGACAGGGTGGTTGAGTTGGTTTTCTTGGCCACCGGCGGGGGTCGTGGGGGCGGGGACTTGGGTCGTGTGCCAGTGGAGTTGGCAGTGTTCACTGAGCTCTTGGGCCGGGCTGCACCGGGAGGCGAACGCATCGAGCCAAAGGTTTGCACCTGCGTCTTCTTGGTGGGCGAGCGCATCGACTGGGTGCGCTTCACTAGGTTCTTGGTCTCCTCCTCGCGTGGTGTTGTCTCCGAGTCCGAGTTGGAGGACTCTGCCTGCAGCGGCAACGGCACGGCCGCCGGCATCGGTGCCGATATTTCCAATGTGCGCAATCGCTCGCGATCAATGTAGGTCTTCTCTTTGAGCGGGGGCTTCTCCTCCTTCTTCAGGAACGAGGCAAAGCGACGGATGGTGCCATCCCGCTTGATGTTCAGCTTGGGATCCGTGTGCAGCGGCACGGGTGGAGCGGGCGCCGACCGCGTGGGCGACAGATCCCCATCGCCGCCCTTCAGCGGCACCATGGTCAGCGTGCTGGAGTCCAGCTTGGGCTTCGATATGATGGGACGTGCTGTCGAGCCGGGATTCGGCGGTGGCAGCGCAGGCGCTGCTCTGGGCAATGTGCTGGCCGCCTTTGTTGCGCCCTGCTCTGCCAGTGGCTTGACAACGGGCGGAGGCGGTGCCGCCCGCTGTGGTACCCCATTGCTGTCCTGCTGCACCGTCGGCTGCACAAAGGCCACATTCGGCCCGCTGTAGTTGCTCGCCGGCGAGCTGGCACTGTTCAGCGGGCGCAATGTGAATCCCTTGAATTTGCCAAACATGCTCGTCGCATTCCCAGCTGCGGCAGCATCGCTCGAATCGCTGGGCGACTTCAGCAGCGCCGAGTTCATGTCATCCGTGCTGCTGGGCGTCGACTTCGGTAATCCATTGGCCCCGCCCGCGGGCGGCCCAGCTCCATTTTGATTGGAGCGCGTCGACGGCTGCTTGTGCCCGCTGGCGCTCTTCAAGCTGCAAAGACAAAGCAATGGGATTAGCAAGCAGCTAAAGCAGAGGCCATGGATCTCTATAGAATTCGGGATATACGTATATTTAAATAGTGTATGTGTATATTGTGTGTTGTATAACATACCAACAGAAACCAAGGAAAGGCAGGCAATAATAGAAACCAACACCGAAAGAAGCAAGGCTAAATAAAGTCAACAGAGAGTAGTTAACATGCGCATGTTATTAACATGAATTTAACAGCAAACGCTCTTAAGCACTCATAACACATAAACCGCTGCAGATCTTAACAGAGTTTTTAGCACGCAGTTAGTTAACAGCAACTTAACAGTGTTCTGCTTAAATCATAAAATGTTAAAATACATATTTATCTCAGGCTTAATAAATAGCCTTAAACCAGTTGTTAAGTCATATTTTAAAAAATAAATCAATAAAACATAAAATCTAAAATAAATTTAAAAATTAAAATTCACAAAATATGATTAGGTATATAATAGAACTTAAGCATTTTATTGACTCGACAAACATAAACATAACCAACACCAACAATTAGCATTAATATCAATTATTTATTAAACACACATAAAAATAAGAAAACATTAAATAAAGCAAACATTGATTAAAATTAGTTGAAACAAACACAAATGAAAATGGGTTAGAGGGAAATTGGAAAGCAAATGAAAATTGGAAATCACGCCACATGCCGCAAGGAAGCTAATAGAAAATTTTGGTCTGTTCTTTTTTGGGCAGTGTATTTGTTATTGTTGTTGTTGTTGTTGTTGTTATTGTTAGTATTTGGCACACCTCGCGGGCTCGCTTTTTATGTATTGGGCGCCCTCGGTGAGCGCCAAGGGATTTGTGGTGGCATGCAGACGCGGCGCCGTTATGTCCAGCTTGCGGCGCATTGTATTTGAATTACTGTTACTGTTGCCATCATTGTTGTTGTTGTTGTTTTTGTGCGGTGGCACAGGCGGTGGCACAGTGGCTGCCGCAACTGATGAAGCGCTAGCCACAGCTGCATTGGAAAGCTTGCGCCGCAAATGTGGCGCATGCAGCGCCTCGTAGTGGCTCTGGCTCTTGGGCATCGCCGGCGGATGCACTGCAGCGAGTATGCCGGGACTGGACTTCAGGCGGGGCAGTGTGGCGTGTATATTAGTAATTGTTGCAGTGTTAGTAGTTTGTGTGTGGTTAAGTGGTGGTGCTGGTGGTAGTGGTGGTAGTGATGTGTTAACGTGCATTGGTTCTATTGGTGTGGGTGGCGGTGCAGACGTTGTACAATTGGCTGTGGGTGAACTAGCTGTGGAGCAGTAAGAAACGGCGGCGCAGCCTTTGCTGCTGCTGCTGCTGCTGTTTCTTTTGCTGCTGGAGCTGGTGCTGCTGCTGCTGCTGCGGCTGCTATTGCTACTGGACGTGGATGACGATACATACATATTCTCGGTTAGTTTTCCACTGGCGAAGAGCTTATTCCGGATCGCGAAGCGGTAGAACAAATAGAAGGAGACCAATATTGGCAGCACCGCGAAGAACAGGATGTACAGCAAGCGCTGTAGGCTGAGAGCACCTGTGCAAAGAAGAAGAAGAAGAAGAGTTAGATATGCCTCTACTCGCACCCAGCTGGCAATACTTACTGCTCGGATCTGTGGCTGGGCCGCTGTCCACGGAGCCGCCGTGTCCGACCTTGTTGCACGCCTCGCCGCCGAAGCCCACGTCGCAGTGGCAGTGGCCGCGGCTGTTGCAGATGCCGTTGCCGTTGCAGTCCTCCGGGCAGCGCCCGCCCATGCCCATCTGGCGCACACGGTCCAGGGGCAGGCACTGCTGATTGACGCACATGCTCTGATCGCCACACTTGGCGCCATTCGGCGTCAGGCCGGGATCGGTGGTCTGCAGTCCGAGATCCACAAGGGCGGTGCGGCAGGCAACTATTTTGCGATCAAGTCGAACGAAGGAGTGCGACAGCACCGCTGCCGACTCCATGCCAAACTCGAGGCGCTCATTCAGGTGGTTGCAGTGCAGCATGCCGCAGTGTATGTGCTGTGGCTCGCACTTGACGAACGTCTGGTTGCGCAGATTGTAGCCACAGTTGCCCAGGCGGGTGCCCTCCAGGTTCTTCTCGTAGCAGTGCACCGAGTTGTCGCCCGTGGGTCCCCACAGGATGCGGCACTGGTTGGTGTGGGAGCGGCATGTGCCGAGGAAGCAGTACGCCTGATTGCCGTCACAGGGCTCGGTGTCGCGGCGGAACACATCCGTCGGACAGTACTCCGACTCGCCGGTGCAGAACTCGGGCAAGTCGCACTCGTTCTCCGCCGGACGGCAAGTGCTGCCCGCCATCTTGGGCCGGCAGGTGTTCAGGTCGCAGCACTCGCCGGTGGCGCAGGAGGCATTCGTGTGCAGCATGCAGGTGACCGGATTGCAGCAGCTGTTCTCGCAGTGGGCGGGCAGCCCGCAATCGCACTGCTCGCCGGGCTCCACGAACCCATTGCCGCACTGCGGCGAATCGAACAGCCGCGTGGGCTTGTTGCGCAGGCAGTAGTTCATGCCGCGCGAGAAGGCGATGGTCAGCTGATCGATGCTGCAGCTGCTCCAGTGCACCGGCACCACGGCCGAACTGGACGAGGCCATCACGCACTTCTCGTCCGGACAGTGGCAGTCATTCGAATCGTGCTCCATGCCGAAATTGTGACCCATCTCGTGGGCCATGGTGGTGGCCACCACAGCCAGCACCTGGCTGTGCTGCACGCTCACACCGCCGGAGAACACATAGGTGCAGATGGGTCCCTTGAGGGCCTTGCCCACGACGCTGCCGTTGAACGTCTCCTTGGTCAGCAGCTGGGCATTGTCGTTGGGATGATCCACCACCAGCTTCGACCTGCGATAGTTGAGGAAGTTGTGCAGCGTCACATCGCCATCGCTGGAGAACTCAATCTCATTCGACTCGTTCCAAATGACGACGCCCACGAGCGCTACAAAGATGTTCAGCGGCACATAGAGCTGCAGGTGGTTCAAGTGGTTTAGTGGCTTGGGAACTACTAGATTAAAATTAACATCCGGCGGCTACTTACGGCATTCACAATATTGGCCAGATCCTTGCAGTGCTGATGGACTCGCTTGGCGTTCTCCCCGAAATGCTTGTACACCTTGTTGTCCACCACAATGACCAGCTCCACATAGCTGGAGTACTTGTTGGCATTGTACGGTCCACGTATCAGCTGACTCTCATCCGTTTGGCGTCTCTTGCGTCTCAGCATGCGCTGGAATTCCCCGCCATCCAAGCGTTGCGGCACTGTCGGCTGCTCCAGCCCATCCTCCTCCAGATTCTCGCCGGGCCAATTTTCATAATTGTCTTTGTGGCTGTCGTAGCCACAGGTGGCATTCTGCTGCAGCATATCGGCGTGCCTAAATAAACCGAAATATTGCTGGTAATTTAATACTTCCGTGGCTAAAAATTAATAACGGAAGTGAGCCTTAGATGGCCTGGGCATCCCACGGCCCATGAGGCAAACCAATAAAAAACACATATTTATTGAACGCAAATAAGGCAAACATTGAGGCAGGCCACTGCCCAAACCTGACACCCAGCTCCAACTCCGCTCACGCTGCATACCTCAAGACACGGCAGAGTAAATATGGGCTCAAATAAGCGCCGTCTTCTTAGATATGTGTGCGTGATATTTGCTCATTCACGCGAACGTGTCTAAGTAAACACGATAGCCCAGGAGAGATACGCGAAGAAAGGAGATAGAAATGTATAGATCAATTTCGAAATGGACTTCGAATTCGAGCTCGAGAGCTGAGCATATAAAATTCGGATTCTAATTTAAACACGCTGTTAACATGCACACTGTTAAGCTCAATGTTAACTGACAACTGCTGTTAAACAGTGCTGCCAAACTGATTAAAAAGTTGAATCGCTTCAGCGAATACTTAGATTTGAATGTAATATGCATAATTTTATATATACAAATTAATCACTTAAGACCAAGAAGAAGTTAAAATCTGTAAATTTGTACATACTACGATTTCTATTAATTTTTACTAGTTTTTTTTTCAAGAACATATTGAGGTTTATCCATATGTATATACAGTAAAATACGGTCGTAAAATAAACTTATTTAAGCAAATTTATACGGTCCGTTGAAGATCGTTAGAACCGGATTCCTCTGCACATTTTTATATACATATGTATCTATTTTTTATGAGACTTTTACTTATAATTTCGGGTTTCATATATATAAATATATATAATATTTTTTTAGCCCTGGCATTAATTTCTGATCGATTGTCTTAATCGCATGATAGTAAAGAGCCTATTTTTGGGTATTTTAATGCCTATGCAAAAACAAAACGAATCCTGACTAATAATACATCTCTCTTGCAAAGCTAATCTCGAATTGCTATTTATCAAAGCACTACTCACCTGAGCAGGTAGTGGTCTTCCTGCAGCCGTCCGCTGGCCTCGCTATGTGGGTGTATGAAGTACGTGTGCTGGCCATCGAAGACAACGCCGTTGAGGCCGCCGTGGCAGGTGGAGAGGGCCACGCTCGAGTCCGGCTGGCCACGTATGTGTCCCTGTGGAAGCGCAAAATGTGGTTAAATAAGAAAATCAGAAAGAAAAAAAGCCAAACTGCCGTAAAAGCAACCGCGCAGCGCCTGCTCACCTGATAATGACATAAATCAACGTCAGTCTTGGTAAAATTGCGCACCACGTAGCCGGCGGCGCCGTCCTCCCGATTGCTGGCGTTCTGATACCGCAGGAAGTGGGCGTCGGGCAGTAGGCGATCGTTGCGCTGCAGTTCGATTTGGATGCGTTGTCCTTGATGCGTGTACTGTAGCGTCAGCTGCGGCGCGTGCAGCCCGTCCTGAAAGCCACAGAGCAGATAGCAGCGGATTAAAGCATTAAACAGATTTCCATATTTCAACGACCTGCTCCACATTTAATATAATCCAGTTAAGCCTGGACACACACGCCACAGTCCAAATTGCGCCCACACAAACAATTTCTAGGTGCGAACGTGTCAAATTCTGTCTCCCAGGGCGCACGCCAGGCCGCGCGTGGAAACTAATTAAAAAGGGTTTTGTTGGCTTCTTCCCGTTTTTGCCATTTTTCCCCATTTATTTTGGCCGGTTTTTTTTTTTTTTTATTATTTTTTGTGGCACGCCCAGCGGCCCACCCAGCCAGCGGCTCGCAGTGGCATGTCAAATTGTTCGCTCTACAATTTTTGCTTAATTTTGTTGGCCGTTCGACTAACTTTTATTCACTTAGGCGGCCTCGGCCTCGCTTTTTTTTGTCATTTCATCAGGCCGGGCTAATTACAAGCGGCCTGCAATGAGCCAAGTTCGTGTCAACGGCCACTCAATGCTTATGCCATTTCAAACTGCCGCTGAAATTGCTTAATTAAAAAACTCCAAACTGAGTTATGCTAACTTCTCTTAAACTGTCTATCAGTTTTAGCTGTAATTCTATTAAAGCTGAAGGAGCTGAAGCTATTCAACTATTCAACTGTATTCTAGCTTTGCTTCTTGTTCTGCTTCTTATTTTTCTAACACTTTATTCTTGCTTTCTTCTCAACTTCAACTCGTTGGTTTACTTATTATTTCACTTCTTCTGTTATAGGGCTTTCCCCGCTTCCTTTGAATATACTTAGGACTTATTTCGTTTTCTTATGTTTACAGATTTTGCTTATCAAGTTTCTTCCTTATTTACTTCTCTGTTTTTCTCAAATTAATTCTCAATTGAATTCTTGCTCTATTGCTTACTCTTTTCATTTTATTTCTTGTTCTTATTTTCCTTTACATTTTGCTTCTCACTTTGCTTCTCTCTTACTTAATTAATCTCAATTTGTCATTCCTTGCTTCATTGCTTGACTTGCTTCTCAATTTACTTCCCACTTTACTTGTCATTCTGCTGCTCACTTTGTCCCTTAACTGGTTTCTTAGCTTACTTCTCAATTCTTCTCACTTTGCTTCTCGTCTTGATCCTTACTTGTACTTATTTCGTTTGCTTCCTCTTGGTTCTCATTTTATTTTCAGACTCATTTCTCAATTTAACTCTCTCTCTCTCTACTCGCACTTCATTTACTCTTCCTGCTTCTCCCAGTTGGGCTTTCACGTTGCCATGAATTTGTTTTCCATTTAGCTTTATTCACTTTGTTTAGCTATTTGTTGCTCTGTTTACTTTTTTTTACTTCCCATTTTATCATAATTTCTCTAATATTTCTCTACTTTATTTAACTCGTAATTATTACGATAATTTCTCAAGTCTCTTGTCGAGCTTTTAATAATTTTATCTAGGCTTCCTAACCTGATTTTCTCTCTGGCTTTTCAGTAGGTTCATCTGGTGAATTAGAGATAATTTCTTTCTTTTTTTTTGAGTCTCACTCTTCTTTGTGAGTTGACCTAGATGCTGTCTTAGTTGGCTTTCATAATCATAATTTCCAGCCAGCAAGGAGTTTCACACTTACCGATGCATCCAGAGTGCTCTGCAGGGCGCGCTTAGTGCGTCCATGATGCACTTGGGGGCGTATCACAGTGTGAGTTGAAAACTCATTAAGGGCAGGAAAATAGTCACCAATGTGTGCTGCAAACAGAAAGAAAAGGTAAGTATAAATATGCCAAAATGATAATCAGTCAAACAGTTGTAATTAGACCAAAAACACATTGTTTAACATTGCTCTGTATTATATCTGTCTGTGTATCTGGTCTATCCAAGGGGCCACACCCAGTTGGCTACAGCTACAACAACAACAACAATGACAGTGACAATGACAAATCCGCTGTGAGTGAAACACTCTGGCCCTGACTGAAAGGTGTCTCAAATGGGCTTAAGTTCCGAACTCAAAACGCTGACAACTTGAGCCCATAATTAAAAGCAAAGAAAAAGCGAAATGCCAACAGAGTCTCATAATCATTTAACGTGTTTACATGGATGGTCAGATGCCCGATAAGATGCAACAATGTACAAAGCACATGCATAAGTATCCGATGGATACTCGTAAGTATCTATATCCGATGGATATACATAAGCATCATCGAGTAGAGCAGCCGCAGCAGCTGACAAGCATCTCCCCCTTACTGTCGGATGACTGATGTGTGATATATGGCCGTGAGCAGCGCTAAAATTAGCAAGTTCATAAATTAAGTATGTGCGATACAGAATTAGGTCTACACAGAATAAGTATATATACATGTACATATACATACATATATACAGAACTGTTGTCGAGGCCTTGCTGTAATGTGAAAACACGTCTAATTAATGCAGACCAGCAGACAACGGTGTTGTCAGACATGCAGCAGCATTAGCTTTTGCGTCTTGCGGATACATTTTAAGACATTTCGCACATGCGTGGGCTCACACACACACACAGACGAGCGGCAGTAAAATGAAAACAAAAAATAAAACAATAAGACTCGGCATTTTGGGGGAGCCCAAAAAAGAAAATATCTTTCAATTTTAGACACTGCTGCCAAGTCCAGACCTCTGGAGAGAGCAAGCCAAAATGTCGCAGCATCACCAGCACCACCAGCACCACCAGCATCAGCATCAACGGTTTCTCCACATGCACAAAAGCCAGAGACGCTTACCAAATGTCACACGCGTCTGGGCTTTTTGTCTTACACGATGGCCCCAAAGATATATTTAAAAACATAATTTTTAATACCCTCTCGAAATGGCATTATTATTGACATCATAAACTGTAGAATGGATTGACACCATCTCATAAAGTATATTTAGTCTTGGGAAGAGAAAAGCTAAATCAAAAAAGTTTCCTCTGTTATCTCTTAATTATAGAATTAATCAGTTTCGCTTGGATTGACTAACTAATTAAGATATTCAAATGTAGCTTATTTTCCATTATAAGATCCTATGTACCCATAGATATGTCTACTCATACATGATAATTCCATATCAAGTCCAATATTATTGTGTAAAAAGAAAAAAAAGTGTATTTCAACTTCGATCTGACGCAAATAATCGGCTTTACTTGTTCGTGCTCGTGTTCTTATTCATGTTTTAAATATATTTTTATAACACGGAACGTTTAACGCACAATGCACGAAGAGCTCGCAAATTGAATTCTTTTTGCTTATAAGCAGAAATTCTCCTCTTTTGTGCGGCATTTCTTTTTTTTTTGCTCTTGGCCTCGTCAGTGCAGGACGCCATTGGAGATGACAGCATTAAGAACTGTTAAGCATGACCATGGTGAACGGTACTCAAACGAAGGCTAATCAATTTTACATAATTCAAGTCTTGCATTTAAAATATTAAAGTGAAGGGGCAAAAGCTCTATACCGGATATATATATATAAGTATAAGTATAAGTATAAGTATAAGTATAAGTATAAGTATAAGTATAAGTCTTATCGTCTAAATCCTATCTCGTATAAGTCTCTTCGTACTCAGTGTCTCGTCTCGTTCGCTCCGTCTCCGTATCGTCTCCGTCTACAGTCTCGCTCTCTCCTCTCCGTCCCTCTCCGTATCACCGGCGTATATTCTAGTATAAGTATAAGTATAAGTATAAGTATAAGTATAAGTATAAGTATAAGTATAAGTATAAGTATAAGTATAAGTATAAGTATAAGTATAAGTATAAGTATAAGTATAAGTATAAGTATAAGTAAAGTTAAGTATAAGTATAAGTATAAGTATAAGTATAAGTATAAGTCTAAGTATAAGTATAAGTATAAGTATAAGTATAAGTATAAGTATAAGTATAAGTATAAGTATAAGTATAAGTATAAGTATAAGTATAAGTATAAGTATAAGTACGCGTCTCCGTCCGTCTCTCGGTTCACGTCTCGTATATGGATTTCGATTGAGGTTTTTCTCCGCGTGAAGGTTCATCGGAGGCTTTTAATTGCCTCACATCTGTTGTTAAACCCCTCGCATTCGTCCATGCTTTATTGTAATTTATAACGAATGTGTCTCTAAGGAATTCGATATATTTGCAAATCCGCCCAATAAATATTGTATATACATATGTATATTGAAAAGTTGTTTAGAAATTCAACATTTGGCACGAGCATTTGTTTGGTTTGGGCGTAATTTGATTCAGAATATAAGAAATGTTTTTCCAAGTATGAAAATCATATTGATGCATATGTACAGCCATATGCCAGAAGTTGTGGATGTGTAATTAATCGGCAATGACTAATCAATGCTTTAAGAGCAGTGCTAATGACTTGCAGACGAAATGCAACAAAGCCCCTTGGGATATCCCGAGAAATATAGTAAATCTTGAGAGCAAGAATAAATGTAGTCAAACTCTTGAGAAACTAATTAGTCCAAACAAAAACTCGAATGATTGATAGCTTTGACGACTAATGGGCCGCGTTTGCCGTAATGCTCTATGGCCCGAAAAGGGAGCTATTTATTCATAAATATTGTCGATGAGCAACAGATAGTCGGAGCAGTCTAATTAGCTATGGGGTTTCTCTCATTGCCATATTAACTAAAGTTAGTGTGGCGGCTTATGGTATATCAAAAATAGCTTCAAAACACATTATCAATTTTGATAAGCGACGATTGATAAGCAGTGGTGAGGCATGCAAACATATGCAGTCATAAGACCCAAATAGATAGAAATGCCGTTATAGTACCCACATACACACACACACAAGATATCTGTCGGCATATTTAACTAGGGTTAACAATATGGGGAATGCGAAATGAGTAGTCGTAAATGCAGCAGAAGAGTTAAGGGCAAGCGGCGCCAGGAGGCGTTACAAGGACCTTTTGTAGTGGAAAATCATTAAAACTAGAACACAACAAACACACACACACACACAGACACTCAAGCACACTCACAGACGCAAACAGCTGGAAATTATCACATGCTGCGCTGCAAGCTGAGCGCGGGGCATGAACATATGTTGCAACAGGGTCACAGACAGAGACAGAGACAGAGTTAAAGAGAGAGAGGTAGAGAGAGGAAGCTGTCTATGGGTCTAGGACGAGGCGTTGTCTAGGCGCGCGTCCATCAGCGACGCCGGACATGTAGATGAAATTGAAGGTCTAAATAGAAAAATCCAAATGAGTAAAGGCAGGCAAAGAGAAACCCTAGACGCGCTTTTTGACGTTTTGACGAACTCATGTCGTCGCGCACTTTGATGTCAATGATGTTGCCGACAGATGATGATGATGATGATTATGCCCAGGATGATGATGATGTGCAGGATTATTGGTATGCAGCAGGATGGCTTCTGTCAACAGTTTTACTATCGCTCATAGTCGCCAGATCAACGGGTGAATCTCAATTGATTTCACATGCAAATCCCCAGCAACCAGCCCGCTTGAGCCTAGCCTAGGAATAGAGTACAGTTGCTCGATCTGAATCCCTCTCTCTCTCTTTCTCTCCCTTCCTATCGCTCGTATAACAATCAACAGCGGCAAATAAAATTTATATTTATAACTCGCGATGACATAAAAAATGAATCGACATTAAAAAAAATACGATGCGATACTTGAGCTGGTGACAAAATTGAGAATGTGATGGCTGAGCCAATTGACAAACTGTGCCCATATACATACTTATATATATATATAAATATATATTCCCTAGCAGTATTACGAATGCTTACGAAAGGCCAATTAAAATGGCACTCGATACAAGACTTTCAATTTGAATATATTCCATTTGAATGATGAAAAATGTGAACGCTTCAAGTGGCGACGAAGGGGGAAGAGCCGAAGTGGCATAGGGGAGCGCAAGGCATTTGTTAATCATGGCCAAAGGCATTCAATATGGAGAAATTATGATATGCCAGCGAAAAAATGTTAAACTCAATTAGAAATGCTCCATTTGGGGTAAGTCGCCGCCTGCAGAGCTCCATAACATTTGTAACACTTCACGGTAGAGTTTCACGCGGGACCGTGCCGCGGCAGTGCATCAAAATATTAATAGAATCCTCGAAAGCAGGGCATAAATATTACACAAAAAGCTGCCAAGCTCCATAAACAGATTAGTGGGCATAGCGCCCAGGGGCGGGACGGGGGGATGGAGAAGTTGCAGTTGCAGTTGCCGAGTGGAAAAGTAGAAAAGTAGAAAAGGGCCGCACGACTCACAGATATATTTCAAATGCATTACGAATGCATTTCGTGAACATATTCCAAAAACAAATTTATATATATACACATACATATATATGTGCGTGTGTGTGTGCCTAATTGATAAACAAGACGAAGACGAAGACAAAGTTGAATTCCAAAAAGCGAAAGAAATAGAAAAGTCTTGAGGCAGACAACATTTCCCATATACCAGAATGTGTACTCCTCTGTGCACACATTTTGCTCGAAACTCAGTTTGAAGTTTTCCAACTTTGTGCCTGCGCATAATTGAATAATCAAGAAACATTTTCAATTGTTTTGGTTGAGGGCAACGCTAAGCGTTTTACCAAAACCCAAAAGCCAGCGAAACGCAACGCAATAAAAATTAACAACAAACCCCCAAGACAACAAGGAAAGCAACGAATTAATGCCACGCACACACACACACACACTCAGTATATACATATATATTTATGTGTATGTTTTATAGCCTATCACATCTGAGCATCGCACATCACAATTCAATTAAACTGTTTGCACTTGCTTGAGCGGGGAATCTGAGTGGGAATTTTTAATTCAATCACCAACATAAATAAACAATTTTTGAAAATAAATATTGATGGATATGAGCTGGTTCATAAAGTATTTCATTTAAATGAAGCCAAGGGCAGATGACAGATTATGCATAAAGTGTTCTTTAAGCTATGATAATCGAAGAGTTGGCTAGTCCTGAGCAGGATTTAGATAGAACTTTTCAAATAGTAGCTACTGGGATGTTTATTACACTAGACTATAGTCTAGTAGACCATACCATACTGAAATAGACTATACTATATTCTTATAATAGGGAATTGTGATGCCTATCCGAATCAGTACCTAAATGTTTAAGTTGAATCTTTGCTAGATAGGTAATACGCTAGAGAAATAACCGAAGATCCGCGGAGAGCTGTGAAAAGTATGAATATAATAAATGTCTAAGTCAATGCTACTTAACTTTGTTTAAATACTTTTAAAATGTTCAATTTATCGAGGAGAGAAGCAAAGAGCAGAGCGGTAGACAAAAACAGATACAGAGGAACCGACAAACCGAGAGAGAGAGAGAGAGAGAGAGAAACAAAAGAGGCTGCTTTTCTAACTTCTACATACGTTCCTTTATAATAGAACTTGATGACAAAACCATTCAAAAGAAAGTAAGGCAACTAAGGTGTAGAATTATTCTATGAAAAAATTGAGCAAAAACTTTCAGTTCGATTTACATTGATTTTGCCAGCACCTTTACAAGCGGCCAAGGCTTTCATATAAAGTTACAAGGGCGCCTCGTGGTCAGCTTTCCATGCCAAACTAAAGCACAAACTTTTAAAGAGATTTGAACAGGAGCTAATAACATTTGATATTCTCTTATCTGCGATGCAAATAAATGGATAAATCAACTCATATTAAGAGCCATTAAAAATGCAGCTTTAAAGCGTCTCCAACCCACTGAATCACTGAGTCTCTTATGTTAGATCGTGTTGGTTGCTTATCTGCTCAACGCTAACAAATTGGTCGACAGTAGCACAAATTGCCTTTCACCTGCATTTTCACCTGGCAAATCGCGTTGATTCAGCCAAGCCAATTCATGCAACATTCAGTTGCAGCACAATTGCAACAAGCCACGCAATGTTGCAACTGTCAGCTACTGCTACTTCTGCCTCCCACCGCGCACCCTCACACACACACACACAGCGTTAACAATAACTGCAAAACAACATCTTGAATTTGGGTTAAACGCAAGCCGTAAGCGGCACAGATATCATCGCCAAAGTGGCATCTGCTTCATCCTCTTCAGCTCGTGGTGTTGTTGGCGGTTGCATGGATTTCACGTTTCTCTTAAGCTCAATTCGATGCCGTTAATCAAGAAGCACAGGTGAAAATGCAATTAAAAGTCGCAGACAGAGATGACATAGGTTCTGTTTGCCTTTAGGCTGGATGGCCAAGATTGTGGCAACTGCTCGACTTGGGGCTTGGGCTGGCCTGATTGATATTGATGGAGAGACTGTCAAAGTTCAGACTCGTAAAGGGCTGCACCACTATTGCTGTGGGACACGATGGGGTGCTGTCTGCATTATTTATAAGCTGGCAGACGGCTTGCTTGTATAAATAACAGCAGACACGATGCAGTCAGAACAGCAACAACAACAGCAACAGCAACAACAGCCAAGACAACACGACATCCAGTAAAAAGAATCAGAAATCAAATTGTAACTCGAGAGCGCTGAGCCCGCAGGCCATGAAAGGACGTCACGTCTCACGATTTGTTGGGACTGTGGCAGCGGCAGCGGCCTGCACCACCACCACCACCACCACCAGCACCATCAGCTTGGGGCCTCAGCCACAAAAGCCGCTTTGTTTGAATGGCGTGAAAAGCACTTGAGCCGTTACGCTGAAACAATTGTGGGCTTTTCGAAGGCGTTCAAATTTCCGGCATTAAGCTGAAATGCACTCAACCCATCTTAACCATCTCTCTCTCTGTCTCTCTTCCTCTCTGTCTGTGTCTGTCGACTGCAGGCAGCTCCACCTGTACGAAGGCGCTCTGCACAGGAGATCTTAAAAGTGCTTCGTCTGCCATCTATTGACTTTCAATTTTCAGCTCAGCTCCAGATTACAATCAAACAGAGAACAAAAGGTCAGCGCGTGTGGTCCAATTCTCAGGCACAATGGAGCGCTCGGTTAGCGTTAGGGCAGGGCAGGGCAGGGCAGGGCAGGGCGAGGCAGTTGTCCAGCTTCGTTAGACAACCTCATTAGCAGACCATATTGATGTCTCATAACCAATGGAGGGATCAATGGGCGTGGCCTTCTATAATAATTCGTATTGCCTTGGCAGAGAGTTTCTCTAAGCACAAGTGCCAAGAAAACATGATGTTGCTTGCATCGTGCAAAATGTTCTTTTCTGTTTTCAGCTTGAAATGAGGCATTGAACGAAACAGGCGCAGCGCTTTGTTTGCAAGTGTCAGGCCAAATGGGGGGATGCAGTGCACTGAGAGAAAATTATAGTAGACTATATATAATATATTATTATATATAACTTTGTATGAAGTGCATATATTATGATATTTATCTATATATTAATATTTAGAGAATCTTTTATGATATTTATCTAGAGATTCTAGAAATTACAAATTTTAAATAGATATGATTTTCAGTTATAAGACAAACATTGGATTTGTTAATTAAAATTTTGTTTCTAAGCTATAAATTCTGAGATTAACGGAATTGAAATATCAAACAAAAAGTCTTATTTTAAGGAAAGAAATTCCGTCTATCTATATGATAAATCTAGGGATTATTTTAATGATTTTTCTTTAAAATAATACAATTTTAAGCATTACTTAAAAAAAACACAAACTTAAATAAAAAAGTGAAATATACTCTATAAAAAAAAGATTTTTTTTTTACTTTTTTTTTTTTAGTGTGTGCACTCCCACTTGGCTTTGGGCACTCCGCTGGCTTTGTTTACTTGTGTGGCGAATGCAATGGGGCAGACGAAGGGCCTTTTGCATTTGCTTTCAATTAGAGGCGGCTAAAAATAGAGTCAGGTCCATGTCGGCTGCAACTGCAACGGCAACATTACTTTTGCTGTACTCAACGAGTTTCCTTTTGTTGCCTCAGCTTGCTCCACCACTTGGGGCAAATTAATTGCCTTGAGGCGTCGATTGCTTGTTGCCCGTGCTGCCTCTGGCAGGCTGGGCATAAATTATGCTCATCTTTCGACGTTTTTTTTTTTTTAGTGTATTTGGTGAATGCAACAATTTGTATAAATCAATAGGCGTAGTTGTTGACAGGCGCCTACGAGGCGTTGGCTCCCACCCTCTCTTTTACCGTTATACACGGCAGGGCTGGCAGACGCTTAACATGGAAATAAATCGTATGCAGCCCAAGCTGAAGCCATGACCTTATTTTTATGTACGCCACTGTGCCGACGCCACTGTCTGAAAAAAGGGGGCGGGGGGGCTTTCCGAGCTGCTGCATATTTAATTTCAAATTTATTGAAATTCGGTTATAAATAAATGATTAGGTATTAGGAAAATGGGTTTGTAAATGGATTAGATAAATCTCTGGCTAATATATATGTATGCACTGAGAGAAATAGTTGCGAGTAATTAGATAACATGGTTAAAACTGTCTCTAATTTACTCCACTTTAAACAGAATTATTCTCAACTCCTGTTCAGAAGTAGCTGGAATTTTCTCCGAGTGTAGACATGCCCAATACAGAGTATCAATGGAATTAATTCCACAAAGGTAAATTCAGTGCATCCCTTAGTGATCCATTTTACATTTCTCACATATGAAATACTTTTCTCTTCCCCGTCCGCTTTAGCTGTGCTTCACTGCATCACAAAGCCAACTTCCTGTTGCCTGTAATTGCATACCTGCACAGCCTCATTATTCCCGGCTCGTAAACAATTGCCAATGCACCGACATTCAGTTGGCCTAAACAAATTGGCAGCATTCAATGGAAAAACTACAAATCATCAGAGATTATTTATGAATCGCTGCATCTGCATTATCTCTGAATGAATGCTAGATATTGGCATTGTGCAAAATCCAAAAGGCATATGGGTAGGTCGGCATGCCAGGTAAACTCCATTGCACCTGCCCCGGCCAGGGGCAGACAACAGTGCCGCAGCGGGTGGCCAGAGCAAATAGATTGAGGCAAATAAATTTACAGTTCTTTGTCTCGAGTGGAGCGCAACGGGCGGTTGGTTTATCTACAGAGCCTGCGCCTAGCCCAAAAGTTCGGGAGCTCACGCAGAGGCACTTCACTCACAAGGACTTGCATTAAATAGTTTGGCAAGGCCGCTCTTGCAGCTACTCAAGTTCCCTGACAGCAAGGTCAGCTCGTCGTGTCGGCCTTTTCAAATGCGCCCGCCATTTAGCACATTCTTAACAATGAGAATTTTGGCAAGTGCCTGTCAACTGCCGCCCACTGCGTGCGAACACCTTCATCTGTGTGTGTGTGTGTGTGTGTGTGTGTGTGTGTGTGTGTATGCGTGTGTGTGTGTCCTGTTTGACACCAGCTGCGCGTTTGTAGTTGGCACAGGTAAAGGCAGCGAGCTAAGCCGTGAAAATTCACACCCGCTGTGGTTGGTTTTTATGAAGTGTTTGTCAAGTTGAGCCTAGGCTCTCAGGTAACGCGCACTATGGTCACTCCAAACTCGCCAACTCATTGCTGTTTGTCATTGTTGGGATTAGGGTACGGCCAGGCAATTTTAATGCGCGTTCGTTGTGTGGATGGAGTATATAGGAAATAAGAAATATATAGGAACAAGGTGTATAAACAAGTCAGATTAAGTCTTCCATGGCTAAAACTAATTTTTTATTATTCTACAGTCTTTGGTCTCTGAGCGTGTATTCTGCCATTGGTTATACCCGACTGAAACGTTCAGTAAGAACTGTTGCTCATAGCCAAAAAGCAAACATTGCCAACGGCTTTAACCATTTGCCATTGTCTCTGATACCTGTGCAATCAGCCATATATCTATTTATATATATGTACATCTATGTATCTATATGTCTGCACTTGCATTAGTTGCTGTGTTTACTTTGTCGACTTGTTCTTATCTACCCTGGCTTACACAAAGCAAAGCCAATTCCCTTGACATGCCACATATTGGGTTCTTTAATTGATAAGGCCAAGACTCGACTAGCATTAAAACTTGTTGATTCACTTTAATTATCACGGCCTGGAACATAAAAAAAGCCAATTTGTTATAAAAAGTGCAGACAAGCACGAAGCGAAGGCAATCAAAGGTGTTCGCTGTGTTCGCTTGTGGGCTGGCTTGGCTAAAAAGGTCAACAAGTTGGAGCAACCTGGCCATAATTACGTTTACACTTTTAAGGCAAAGACCAGAACGAGCGTGTGCTTTATGGGCTTGTTGCAAGCCCAGCTGCATTAGCTATTATATATAATAATAAAAGACACATTGAACTGATCAGCTATTAAATATTTTCTAATACAACTGAACTGAGGAATTGTATTATATATTATATACAGTCCGATGATTCTGTGATTTCTTTGTCGCTTTAGGCCTTTGTTCTATAAAAATACTTTATCTGTCTCTGCCCCCCTTCTCTCTCTCTCTCTCTTCTTAGTTTATAAGTCGCATTACTGATTTAAATCAGCCACGTTTTTCGCATACATAATTCATGTATTTTATGACAGCTGTTCCACACTCTTAGTATATAGGAAATGCATTAACTGTAAACAAATTTATATGCGCCTGGCAACATATGCGTTATAATAATGCAACGGATTGATTGACTGACTAACTGACTGACTGACAGATTGCTGAAATAAATCTTAATCGGCGTAAATTGTATTGCGGGCTGTCTGTTTCTCTCACTCTCTCTCTCTCCCGCACAAGTTTGAGTTCCGTCTTCAGATTTAGTGCATGATTTATACAGCTGGCGCCGTGGCGAATGAAACTTGAATTGGGTTACAGACAGAGAGAGGTCGTTGTTCTATAAGTGTCGCAACGCTTACGTCATAATACTAAATGCTTATGCATTTCGTGTTGAAATTTTCTGTGGAATATGCACAATAAATTAGCAATATGTTACCTATAATATATTTCTATATTATTGTTTACTTTAAAGTAGATAAGTTGTCCTAGAAATTAAATGCTAAATTATATACATATGCACATATGTATGTATGGGCTAGATATATACATTTATATCACTGCAGATAGTATATATTTTTACCATTAGCAAGAATGCATTGCAACATTACTATAAAATATTATCAATAACCTTGCCGCACAAGGTTAAAGTAATCTGAAATCTGAGTTCATGCAGTTCATGGAGGAAGAACGAACAAAAAACAAGAAGTTTGGGAACAAGTGCTGGAAATGCTTCGAAATATACATTCCAATTCGAAGGATGACATACAAAAAAGTAAGTAGAAATATACAAGGAACAAAAAAATAATAGGCTCTAAGATTGATGGGCATATTTATAAGAACATTCCCTGTCGATCTTAAATGATTTGTATACAACTTTTGCAAATGAACTAAATATCACATTATATATTCCTACTGATCTCAAGTTTGAGCACTTATAAAAAGTAATTTAATATCATTAAAGAGTAAAAACATTGCAGTCTTATAAACATACTAGTTGAGCTCTCGAATCTCTCAATGTAAACCGCAGCGCTGTCAGTTTCCCTTTGTCTTTCAGCATATACAAATTGAATTTTGTCTTGAGGCTAAATTTAACATGAAGTTGCAAACATGTTGGCAGCTGTTTGCGACATGCTCGAGTCGAGCCAAACTGTTTGTATGGAGTTCGTTCACTTGCAATTTATTATTATAGCATAAACATTACGCACAATGCGCGCGCGCTGCATGTTGCAAGTTGCATCGACAATGTAGCGTCCATTTTTGGACTTGACTGCCCGTTTCTCGGTAATGTCCAAGCTTGTGGCCCTTGCTAGTGGCATGTGTATATAGGCACACATATACATATACATATATACGTATGTATGTTTATATATAGCATGTCTATAAGCAAGCTGCCAGCAATTCCAGTTGCAGTTTGTGTGCCAAAAATGGAAATAATGCGCATGTGGCAAGAATGCCGAATGTATCTGGACGCTACTTTACTTTGTGTCGCTTTGTATCTTTGTTGCACCAGCGCTCGCCGCCCTGCTCCGCTCATTGTTGTTGGCCATAACGGCGTTTTATGTGGTCAACGATCCTTGAGAAACGCACTCGCCTCGTGGGATTCGCTTTGTTTGCCAAAGAAAGACATTAATGCCTTTGCAGCGAACCAAAGCGGAAGCCAGACCAAAGGACATATACACAATTCTCCGTATTCTCCTCACTGACTATTCACAATGTGTTTGCAATGGGCGCGGCACACATATGGCCCAACTGTTGAAACTTGCCGAGTTTTCCATATTAATAAGCAATGTTTGACAGTTTTTGTTTCTGCATTTCTCTTTTTTTTTCTCTCAATGCCGACTTTGCCCGCAGTTGGTCCTGCAGTTTCGTATTCGTTCTTTGTTTGTTCTGCTGGTATCACGAATTACTTATCGCCACATCCAATGTGGGCCACGCCCTCGTTTGGCTATGCATATCACTGGCTAAAAAGTTGAAAGGATAAACTTCATTGCGTATTTCACACTGCAAACTTTGGCAACAATGTGCCAGAGAATGGAAATGTGGATTAGAATCGAGTTTGAATTCAATTGAAATTCTGAGTGGAGCACTGGAACTGCTTCTCTGCGCTTTGCCAACTCATTTCCAGTGCTCATTAATATGCCTCGCCGACGACGCTTGGCCATTAAATCATAGTGGTAGTTGCCTTGACCATTTTTGGTCGACTTGTCGCTTTTTGGCAAGCCTTGAAAGTATTACAGCCCAAGTCAAAGACCCCAGGGCAATGCGTAGCTGTAGCCGTAGCAGTCTCTGTATCTCTTTCTATCTGAATCTCGATTCGCACAAGGCCAAACCCTTTGCCTTCCCACTTTCCCCACTCCAGCACTCGGATATTTTGCTGACACTAGTTCTGCGTGTTGAATGGGAACTGCTGCTGCTAGTTCTGATATTGATTTATTTTCTCTTTTGGCAAAATGAAATACTTGGAATATTGGAGTTTTCAAGATGACATTGCAATGCTGGAATGTAAAAGTAACTCAAAAGTTGTACAGTTTCTAAAGAATGCATAACATATTAAGTTTCTAAGATTTTGCTACATTATATACTCGTTCTGGAGTTGAGTAGCTTCTGAGGTCTGAGAACTATACGATAGAAATGCAAATCAATGCTCAGATTGTGTGATATGTCTAGTGGAAATAAGGCGAAACTAGAATTACTAATACTTTAATCAATCCAGAATCCCAAGGGAATTACTGCTGACCTTCACTATAAATTGATTTATTACTATATAATAAATATTTATTATTATTTATTACTATATACCACTACATATGAATGTATATATATAAGTTCTGGATTCCTTTATACATTCCATAATTGACTTAGTTCTATAAATTCAGTGGAAATTTTATTGTTCTAGCCATTTATTATATAGTAGACTTTTCACTACTCAAACTTTTATACTTTCAAAATGCCTCAACTAAAAGTAAGAGTTAATCAGCCATGCAAAGATCCAGCAATTTAATTTTACTTGCATGCTAAGCACTTTATATCACGACATTAAATACAGAAATTAGTTGCCTTAAGTCAACTTTTGCTTTTATAGTTTTATGTAGCTAATTTCTAGAGTATTTCTGTCTAGAGCATTTCCTGGTCTTCTTCATTACGTCCAGTTCTAACTGGTTTTGTTTGAGCTGCAACATTTCTGACGCTCAGCTGTGGCCCAATTGGGTTAGCCAGACGAAACCATATGCTAAGTTTGTATTTACCAAACACTCCATATAAGTCGGCTGACTATTATGACGAACAGCTGTTTGGCTCAAAACAAAAGCAGTTAACCAAGAGACAAGCAAAAAAAAAAATCTTGACGAATCTTTTTGGGCCACAAAAATATATATATTTTTGTTGTGCTCTACTATTTGCCCAAGAGCTTGGCAACAGAATAGAACCGCGATTATATTTTTGATAAGGATTGTTGGCTTTTATTTCCGTTGCTCGCTCAGTTATTATGATATTTTCTGCTTTTTTTTTTTTTTGCTCGAGCGAAAGCTGACACATTTTAGACGCTCCAATTCGCCAACAATGGGAAAAGTTTTGCATGCACGCGAAAATGTTTGCAAAAGACAGTCAGGATTAGGCACAATTATGTTAATGAATGCCAGGAAATGGCTTATGGGCATATAATTCGAATGACTCACGGCGTCTGCACTAAGGAGGTAACCCTCTCCGAGTTGCTTACCTGCAAAGTAAAGAAACGAGATTTCAAATTAGTTTCACAGATAAGTCAATAATAATTGGAAATGAAATGAAATGTAGACAGACAGCGTATACAGTTAAGCTGCTTCCGAAGGGTTAGGGATTTGCTTTTGGTCTGGGTACGGTTCAACCAATTAATAATCCATTAATGTGGGCCAAGTCTGACTCTCTAATGCACTGTGACATTGAACTGCACTTTGGAGGGGCCGAATGCATTGTGAATGGACTGCAGCAAAACTTTCCCAGCTGCCAAGGGGCCACAACACGCTTTTCCTATAAATCATTCAAGTCGAGCTATCCAGTGCCTATGCCTATATGGCAGCTCGACTTGCTTGGCGGGCAGACAGCCAACAGATGGCCGAGCCGACGCACTTGTCATCACTTGGCTGGCAATTAAGCACAACTAGTTTCTCGACTTACACACACACATATACACATACATAGCTTGCGGTTGTTGTTGCCATTAAACAGTGAAATCGATACATATACAGGCGGAAAAATGGTTTAGGCTTTAGCTCGATCCTCGCCCAAGCAAAGTCAAAGCCGCAACAAGGTCGTTGTTTTTACATTTTGTGGTTATACATGGTGTTGTTATTGTTGTTGTTGCCTCGCAAATTTTCCCAATTAAGTTCACGAGCAACAACGTATCTTGTAGATACGCACAGCACAAATTGAAAGTGCAAACAATTTTTGATTAAGGCACAAATTCTCGAAATGAAAGCAAATTTATTTTAATGATGTTGTTTTTTCTACTTTTTTATTTTTTTAAATGTTATATACCCACACGCACGCAGACCACAAGTTAAGTATGTGTAAAGCAATTGCGGTTAGTGTTGACCTTGGCCAATGTGGGCAGGCATACACTTTGCTACAAATCTCTTATGTTTATTGTTCATGCACAATAAAGTGCGATTAGATTCGTCTGAGCAATAAAATTGCTCTCTATGAGTAAATATTTATGCATTTAATATGTATTTCGAAGAAGAAATATAATTAGAATGCATTCTATTAGTGCTATATATTTTAAATAAATAAATCATTAGAAGTCATGCTCTTCTTCATAAAGCAAGAAGATTAATTTGTCAACTGTGTGTCATCTATCTAAAGAACTTAACCTTCCACACACTTCCAATACAGTCAAGTCTCGATAATTGGTATTCCTCTAAATCGAAATTCGCGATAAATCGAAAAAGATCAATCTCGATAATTATCGATAGTTTTAATTTCTGTGTAATTTGAAGAAAAGCTGATCCCCTAGCCATTTCGAATTATTGGCACTGGACTGATTACATAATATACAATATATTACATACTATATACTACACTATCCCACATTAACTCCTTCATATTTTGTAATATCTTGCTAGTTGCACTCAAACAATATGCTGCAGCCCAGTCCAAAATCAATATTTGCTAATAAATATATGTAATGCCAAAAGCCGCAATCAAAACGAAACAACAATAAAGTCAGTCAATAGAAATTTGTGCAGAGCTGACCGTTAATTAATAGACCTATTGACCATTCAAAATGTGACATCATATGATTTTGCGAATCATTTGCGCTGTGGTAAAAGCCTTGAATAAGCCACGCCATCAATAAACTGCAATTGGCCAGCAATAAATGGCCCAATATGCAATTTGATGCTTTCACAACTCACAATTCACACTTTTGACAGTGAGGCCGAAAATGTTTGCATTGAATGGAAAATCTGGATACAATAAATTGCAATTAATTGCCGTGATTTCTGTTGTTGTTGTTGTTGTTGTTGTTGCTGTTGCTGGCTGCCCGTTGATTATTTGCACTTGGCTATGAAAGGCTGGCCATAATTGCGATGTCAACTTCAACATTTCCAGACGAGCGACGTAAAAGGCGACTCGTAGTCGAGTTCAGTGTACGAATTTAATTGACTTTGAGATGCGAAAGTAACGCATTTAACTGTACAGAGTACTTGTATATAACGGTATATATCAATATATATATACATATATAAGTGTTGCATGCTGTCATAACTTGGTTAATTGATAAACGCGACGTTGTGGGCGACCCTCGCTAATTGCGTCGACAACAACAATAAGCAGCAAATGTTTATTACATCAACAGAAGCCATTACATCCTTCATCATGCTCATTCCCTCGCACTTCTCCCTCCTCTGCTCGCAGCAACAGGAAACACCATAAATTAAGAGCGCAGGATGTGAATGGGGCCGTGGAGTCAAGGCAAATATTTAATAACATTTTCAACGTTGCCTTCGCCATGTCTTCCTCTTGCAGTGCTCTTCGTTGGGAGGGGAGGGAGAGGGGGTGCATTTGAATGCATTTCTTACACCAAAAACATTTCAAAAACCTAAATGCCAGCCACGCCCATCTCAATTCGAACATTTTTTAGCTAGTCAACAGGCTGCAACACACCTTGCATGAAGAGCAGACGATTTAATGTGCTCTAAGCCAAGTTGCAATGGGGTATATATGTTACCTATATGACATTTTATATAGGAAAATTTCTGGTTTCATTTTTTGCAAAGCATTATAAATACATAACTCAAGACTTGACACATCGATTTAAAATAAAATTAATAATAAAAGTGTGGAAAATAAATATATGACTAACAGTAGATCAGAAAATGACGATTATAAGATGGAAGTAGAAAGGAATTTTAACAATATATGAATGTATGTACATATTTAATGAAGCTAATGCAACAAATTTATTGCATAATACAACATATAAATAATATATAAATATATAATAATAAATGTATAAACATACAATCAACTCAGAGTTTGTAAAATGTGGGTATATCAAATGCATATGCTTATCTAAAGTCGGTTTAAATTCTCTTTGTGCTGTTTACCGCCTGCTTCTTGTGCTCTCTGTGTGTGCGTGTGTGTGTTTGTGTGTGTAATTTGAGGCACGCCTTTTGTTTGCCACTCAGCTGCATGCAACAATGGGCCAGGTCATGTCATGTCACAACATATCATGCTTCATGTGTGCAAGTAAATAAGTTGCCCCACAACTTGTCAAGGCCACTGACAGAACCCCTCCCCCTCCTCTTCCCCTCTAGTATAATTTTTAACCCGATCCTGGCACATGACATCAGCCAAAGGCACACACACGCACACTCACATAACCTAACAAATTAAATTAAACATAATTTATGCGCTCATTTGCTAGAGGGAAACTCAATCTGCTCGCTGCATCTCGTTTGACAAAACCAGGCAATGCTCGTATATATTTTGAGCATTACATTACATTATTTTTTTCGTCTTCCCAGAACTGGACATGCAGAAGGATGCAGCCAGCTGCAGCCAGACGACGCCCTTAGTTCTTATCTTAAATATGGGCCCTCATCATCGCAGCTCTCTCTCTCCCTCTCTCTCATTCTCTTTTCTTAATCTATACAAATTGATGGGTTGTCCATTGATTAAGCCGGGTTGTCAAGGTCGGCTCTCGCATAGCCAATGCCAAATATATAAAACAATCAATAAATGAGATTCTACATATACTATATATATATATATATTATAGAGATTGATCTGCTGTATATATTTCTGATTTCATATGTGGGTCAATTTATAGAGTCTGTGCGCATTGCACATTTCTTGTACTCGCGAAAAAAGTGAAATTTAATGCACAGCAAATCGAAAAAATCAATGCGACGACTTTCTTTTTGATTACCATGAACGGACGGATGGCCGGACGGACAGACAGGTAGACAAAGTTATAATAATGAAAGCGATCAAGCCATGCATGACGCGTCTCTTCGTCTGGAACAATTTGGTCATTGAACACGGCAAACATTTTCAAAGATCTGTCTGAAATTTTGTAGCTCTTGCAAATGCGAGACGGAAGTGTCTTCACATTAGCTGCGTGGGCAGCGTGCTAACTATATATAGATACATGTATGTATATATAAGTATGTATATCTATGTAGATATTCTATATGTGCTAGTTAATTGAAGCTAATTGGGTTATAACTTATAGCCTCAGGTCTTATAGTTAATTAATCGCGCATTGGGAGAAATGAATGCAATAAGTACAGGCGCTTCTTCTCTCTATATACATATACATATATATGTATATATCTATATGTATCTATATATACAGTTACTAATTGAAATTGTTTGACTTTTTATGATGAAGATGCTGCGGCTGCTGCCTGGTCACCGGTTTGACCAGTTCGCCGGCAAAAAAAAAAATGAAAAGTGATTCATAAGCATTTTGTGTTTCCACGAAATATTTGCTTTTTCATGCTAACTGTACAGTCAGAATATAATTTGACGTTTCACAAGATTGAGACACAATTGGCGGCGCTTGTTTTTCTCAATCTTTGCATTGGACCAACGCAGCGACGCCCCCTGACCCAATTTGATTGAGCAATTTGCTACTTAAGTCGATTGCCACTTATTAGATTTTGTGCTGTTGCGCTCATTTGCATCTGTATGCGTATCTGTCAGATACTCCCCTTCACACTCACTATCTCGCCCTCGCTCTCTCGCTCTCTCGCTCACTCCGACTCCACTACTCTTGCTGCTTATCAATGTTTGGCTGTGCGTTGGAATTTGATTTGTCAACAGCATGTAGCTTGCATTTATTTCAGCTACTCAGGAATCGCTAAATTGAGATACACACGCACACAGAGTGTATCTGTGAGATACTTAATGCCTTGTTGTTCTAGTGCGTAATTAAAGTGATTATCTCTTGAGGTAATTTATCATATTAAGCTTATTTACTGTTGAAGTCGACAGGAAGCTTGTCCCAAATAAATATACATACACACATACAGCCATGCATATGTACATATGTATGTGTTATATTCGAGTACTTGTATACGACGGGGCTATCATCCAAGTTGTTTTACACGCAGCGAAAGTGCTGGGGCTTTCACTTTCAAGCTGCCCTGTCATAAAGTTCTTCTAGACCGAATCTTATCTAATCAATATCTAATAAATATTCTTCCAAAATTTATAGATTCGACTAAATTGTCCATCAAAATGATTGCTCCTAATCGATATTGAATTAAAAATTAATGGTTTACAAATATTTGTCTAGAGTAAATAAATATAAGATCCAATCTGATATCGAATTATAAAGTAATATATTGTAGGCAGGAAATGCGACCTATAAAAGTTTTTAGAGTGAAACACAAAATGTACGGTTAACTTTTTGAGTAATTTTGTTGATATAAGAAACAAAGGATCGGCATGTAGCTCTTCAATCTACTTATATCTATATTTATGAGGCGCTTTTACTGCTGACACAACAGTATTCGTCTCTGTCGTTGGATTCGGGGAAAAGCCTGGCCCACAAATATTCTCAAGGAGCGTTCAGTTCACCTCCTCAAGTCAAATATTTATGCAATATGTTGGCAATTTCGAGCAGCAATCAGGCGACTGTTTGTCTGCCCTGCAAACGGCAAACAAATAAGCAAACAGACCAACAAAAATATTCATGTGCAATGCACAATCAGCAGCCGGAGCGTGGAGTTCGTCTTCAACATATGAAGCATTTTGTCATTCGATTCTTATGGGAATCTCCCGGGCCCTGCCTTGCTGCCTTGCTGGCTGGCTGGCTAGCTGACTGGCTGGTTAGATAGATGAATGGCTTCTTATCGGCCCAGCCGTGGGCGATATGCAAACAGCTTACTGCAATTTCCGACATAGATTGCAATGCAATTAGCGAATTGGAGCAGCTTTTCGTCGTGCAGAAGTGGAGCGAATCAAGTGGGGGGCAGCGTTTGCTTTATCAGCTTGCTCAGCAGCAAATGGATAATTGAACATATTTATAAACAATTGAATCCAATTAAATCGTAGCAGCGTTTAGTATGTAGATGGCTTGAAGCAATAAAACAATCGCACGTCAGCTGACTCACAGCCAAGTTCTATAGACAGCTGACTCACCTGCCTAACAGCTCACCTGCCCATCTGCCTGTGCGATCTTGTGCCCATTGTTGTTAGCTATGGAAGTCGTCAAACAATGCACAATGCACACATTGCACAGCTTAACTTATTGTTGACCTTTGAGCTGCTCGTTTTGAGCTTCTTAGAAATTGAGGCTGATGATTCAGTTAACTAGATTTACTTATTATAGAATATCTGATTAATAATTGAACTAATCAGAGTTTGTGGTAATTCAGGTTTAAATTTTATATAAATTTTGTGGCTATTCGTGCTTAACTTCAATGAACACAACATTTTCCTATGAAAAGAACAACAATTAAATATCGTTACTGCTCATAATGAAATCGTAAATAGCTTTTGTGTTTATCAACTTCCCTAGTGAGTTGGCATTTAAATTCACATCCGCTCTGTCTATATGCCTCGAGCACATATTTATAATAAACTTAAGGATTGCTTTAAAGGAAAACAAAAACAAGCAAAGAATGTCTGATGTGATCGAAAATCTTATACTCTTTGTAGCTGAAGACAGGTTGAATAAATGAATGAATAAGTGAATGAATGAATGAATTGGCAATTGATTTTTGGTATTTCTATCGTGGCATATGAATAAGAATTTTAATTTGCAAAAAATTCGCAACTTTCTCTAGATAAAAAATATATATGTATATATTTTTTTTACCTTTTTTGTTGTGCAAATTTCAAAAAAGTTTTTGTAGTCTTCCCTAATTTATATTGAATACGACTGTATGTGCTGTCTTTAGCGGTTCTATGACTGAGAAGCTTTGAGGCATATGATCTTTAGATAAATGTACATACAATTGATTACATATGACTATATATACTATATACTTTATGGGTTCATTGTCCAACAAGTCAATCGCTAAAACCTAACTAAAACTTACTTATAATAAATATTTATATAAATGTAAACACATATGCCACATAATTAATGACATTTGGAGAATGGCTTCAAGCTTAAAAGCAATTACACACTGTATTACATCTTATATAACCGTTGCAAAAATACTTTTACTAATACGCGCTAATGAGTGTGCTGAAGAGAAACGAAGCCAAGTTTTAGTTTTTCATAAAGAAACGTGCCAATTTAAGAGCCGAGTGCGAAATGCGCTTAGGTAACAAAATACATCCACATCTACGCTGAGTCACGGCCCAGAGGGATGTACTATGTATATGTACATAGATTGGTTTCTGTGCAATACTTGATCGAGCTTAAACGAAAGCACTTAAGACATTCAAGCGTATCGAGGCAGTTGATCTAAATACTGCACCCAAACGTTTATAGGATGAGCGAGAATAAAAGAAGAAGGAAGGAAAAAATAAATGAAAATTTTATTCAAGCAAAGAGCTGAGCAGCTGAGCAGCTGAGACTTTGCCTTTGTTTTTTGTGCTCTTATTTTGTTTTTTCCTTCTTTTTTATATGTTTATCAATTAACGCGCCCAAACAATGGCAACGCACTCAGAGACGCCAGCGTTTGCTCTAATCTCGCCCCAGCCGGCAAACTGGGCGCAACATGCTTTGTCCGTCCGTCTGGCACTGTCCGGGCTACTTTACGGTTCGTTGGCTTGCTGCTCAAGTAGCGCAGAGAACAGAGCAGAGCAGAGCTGGGCAGAGTGTGTCTGATTATCAGAGTAGCGCGTTTATGCTGCAGATAAACTAAGAGAACTTCTGGTCTATGGACTGAAGCTCTCCCCCAAGAACCGGTAAATGCAGCTGTGTATATGTGTGTGGGAGTGTGTGCATGTATGTGCAGGTCAACAAGCTGCCAGTCCAATGTTATGATCCACTCACATAGAGATGCAGCGCACATTGGCAGATCCCCAAAGTAGCTCAGTTAATAATAGAAACAAATATAGAACGCTGAATATCTGTGCACTGCAGTTCTCTAAGGCAACTTTAATGGAAACTCATGGGTAGATTTATCTCTATAAGTAGAATATTTTAGACTCTTATAAAATATAAGATATGTAGATCTTTTTGTGAATTTTTAGATTGCTTCTGAAGTCGTTGAAAGGAAAAGTCTTATAGACTGTCGTTTAAGGAAATGTAGTTACTACAAAGGAGAAATATATAGATCAAGATATACATATATATTAGAGTTGGATTGTTAATTTAATTATCACTTGGCGCTCTCTAACTCTGCGTTCTTAGATGTTTATAGTTAGGAATGAATTTATTAGTGGTTTTTTAGTTAGCCGCCAAAGAACTTACGTAAGGTCTGTCTTTGAGCTATTATGGTAAATATTTACAAGTTGCACAACTGCTGCTGCTGGCTGAACTTAGGTTAATGAGTTTTTAAGTTATCGTAAAAATGTTGAAATATCTTATCTTATAGTGAGTCAATGGCAGCGAATAGAAGCTACGAAATATTCTTAATGGAAAATAAGAATATCTTAAATAGATATTCTATACTATGAAATTAATTTAACTAGATTTACTACAAACTTCCATCAAACTGATTAAGTTGATGATTTAGTTAATTGCTTAACAATAATTTTGGAGTGATGTGAGGAAATGTTAAAGTAAACACAAACTTTTAAAAGGTGTTTTATATTGTGTAAATTATAAAAAAACAGTGTACGAAACGTAAACAGAAAATTTGTCGAGTGTTGCAGTTCAGTGAACCTCGACGATGGCGACATCACACTGTGGATATCGTAGCACTCGTTGTTGTTGTTGTTGTTATTGTTTTGTTTAGTTTTCAAAATAAGCACACATGTACACACCTACGCACACACACACACACACACATAGCCATCAGTAAAAGAGCAGCAAAGCTGATTGCATGACTGATTCGATGTCAAAAATTTGCCTCTTTTTTTTTTTTTTGCTCAATTGTAAAGTTTTCCTGTTCAACGAAATGAAATTGCAGCATTTCGCAAATGATTCATGCATTCAGTTTAACCACTGTCCGAATAAAATATAGGTATGAATATTGGCCAAACCCTTGCACGGCAGAGCTACTCGCTTGGCCAGTCTAGCGTGTTGTCGCATTTCCGTTGCAAACACACATGAATGTATGTATGTATGCATGTATGTATTTATGTAGGAATGTAACTGTGTAGCTGGCACATTTATTGTACTTAGCATCATTGTTCATGCCAGTCAGATGGAAGACATTAGGCAGATAGCTGAAAGCATAAATTAAGCAGACCCAGACAGCGTCATACAAAGCATTAATATACCCTGTAATTAACCACAAAAAAACTCTGGGCGATGGTAGAGTCAGACAAACATAATGATTGAGCTGTTACGATTGTATTTCATTAATCATTCAATTATATCGATATATATCGATTCAATGATAAGTTACAGCTGTGAAGTAACTCAGCCACTTCGATTGCTGCACTTTGAGCGTTGCTTGTTTATATCGATTAATTATCGATTTAGTGATGAACTTTTGAGACTAAGCTGTTTATTAAATGAATATTTTGTATTGCTAGCCTATTTTACAGGGCATCTTCTGGTTGTTAAACATTATTTATGTAAATGCTGCTCATTTCCATTAAGTCCCCACGTTTCAGTTATTATTTATTTTTCTACTCTCACTGCGCCTCATTCTATGCTTTGCATTTTGTTTTGTTTTCAGTTTCTTTTTTTGATTAATCATCATGCACACCTCCGTTTGGAATTTCTCAATCAAGGCGCTGCATTGTCAATGGCTGTCTGCAGACTTGTGAGCATTTCCGTGTTTTGATTACCTCCCTGACTGAGCGTCTGATTGAAGTAAACCTCAGCGAGAGAAACGATTCTCATCATGCCTTCGAAGATAACATAAACAAAGCATTTTTTTCAAGTGCTTTGAATATGAGATGGAAATAGAATGCAATGCACAATTAAGATCTGAGGCAGTGGGAGAGAATATTAGAGAATTTGTCGAAGGCATTGACGATGTTAATGATTATTTATGGTTAGAGTATTTATATCTTTAATTATTATTAATAGAATGACCAGAAACTAATTGTAATCTTAAAGATATTTTGACCATATCAGGCAATATAAGAGCTAAATTATTTTATTAAAGATACTATTTGTAATCTTAAAGATATTTTGACCATATCAGGCAATATAAGAGCTATAATATTTTATTAAAGTGTTTCTTTATGGCCATTGGAGCACAGCTAGTGCAAGTTACCCAAAGCGCTAAGCTTTAATTTCCTGGCTAGTCAGCCACTTCCCCCGAATTGGTTTTGCTGGTGACTAATCCGCCGGCAATGAAAGTTAGCCATTGTCTGTCAGCTGTAGCCGGAATCCACCCTGCCGGAGGATACAGTCATAAATAATCGTGGCCAAGCCCGCCTTATAGTGAATACACCCCAAAGAACTTCATTTATACACATATATTGTTTGAGTTGCACTTCTTCGCATGTGTCACGCATTCATTTGGCCATAATCCAGGCGAATGAGAAACTAGTTGGCTGCAGCAACCCTTAGCAATTATTGAGCCGCTTTTGTGGCACGTGTCGCAGTCAAAAGTTAGACCGGAGTCTCGAGTGCAACAATTATATAACAAAGGCCGCAACAAAAATCAGATTACTTTTATTGATTTCCCTTTAAATTATTCAATTTGTAATGCCAGAGCCGTGATAATTTGCGCCGGCAACAATGCCGCCTACACAAGAAACACCTACGCGCCCTGGAAACACCCATACATATATACATATATGTATATATAAGGGGCCTGCCACACCGTACTGCATCTGGCCATGACTCCTGCAACGGCTTGGCTGCTCATGTGGCAAGCTTTGACTAGTATTAATACAAAGCAGCTCACACAGCCACTCGAGCCGCCATCCATTAATATGCGTCATTGTTTTTGTGGTCCCGGCCTGGTACGCCTGCTCGTGGGAGCGCATTTACTGACACGTTGTCTGCCACCTTAAATGCAATTTGTACCTACAGTGATCACTCGGCAATCAGACAGAAGTGACACAAATTTAGATAAATATTTTGGTTTTCATTTTAGTTTTATAGACTGCATTCACTGAGAAAAGACTCGGTAAAAACTTCCTGATCTGATCTTAGCGATCCCTTGTTGGAATCAATAATATATTAAAGGCTGTTCTTGATAACTCATTAACTAAGTATGTTTTTTTTTTTGGGTAACATAATTTAGAAATAATTATACTTAAAGAAATTTAGTATTTTGTTTTATTGTTAGTATTTTTAAGTTAAAAGTTTAATTAAATGCAATAATTTCAACTGGTTCGTTAATTTATATATTATATATTATATTATGTACATGCATATATCATACTATAATCATTATAACAATATATGTAATATATTTTTTGGCCAATATTATATTTTATGAAATTAAATAAATATTAAATAGGAATAGTTTTTGGTAGTGCATGAGCATACCTGATATTCGATATTGTCTTATACATAAGATATAGATATTATATTATTCAATCTTTAAAGAAATTATCACAATTGAAATATTCTTCAAAGTTGAAGAGTTACATTTATCGTTAGACAACTGTAGAACAAGATAACGACGCATCTATGCTTACACTCTAGTAATTTGATTCATCAACTCGAGTGGTCAGCATAGGCAGTAAACTAAGCTCCATGATCATCATCATCATCATCATCATCATCATTATACGTCGTCTTCGTCTTGGGTTAATTGAAAATCAACTCAATTTACGGCTGTAACATTTACATTTACATTTACACTCGTATTCACATTCACATTTACATTTACATTTATATTTACGCACAGCTCTTGAGCACGGCTAGCTTCAAGCTTGACTTGATTGAGTCAGGTCAAAAGAATTTAAATGGACACACGCACTCTGTGGCAATATCTTGGCGAGCAGCACTCAAACGGAAGCCGGAGCATGCATATTCCAACGTGATCCAACTTCACTCGGCCTCCTCTGTCCATTCGTTGGCATTTGCATAAATTACGTCTTTCAAGTGGATTTCGAGCGTTGGTCACCCCAGGAGAACGTGCCTAAGCCGAGCTTCGTTCAACCCAAACTCAATTGAGATCGTCACAGCTTGTATTCTTCGTTCGTAATTAGACAGACGACAGCTAATTAGAATGGAAAGCAAAACACGAATACAAAAGATGTTCAGATGCACGGAAGATAAAAGAGCTCAAGGAAATGGACAATTTGATCAATTTGCTACTGCCAGACGGGAAGAAGTTCAATAACTTGGATGCCAACAGAACAAAGTATCCCTTATAAGTAATTGTTATGATTAGTTTTATATATACATATGTATATGAGTTAGGAGTGATATTGATAGATATCTACTTTGTCATATGCATTATAATGATTATGCTTTACATTTTATATATAGTTCTTTGTATTTAGAAACCATATCATATCACCATATCATCATATTGAAATTTCCTCACAAAGTCTGAGAGTTTTTAGAATTCCGTTCTGTTTGGAGACATTTTAAAGAGTATAAATCAAGCACTTCAAAGTTTCAGCTAAGCTTTTTCAAGACATTTACATTAATAATCAAAAGTTTATTTCCGTTCTTACATTGAAATGTCCGTTTGTCAGGGCATTGCATCTTCGATCTTTCCCAGCTGATAGACATTCTATCTATTTTTGCAATTATTTAGCAGGTAATTGGCCTCGGTTATAAAATGTGCCTCCCAAACTTGTTGCTATCCACTTATATGTAATTACCATTACCTCACTGACAGCTTGATTGTGTCATTGTTGTATATTAAAAAAAAAAAAAAAAAACAAGAAAGAAATAACAGCAACAAACAGAAATGGCAAGAGCTAAGTTGGCAACGTTTTACCCACACACACAGACTTGGCCACAAGTCACATTGAAGTTGGCCAAAATGAATGTGCAAAAGCCGCGCTGACCTTATGAGGGCCACCATATTAGGCATATGATTCTATATAACCGATATAGGCACAGACAAAAAACAGATAGGTACAGTGGTCGCAAAATGCAATCAAGCAATGTACAACAAAAAATAAAAGAAAGTTTAGG
The DNA here is from genome assembly GCF_054131105.1 of Drosophila navojoa. Classification (NCBI taxonomy): domain Eukaryota; kingdom Metazoa; phylum Arthropoda; class Insecta; order Diptera; family Drosophilidae; genus Drosophila; species Drosophila navojoa. The sequence continues at coordinate 7,220,876 of NC_142890.1, read as the reverse complement.
CATTTAATTTGTGAAAAAAAAAGAGAAGTATATCAAGATAAATGGCAAACAATGAGAGTAAAAGTAGCACGCAATTCCACCAAAATATATATGTATATAGGTATATGTGCATATATATAATCGATTTTTTGCTATTTGGCCGCAGACCTAAACATAAAAGTCGGCTACGTGAGTGAAGGTATTAAATAAAATTTACATTAACAAGTTAAAAGAAAAACATGAGGAGAAACTTGATTTGGTAAACAAAAAGAGAGAAACAATCTAAACGCGTGAAGCTAGCGCCTTCATATCTGAGTTACTACGTGAGATTTTGATAAAGCTGCCGCTTTTGATAAAATCAGCATTTAGGCACTAAGCAGCAGGCACACACACACACACTTACACACTCATGCTACAATAGACAAAAGGTTGACAAAAAAAAACTACTTTTGCTGATAACTGAAAAGTGAAACAAGTGCTCCAAGACATCAAGCCCCAGCCACAGTGGAGACGTTGACAAAGGCCAAGCGAGCGGAGACCTGAAGGTGCACGTGCAATGCTGACAAAGAGAAGACTCAACTATTATACTCTTGATAAACTTTGACAGTACACGACTGCCAAATACTCTGCGTACAATGAAAACTTAAACCAGTGGCAAAACAATAAAGCCTGTGATACTTGTAGTGCTGGGATTCATTTTAGTTTTATGTAAAGACTGAAAGTTGAAAAGAGTCACGAATTTCAAGATTTTTAGATTTAGGTGAAACAAACTTTGGCTTTATAATGTGAAAGGTAAGCTTTTTATAAAAACCATATGGAAAAATATATAATAATAATATAAATTATATATATATAGAAATTATTCAATTGATTAATACAAAAAGGACTTTTTAAAGAATTTTTAAATGAATTATTTATATATTATATATTTCTTTATTTATCAAGTTAAATTATTTAATTAATTAATTACAAATTGTTGATATTTATATATTATTCATAGTAACGCTCATTTGTATTTTAGAAAATCTGTGAATATTTCATTTAGTTCCAGAATGAATCATATCTTTACAATCCTCGCTCGCTTTGTCTTATCAATCCGTAAACAAAACGAAGATCTACATGCGGAATCAGGTTTTACAAGCTCAAGGTTAGTAAGAGCTCAACAAAGGTAGCTAGACAGACATTGGTTAAAAATATTGCGAGGAACATCTAAATGAGCATCTTAACAAATAATTAAGGCCATAAAAATTGACGTTGCTTTTACTTTTGTTTTTAATACCAACACCGATTCATGTGCATAGTTAAAGTTTTATTTGACAGGCAACGCTTTACATTCTTGATTAGCTGTAGTTGCTCACAAAGTTTGCTCCACTGTGCGCAAGCTCTCTGAACTTGATTGCCAACTGGTTTTTTTTTTTGTTTCCCTTATTATTTTTCTTTGAGCAAAACATTATTTAAATGAGTTCTGTTCGCATATTTTGCTCAGATACTGCCAGAGGGAAAGTCGATGGCTTAGGGGAAGTTCCTGTACCTAGACGTAGCGCACTCACCTTTTGACTCCAAGTTGTCAGCTGTGACGACAGCGACGTGTTGCAAGCATATGTTGAGCAACAGCAACGGCACCAGCAGCCGCAGCGGCTGCTGTAGCGGCCGCAGCGACCGTTGCAACTGTGAATGTGAATGGGAAAGCGGCCGAGGCATTTTCCACACGTTGTCTTTAGAATCCAGAGCAATTGGAATAATTCTGCTATGCGGCTATGTCGTTGCTGCTCCTTTATTTGTAGAATGTCGGCGTTTATAGTAAATTTTCTTCTTCTCGACTGCAGCGGCAGGCAAATGCGATGACATCACTCGCACTTCCCGAGTCAGCGGCTCTGGTGGGGTGGTAAAGCCGTTCAGGAAATGGTCCTAAATGCTGCTGACATCACTTGGCGCTGTGTCTGCTGCCAATTGGATATGAATTTCGAAAAAAAGAAACAGGATGCAGCGCAGCAGTTCACAAGCACTCGGCTACAACAACAACAATAATAACAACAGCAATAACTGCAAGCACTTGTGCACACGCACGCACACACTCGCACACACACACAGTGTACGCACTCCCGGCGCGCTTAAGTGTAAACAAAAGCTGATACCTTTATTTGCATGTAGAAAAAAACATTTATAACGGCATTGATATTTGTGTTGCGATGTGTACGTGTGTGTGGGTTTTGTCTTCGGTTGTTGTTGCTATCTCTTTTTTGGCATTGGGTGTTTTTGATTGCGCGTATGTTGTGCCCGATATATAAAATATTATTAAATTTTTGCTTATGTTGGCTTTTTAATTGTTTGTCGTTAATTCAATTTATTTAACACTCTAGGTTGTTTTGCAAAGGCAGTGACACTTATACATATACACACACTTGCATAGAAGCTCTAAACACTGTTACGCTTCGCGCTGACACAACAAATTAATGCGAAAATTCCCGTGCGACGCACCCTACACATCAAGAGTTATAATGAAACTGACGAAAGTTGCTGTGTCTTTTAACAGTGCTGTAAAACCATACGAAAAGACAAAGACAGCTAAGTCCAGGGCTGAAACATATCGGTATATCGATATACACTGTTCAGCAGTATTTTTTGTTTCGGCGATATGAGCAAAACAGTGTTAATCGAAAATAGTGCATTAATGGACAGTAGCTGGTATGTATGAAACTAAATGTTTTTAGTGGCTTGCTTTAGGTATGTCATTTCTATTAGGCGGGATGTTTGAAATCAAATACTTACTTATTTTCCTTGAAAAATAAATGATTAAAAAAAAAAACTGTATATTAAGGTTCTTAAGCTCTTTTTGTAACATCCTCCCATTCTATTTTCTTTGAAAGTATTTCATACCCTTCTGTTATAAATTAAAGAGATGTGTACATCTTATAAGTTTTTATTTCAATGAAACAATAGTGTATAACAAATTAAAAATATTCTTATAAATAAATAATTAAATACTTGCGTACATGACTTAAGTATATAGGATCGGCAAGGCTCTGTACATTACAATTAAATCTATTTCTTGCTGCCCAGACGAACCTGAATCTGGTTCAGGCTCAAGCCCTTGGTCTCTATGACGATAAACATCACAAAGAAGAATGCGACTATGCAGAATCCGGAGAAGAGCCAGAATGCATAGTAGGAGCCAAGTGCATCGAGTGCCGGATAGTAGCGTGTGACCAGGAAGCCGAGAATCCAACAGGTGCTGGCGACCACAGAGGAGGCGGCTGACTTGATATTTGCCGGGAACATTTCACCGAGCACGGCCCAGGGCAGTGGACCGAAGCCCGTGCAGTAGACAATGTTGTAGATGATCAGTGCCGGCACTGGCAGCCAGAGCACACTGGAAATATCGCCCACGACCAGCTTCATGTAGAAGAACCCACCCAGGGCTGCCAGGCCGATGCTCATGACACTGGCCGAGATGAGCAGCAGCAGTTTTCTGCCCATCCGATCCACAACGATGGGCGTCAGGCCGGATGAGGCCACCTGCACGCAGCCAATAATGATGGTGGCAATGGCAGGATCCAGTCCAGTGTTGGCGCTGGCAAATATCGACTGGCTGTTGAAGAGCACCACATTGATGCCCGACAGCTGCTGGAAGCTGATGAGGCCGGCGCAAATGAGCAGCGCCTTACGATTGCTGCCCACCTTGACCAGATCCAGCATGTTGCCCTTGTTGGCCATGGCCTCCTCAACATTGGCCTGTATCACGGCCATCTCGTCGTGCACGCCCTCCGCGCTCTGGCCACGTAGAAACTGCAGGGAGCGCACAGCGGCTGTCTTGCGTCCCTTGCCGGCCAAATAGTACGGACTCTCGGGCATGAAGAAGAACACCACATCCGCGATGATGGGCACCACCAAACAGCCCCACTGCAGCGTTTGGTAGGACACAAACGGCCCAATGGCATAAGCATACAAAATGCCACCTAAACAAAGGGGAAGAAGCAGCACAAAGAGTTACTCAAGAGCATTGTACGCCTCATCCCAGTCTGGCTACTTACAAACAATGAAGAGCTGCATCAAAGAGCCGGTGGCACCGCGCACATTGTCTGTGGAGATCTCACCCACGTACATGGGCTGTGCGGTCATGACGAAGCCCACGCCGCAGCCCTGAATCACACGAGACAGATACAGTATCCAGACCTGGGAGGCGATCATGTTGAGCACGAAGGCGAGCACAAAGAAGACGCTGCTGGAGAGGAGCACCCACTTGCGTCCGATCCGATCCGCTAGTGGGCCGGCGATGAAGGGCGCCACCAGGGCACCAATTGCAATGAGCGATGATATATAGGCATCTTCCTCGGACGTTATGGGTCTGTCCAGGGGAGAGTCTGAGGTATCGTTACTCTTCAGTTTTGGTAAAATGGGCGAGGTCCAGCCCAGGCAGGTGCCCACCACAAAGGCGGACAAGTTGGCTAACAACCGGGGGAGTTGCAATTAGAGCAATGTTGCAGCACTGATGTCAACAACTCACCTGCCACAGCAGCCAGAAAGATGCGACCCGTCTTCACTGGTTCCATGTTGCGGGATATGCTGTCGCTCATCTGGAAGGAGCTTACTTCTGCGTAAGACTGTTCACGTTTCTCTCCCAGCTGGTTGCTCATTGTTGGCATCTGACTTGCTCACGTGTAGCAGCTGCAAGGGATCAAGAGTTCAGGCATTCAAATGAGATCGATGTCTATGTAAAGAATGTCGAAAACGCTTTCACACATTCCTCTATCAAGCACATTGCGCATACGCCGTGTTCGCACACAAATAAATCGTATTTATTTACGGAAGTCATTTCATTAATTTTTTTCCACACAGCACAGAAATATATTTTTGTTGCTTACTTTTTATAATCAAAAGTATTTAATTAACGTGTTTTCATTAAGCCAAACAAAACAAGCGAAAAAAGTCGATTAATTTTTTTTTTTTTCATATAAAAATACAATTGATGTGAAATCATTCTCTGAGCTTTGCTGCTTATAAAACTCTTAATGAGGCGTAGCCATAAATTACAAAATCAGTTTAATTGCATTCTGGACAACGCTAATAATGATTATTATAATTGTTATTATTATCTGTCCTACAATTGACACTTTCAATATAGACGAAAATATTTTATATCTCATATATTTTATATACTTTGTTTATTATCAGTTAAAATTAAATCTTCAAACCCGATTCTTACATTTAAATTTCAGATGAGTTCACTTGATATATGTCGAATCGAAACGAAAACAAGATCTGCGATCCGTAAGCCTTAAAACTGAGACTCGAAATGCTGAAGCGCACAGCGAATCACATGAATTTAAAGGTTTTTGATTTCGTCTTTTGGGGACCTGTATTAAAACCTTAAGTCAATATGAAATCAATGATGTGACGGTGTGTGTGTGTGTGTGTGTGTGAGTGAGAGACAAATGTAAGAGCGCATTATCTTATCAGAAATCCCCATAGCGCGATGGCACATCCATCTAGTACTCAATCATCGTTACGTTTGTATGTCCCGTTCGATTTCTGTTCTGCCCTGCTCAGCGCTCGGATCGATGCAACTAACTGCGACTACTGCCACTACTGGGAATTGACATTTTGAACACACAGCTCTGGGCTGTTGCGCCACTTGTGTGCATTTGCACTTGAACCGACCCAGGCGATAAGGCAACGATTCTCATCCAATCTCAATTTGTTTGCATAGCTCGACCCACTTCAGGCTTAAGTCGCCAGTTCGATGAGGGCACCTGTATGTGCATACATACGTACTATATATGTATGTAGGTAAGCACATACATACATCAATATACCTGCATATACCTGCTTATAAAAATCATGGGTCTAACAGGAATCAATCCACGTAATTTTTTAGTAATTTCCGTTAATTGTTTACGCTGCACTCGCCAGTGAAATTCGTCGAAAAAAATAATACAAAAACAAAACAAAACTAATAGTAATAATATTTTTTAGGGAGCTATTGACTTGATATTGTCATCAAAAACACTCAATTCATGTATGTAACCAACGTACGTGCATAGCTAGTTAGGGACCATCTGTAGGTATGTGTACAGATTATCTAACTAGTTAGATTATCAAACAATTTTTCCAAGTCAAGATTTATTTTTATTTTATTTATATCTCTTTAGGCATATATCAACATCAAGTTTATCTAAAGTTTTCCCAGATTTACAGCCTCGTTCCACTCCACACTTTAAATAGTCTTTGGTCTACCTCATTGATATGATAGTTGCCATTCTAGAGGTATATACAGTTATAGATTATGCCTACATAGTATTGAAGCTGAGTGTACCTCTAACAAAAATGTCATTTCTGTAGACGTTAACAAATTGAAGTAAGACAATGGGCAAATTGGGATTAGTCTACCGACTTGGCATTACTTAATCAGAATGATGTCTAAGTCTTCAATTCGAACAGCAACTGTCGGACATATAGTAGTTTCAATGCCCAGTCTAACAATTACCATGCCTTTGCTGCAAACTCTTTTCATTTGAATACAGAGTTAAGCTCAATCTTATGAGCTTGCTTAAAATAACAATAGAACTAATACTAACACTAAAAGTGTCAATATCCTATCCAATGCCCTATTTGAAGCTTAAAGTATGCAAAGTTGATTCACTTTATAAAAGTGGAACTGAAACTATTGGTATTAAGGGATTGAAGGAAGAGAGATTATGCGCATGTTCATGGCAGTATACGTATTAATATTTAATAATAGAAAGTTACTGTTCCATATTAATATATTCTACATACTCAGTACTAGAGTATCTGTTAGTCGCCTTATTATTAAATGATTTATATCAGCCCGGCAGATATACAATTAGTCCTAAATTATGTGATAGACATCAACATCATTACATTATTTATAACAGACATCCATAGTCTTATCAGCTGTGACACATTGACACAAATTGGGAATCAAGTAACCGTCAAAACTTCTTGATTAGCTGGCAACATATGGGCCGCTCTCGTCCAATTCTGTCGCCTGTGTCGCGAAATTCGGCTTTAATCAATAATATCTGTAGACATACATTGATAAAATTCAATATATGCCACTATTGCAGACGGTGGCAGACAAAACATGAAACATGTACTTGGATTTATTATATATGCACATATATAATTATTTGTATAGATAAAGTCGAGTGTTGTCTGTTTGCGACTTTCGAATATCAATTAATATTCGACTGCGACGTCATAAAAAAAAGGTTTTAAAAAATTTTGCAGATGAGGATTCATAAACTTTTATACCTTAAACTAACTTCTTCTCTTTTTCATAAAATTCATAAAATTTGTTTAAGGAAAAACTATACAAATTTTCTTTGGCAAAAACATATTCCTACAAAAATTTGTTTTTTTTTAAATTATAATAAAATTGTTTAATTTAAAACTATCAGTATTTCTGTTTCTATAAATAATCGTATTATTTTCATTTACTTTTACCAATGTTATAATTTGCTAAATTAAAAGCATTAAATTTGATTTGAATTTTTGTTCTATATTTGTTCTATGACTTATTTTCTTATGGCAAACATTCACTTTGTACTCACAAAATTATAACGATATAGAGCATTCAAAGGATATATAATCCTTATTAAAATAAAATATTTATGGAGCACTAAAAAATTGTCCTCTGAAAGTGGAGAGCCAGTGAATAGAAGACCATCGGCTACGACGTCAAATGAAAACTGTTGACCATGTTGAGCACTTGATCATGGCCCAAATGAAAATTGAAGTCGCCACACTCAAGAAGAACTTGTCGATTACCGTGTAGTCTGATAATAATGTTTGTAGGGTCTATGGTAACATTTTGTTTTTGTTTCATTTATTTTTTTTTTTTAACCTACAAAGTCACCTAGAGAATAATTTTAACCACTTAAAGTAGCTGAATGCATTCGATCAGCACTCAAATAATAAAGAAATAACAGTTGATCCTTTCCGACTACCAAATACTTGCTCAAGGTATTTTTGAAAGAGCAGCTCATATCATATATGGATATATCTTGTATAATCCTAGTTATAGCACTATTAAAGTTGATATATTGCTTAATTTTCCATGATTTTCCATTTCCATTCACTAGAACGTCCTAAACTCAAACCGATCTGTCACTTTCTCAACGAGCGTTTCAATAATATGCACTCTTTTATCTGGTTGTGATATTTTAAGTTCCGTATCTCTAGCTGATAATAGTGTTTGTGCTTTGCATAGGAAATAGTAATTATATGCAGAATATTAATTGATAAGGATATATTATAGTATTTTAATATATACGAATATACACATATAATCTTCTTACTGCCTGCACAAGCATACACTTCTTTCACATTAATTTATAAGTTAGATGATAACTCTGTTTATAGTTTACCCATTTTGCCAAACATTATTTGACTCACGACACGAAACAATAATATATTTTATATTTATGTTGATGATTTTTTTTATTTTTTTAACTTATTGATAGCTCGCGAGCTTAATTTTCTGTATATCGTCCAAAAAGTGGAGAACTGCAAATTTAGTTTATCACTTTAGCACTTAAGATCGTAGAGAACCGTTGTCAGTCGTTGTCGGGAATCGAATGTGAGCTTTGCGACGATTTTGTGGCTTTACTTTATTTAAAATATATTGAGCCGAGAATTTATGACAGAGGCACATTCGCAGTTCGGGTTTAGTTGTAGCCAGTGCGAGTAAGATAATAAGCACAAATAAACCATGTACGATCGCTATGGAGAATGCATATGTACATGCACATACATTGACACTCGCACACAGAGAGACAGAGAGAGGGAGAGGGAGAGAGAGTATAATAACTATTAAGCATATATTATATCGTATTATCGTCGGACTGGACGATCGTTGAACCGAGCTGCGCTTTTAAATTATTCTACTTTTTATTTTGTCATACTGCCGTTGAATAGTCTGCCCGGCGAATTGTCAATACAACAAAATCTAGTTACTACTAATGCAAAATTTTAATCGAATAGATAAACGAGAATTTGAAACTGTTTCAGAATTTTAATTTATGCTCCATAGACTTAGTTCCGTACACTTTGTTGCAAACATTTTTGATTTATCTTTTACGGCAAGCCAAAGTAAATAAACTAAAAATAGAATAACAAAAAAAAAGTGAGTGTACAACAAAATACCCTATACAGAAATTTAATATAAGTTTGATTGCGTCTTTTCTTTGGGTTCAACATACATAGATTTGATAACATGTAGTTGAGCTGAGGAAAATAACATACATTAAAATATCTTGGAGTGTTTCCTTGAATATATATATGTATATATTATAGTCCGATATATATGGTATAAGATAAGCCTGTATTGAATAAGCAACAGCACAGTTTTTCATAGAAAAAGTCATGACATCTCTATGATAAATTGTCGGATCCGTCAACAACAATGTTCGAGAATTTCTTCTAAAACTTTCCGTATGACACTATATATGCTGGAGAAGATCTGTAGAAATTTCATTCTATGGATAATACAAACTGGGTAGCATCTGTCTTACTTAACTAACATCAGAGGTATTATCATTATATAACAATATAATCATAAGATAATATATATGTATATTTATTACTTCCTGAAACTGTATAGCTTGCACTTTTTATATCCGATAGGAACATCAACAGTTTGTCATGAGCTTCCATGATATCACGGTAAGCCCTTTGGCCTTATGTTACAACGAACCAATAAAGAGGCAACTCATAGCTTTATCTCTAAAATTGATACAGATCAGGCTCATCTATATACTCTAGGTCTCAGTCTACTCGTAACGAAAAATATATTAAAATTTGGATACCCTCTACCGGGTTCGGGAAACAGTGTAAACCAAACGGCTTGAGGAAGTTAATTAATATGCAGCGTACAATTTGCTAGGGGGATTGACTTATTTAGTCGACGTTGCGCTACAGTTAAATTTCTCAACGAGACTCGTACGGATTTTAGGTATTATAAACGTGCGTGCCGACTAATTAAAATGACACCGATGTGGGCAATCAGTATGTTTCATTTGTTGTGCTTCTATGAATGGGAATTTATGTGCGTCATCACAGAGACGAGTTATTCCTGCCGGAATCGACTAAAGCACAAAATAAACAATTTAGTACAATCGATTGTAGGCACAAACTTTTATATGCTCGCATATAGATTTTTTGAAGAGGCTTGTTTAGCTATGGCATATGAGTACGAATTCCTGGAAAGGAAGACATTCGCACCTGACTTGATTGATTTTTCACGTTTGATTTTTTTTGGATTCTAAACTGGTTTTCCCAATTCAGTGGGGAATTAATTGAACTTTACTTTGCTTTGTTTGCAGTGCATTGATTTGTTAAAAAATGGTTATTCAGAGTAATGTAACCGCCTTTTTATACATATAATTTGGTTCTATAAGTAAGAGAGAATTAATTAAAAATTATACTAAAATGTATTTTTAAGAATCATTTTAATGTTGTCAAGGGTCGTACAGATTGCATTCGCCAACGGTTTTCACAAATGTTAGGTTAATCAGGATTTATGGCTATGTATATATATATATATTTATATCTTTTGTACATATTATTATTATATTAATAAGAGAAATTAAAATATATTTATAATTTTCTTTTCTTTCTTATTTTGATACTAAAAAGTTGTTTGATTAATATTTTCCCATAATTTTTTTTTTCAATAACTTTCTATATTTCCACATTGAAATTGCTCAACATTTAATTTTTAATCATATCTTATAGTATTTATTGTATTATAATATTATATTAAAATATTATATAACATGTAAAACTTTCTAGCTTCAAAAAATAGTTTTTTTTTTTTTTTTTTATATCTCAGTTTGTTTCCCCACATCTTTACAAGCAAATATCAATATTTGTCGTTCAGCTTGACTTAGGTCAGGTTTGTTGTTGACAGAGAAGCTTGTTAGCTTTGTAAATATTTGCCATTTTGGCAAATATATGAGTAACTCATTAGAAATATTTATTTTCTGAGCTATCATTGTCATTGCTGAGTGTTGAATAAATCAATCAATTCATTTGCCAGGCACCTGGGCAACTTTTTCCATAATCAGCCATAGTAAATATGATATCCAGTAAGCCGTTATCTATTTATATATTTTTATTGGCTCAAATGGAATTAGAGAACAACAACAACAACAACAACCTGTTACACCTGTGTGAACAGCCACCCGCTTTGGCCAGCTAAACGGGGGCTCCCAAATAGTGTTTCCTGATTCAACAGGAACACAAAACTAAAGTAATTAAATATTTGCATACGACAAAAAGAGAAAACGTTGAAGCAATTGATAAGTGGAACAACAACAACAACAACAACAACTGCTGCAATTGACGCTACCTGGCAGAGAATCAATTTGCGTCGGTGCGTCGATCTATCTATCTATCTATCGATCAATTGAAGGCCTTGCCAAACGAACGAAGGCCAAGTGCAAGGCCAGCGGGCATCGGCTTGTGATTGTAAACGGCGCCAATTGTGGGCGTGTCCAGCATGGAAAAAAGTAATCGGGTTTGTTATGACAGCCGTCGCTGATTAGCGGCTGCAGACTCTAAGGGGCGTTGCCATTGCATTGGCAGGCGCCAAATGCAGCCCATCGTAAGCGGCCGTTGGGTTATCGGCAGGGGCCAATGCATCAGCTCATGCATTACAACATGATTGAAGTGCTTTATTGGCAATATTATATACAGACACAGACAGACATTTCAAATATATACATACATATATATTTAAATATGTAAATAAATATAAGCACATGTCTTTACAGCCGCACACCTAACACACACATATACATATATATTTATATATATATATATTTACATAGAATTGATTACATAAAAAGTTAAGCGAATCTCTTTGAGTTGGCCGAGTACTTAGGAAATAATTGAACTACACTTAAGCAGAGAAATCATATGGATAAATGTTGTACATTTCGTGTGACACGCGGCGTATGCGTAATATGCGCCAGCCCCCTCTCTGGGCCCTGGCCAAGAGTGGACACATGGCGTATGTCCTTTAAATTCTCACACAAATCTCCCTTCTAATGTCCGCTGAGCCACGTTTGTATTTGACTGGAGCTTCGGCCCTTTGTTTCCACCACGGCTACGGCCACATAAACCGTTGCCAGGGCCATGCAGCCGGCAAAGAACCAGAACGTTATATCCGAACCCCACTCTGTTATCATGATGCCGAAGCATTTGGTCACCACAAACACGCACAGCCAGTTGGCCATGACCGTGAGCGCCACGGCGGTGGCGCGGACATCGGGCATGAAGAGCTCGCCCATCATCAGCCACGGTATGGGTCCGTAGCCCACCGAGAAGGTAATGATGAACAGCACCATGCAGAGCAACGGCAGCCAGCCAATGTGGGAGACATCCTTGCCGCTGTCCTTCATGTCAAAGTAGGCGCCCAGTATGGCCAGGCAAATGGTCATCACGGTGCTGCTGAAGAGCAGCAACATCTTGCGGCCGGCTCGTTCGATCAGCAGCGATGAGGTCAGCGTCATGATCACCTGCACCACGCCCACAATGATGGAGCAAATGGAGGCGTCCAGGCTGCTGCCGGCCGACTTGAATATGGATTCCGTGTAGAATATGACCGCATTGATGCCCGAGAATTGCTGGAAGAACATCAGCAGGATGGAAATGATGAGTCCATTGCGTGCACCACGATTGGTGAACAGGTCCAGGAACGATGCATCTGCGCCCGTCTGATCCAAGTCGTTTTGTATGACCTGAATGGCGCTGCGCGAGTCACAGTAGCGACCCCACAGCCACTTGAGAGACAACGCTGCCTCCGCGCGACGACCCTGCCAACGGAATCGGTGAAGACAATGAGTTTGCAGGGAAATATCATGTTGTGCAACGTCTCACCTTCTTCAGCAGGTAAACAGGTGTCTCTGGCAGCATGACCATACCCAGGAGCAGAGCAATCGGCACAAAGAGGCACAGAATGCTGAGCGTAGTCCACGAGACCATGGAGCCGACAACATATATAAAGAGTATGCCCATGGTGAGCAGCAGCTGGAAGAGCGTGCCCAGCGTGCCGCGAATACTAGTCTCAGCTATCTCCGAGATGTACATGGGCGCCACCACGCAAAAGCTGCCCGTCGATATGCCTAAGGGAAGTCGAAGAGAAATTGTCATGCAAATGAATCGATGGATGAGTTAATGAACTTACCAATTAGAAAGCGGCCAAAGTACAGCCAACCGGCTGACTTGGCAAAGCTGATCGATAGCCAGGCCAAAATGAACGGGACATCCATCGCCATTGCCGTGTAACGTCTGCCAATTGCGTCGGCTATATAGCCCGTGGGCAGGGCGCCCAAGAAGGCGCCGATGGCCAGCAGTGAACTAACCCAAGTCTCTGCAAGTAAACAGCGCAAAAATCAATTATCATCAATCTACACGTGCAGGACTGTGTGGATTGATCAACTGAACGATCGGCCTGAATGATGATTGATTGCTGGTTAATGATCGAATATAACAAATCAATTTGTAGTTGAAACTATTAGCATCATATTATCATGATCAATATATACTGTTTGCTCTGATTGATTGAATGATTGAGAATCAAAAGATTAACATCAAACAGCTCTTAGGATATCGAAATTTTCAGTTCTGGGAGTAAGCTCTTATATAAGAGAAACGACTATCATCGAACTACAAATCTGACTGATTGATGATCAGTGCTCAGCTTTTCATGGAGTGAAAAGATAAACAGAAGTTGCCTGACCTGCAAGTTCATGTATGCATTGATGGAAACAAATTATCCTATGGCAATGCTACTTTATCATTTATAGGTATTTCGTCTGAAATGGTATACTTGTATGAACCAATTTAATGTTCTTTCATTTGAAAGCTCTTCAATAGAGTTTAAGGCAAATAAATGTTTTGAGTGGTGACATCAATGAACTTACGGCGATTAGAAATTGACTCACACGACAATTAATGCATTAAGCACAAAGTTATTGCTATACCGTTATATTGTCTAATAATATATTTGTCATAAGTAAAGGAAAGTAGAAGACGTCAATTTGATATGGGTCCCAGCTAAGGTTCTGTTTGCTTATTTGCTAACTCTCAGATCAATTTCCTGATAATGATTTTGGAGATCCAATCGCTTTTTAATACACATTAAAAAACTTCCACATGTTACTGTTATAGCTTGTATATTTCATGACGATAAGTGTATAAATTCTTCGAGTACGCCCTGTGATATCAAATAAACTCAGAGTAAAGTCATAAATTGCCCCCGATTATACTTTTATGTGCAACCATAGCGATATAAAAGAAACTTACGCTGGGCAACAGTTAGTTGTAGTTGATCATCGTGCGGCAAGGGCGGGCTAATTGGGCTAGTCTCGTTGCCAGTGGAGTTGCTCGGAGTTACTATTGTACTGTTATTGTACTGTACCACGGGTGCACTGATTTGAGGCAGCACGGGACTGGTCCAGGCCAAGGCAGTGCCCGCAGCAACAGCGCCCAGGCAAACTGTGAAGATATAGAGCACAGTTATGAGATAATTTGTTGAAATTCTCGATTGAATGGTCTTACTGATAAGTGCTGCTATATATTGGCGGGTCTTTGAGGTCTTCACGACACCATCCAGTGGATCATACAGCATTGGATTGTGTGACATGCCATCATTATCCTCTTGGCTAACGGTCTGATAAAGAAAGAGAGAGAGAGAAACGACATTAAGATTGTTTTGTCAATTCAGTTCGGAGGTGAATCTATTTGTGTATCCGCCCTCACGTGGCTTGTTACAAACTAGGCCAAGAGAACCCAGCCTCTGCACAAGATGGGGTTAGGCATTGTGGGCCATTTCATCAAGGCAGTATGGTCTACAATGAAGAGTATTTATGGCAGCATAATATTGCTTACAGCTCTTAAGAACTCCCGGTTGCCCAGCAAAGAGCAATTGGAGGTCAAAATTCGACGGCGCAGACGAATACGCAAAAGATAATACAAATATAGAGGCAGATCCAACAGAATTTGTGTGTGTGTGTGTGTGTGTTTATATTTAAAAAAGAAGGTGTGTTCATTTGAATGTTTTGATATTTGCGGCACTAGAATTAGAATCATAGCAACGTTTGGCCTTTACCTGCCACCAGCGCGCCATGGCGCCCACAACTTTATCCGAGTCCATTGTAGGGTTTATCCGAAATAAAATAAAATATCCCGAAACGCGTTACATAAACACAGCACGACTAACGACTTCAAATTATTATCTATTTATATATATATTTATTTATATATATTATCTGTATATGTGTATTCTTTTTTGATATTTGTGCATTAATTTCATTTAAACTTTTCTATAGATATCCGCATCGAAATGTCTTTTTCGCTAAATTTAGTTGACGCCTCGTCTCGAGTGTTTTGGTCCGTACGGTCAACACAGTTGGAGAAGACTGTTTCGGCGACTCTTCGAAAAGCGAATTTTCTTCTCGTTTCTTGAGGTATTTGCGGGGCTTCTATTTTTGCTGCTACCCTAAAGATGCCAAGGCATCTGCTCTTAATGAGCATATATGTAACACGCAAACAATTCAATTCATTTGGTTTTAAGATAAAAGTTGGTGCGGGAAAACAGAGAGATTAGACATAAGTGTATTACTATTGTTAATAATAACTAAGTTTGACTTTACTAAACTTACTTTATTTACTAGGAAATATATTTAATTTTAAAAATTGATGAACATATATTTTTTGCTTTTAGACAGTGTATTTCATATTTGTTGCAAAAAAAAATATTTATTTTGCATTGTTTTGCCAACAAAAGTGCAGTACATTTAAAATTTGACGTCAGACACAACAGAACAGTGCATCGTCTATATTCTTTGGGAGTCCAAAGGTGTAAGATAAAAGAGAGAATTCGTAGTTTAAGAAAGCAAAAGTAAAAGCAACTACGAAGTTCCCTCGGTCATAAATCATCATGTCTAAAATAATAAATATTCATAAATCTTTTATTGCCGCAGCTGCAAAACAAACAAAAAAAATTCAAAAAAATTCTAAACGATTTCATAATAAACATATGCTCAGAGAAATGTTACGCATACGTCGCTTAGTCCAAGCAAACAAACACTTCCTGTAAGCTCTATAAAAAATTGCGTTGCTGTTGCACTTGCCAAAAATGCATTCGACGACAACCAAATGCGTCAGGTAAAAGCATTTGAAATCATACACTTAAACTTACATGTGCATACACACATACATGCACAAATACATGTATGCCTGTATAAATAGTGGAAAATACGTATGTGAATACATAATTAGAATTTGTTTTGAGCAGATCCGCTTAATAGCTGAGTACAAAATACAAAATTGAAAACAAATCATTTTTTTCAGCCATACCAGAAATATAAAAAAATAAATAACTATCTAAGTGTTAAATTGAAATCCTTTTCAGGAATGCAAACGAACACTTCAGCTGTTATCAAAACTGAATTTTTAATTAGAAAATACTTATACTACGCAAACGTAATTGCATTTAATGGCGTCAATTGCAATTCAAATGCCAAATAAACCTGTCGCCATAATGACAACAACAGGTCGCTCAGCAATAGAAGGAGCGAGCGAGAGAGAGAGAGAGAGAGTGAGTGTGTGTTTGAGGGGTAGAGCCTATGCATTTGCCGAGCAAAGAGTCAGACACACCCACCCACCACTAGGCAAAAGAGGCGCATCACATGCTAATTAGTTTTGCGCTGTTTGCTTTGCTCTGTTTACATTTTGCCGATTCCCCTTTACCGATGGCCCAATGTCAAGTGCAATCGTTGGCAGCAACAGCAGCAGCATCGGCATCGGCATCGGCATCGACATCCACAGCGACATAGCGCAGTCGGCAATCGGCCGTGCTCTTGGCGCCGATGCGCCTCGTGCGCACGAAGACGCAACGAAGGCTCGTCGTCGTTTGCTTTCGTGCGCTCAGGAAGGGCTTGCTTTGCAATTTATTGTATGAGCGCCCAGTGGCTCTGTGGGGAATGACGATTAGGAATGTCGTAAAAAAATACGTTTCTATTTGCATTGACGGGCAGAGAGTCAATTAGAAATTCAACTGCAGTTTTACCTGAAGGTGTGTACCAGATAATCGAACGCAAGCATACAATCACTTAGAATTTATTTCATAAAACAAAAACAACTTTTTATTGCTAGATGGCATTTTTAAGCAATATATGTATGTGACGTTTGCAATTGTGTATGTAAGTATGTACATTTGTGCATGTGTATGTAAGTATGTAAACGTCTGTTTGCGTGGGCTTGTAAGATCTACTGGTGATAGGCCAGCGTATATAATCCAAGCTAAATTTCTTTTGATGTGTGTAAAATTTTGGGCGTTCACATATAAAATTGATAAGTCTTTTATACAAAATCAGCTATTTCCCATGGGGCATACACAAAAATATTTCTATACTTTATCAATTGAACCTTCACACCTTTCAAATTTCGCATATGTAACTCAGCGGCGAATGAGAAGCACGGACAGATCGAGCATTCCACAAAAACCAATGTACTCTCTTAACTGCGTGAACGTGTATAACGATAATGATTCGCTATTCTATAATATAGATTTGAGAAATGCATTATTTATGGAAAGTGCGTTGGCCATGATATGGACCTAAATGGACATGTAAATATTATTGTTGCTTCGCAGATTGCTCGACAGCTCCCATAAGCAAGATAAAAATGTCCGGTCCGGGAAACATAAACAAGCGAGTGATAGGATCCAGAGCAAAAGCTCTGCAAAGTGTAAACATACAAGTTGATAAAATAAACAATATTTTGTTATTAATAAATGTTTGACAAAAGTTTCACACAGACAAAAATATAATTACGTTTTGCCATAATTACTTTTAGCAGTAAAGGATAAAGCAGTAACTAGAAAATCAATAAAAATGCAAAGCTGAGCGATGAATGAACAATGTACGATAATCAATCAATCGTCATAATCAAAGGTCTTGAATCATTCATTATCGAAAGTCAGTCAGTTCACACGTGAACTCACGCATTCTGATTGTGCTTCTATTTCACATGAGATAACCTTTCTTGTTTCGGGAATCATAAAAGTGTTTAAAGCAAGGGTATGCCCAGCCGTGGCATACCCAGTACCTTAGTATAATCTATGGAATAATATTATGTGCAAACACGTATTCAAAGGTGAGTTATACCTAGGGTGCTTCTAGGCTAGTAATACCTTCATGACTCTGAACAGAATGCAAACGAAATAAAAATACTTATAAAATAAACATAAAACGAAATGTAGGGCACTCATTGCCCTAGGAATTTGTATTGGATGACGTTTTGAAAATTTATGAAATCTGATAGCTCGACGTTATAAATTACATTTTGAAATTTTCGGCGCAAGTTGCTAGCCTAGATTTGGCGATTTGGTTGAAGTGCTTAAGATAAGATATCTAACGTAATCTGTGTAATAAATTTGCTTATAGATTGTAGACTATTTGGAAAATAATACTATTTAACAGTTTTCATACTCCATTAATACAGTCAATTTAGCAGAGCTAAGCATAGCATACTTTTAAGTGACCTATTCATATGGATAAAAACCATTATTTAAACAGGCTTGTTACTACCTAACATGTTGAACATATGGATAAAAAACTAAAACTTGTTTTTTTGGCTAAAAATATTCACATTTAAATTGTAAATCCTTTTGAGTTTACATTTACTCATACCTTTTTAATATCCTCTGTCGCGACCATAGTTAATGTAAAGTATACGAACTTATTTCAAATATTATTATTATTTGTTATTTTTTTTGCAAGTTTTGATAGTTGGCTGTTTTCTTCTTCTTTTTAAACGAATTAGATTTTGTTCAGCTCAAATTTAATGGGAAACGTTTTAAGTAGCGAGACGTGTGGATGGGCGCATTGAGCGCACAAACAAAACTGAATTTCTCAAAGGAAACGCGCTTAATGGCAGAGCTAAATGAAAACGCAGCCAAGACTCGCGTAAAGCGTCGACTGCGATGTCGCGTCGTCAATTGATACATATCGCAGCAGCGGCAGCGTAAGCAGCAGCAGCAGAGGCACAGAGGCAGCAGTAGCGACAGCAGCAGTGGCAGCGACGTCAGCGTTGGCAATGCGCCGCCGATAGCGCTATTTTGTATTGACTTGGGCGACCCGCCACTCGGTTTGCTGGATGATGGCATATATGTGGATCTATTGCAGATTGATCGAGCGCTAAAAACCCGGATGGATATGAATTTAAGTGAAAATCAATTGCGGTTCTATGAGGCGTATGAGTGATTTCATAATTTATTATTCTTCATCGCTTGCATCGCGCTTAAATAAACTATTCGATTTTTCGGGCTGATCGAACTGAAACTTCTCCAAAAGCCGTTGAAAGCCGCTCTCCAACGAAGCCGAACTAACGTCCTTCAGCTTTTCCAGCACATATTGAATTAGATCTTCTAACAGCATCTGTAAATGGGTTAATATAATCCGAAATTCCTAGCAAATGAACAATAATTATACCTTCATATGAATTAGAGAAACCTGACAACGGCTGTGTATATTATGATTGTCGAAGAGCATATTTTGAAAGAATACCGGATCGTTCTGTTCGATTACGGCATTTATATAGCGCATGAAAGCCAAACTATGTCCATGCAAACGATGCATATCCAATTTACCATTTATCCGAAAATTGTCAGTAACTTTATAATTTTCCATCAGATATCTACGGAATTGATATTAGTGCAGATTTTTATTTTTTAATTTGGATAAGCAAATCTTTAAGTGGTTTTTCTTACTCAAAGTAAATTTCTTTTCCATAGCGACGCTCGAAAGGTTTAATTAGTTTCCAGGCCTGTCTTAAAGCCAACCTCTCATTAAGCGTAAAACCGCACTCATCATATATAGGCCCCACTTTAAATTCTGGCAATGCTTTCGGAAATATGGATGCCACATCGATACTACTAGAGTCATCTTGGCTTACATTTGATTTAATTGAAATTTTACTCATTTCGCAAATTTTTTAGTGTAATTGTATTTCAAAATAGAAAAAATGAGAATATATGCATTGAGCTTATGAAAATATTGTGTTGAATAATTGTCAAAGGTAAATAAATAATGACTCAATAATAAAGGAACATGTGAGTATAATAAAATATTGTACGAAAACAAAGTACACATCATTCCAGGGTTGACATTTTCTTTTGCAAGCTGAGCTGCTCAACGACTATAGGGTATTCACTTAGCACATCAATAATTTGAGTCATGGAATAACGTTCATTTGGATCGGCACTCCAGCAGCTGGTCAATAGTTTCTTTATTTTTTCCGGACAAGAAATATTTATATCATCCAAGGAAGGTCTTTCGCCTAAAACGAAGTAATTTTATTGTCATTATATTTTGTATTTTGACTTTTTTATATCGTATCGTAGTCCATACCATCTAGAACTGCTTTGGATATTTTTAGGTTCATGTCATAGCTATTATACGGTTTAACTCGCGATAACATTTCCCACAAAGTTATTGCATAGCTGTAAACGTCACATTTCTCGGTATATTTTTTACCTATAAAAACCTATAAATGATAAAATTGCACATATTAGATTCTTAATGTGTGAAAGTGGAATAGGTACCTCTGGTGCCATATAAGTAGCAGTGCCCTTATTATTTGTCATCGATGCACTCAGGGATCTCGCGAACGAAAATTCACAAATCTTCACATGTCGATAACTATCACATAGCAAAATATGGTACGGTCTAATATCACGGTGAATCAGCTTCTTGGAATGCATGTATTGAATGCCCTATAAATTAATATATGTTCATATAATCAAGGTATACTATTTAATATATTATAATATATACCTTAGCTATCTGAAGAGCCCAGTTTATAACATGAGCTATCTCATATATTATCTGTTCGGAATATATCAAATTTTCTAGAGATCCGCCATCCACCAGTTCCATTACCAGGTAAAGAGTATTGTCCTTGATTGCAGTACCATGTAAAAACACGATATTTTCATGATTTGCGCGTGAAAGTTCTCTGATCTCGTAATCAGTAGACTTGTTTATATTTTGTACAAATATTTCCTTCACAGCAACATCTTTTGTGTGCCATCTAGCCTTAAACACTTTTCCGTTATTTCCTTCCCCAAGTACCTAGTTCCAGAAATAAGCATGAAAAATCTATTAAATCAGATGTAGACTTTTTATATTACCTCACCAAGTCTTAAGTCATCAGCCTTTATAGAATGCATGTTTGGTTTTCAAACAAAAAATATTTTGCTGATATCTGAAGGAAGATAAGAGATATGCCGATTTGTGCTGTCCAATTATTTGCAAAGTGGAAAAACATTAATTTATATGAGTATTATATTATTAACCAATATATAAAATTGCGTTAATCAAATACCTTTTTAATTGCGTGTTATAATATTTAAAAATTTGTAATATAAAAAAAAACGGCTCTTTAACATCGGTCAAATTGCTTTTTGCAAATATTTTCATTATCAGCACCTCAATGCTGCAAATTTCCATTTAAAATATCGAAAATCAAGTGCAATGTATTAATCGATAACACACGTGCATACCAATCTCGATTGCTAAATGGACAACTGTTACGTCACAGCAAACAGCTGTTATTGCCGCTAAGAACGTAAACATGTCGGTGGTGAATCCTTTTCGGACTGTATTTCGTTTACCAAGTCGAAACCAGCGCGTCAACTGGTTTCCCGGCCACATGACCAAGGGTATGCGACAAATACAACAAAGGCTACGTAACGTAGATTGCATTGTTGAAATACATGACGCGCGAATTCCTATAGCCGGTCGAAATTCACAATTCTTTGATACTATAACGGGTAGGCAAATCAAATATCTGTCAAATAATCGTAATAAATTAAACACATTCCGTTTGCTCCTCCTATAGGCAATGGCACAAAGCCCCATATATTAGTATTGAATAAGATCGATCTCCTAGGAGGCAAGCAACAACGTGGTATACTCAAGCAGCTTCGTGCACATCAGCCTGCGCTGAAACATATTCTCTTTACCAATTGCAAAGATCAGCGTAACACTGGCGTATTGGACATATTGCCGCTGGCAACCAAGCTAGTGGGAGAGAGTAGTAGATTCAATAGAGCACAAAGTGCCGATCACAATATTATGATAATTGGAGTGCCTAATGTGGGCAAGAGCAGCATCATTAATGTACTGCGAAATGTGCACCTCAAAAAACGCAGTGCGGCACGCGTTGGAGCTGAGGCCGGTATAACGCGATCCGTTGGTGAACGTATAAAAATCCAGGAACAGCCACCTGTCTATATGATAGACACTCCCGGTATACTGCAACCGTCAATCGCAGATGATGAAATGGGCATGAAGTTGGCACTGGTGGGTTGTCTGCCAGATCATATCGTTGGCGAGGACTTGATAGCCGACTATCTACTATACTGGCTAAATAAGCACAAGCGCTATGAATATGTGAAACTGCTTGGTCTACACTCCGGTCCCAGCGACAACATTAGCGCCGTGCTGGCCGAATATGCTCAGCAACAGGCCATGTTTCATCGCGTCAAGCAATACAATGGCCAGGTGGAGGTGATGACCAATTTATTGGCAGCTGCACGCAAATTCATAAGCGTCTTTCGTACTGGACAGCTGGGAGCTATTAACTTAGACGAAGAATCTAATTAGTTAATTGAAATTGTATTTTAATGGTTATAATGTAATTACAAAAGTACTTTAATGTCTAGTCAATTGAATCTTGTATCAATTGTCGACCATTGGGACATCAATGGCAATGTTACCCACACCCGGTACGGGTATGGAATAGGAAACACCAACATTGTCCATTTCGGTATCTGGCGCAGTCTCTTGCTGAACGGGCACATCAATAGGTATCTGCTTTGGTTCCATCTGCGGCAGCTGCTCGGAATCCACATTACATATGGTTGGCTCCACTGCATCCGAAGGAGCACTGCTGACAGCATAGCCTGTTTGCGCCGCTGTCGCACGTAGCTCTTCGGGCACGCCTTGCATACGTTTATTTATGTAGCCGGTGTAAGGAGCCATCTTCTGATAGTATTCGATGAGCATTTCTGGATTTTTCTCGGTTACCTGGCTGCTTGACACCAGATCGAACTCATCACAAAATTGCCATCTGACGAGATATTTGATTTCACCAGTTACATCTGTAGCTCCCATAATCTCTGCCAGTTCCAAACCACGTTCATATCCGCGCGGCTTCTGTATTTCCTCACATTTTGGTTTCTTTTCGCCGCGCTTCTTGGATTTCGCTCGCGACTCCTCAAACTTTTGTATGAGTGCGGGGCAATCGCAGTTTTCCTCTGGCTCCCAGGTATTATCGCCGGATGGATAGCCACGCCATTTAATAAAGTATTCTACTTTACCATCAGAAGTGATGCGCTTGTCTACGATGCGCTCAACAACAAAATTCGGTTCATTTTTTACCATTGCAATGAAAATTTATATTCGCGTTTGTTTTCGTTTACAATTTGCGTTTATGTGTATGTGTTCGCTTGTGATACGAAACAATATATCGATGTATTGCACACGACGATTATTCAGCATTCTCGAAGGTCGATTGGACTCGCTGTTAACCAATTGGCTACTCTGTTAAATGTAGTTTGTATCGATATTTTAAGTCAGAGTGGATTTTCAATTGCCATTGCGCGCACGAGAGCTTACTGCGTATTTTGTGTTCATTGAAATCATAAAGAATGAGTGACTCTGAAGAAGTTTGGACAGATTGGGATCCCATAGCTCAGCACTATTTTGACGAGACTTCAAACAAATATGAAAGGGTCAACGTAGCGCCAGCTAAAGATAATGATAAACTGGATCGGATTTCTAAGCAACAGCAGTACCCATATTTGATTATCAAAAAGAAAAATCCATTTATAACGGAGAATTTGTTAAAAAATTATTTTGGCGATATTATCTATGACATAGAATTTCTGCCAGGATCACGCGAGTATCTCGTTTATTTTCATAACATCGGGTATGTTAAAAAAAAATAAAATAAGCGAAATACAATATTTTACAAGTATTTATTTCTTATCTCAAATTCAGATCTCTTGAGGCGGCATGGACAAAGTTTCGTCAGTTTCCGAATATAGTGCATTGTGTTGAGGGCCGCGCACAAAAAAGTAACTCAACATCATGGAAGGAGAGGGAACTAAATAATGTAGTTGAGCTGCCGCCTCCCTCTAGTGAACCAAATTCCATTAACTTGGAGTCTCGCACGATTATGATATCGGCGAGCAAGCATAAACATCCGGAATTCACGAAGGCACCCATAGTCGTTAGATCTGACTATACTAGAAAAGGCTCTCAACTGGCCGACAACGACGGGAACTATCGCTATTTAAGTGTGAAATATGAGTTTATGCTGGAGCGACATGGAGCCTATGTCTTGGAACAGAGTATTGAGAAGGATCAAGCTGTGCTTTACTTTCGATCCGGGCGTTCAATAATTAGGTAGGTATAATTTATACAGTATAACTGCATGTCTATAAATATATTTACATTTCCCTATAGGCCCAAAATCCAGCTTGAGGCTAAGCCAGCCCAAGTTGAATCACAGCTGGAGAAGCTGGCTAAGAAATGTTTGTCATGCAAATGCTACACGGACATTAGTTGCAAATTCTGTCAGATGCCCTTCTGCAATACCATCTGTTTCGACGCCCT
Source organism: Drosophila navojoa (assembly GCF_054131105.1). NCBI lineage: Eukaryota > Metazoa > Arthropoda > Insecta > Diptera > Drosophilidae > Drosophila > Drosophila navojoa. The sequence goes on along the minus strand of NC_142890.1, from coordinate 7,196,181 downwards.
GGCCGTTGCGCACAAGGAGAGATGTGGCAAAGGCAGTCCACCCGAGATTGACGATGCCATTATTTCTGAATTTTCAAAGATACAGCTGCCGCCGTCCGGCTCTAACGTAAAAATCTCTGCTTTCGAGCAGACCAATGTCTTATATGTGCGCTCAGCTGAAATTGGGGATGAGATTAGCTACTATAAAGTGCTGTCAGATGTGATGTTGCATGGTAAACAGGCATCCAAACTGACGAAAATGCCACAATGCGGCGAAATTGTCATCTACAAATCTAGCGTTCAAATTGTGCGGGCTATGGTCTTGAATGTCGACAATCCACAGGCCATATATGTGGTGTGCGTGGATTATGGCAATGTGGAGATCACAACGCTGGACACTCTGTACGAGTGTACTGCCTATTTGGCGGGCTTGCCGCGCTATGCTCTGCCTGTCTTGTTGCGCGCCGTGCCTAGACGGTTCATGTCGCCCAATATACGCAGCATGCTATATGAGCTAGACCACACATATACGTTTGTGCTGAAGTACTCGAAGCGTGATTTTGACTTTGACAAGGGAATGCAACGCGTCGTTCTTATTGAGAGTGAACTGAATCGCAGCCTAAATCGTTTGATTAACATAATTATCAATCCAGTGGAGCCATCGATCTCAGAAATTGGCTATAAAGAAGATGTAAGGCGGATAAACCAGATATCAACAGTTGACTCAATCTATTCTTTATTTCCAGTATCTGCAGCATGTCCATTTGCCAACAGGCAAGAATATCGAATTGGTTGTCATGGACAACACATTTATCAAATTTGGCGTCATTCACTGCACAATTCTTGATTATGCATACGAAATAACTTCCATGCAGCGCAATATTCAGCACTATGGCGAATCCATAGCCAAATGTAAATCCTTTGCTGCGCCGTAAGTAGAGTAGAAATCTCCAAGCCTAATCTGAATAACTAAAGCTAATTTAATTTTTAGTAAAAATGAACTGTGTATTGCCAAATATGAGGGCAAATGGTGCCGAGGCGTTTGCATGGAACTAGTTGGGGATGGTTATCCAAGCATCCTGTTCATAGACTATGGAAACATTGCGCCAGTCAATGTGGATGACATACGCCCATATCCACCACAATTCACATTTCCTATCTTAACTACTGAGTATGAATTGCTGGACATGCCCGACGATATAACCGAGGAGCAATTGGCCCATCTTGAAACGCATTTGGCACTTGGAGCCATTATCAACTGCGATGAGGTTATTTACAATGAACTGGATAATAACTACTCACTGCGCATAGACGTTGTGCAGAAACTTACAATGGGAAACTAATAAGTTAAGACCATGAATATCTTTATATATATATACACGTATGTATGCCATATTGAAAATTTTTAATGGTTATAAGAACTTATGTTCAAAAATGAGCCAAATGTTCTTCATGTTGTTTGCTGTAGACGTAGCTTAAGCTTGGTACCTCAACGCTTAAAAAAATATCCTGAAAAATGAAATGTATATGAAATATTGTGCATATGGATATTTAGTGCTTTGCATACCTGTAAAAAAACTTCGTTAAATGGAGGCTGCCATTGTTGCCAATCCACTAATACCTGTAATATTAAAGCTTTAACTTAAGTTTATCAGACTTTCAAAGCTGACCTACATTCTCACCAACGCCCTGTAACAAATGAGTTGGACTCACACGCTGCCTGAGTATATCCATTAATTGTTCGCTGCCATTGAATAGTCCCAAATGTTGTTGGAACTGCCATTCTTCCCAACATCCAGCTGTGATTAGCGTATAGACTCGAGCGTCCGCCGCTAGCAAATGGCTAATTTCTGATCGAGCACTAAAATTATAGAGTATTACATATTTGCAGCTACTTAAGTGCTCATGTGACAGATGTCCAGCGATGAAAAGAGCCACCTTTGGCTCTTTGGCATCCTGTGAAAAGGTCCCATTGAAGCTGTCCGCTTGACAGGAGTCTTCGACGTATGCTATATCCCAGCATTGGCAGTAACCCTTAATAATGTCCAAGCAGCTTTGATTACTTGCAACGATGGCACACTTTTGGCCATGCTTTACAACCAAATCGTCCAACATTAAATGAACAAACTCAAATTTTGCAGAGTCGTAAAGCCCCATCTCCTGCCAGGGCGGCAAGTGGGGCAGCAATGCTTGCGACACAACCTGTTGCTCTTCCAAATGCTTTAGTAGCACGGGATGATCACATATGAGCTGAGCAATTTCATAAATGTCTTGTCTTCCGCACAATTGTTGCTAAAATATATAACCTTCATAAATGGATGTCTAAAATATTGTATACAAGCATTGCACCTTTTCCAAATACTCACAGTATTCGGCGAGCAACAGCATTGATTGGCATTGAAGTTCGGCTGGTGCCAGCATGCAAATATATTCGTCTAGCTTAACGGGAGGAGCAGCTGCAGTGACAACATCGCATTTTAACTCTGATGATCGTTTCGGCTTTCTTAGCATGCTCGGCAGCCTTGGGAGTTTCTGGGAGTTGCCCGGGCGGGCGGGTTCATTATGGGCGGACACCATGCCGATAGATTCCTCTTGCTGTCGATACCAGTTTTCAATTTCTTCTCTACGCTGTGATATACATTCATCAGCAGTCCTGAGCTCCTCTTGTATCTCGATGTCTCTCGTGCCGATTTCGAGCAGGGCATCTTCATGAATTTTGTCCCGGTTAAAGCACGTCAAAACGTCTATTACTTTGCCTGTTTCATCCTTCAAGGTTGCTTTGGTTGCAGTCAATTCGAGAGTTCCATTGCCTGTCCATGTTTTATGTTTTTTATTTGACTGCTTACGCCAGAGCACGAGAAAAATGCGCTTGTCTTTCAGAGGATTTTCTCCCTCATTGTACTTATTTGGCCTAAATCCTTTATAAGCACCAGATGCGCCCCATTCTGTTTCCAGAGGAGTGGCAGCACTTTGGGCAGCATCCAGCTCAGCAACAGAGACACCCGTTTTGGCTGCTCTGCGTATTGATGGCGCCTTAGAACGTCGCATTTGGAATCTAAACAGAAAATCAAACAGTTTCGAACTACCGCTTTGCTCTGCTCTCCTTACAATGTGATGAAATGTAAGCAAAGCAATATCGAAAAGATAACTGTTAACTTACAGTCGGGTTTTTCCTGTTAATTCTAGCCGATATATCGTGATATTCATCGAGCTCAGACCAAACGATTTATCGATGATGCAAAAAAGCATCCGAACCGGCGTTTCCACATTGTGGATTACCCACCAATTCCAATTGCAGTGGAACTGCAGTAGACTCGGGAGTGTTGGACACAAATGACATTATGGCGTTCCATTGGTGCGACAACAACCTGCATACCACAGTGTTCACCCCGCGAGATTTTCAAGTGGAGCTGCTTGCGACTGCCTTTGAGCGTAACACGATTATCTGTTTGGGTCATAGAAGCTCCAAGGAGTTTATAGCACTCAAGTTACTGCAAGAGCTTTCTAGACAAGGACGCCGGAACGGTAAAGTGAGCGTGTACCTGACCAATCAGATTGATGCTGAGAACACGTCCATCTACACGATGCTCACGCATCTCACCGATCTCAAAGTGTGGCAGGAACAGCGAGATCAGGGAATTTCAGCTGATCATTGCTGGACCGACTACCATGTCAGTATACACAAGCCGTCTTCCTTTCTACTCCTGCTGAAAACTGGAAATCTGCAACTAAGTAGCGTTCAACTGATTGTGCTTGAGGATTGTCACGACAGCGCTGTCTATCGCAGTATTTTGCCCATTTTCGAGGAATTTATTCTGCCAGCAAAGTCTGTTGATCGTCCCCGAATATTGGGGCTGGCGGGTCCCTTGCATAGTGCAAACTGTGAGCTTGAGGAACTGCACGCCATGTTGGACACACTGGAGCAGCAGATGCTGTGTCGCATCGAAACAGCCAGTGACATTGTCACCGTGCTGCGATACTGTGCCAAGCCCCATGAGTATATTGTGCAATGTGCGCCCTTACAACTGGACCACTTGTCTCGTGTGATAGTCGATATCCTGACCACGCATAAGTCGTTCCTAAGTGATCATCGCTATGATCCCTTTGAGATTTATGGCACCGATCAATTCATGGAGGACTTAAAAGGTATTTGCTCAGGGATACACCTTTAAGCTATCTTCTCTTATTCCATTGACAAATTTAATTCACAGATATTCCCGATCCCAAGCAGGATCCACTAAATGTGCTAGATGCCCTACTTTCTGTGCTCCATGAAATGGGACCTTGGTGTACGCAACGCGCCGCACTTTATTTCTACCAACGCAACGAGAAGCTGAAAGTTAAGACTCCACACGAACGACACTATTTGCTTTTCTGCCTGGTGAACACAGCGCTGATCGAAATAAATGCCCTGTGCGAACAAACATTCCAAAAGCTAATGGTTGAGGACCCTCTGGGTACCATAGAGCGGTACTCTAGTCCCAAGGTGCGGCGGCTGTTGCGAGTACTACGCTGTTTCAAACCAGCTGAGGCGCACAACCAGGCCGAGGGATTGCGTAAAATGCGCCATCAGGTGGAGCAGACTGATTTCAATAAATTGTCGCAGGCACTCAAAGCCAAGTGCCACGTGGTTGAACAGCTGGATGAGAAGAATGTGGAAACAAGTAGTATAGTTAACAATCTGCAGCAACTCGTACAATCGTCAGAAAAGGGAGCAAAGGTGGCGGCGCAAGCCAAAGCCAACACCGATGAAAACGCTCCAGGAACTCAACCAACGACCACCACAACGAAATCCAAATCCAATGGACAGCAGCACTCAAGGAGGCGGATGCACACAAGGCGGCACAATCGACACCACAATGACGCGGGCGAGACCCTTTGTGCTCTTATCTATTGCAATCAAAATCACACGGCTCGCGTTCTATTCGAACTGTTGGCGGAGTTGAGTCGACGCGATCCTCATCTAAAGTTCCTGCGCTGCCAGTATACCACGGATCGCGTGGCTGATCCGGCCACAGAGCCAAAAGAAGCTGAACTGGAGCATAGGCGGCAGGAGGATGTGCTGAAACGGTTTCGCATGCACGATTGTAATGTGCTAATTGGCACCTCGGTGCTAGAGGAGGGAATTGATGTGCCCAAGTGCAATCTGGTAATTCGCTGGGATCCACCCACAACTTATCGCAGCTATGTGCAATGCAAGGGACGTGCGCGAGCCGCACCCGCTTACCATATAATGCTTGTAGCACCCACGTATGATCCGTCTGATGCGGCAATCAAAGCTGCAGTGCAGCTCAATGCGCAGAGCCATCGATTTATCTGTGCAACGTCCAGCGATGATACAGCGAATGCTGACCAGGAGGTGGACAGCGATTCAGACGACTCTGCACTGCCCAATTCGCTTGCTTCCGATCCATATACTTTTGGAACTGCTCGTGGAACGGTCAAAATACTCAATCCAGAGGTGTTTAGCAACCAACCGCCCACCGTGTGTGACATAAAACTGCAGGAGATCCAGGACGAGGCGCCCGCTGTTCTAGATGCCGGCAATTCCAGTGACGATGCCATTAGCTTATCGAATACCACGCCTAGTGACAGAAGCGCGGAGCGTAGACCCAAGCAACGCTTCCAATGCGAACTCCATTCGATGCCAGATATTGAGTCAGCCACTGAGGTAAATGTTCCGGCAATAGCAGACAATCTGACAAGTACAACACAGGTGCTGGTGCATCGAATGGCACAATATCGCGAGATCGAGCAGGTAATTGTTATTAATAGTCAGTAAACTTTATATGTATGTATTTATTTAATACTTGCTTACTTATTTCAGATGCTGTTATCGAAGTGTGCCAATACGGAGCCCGCCGAGCTGGAGCAGATACAAGCGGAGCGATTCACGAGCTGCCTTGCCGCCTATAGGCCCAAGCCGCACCTGTCAACCGGCGCCTCAGTTGACTTAAGTACTGCCATAGCCCTGGTCAACAAATATTGCGCCCGGCTGCCCAGCGATACCTTCACCAAGCTAACAGCTCTGTGGCGTTGTGCGAGCGCCGTTCGTGACGGCGTCACGTTATACCAGTACACGTTGCGCCTGCCCATTAATTCACCTCTAAAGCACGATATTATTGTAAGATTTTTGAATATATGCTGCAATTTGAGTATTTCCAAACCGATTTATTTTCTCATTAAAGGGTCTGCCGATGCCCACTCAGACACTTGCACGGCGGTTGGCCGCACTGCAGGCCTGTGTGGATCTGCATAAGATTGGTGAACTGGACGATCAGCTGCAGCCCATTGGTAAGGAGGGCTTTCGGGCACTGGAGCCAGACTGGGAGTGCTTCGATTTGGAGCCAGAGGACGAGCAGATAGTGCAACAAAATGACGAGCCACGGCCGGGCACCACAAAACGGCGGCAATATTACTACAAGCGTATTGCATCGGAGTTTTGTGACTGCCGTCCTGTGGCTGGCGCTCCTTGCTACCTGTATTTCATTCAGCTAACACTACAGTGTCCTATACCTGAAGAGCAGAACACCCGCGGTCGCAAAATCTATCCGCCGGAAGAGGCACAACAAGGCTTCGGCATATTGACGCTGAAACGCATACCAAAGCTGAGCGCCTTCTCGATATTTACGCGATCTGGTGAGGTAAAGGTATCGCTGGATCTGGCACGTGATCGTGTTGTCCTAACTGAGGAGCAGATTAAGTGCATCAATGTTTTCCTTAACTATACTTTCACAAATGTGTTGCGTCTGCAAAAGTTCCTCATGCTCTTCGATCCAGACTCCACGGAAAACTGCGTGTTCATTGTGCCCACGATAAGGTCGACGGCAGACAGTCGGATTATTGACTGGCAATTTCTGGAGCTCATTCAAGCCACTGGGAACATGATGCCACAGCCAGTGCCAGATGAGGAACGGCAAAAGCAATCATTCGATGCTCAACGTTTTCAGGACGCTGTCGTTATGCCCTGGTATCGGAACCAAGATCAGCCACAGTACTTCTATGTAGCCGAAATCTGCCCACATTTGTCGCCACTGAGCTGCTTTCCGGGCGACCATTATCGCACCTTTAAGCATTACTATCTAGTTAAATATGGGCTCACCATACAGAATGCAACGCAGCCTCTGCTCGATGTGGATCACACGAGTGCACGGTTAAATTTTCTAACTCCGCGTTACGTGAATCGAAAGGGCGTGGCACTACCCACCAGTTCGGAGGAAACGAAGCGGGCAAAGCGAGAAAATCTTGAACAAAAGCAGATTCTAGTTCCCGAACTCTGTACAGTGCATCCGTTCCCGGCGTCTCTATGGCGCACAGCAGTTTGTCTGCCCTGCATCCTGTACCGCATCAATGGGCTGCTGTTGGCTGACGATATTCGAAAACAGGTCTCTGCGGATCTTGGCCTCGGCCGGCAACAAATCGATGATGAGGAGTTCGAGTGGCCCATGCTAGACTTTGGCTGGAGCCTCTCGGAAGTGCTGAAGAAATCCCGCGAGTCTAAGCAGAAATCCGATAGCAAAGAGGCAATCAACGAAGTTACGGAGGACTTGGCTGTCGAGACAGTAGCTGAGCCAAGCCTGGATAAAGTAGAGAAGACTGCCAACGAGCTGGTTATTGAAGGAGAAGAACAGTTAAGCAGTACGGCAGAATTTATAGAGATAGGCACCTGGTCGAATGACATGGCCGATGACATAGCCAGCTATTCAGAGGGTGATGACGATGAGGAGGATGAAGATTTTTTGCCAGTGCTTCCCGCTAATGTTAAGTTCTGTAAGTTGAGGTTATTCAATCGTTAGCAAAAAATTATCAAATCTCATTCCATTTACCTTATAGGCGATCAACAGATGCGATACGGTTCGCCGACGTTTTGGGATGTCAGCAATACCAATAGCTTTAAGCAGCCAGCTGACTCTGTCCAACAGCGAACCGCTAAACCGCGAGGCGGTGGTGGCGCGGGCAAATCTGCAAAAGTAGAGGGAAAACCCAAATACGCCTACTACGAATCGGATAATTCCCTTAGCTCCAGCAGTGATGATGACGATCATGTAGGGCCGGTTCACAACTACAGCTCGGATGACGATGATTCGGATGACATTGCCGCCGGCCGCATTGAGTTCACATCGAAGAACGAGGCGGAGGCCATCGAAACAGCTCAAGAGCTGGAAAAGCGCCAGAAACAGATGTCCATTATTCAAGCCACCAATGCCAACGAGCGCCAATATCAAGAGACAAAGAATTTGCTCATAGGGTACAACTTCGAGCATGCGGAGCGTAGTAACAGTGTCAACTACGAGCAGTCCATTGTTCGCTTTAAGTCAGAGATTGAGACCTGCGGCATGCTGGTGTCACAAGACGAGGAGCTCAACATCAAGCGAACAGAAGACAGCCTAGTCAAAGTGGACAAAGATGGGGCTACGTTGCAGCTGGAGCTGCTTAAGCAACTGCTGCCATACGTGCCAGAAGATGCAATTTTGGCTAAGCTCGATAGCCACGAGTCGCTGGAGCTCTCTGATCTGGTTGAGCTAAATGCAAGTTGGCTGCAGCAGCATGAACCTGAAACCTACACCGTATTGGGTTGTGGCGCTAGCTTTGACAACTACAATGATCACCACCTACTGAGCTTGGACAATAAACAGATCAGACTTGAGTATCAAAGAGAATCGGCAACGAATAATGAAAGTGCTGTGAATCCAACGGAAAGGCTCTTAACAGGCAGGCCTGATGCCGGGTTTAGTTTCGATCAGCAGCCGGAGCTGGTAGGGCATCCCGGACCCAGCCCCAGCATCATTTTGCAGGCACTGACAATGTCAAATGCCAACGATGGCATTAATTTGGAGCGTCTGGAGACAATTGGAGACTCGTTCCTCAAGTATGCAATTACAACATATCTGTATATCACCTATGAGAATGTGCACGAGGGCAAGTTAAGCCATCTGCGCTCCAAGCAAGTGGCCAATCTCAATCTGTATCGATTGGGGCGACGCAAGCGACTAGGCGAATATATGATAGCCACCAAGTTCGAGCCGCACGATAATTGGCTGCCGCCCTGCTATTATGTACCCAAAGAGCTGGAAAAGGCGCTAATTGAGGCTAAAATTCCAACGCACCACTGGAAGCTGGCCGACCTGCTGGATATCAAGAATTTGAGCAGCGTGCAAATCTGCGAGTTGGTTCGTGAAAAGGCCGAAGCATTGGGCCTGGGCACCAATGCAGATCAGCCCACAGCAACACAACAAAATGCTGATTTGGACGACTCGAACGAGACGAACGATTTCAGTTGCTTCATTCCATATAATCTAGTCTCGCAGCATAGCATACCGGACAAATCTATAGCGGATTGTGTAGAGGCGTTGATTGGCGCTTATCTCATCGAGTGTGGTCCGCGCGGCGCATTGCTCTTTATGGCCTGGCTGGGAGTCCGTGTGCTGCCCTACCAAATGGAACCGGCTCCTGCAGACGTTAGCCAACGCAAGCCGGGCAGCACGAAGCCAGATGACAACAACATGGTTACCGTATATGGTGATTGGCCGACGCCGCGCAGTCCGCTTCTGCACTTTGCACCCAATGCGCATAGGGAGCTGGAGGAGCTGCTTAGTGGATTTGAGGAATTCGAGGCCAGCCTGGGCTATACTTTTAGAGATCGTTCCTATTTACTGCAGGCCATGACGCATGCCAGTTACACGCCCAATCGTCTAACAGATTGTTATCAGCGTCTCGAATTTCTGGGCGATGCCGTCCTCGACTACCTGATAACACGACATTTGTATGAGGATCCACGCCAACATTCGCCAGGCGCTTTGACTGATCTACGTTCGGCTTTAGTGAACAACACAATCTTTGCCTCATTGGCTGTGCGGCATGGCTTCCACAAGTATTTTCGTCATCTATCACCCGGACTCAACGACGTCATCGACCGCTTTGTTCGCATTCAGCAGGAGAACGGTCACTGCATAAGCGAAGAGGTGAGTTTCAATTTGAAATCAATCAGACATGATAATGACATCGTATATCTTTATTATTATTAGTATTATCTGCTCTCTGAGGAGGAGTGCGATGATGCCGAGGATGTTGAGGTGCCTAAGGCATTGGGCGATGTATTCGAATCAATCGCCGGTGCCATATTTCTCGACTCGAATATGTCCCTGGATGTGGTGTGGCAGGTATTCAGCAATATGATGAAGCCAGAGATAGAGCAGTTTAGCAATTCTGTGCCAAAGTCACCCATACGAGAGCTGCTCGAGCTGGAGCCGGAAACGGCCAAATTTGGCAAGCCAGAGAAACTGGCGGACGGACGTCGCGTTCGCGTCACTGTTGATGTCTTTTGCAAGGGCACATTCCGCGGCATCGGACGCAACTACCGTATAGCCAAATGTACGGCTGCCAAATGTGCACTCCGACAGCTGAAAAAGCAAGGCCTGATAGCCAAGAAAGACTAAAGGTGTGGCGCTGTGCTGTGAATGTACAATGTAGTTGTAGGTGTCCACATGT